>NC_139347.1:108642150-109242150 GCF_055883805.1 Amblyomma maculatum | reverse complement strand
CATACCTTTCTTCATGCCGATGTTCCCAAAATTCCGATTGTGAATCCTAGAAAATTCTGGCAGATAGTAAACGATCAGTACCCTAACCTTAGCATTATTCTTAATAAATAATCTGGAGAAGAAGCCAATGACAGTGAGTGTGCTTAAATTTTAAACAACGCCGTTTCTTCCGTATTCACTAATGAAACCCACCCCCCGAATACTACAGCGTTTGTCACTAGCACACAGTCTAGTATGCCCGCTGTCACGTTCTCTGAAGCCGGCATTTCGTCGCTCATAGAAAAATGTAAATTTTCATCATCAGCTCCCAAGTAGCACATAAGAGGGAACCACCCTGGGCCCTGTATGGGCCACCTGGGCTGGGGCAACCACAATGACACCTATGAGGGTCCCCTTTAGGAATCGTTTTTACGCTGGCGACGATGTTAATTACAACGTATTAGCAGAAAATATGCAGAAGTACCTGTTGCCCTTTACGAGTATGTAAAGAATTACCTCCGAGTCTCCCCTGTGCAATGAGGTTTCGACACACAGCACTGAAATAAATTTTCAGACCAACATTTAGGGGCAATGTGAGCCAGCCTACAATATTATAGTTTTGGGAATAAAGTTCGCCTATGTTGTCGAATATATTAATCAAGGTAAAACAATAGCGCTCAATGTTTCACACCTGATGATTGGTGGAATTTGGGCAGCCCCGAAAATACCAGATTCAACGTATCAGGGCAAAACGTGCGCCAGCCGAAAGCGGAGTGGCCTCCGTAAAGCTCGCGCCGGTACAATTCGGGTACTGGAGGGATTACCAGACATGAAGTTGATGAATGGGGCGGCACTCGCCTGTATGAAAGCAGGGTCAATCAGTGATTTTGGTATCCTGTCCACATTCGTCTATCTGGGCCGAATGCGGGAAGCCCTATTGGAGCTACTAACACGGGTACCAATTGGAACCAATCGTGGGAATACTAGACAGCCCATCTGGGGCCTTTCTGGGCCCGAGTTGCAAACCCCGCATGGGGCCCGTACGGGCTGGCCCACGGGCCCAGCGCGGGCTCCCACACCATAGCCAACTTTGTGCTCCTTGTGTGGTGTATACGAAATTACCTCTACAATATTCCGCAATACTAATGACATTTCCGCAGTTTACTTTTGTTTATTGTTCCCGCAGTTAATTTCTACAGGATGCATACCGGACGGTTGGAAGGTGGAAAAGGTCGTTCCAGTCTATACGATAATTCAGTGGAGTATCTTTTTTATTTATTGTATACAATAAATAAAAAAGATACTCCACTGAATTATCGTCCAATCTCATTAACCAGCGTGCCATGCAAAATCATGGAACAAGTTATCTACTCTCAAATAATTAACTTTCCTGACAGTAACATCTTCTTTCCTCCCTCACAACACGTGTTCCGGAAAGGTTTGTCATGCGAAACGAACTTAGCCACCTTCCTTCATATCTTGCATACTAATCTCGACATAAATTCACAGAGTGCCTCTATCTTCCTATATTTTCAAAAGCATTTGACAATTGTACCCCCCAAGCGTTTACTGCTAAAACTATTCCTTCCGAAACTGCATTTTAACACCTTATTATGGATCGAAGAATTCCTCACTAGTCGTTTCCAACTCTTCCTTGTTAATGACCATAGTTCCACTGCTCTCCCAGTTACTTCAGACGTCCCTCAGGCCTCTGCACCAGCTGCCCTCTTGTTGTTAATCTATATAAACGACTTATCATAGACACCGGCTTGTAATATTTGACTGTTCGCCGACGACTTCATCATTTATAGCACAATTACTAACACGTATGATCAAGCGCTGCTCCAAAATCATCTTAACTGCATGCATGCATGCATGGTGTGATGACTGGCTAATTTTCCTTAATCTCGGTAGATGTAAACGTAGGTATTTCTATCGATTACGTAATCCATGCCAGTTCCCGTACTCAGTTGCTAACATTCCCCTACAATCTATACATTCATACAAGTACTTGGCCGTCACTTTGTGCCAGGGTCTCTCATGGCGCGCACACGTAACAAACGTCGTCACAACCACTAACCAGTCATTGGGATTTTTGAAGTGTCATCTGCAACAGCCACCTCAGAACGTTAGGCTTCTCGCGTATAAATTCCTTATCAGAATTTAGCTAGAATATGCATCTGCTATCTGGAGCCCGCATCAAACATATCTCATCCACGAGGTTCATTCATTCCGCTTGTTTATACCACATCAGTGTATCGTCACTTTAACACAGTCAGGTCTAACAACTCTTCACCGTCGTCGTCGCGTTGTCTTTCTTTGTCTCTTTCACAAGTTTTTTTACAGTTCACATTGCCAACCACCCTAAATCATCCGCCAACCCGCATATCTCACTGCACCATCCATTTTCTCCAAGTATTTCGTCAACGGGGCTGCACCGTCACCTTTTCCACATCCTTTTTTTCGTGCTGCCACGGACTGGAACGGTTTTTCACATAGCGTAGCGGCCTTCACCTGTCCGTCAAATATGTTAAGCAATTTAGGTAGCCATTTCATTGAGATCATGTGATCCTTAAAACCAATAGGTTTTGCTTTCCCACCCCTTATGTAATACCCCCGCCATGGGATATTTGAGGTAATAAAGTGAAGTGAAGAGTTAAAAAATGAAATATCTGATAATGACTAGAGAAATTACTTGTATGCAGCTGCCAGCCTTCTGTCGCACCATCACCAATATTTTGAAATTAACTAATTAGCAATGAAGATAATTCCTGTGAGTTACTATTGTTGCCTTTAGAAAATAAATGAGATATGCAAAGTTGGAGAGCACCTTCTGAAATGCCCTTTCCATTTATTTCCAGCACATAAATCCTGACATGTATTTTTTCCAAGCTCTAGAGAAAGCCCACGAAATACAAAAATATCACGTGACTAACGCAATCGCGCGCTTTGATTGTGTTGCTCTCAATCGTGGTTTGAGTGATTAGCTGCGGCTGTGACTCGACAGCCTTGTTCCAGTGGTAGGCTATGTTGGTCATGGTTGCAGCGAGCGCGGTCAGCTCGATACAACTAGCACCGTCACGTGCGCCGACTCCCTGAAGCAAACTAAGAAACCATCGCGGACTTATCGGCCTGCTGCTACAACGGGCCGTGTAGCCGCTGCCACAGCTGATTTCCATTCACTGAAGCCCCGGTAGAGAGCAGCAGAATAGGGGGGCGCGAATGCGCGTCAATTTCGCGGGTTGTCTATATGTCAGAACAATGTTGCACTTGATGGCTTTTTCATCGAAAATAAATGAAAGGGGGGTTTCACAACGTGCTGCCCAACTTTGCAATCCCCATTTAATATTTAAAGGCAGTAGTTATTCAATACGAAAAATTATCTTATTTACTAACTAGTTCAATGCAAAATTTAAAAAAAAGTCCTGTGATGCGTCATTTGGCTGGAAGCCGCGTACAAGTGCTTTCAATGGTTCACCTCAAAAGTCTGATTTTTTAACTCTTGGCTAAATATACCTTGGACACCCAGTATATCGTCGGTGTCACACTGCATTGCCTCCCGCAGGACTTTCACACGTGAGCTTCTGTCTGCGTGTGTAGTCTGTCTTACATGTGCGCATTGGTAACCTACATATCTACACATGTTGGTGAGTGCTGGCTTTGTTGTACATTTTGCTGGTATGCTTTATCACTGTATTTGTGGACTTGCCATTAAGAAGCACGAATATTTTTAAGTTGTATTTGTTTAGCACACTATTGCGAATTGTGCGGTTAAGCCAGTGAATTGCAGGTCATCCTCTACAAGTATACTGAGTCTGTCCCCTTGGATATGGTTCTGGTTTGTTCCTTTCCTGTGCCGGCTTCTATTTGTGTTTTAATGTAAACTAGAGTTAAACGGCAGTATTCGAACTCAATAGAATCAAAATCGGCGAATGCTGAAAGACTCCCTTCAAAAGTACGGAATGGAAAATACTTCAGGGTGAACGCTTCCTAATTCGCGTGAACATTATACATAGTCCTGATGTCATTCGATGTCACTAACTTTAGTTACCCTGCCCCAGTTTTCAAGGGGCGCTACAGAGTGGCCATGAGCGCCTCTATGTTTTGAACGAACGGGTGTTTATGGAGCTCTGGGCGGACATGCGGAAGAAGAATCGTTGCCGGAAGAAACCGGGGAACAAGAGGCGACGCTACGCGTCGGTTGGCCGGTATTTCGAAGCTGCGGGTGGTCTTTCTGCTCCGCGCCGCTCTCGCTTGTCGGACATTCGAGACGTACCCCGGCTGCCCGGAGTGCGGGTCTTCACGGGCTCCAACCAGACGCCGAAGACACACTATCTCTCCGGTTCCCCGCTTACGCGCTCTCCCTTCGCTTTCGTTTCGCCTGCAAAATAAAGCAGCCAGCTTTGAACCTCCGTTCTGTGGAGGTGATTTTGGCCTGGCTCACACCAGCACCGTGCTCGCTACAAAGCCTTCGCTACATAGCGGAAAAAAATCTTGGATCCAGACACGCGGCGCTGCGTGAGAGAGCCAGGTGCATGCACAGTGAGGCTGCATAGCGAAGCTCTGACGTTAAGCGTGGCGCCGAGAAAGAAGCCCGGCTGCGCGGTGGCGGCGAAACACTTGCGGCTCGGAGTAACCGGTTGTCCACAGACATATTATAAGCATACCTCTGGCAGGTGATATTTTTTCACGTGATATGGCCGCGCACTGATTCGTTGATGAGTTTGTGACGTCGATGGACGACATGGCGGGACAGACTGGGGAGAACGTTTGCCTAGCCGCTGAGGCACTTTGGTAAAATTTGTTTAAAGTGCGGTTTTGGAGCTGTGTCCGGTGGTATCCCGCGTTATGTGGTAGCTGGCGGCTTCATGCTAATCAAGTCGCGTAAAATAGGCCAATATAAAGAGTGTTGACTGAATAGCGATGCTCTTCTATGAGAAGAAGGCTACCCAAAGAATACACACAGGCAGGAGCCTAGTATAAAATTTGTTTGCTTCTATCAAATCTGACTCGAGAAATGCATATTTGAGAATTTTGAAATAATAACGCCTGCAGTGTTCCGCGTGGAAATATTTTATACCATTAAAGTGGCTCCCTTTAGGAAATAACCATTGTCTTCATTGGCAGGGCATGTGTGTGGATGCATGCTGCGAATTCGCATTCCAGTCATACTCCTTGCAATCTGTCGTGTCAACAACATCAGCCAAGCTCTGCTGCATTATAAAGGTACAGTACTCTGGTTCTCCAAAAGAAGCAAGAAGTACTCCTCGCCGCATTTTTGAATAGCGGAGGTGGGTAAGACGAGACAACATACTGTATTTTGTTATAACTTGCAACGGGATTATTTGAATATATTTCGACCAAAAAAGGAGACCAAGTCAGACTACATACAAAAGACAGCCTCCAAAGATTCGGGTAGTCTGAGAACCTTCCTCAAACAGAGCAACTGCACACAAGCATGACCCCACCGCACGCTCCCGTTTGCTGGCCGAAGAGCTCGGGTGCTGACAACTATGACCCGTTATCACGGTCTCTCCTGCTGTGCTAACACTACCTTGTGCAAACAGTTTTTCCTCTAATTTTTCCTCTGTGAGGAGCCTTCAGCAGCTGCTTTCAGTGACGTACATCCCAGAAATGTCCGCAGACCTAATGCTTATAAAAGGCGGTTTTCAGTTTGTCCTGGAACCAATGTTACATTCCTAAGTCTAAGCACCCTTTCCAAGTGCACTGCGTTATTCTTTGGAGACCATATTTAAACGACCTAACGCCCGTTTTTTTTCTCCTGCTCTTTCTTTCAGAGTGATTTTAACGCAAGCCTAAATACACAGAGCAACTTTTTGCTCTATCAGTTTCTATTTGTTTCAGCATGTAGTCAACACAGCCTCAGTGTCACGTTTATTTGCTTTGTAGCAAAGAGCCTTAAGATGACATGACAAACCGTAGACCTGCTTGCCTTTCGCGCTCCGCCGCTTTCGCGCTAATAGTAGCCTGACCTGTGTGGCATATTTGCTTCAAATGCGTTTCGTTATCACACAAAATGCCTTATTGGAGTACACTTCGCACTTTCAGTGGACAGGGGCGGACAAGAGTAAAGCGGTCACGCGTGGGCTGATTGAAAGTTCTGGTTACATGTGCCTGCGGCCAGTGAACGTCACTTTCTAGGCTTTTTCACGTCAGAAAATGTTTGCTCTCCAAATAAAAGGCAGGAAAGCAAAACGAATATCCCGAGCTCTGTTTTCTTACATCTGCAGCTATACACGTCTAGCGAACTCAAAACTTTCGAAAGCGAACGAATGGTGCAGCCTCCCGCTGTTCCGGCCATGGTGTGTCTGTTGACTCCGGCTGTGTTATTTGCGAGGCTCTCAGAGCGGGGCAAAATATTAGGTATTGCCCGTATAGGGGAAGCTTGTCATCATTTGTGTTGGGGCAGTTTACTTAGTACACTCAGATAGGTGTACGTAGTAGTATATGGCTTTCGCCGGGTAGCCGATGGCTCCTATTTAGGTTTTTTTGGTTCTAAGACGACTACGTACTGTTAACAGGGTGAATATGCACAGTTCCTCAGCGTCGTGCGTCTGCCGGATAGCTTATGCTGTGTCGTTCGTGTCGACGCTTGGTTCTCTGTCTCATTTCCTGCTGTCCACAATATGGAAGCTTGTTGATTGAGTAATTTGCTTGTTTAGTTAGTTCATTACCCTCAAGGTATTCGCATTCCTTATCGTAGCAGTCAACAGGCGTCCGTTCTGTATCTTGTTTACGCTTTTTGTGAGTTTGTAATTATTTCGGTAGCGTACATTTTTTGAGGCAGATGGTACCACCCTGATCTTGACAAGGCCAGCGCAGCCCAGTAGCCTACGTCAGGTGTACGGATGGGCGATAACGTGCCAGCAAATCAACCTGCGAACCCAGATCTAAGTCGAGTCACCTGGTGTCCCGTCGCCACATTACCCAAGTCCGTGTTCTCAGATTCATTTGCTGAGCTTTTAACGCGCATCCTCTCTTCGTGACGCTCGCTGATGGGAGAGGTCATATACCGGCCAGGTTAGAATGTCGGTGGTGACGGCCGAGGTGGCGGACGGTTAGAGCGGCTATAGTATCGTCAGCCACGAAGGTGTGTTAGCTTTCCATACTTCCTGTATCATCAGCCACGAAGATGTTCGTTCTTTCGATCAAGGTAAATGGATTTCTCGTGGCTAACAGCCGCATGTGGGCACACTCCAAACCCTCCCACGTTGTTTTCGTATGTGCCTAGGTAGACGTATAAGTATTTTTCTTTCCTGCCCATGCTACCGCTGTTTGCTGCTCACCTTACCTTTCTATGGCTATTATTTGCTGTGCATTGGTTAGTATTGTAATCAAGTTTATTTCAATAGCCCCCTTGAATTTTTTATCAGTATGCTGCATGTGGGTATGTTTTCTCTGCTAGCATCCCTTTCCTGCATGTTATTTTTTGAACGAGAAGATGGGAGCTGATGTGTTCTTTCAATGCGTTGTTCATACCAAATTCAATGAATATGTTCGTTGAGGTGATAATCGGCTATGCAGGAGCGCATTTATAACCTTAACTTGGTATTGCCTGCGATTGATGCGTCAGTGGCCTTTACAAGGAGGCACTGATTATAATCCTACCAACACTAAGTGTCTGTACTATAAGCAGATTAAACTAAATCAATGCCATTTGCCCTTCAAAGGGCCCCAATACGTTTAATAATGTCTACTGACGACTGTGAATACTGCTCTTGTACCTGGTAATGGGACTACACCAGCAGATAAAAGGCGACTTACCATGATCATGATTGATTGGATTTATTTGCTGAATGGCTTCGTCTATGGGGCATATACCGCTTTTTGTATATTGTATATTTTTCTTTTCGAGAATAGCTTGCATGCGGATCTTCCTCCTTAATACCTCGTCTTCTGTTGTCGATTCTTGCAATCATGCTCGTTACCTGCGATGTGATGTGTGCTAGGTGTCTGGATGTGTGGTCTGTAGAATAAATACTTTTTATGCACCGGCAGAAATATTTTTGTGGCACTTGCGAGACTTCTCGTCCTTTACATAGACAGTGTAAAGACTTGAGATGCTGACACTTACAGACAGTCACGTTCACAGGCGCAGGCACCACTCAACCCCGATCAACTGGTCTTCGTCTATATAGAAGCTGATATCCATCACCTACTGTGGGATTGCCCAGCGTTGAAGCCAACGCGGATCCGGCACCTGGTGGCAGCTGGCCTCTCCCCCCATAATCCGGAGTCATATGCTGTTTGGACGCTGGGACCGCATCATCGTTCACTCCTCGATTTCATTGCATCAGCCAACCTTTTTTCATTTATTTGACCACACCCTTCATCCATCATAACATTCCTTTTATGCCCTGAGGCAATAAACTTCGCAAAAAAAAAAAACTGGTCTTCGTCCTCTTTCTCGCTTTCTCGTCACTTCACTTGCATGCGCTTGCAACGCGCGTCCTCTTCTTCACCCTGGGGGGGGGGGGGGGGGGGAGAATGAGTCCAAGGTACAGTGTCAGTCCATTTCATCTCCTTCCTTAAGCTTGAGGAGATGAGCTGCCTTCGAGAGGCGCTCTTCGTGTGGAGCCGGAAACAAGAGCTGTGTGGTCTTTCTAGCTTTGTTCCCTTTTTGAGCTCCGCACACCGACACTCGTGCACAGACGCTTCTTTATAGGTGCCGCTGACAGGCACACGTGGACGACCGCTTCCTCCGCTAATTGTTTTGAGGCGTTGTATTCTATGACCAGCTCGGCAGTGAGGTCGTTCAGTCGGGCCTGCAGCGCGTGCATCGTTTTCACTAGTATTTGCCATTTGTTTCTCTCGCCGTCGAGTTCCTTCTTCAATCGAAGCATGCTCTCTTCCCAAAACTTCGCATCTCGAAGCCTGTCAAGTTTGTCTTGGACGGTGTGCAGCACACGTTCAGCCGGAGCCAATTCTTCGTTGACTGTATTGTGCTATGACTTCACATTCCTACTGCGCTCGTGTGGTAAACACGCTAAAGTGTCCTGCGACCACACACATATACGTGGACACACAGACTATACAGAGATTGGACGATAACACACGAGGCCACATGAACAGACCAATCGGAAATGTTAAAAAAATCACAGTGCAAGCCTGGGGAAAGCACAGTGCATATTCGATATCCGTGGAGACCGGCTGGTGGGCACGGCAGTATCAAGTAATGGCGCCATTTCTCGCTGGTCCACTTGTGCAGCGTTATGCCGTACTCCTTGAGGCGCCGCGCCACTCGTTCGAACTCCGGGGACATGCGGCGGCATTGGTCGCACCCTGGGCGTAGAAATAGACCAGCATCATCTCGGCGTTGGTGACAGTGAGCTTGAAGTTCGCGGCGGTCAGCTCATGTGATGCTTCCGCTGGTGGTGTAAACAGCGGGTCCATCTTCTCCGCCATCGCTTCGATGATCCTTTCAGCAGAAAGGGTGCTCTCATATTCAGTCAGGTTACCCGGGTGCGAGACGAACAGCGTATGCAATACTTGCTGACGCCAAAGCATTTGGCCAACTTCTGTTCGACCATGGTGTCCAATTTGGCCATCAGCTCATGCAGGTGCCGCAGCCTCAATGTGGTGGGTGCGCGGCTGTACTCATGCTTCAGCTTCTTGCTATGCTGATACCATGGCGCGTAGACGTTCAGGAGCATGTAGCGCATGTTGTTGACCACCTGGTAGAAGTTGAACTGATTGAGTTTTAAGACGTTCAGCTAGAATGACACCCAATGCCTCAATTCCGCCTCTGTTAGCTTGGGCGCCGTGTCCGGCTCGACCTTCGGCTTCTTCGACTTGTCGTCGTCGTCCCCCTCTTCACCCTCCTTGCTCGATGAGGAGTACTCATCCTTCTCTTCCTCATCCCTTCTCTTCTAAGCCCTTGCACCGAGTATCCTCTTCTTCGCCCTAAAAATATGTCCTTCCAGTGACTTTACTTTCTTCTGGAAACTATGAGCCCCTCGGAGTTCCCCGGCTGATATATATGTCCGTAGCTTTGTTGCTATTCATTTACCATGTCTGCTGCCGTCTGCAGAAGGTCGTATATTTCTTTCAAAGATCCACTGATGAAACAGACTGCATCACTATCTGCGTAAATTTCATCATAAAATACATCAATTTTTCCACGTGCCGTCGATCAACCGATCGTAAATTTTGTGAAAAATAAGGCCTTGCAACGTTACCCTATTAGACGGCGTTGAAGGAATATGGCCTGATGAATTCTATTTCAATCATGAATTAAGGCTGCAATTTGGGCGAGTTGTTATTTTTGGGGTCCTCTACTAGCAGTGCATTCTCTCTCTGCAGCTCAAATTGCTGAGCCCACCACAGTGACTTCCCAGTGTATGATATTACTGAAGTCCACTATAAGGTCGAGTGCTAGCGAGGCGTTTATTCCGCATTTTGGGGACGCTGTTAGGCTCCTCTAATTTATCTGTACGAATAAAGTTTCAGGTGATTTATGTTCGTGAAAGTCAAAACCATTTGCGGCATAGGTTCGTTGCCCTCATGATGGGCCTGCAACCTCTAAAACGCAGTTCTGTCCTATAAGATAGCGAAACGCGTCCACGGTATTCCAGGCTGGGAGTCTTTCCAGGACTTCGGAATCATTACTATTCGCGCATTGCAACACTCCTGCGGGACGCTCCTCTCTTCCAGTGCTTATTGAGAAATTTACAGAAATCATTATTATAAATAGGTGTCAAACAAAAAGTCAAGGCGCGTGTCGCAGCAATCGCATTTGCCAGAAAGGGACATAAAGGACATACGCTGCTGGATGAAGAGAAAACCCGCTCTAAAACCATGCCAGCTATCGAGCACGTCTTAGCAGCTTAGCAAAAAAAGAAAACTTGCTCATATAATAAAATAACTTATATTTATATAATTACTTCGGCGCTCACAACAGCAATATTGCAAAAGGTGGCTCTTGTTGGGCACAACGAAACGCACAACTAGAAAGCAATGGTTAAAATAAACTCTACTTCATGCGAGATATATTCCTTGCTGATGGATGCACAGCATTCTTATATCATGACAAAAAAAAAAGCACCCACTGATGAGGTCGTAACTTCTTGTGTTAAAGAACTTACAGGGTATTTTCGTTGTGTTCCGGAAAAAAGTTCACATGTCCTTGCGAGTGTTCTCCCAGGGCTCGCGAGTGCCAGTAGTGTCCAAGTGGGCTCTTTTCTCGGGTGATATTTTTCTGTTCGGTCGGCTCCTCACCGAAAAAAAATTATAAGGTTTATACTTGCGCCAACGTTAACATCGTCGTAACGATCCTTACATCCTTTTCACCATCCTCACTAGTTAGAATGCTGACAAATTTAAAAAAAGTGCAACGAGCACAGTAACTGTTTATATCACCTTTATGCTGATGCCGCTACGCATATGGTGGTCATTTGTGTCCTGGAATTTTAGAGCCCTGCAACTTACTTTTTTAACATAACGGTTTGTTAGCTTTCAATTCGGGAATGCTGCATTAGCTACTGAACCGTTAAATACGTGTATCCTTACATGATATAAGTCTCTGTGCCGTGTAGGCTGCTCTCTGCATTGCCGCTTAGGCGTCAAGGCACACGTGAAGCTATAATCCTGGGCTCTCCGTCATTAGCCAGCTCTATTTATATGACGGATATTAAAATTTTATTTACAGCGAATATACATGGATTATAAAAATAATTTCTTATCGCTAGCTGCTGAGGCCATGGCTGCGGAGCTATGAGAAGTTGTCGCGGAGTCAAAATTGTTCAACTGAGAAATATAAAAATGATGTTGACGAACTAAAACTCGGAGCAAAGGTCTCACTTGCCGACAGAAACATCAGTCGAACCTGAGGCATATGACGAAAGTGGGAGTGAAGGAAGAAAAAGGCGGCACTGGTTTGGAACTTCGCAATAATATTGACCACATATGGATGTTTTACGCTTACTAATACCGCACACCGCATAAAGCATGTCATGTTTCGCCCCCGTTAAAAAGCTGCTGCCACGGCCGGGTTCCAAAATGGGTATTACGGCTAAGTATTCCACCTCGACGGTATTTGGTGCAGCTCAGCGGCCCGGAGAAAGGAAGCGCGAATGTAAGAAATCAGATCGGAACAGGCGTCGTCGTGAAGACGTGTTCCCTTGGCTGTGGTGTATTCGTTTGGAGTATACATTTGGCCACGGAATCTAACATCATATACATCCCAGATGCCATCGAGTTCTGCGTGCAGAGTGCAAGTCGAAATGTAACCTCACATGCGATTAATGGTTGTATCTGCAAGTAATGCGTGAGCATGGCTGGTTGGCGTCATGGTATAGGCCACCAAACACGCTTTCCGCTCACATATAGCCAGATGATATTGTTGGTTTACGATTCGACCCCCAATTGATACCTGACGCATATCGTGACTAGTAGGTCTTACGCACATTCGAACGCTCTCAGTAAAGCCCTTTTCAACATTGTAATTGCAGTCCATACGGGCATATTATGTATGCTGTCCCCAGGTATTCTTTTAAACTTGCCATTCTTTAAGTTTTGCTCAACAAAAGAGTGTTTTTTCACACCTGCAAGTTTGGAAGCACCTGAGAGGAACGCTTTCGTAAAACACGAATTCTTTCTTGCTCACGCTAGAGCATATAACGCCACGTAAAAAAAAAATTGTTTGTATTATCTATTATTATTCAATTTCAATAAAAAAACACTAACTCCCACTTTTCGGAACACTAAGCAGCATTCACTTCCGTTCATTTCGCATGTACATCCTTTTATTTATTTTATTGGCTCTAGCTCGGGAACCGTTTGCATATAAGGCAAGACTTTATTTTATACAAGATGTTAAAATGCATTCTTAAATAAAGCTCCATTCGGCATTCAAACTATATTCTTATTCTGTTTGCATGCCAGTTTCTTCCGATATTGCACCCCTATCGTAACTCTCGCGGGATGCTGATCTATGGTGCTCTGTTTACAGACGTGGCGGCTACCTATCGGATATAATTTTTTACGTGTCTGTGCCAAAATATTCCATGTATTCTACTATGCTTCTTGTTTTATTTGATTACAGGTGTTCATTCGATCATTCAAGCAGGCGATAATATTTGTCAGCCTAGCAAAATTAGCTACGTGCGACGAACAAGTTATACCTACCTAATTCGTTTTCTCCATGATACGAAATAATAGCAAAGCCTTTATGAGTGATCATAAATTGTTCGCCTAACTGTAAATGTACTGTTCAACGAAAAGTATTTAGAGCTTTTTGAGCGCGCCAATCTGTCTTTACTCTTACTCGTCAAATTGCTGATTTCTTGCACTGTAATTTTCCTTGTGGAAGAAGTACAAGCTGTGCTGAGTTCTGAAATGATATATCAGTGACCATGATCTCGTACCTCTCCACGTGAATGTTAAAATTTGTTACTATCGATTGATATATCTTCGATTTAACACCTAAATGCGTCTTGCAAAGCTTAAGGGACTCTGTGTGAAGCTGCGTTTTTTAGTCTTGATTTTCAACACCACGCTTGTAGTAACCAGTGTAAAGCTTATAGTCTATTTAAAACGTCTTTTTTCAACATTTATCAGTGCAAATTGCTGTATGCACTCTGCTAGGGCATTGCGTCGAAGTATGTACGCTTGTTTTCAGAGCCAAGCCTCTAGTTCACTGCAGTTCCTCTTTCAGAATCGAAGCAATAATGGCGTCTACGCAAAGAGCCGCGACGGAACGCAAGCCTGCTCTCCCCGCTTTCAGCAAGGGCACGGATCCTATCTTGCGTTGAAGCCACCAGGGAGCCGTTCGCTACACCCGCGTGCTTCCCAATGTGAAAGTCAATTTCCGCTGCCGGCGTAGGCACTTCCCTGGCCGGAAATATCTGCCCGCCCTTATAATATCCGTGGCCAGTGTCGAAAATGAGACCGTTCTGCACATTCTTACTTTCCCAGCTTCTGGCTACGATGCCGAATCAATTTCACCAGTGTTGTATTTCGTGTTCGACTCTTGCAACATTTTTAGGGAGTAGGGTAGTATAGGGAAGCTGTGTTGGAATCGGCCTACATAGTTTTCCTCCCGCTACTCGGCGAACACACGCTGACTTCCTGATTGAGGATATCATTCTTGCGGCTTCTGTCCTGTGCGCCTTAGCTGCTTCGGCCTGTTCATCGTAATCTATCTGTGCTGGAGCGAGTCAACAATTCATGTATTATCGGTACTCCTCCTTTATCTTCATTATGTTCAATAATTTTCGGATTTATCCTGAATAAACCTGTGATGTGTCAAAGCGCGCGCAAGTACATTTTATTTGATTTGGATATGCGCGCTCCAGGCAGCTTCTCAAAATGTAATAAAGGGTTTCCTTATAGGTATGAATACAGAATTAGGTTGCGTGAAAATAGCGTCAAGCAGCTAATTACCAACGGCTACGACTGATAGATTGATTTGTAATGTACAGTTGAACTATGCTAGAATGAACACCGCCTCAGCGAAATATTCGCATTTAGACGGCATTTCAGCAATAATTGCAGACGGATTTATTCATTTTCCCTTATCGTCCCTTATGCTTTCTCCCCCTGCTTCCCACCTCACTGTGACACTTCTGGTGGTCTGAAATCCTCAATTTTCTAGTACCTAGCTGTGGCAGTTTCCTTCCACATGGGCAGTACCCCTCATCCCTCATTCTAATTATTCTTCCTCTGAGGCTGCTTTACGGACCGTTCAGCCCGCCGGCCAGAATTGGCTGGTGGATCGCAATTTATGTGAACCACAATCCCGTGGACTCCTCGAACACTATGAGAACAGCATGAAAGATTTCTTTTTTTATCTAATAAATGTGATTTCATCCATCATTCAACCATATTTAGGTGCTGCAGAAAACTTCTCGTCACAACGAACCGTTTTTAGACCACATTTTTGATTCAATAAAATTTTCTCCCAATGCAGCTGGGATTGAAAATGTACTTGAGAACCAATTAGCAATCTCGCACAATCTCTGCACTTCTTTGCGTCTACGCAGCTTGTATTGACTGAATTCTGTCGCTCGAATCGATAAGCTATGTGCTCCTACGGACATAAGCAGCACCATGAAGGATTTTTGTATTCAACTGGTGTGATGATATGTCTAGGATTTTGTAGTGTCCATCCGTTATAAACGGATATACAGATGGATCATACCAAATCCTAGTCATGTCCTGACAGTGGCGTCTGTCTCGCAGTGGCACCAACGCCATCAACATCATCTATCTTGTCAATATCTTGCAACACTCAAGGCTCGTTTTGTTGTCTCCACAGCCCTTTGATCCCATGTGAAATTTTACTGTGGACCGCATCGCCTCCTTGCGGTTTTCTGAAAGCGATGGTGATGATCACATTTTCATAACACATCACATTATTTTCCTTAAGACCCCCTTTGAAGATGCCACAAAAGGTGTGGGGTTCAGAAAATACAAGTATGTAGAGTACTTTAAATTATTGATGAACGTGTTATAGCAGCTATATTGCGAAGAAGGCCGTTCCAATCAGGTGCTGCTTTAGAAAAAATTGAGCTGGCAAAAACGGTCGTTGGGCACATGGACGCAAATTTGATTATAATGACCGATGCGATGAGGTCTGCGTTTTAGGAGTGCGCAATGTATGGTTCTTGTTTTAGTATTCAATAAAAAAAAACTTGTGAAACAAGACAAGACCTGCTATACGACGGCGAGTAGAAAGATAAAGTATACTTGATCGCTATTTTGGGGATGTTATGCTCACGTCGTACGAGTATGAGAGGTGAATATATCTGGTGGCCTTATTTTATACAGCTTCGATAATTTTTGCTGACCATACAAGATAAGGGCTCCAGATGGGCGATTCATATTCCAGTTTAGTCGTAAGGAGTGAGGCGTATGCTTGTAGCCTTACGTGTTGTGGGGCTTCCCACAGGTGCCGTATCAAGAAACCTAGTGTTTTATTAGCCGATAATATGAGGCTACTCACGTGCAAACACCAAGCTAAATCATCACCAAACGGTGACACCTAAATATTTATAAGACTGCACGAGGTCAACCGTGGTATTGGATACTGTGTACTGAAAAACAAGAGGATTACGACAGCGGTACGTGCGATTACATTTCTTAGAGCTGAGTATCATCTTCCACTAGAAGCATCAGTCTTGCACATGGTGTAGGTCACCCTGAAGGGATTTTTAGTTAGACGGGTGAGTCACTGAGCAATAAATGACGCATTCATCGGCGAACAAGCGAATATGACAAGAGACATGCTGGAGTGAGTCGTAATATATATGAGACATAACAAAGGACTGAGAACAGAACCCAGTGAGACTCTGAGGTGACTGAACGCAGGCTGGAGGTTTGGTTAATGATGACAACCGACTCAGCAAATTCTTTAATCTATGCTATTATGTCCGGATGTAGGTTCAACTGGGAAAGTTTAAGAAGCAAGTGTTAATGATGTACTTTGTCGAATGCTTTAGATAAATCTACGAAAACAGCCCCAGTTTGTAGATTGACACCACATTTGGTATGAATGACGTGCAAAAAAATGGCTGGTTGAGTTTCGCAAGAAAGACCCATGCTAAATTCATGCTGTGATGAATGGAAGAAGTTATTTAAATCCAATAATTGCATGATTTGAGAATAAATTACATGTTGCACGAATTTGTATGGTGCACTTACTAATTATATGATACGACAATTGAGAGGTGAATCAGTACCTGCTTTGTGGACGGGAACAACCTTTTCCGCTTTTCAGTTATCTGGAATGGTTCCTTCAATGAGTGATTGCGGGAACAATGAATAAAAATGCAGGAAAATGATAATTCAATGTTTTTAACATCTTTGAATTGATTTTATCTATGCCTGCTGCCGAAGATTTATTAATTTTATTGAGTGCACAAAATTTCATTACTGTTGAAAGTTATCGCGCCCATGGCTGCGGTGATAATAAGAGGACATGTAAAACATGGTGAGTCGAAATCCTCATTAAAAACGGAATAAAACGCAGTATTGAAAGGTGTATATTGCAGATAACGTACATCAGTCATTATTTTACCACAGTTGTTATTGAGGATTTGAGGGCGTGTTTTCATCGGGTTTATTTCGTTCAAGAACTTTTTGGTTTTACTGGCTGCCATTTGTGGCAGATCAACTTCGTAAAATGAACGATTCGCACCTCTAATCGCGGTCAAGTACGTGTGTTCAGTTTTGGAGTATTTGTGCCATGCCTGTGTCTTAAAGGTTACCAGTACAAAATGTACATTTTTGGGATTTTCAATCTTTTTCAGGGTTTTTGTAAACCACTGTTTCTGCTTATTCTTTCCAACACTGCATTTTGGGATATATTTATTGTTCAGTTCTGGCAACCTATGTTTCATGTCTGTCGTTTACGCTCCTACTATGAAGAGATGTGTCGGCCTCCGGGAAATCAGCGACGACGAAGTAATTCATTCCAGTTATATCTTCTCACCTGAAATAACGCAAATTTCTCAGAAAACTGGTTGATTTTCCGGGTTAACCTTCCTGTCTTACCTCCTCATCTTCCTCCTCCTTGAAACATCGACAGAAAGTTAGTTCAGTGTTAATTGCTTCGTAGTTTCCCTTTCATAGAAGGAAAACGTTTTCTGAGAAATTTGCCGTATTTCAGTTGAGAGGATAAAACTGGCATGAATTACTTAGTCGTCGCTGATTTCCCGGAGGCCGAAATGAATTCTAGGCTATCTGAATGGATGTAGGGTATGAGGTCGAGTGTGTTAGTGGTTTCCCCTGAAACACGCGTTGGTTCGGATATTAGTTAGGTTAAATTAAAATTAAATCAAACGTCTGCAAATTCTTTGGCTCTGATTGCGCCAGTTGATATTGATGCAGTTTAAATCACCAAACAAGAGGATGTGTGCGTTAAGTCGCTTGGGATGTAAGTTATTTAAGATATTGCGAAGTTTTCGGGGAACGTCAGGACTGTTGCGAGGGCGTCTATAACACACGTCCCTTAGTAGGGTCAGTGGGAATGCACGGCCCATGATCCATAATATTTCTAGGTCTGACGTGATATCAAAGGTAGAACAAGATAACTGCTCGTGAACGGCAATCAGATCTCCTCCCCCACAAGCACATTTGCGCTCGGCGCGAGAACGAGGAAAATGGGGCAGGTCGAACAGAATCTTTGGATCATTTCTGTTGTAATTCAACCATGCTTCGATTGGTACAATTAGATTGCTGTCTCACGATGTTACAAGATTTGGGACGACGTCACGTTTGGGCAGAAATCTGCAAATGTTAATAAATATTAATGTTCACTGAAAGTTGGCACGAGTAGTATTCCGGGACGATAGTGATGACCGGAAAGGACTAGTACATTGTTACGACGATGATGGTAATATGGTATATAGTAAAGCGCAAGTGTAAGCTTCCCTTTTTCTCCGAGCAAGAACCGTAACCAATCACAATGTGTTTGACTTAGTTTGGGTAGTTAATGCCCCAAAGCGACTCGGGCTATGAGCGCTGCCCTAGTACTCTAAATATTTCGACCACTTGGGGTTATTAGCGCTGGCATCGCACAGCAGACAAACGCCTTGCTTTTCGCCTCCCCCGAAAAGCGGCCGCTGCGGTCTGGATTTGATCACGCATTCTTGGGCACTGTAGTTGAGCGCCCAAACCACTGCATCGCCACGGCAGGGCCCAATCGGAACAAGTATATCCCCACCACCTGTACCAAAAGTGGTGCATCCATTTGATTTGAGCCGCAATATTATTGAGGACCATGAAGATGTAGTTGTGATACAAGTGCGCACCTAGTGTTGAAATCGCACCCCAGCGCTCAAGGTAAAAAAAAAAAGCTAGAACAGCTCACCGGAGTCTCTGTGAACATGTGATGCTCTTGGAACGTTTAGTCCAATATCAGTGTATTGGGGCTCATTTCTCCTTAACGAAATTTTGCTTCACTGAAATATTTCGCACTCTCCCCCCCCCCCCCCCCCTCAGCTTCTGTGTAGCGAGGTTCAACTACAAGTTTCCCTGTCATTAAATCTGCTTGCATCATTTACAATAATGTCAATATGCCGTATTAGCTTTCTAATGTGATTGTTCAAAAAAACATCTCATTTCTAAATGTGTGAAAAATAATGTCCATGTAGTAAAATATGCGATACAGAAAGCAACTAATCTAAGTTGTCAGGAAGCCCTAAAGGTAAAATTCATCGACTGAGCTCGCCACTGGACATAGAAAACAAGAGCTGAATAGCGGAAAACTCATTCGATTTCGTATTACTGTCGCTCCAGACGAGCATCACTCTGCATAAATTTCAGGTGTCATTTCGCAATACATTACCCTCGGCATCATGAGAACAACTGAGTAAACAGTAATACTTCTACATTTCGGGGATTTCAGAGGAAAGTTAAGCATTTTTAGTGGAAATGACGAACTTGTTTAAAGCGCGCTATTCGAACATTCCTACACAGCATACTTAATAGGCAAGGAAATTATGAGTATGAGTCGTGTAAAATTGCCGTATATTCAGAGGTAAGGGAAACATGAATCAGGATTGTGTCCCCATATCTTCTCGGAAAAGCATCACTGGCTGTTTGCGCGATGTCTTAACCAGAAGCTCTGTCAGCAGAGAACGCGAGGCTTCGAAGCTCAAGTCTTAGATTCGGTGCCGATTTGTCTCGCGTTTTTTTCCATCAGTGCCAGAAACCTCGTCGAGATATTGGCAAGCACACCTCACTGTTCGTAACCAGTCATTTATGTCCTAACAAGGCCTCTTTAAATATAGACATCTCTCGGCAATGGTACATTCAGCACCCGAATACAATACTTTGGTTATCAGAAAAAAGTTAACAAGGCTTGAGGTGTATCCAGACTCCACCACTTCTGTCATCCTGTGCATTTTAATATTATCTTAAAAAATCCCTTCGTTCTTTACTATCTCTACCATGGATTCTCAGATTAAGAATCTATATATGGCCCAATATAGGTGCTTCTATTCCTTTATATTTCAGTAAATACCTTGTTTCATTCCCATTTCTTCTGCACAAAGCACGTATATCTTCACGCGAAAACCTATTTTTAATCAAGTGCAACCTACAAGCAAAACAAAATGGAGGACATGACGTTATGTCTCCGCCTTTGCAGTGGTAATGTCTTGCGGTTACCAGCTGCTCTCGCCGATATTTGTTCGTGCACATGCATTTTGGCAGTTGCCTAATTGATTCTCTATTTGTGCTTCTTTTTTCTCATGCCTAGTCATATATTAGCTTAGCGGTGTAAAACATCATATTTTATGAACTGACACAAAAAATTCAGGGTTTAGCCAAGTGGAACGAACATACGTTCCTACTTGTCCTACGGCCCACGTGTATAACTCGGGATCCACGAACGCACAAATCGGCAAGAAGTGATATTTTTTTCGTATTTTGCTGGCTTTCTTCGAAGCTGGAGAAAAAGGCCCATCTGAGGCTTTCCTGACCACACAAAATGGAATGGAAGTTTTTTAACGGCTTTCACAAATTCCTATTTTTGCCGAATTAATTTATGTTATGCCAAAAATATTTAACTAATCAAATAATTTTAGATATTAAATACTTTTGGTCCGCAAGGTGGCTGAAGGCAATACCCTAATGATATCTTTCGGCTGCCTTAAAACTTTTATTTATAAGCATTCGTTCCTTGTTAAATGGTACACCAGGAATACTCATATTTAACACAAGCACAGACACCTATCTACTGTCGTGAAAACTGAACATATAACCAATTTTTTTTTGAAGCAGGACTCAACGAGATAGAGGTCATAATAAACAAAAAGATTCCACACCTCTTCTTTGAGTATCGAAGAGTTCTAGTGAGAAAATCTTTTCGTGCATGCGTATTTGCTGTGCAGGGCAAATAGTAAGGCCCTTTTCCTTCTATCTATAGTCGTTTCGTCTTGTTCGATTGTTCAGGGCCGAGCCCTCAACCACCTCCCTGAAAGCTGTCACAAAGAGCATGACCTGGAAAAGGCTGACGCGAGTAAGACTATGGCCATTAAGGCGAGAAGGGCTCTAGCACCAGTTGTGGAAGGGTCTGAAGATTAGGCTCAATGAAGCTCCTTGCACATCCTCTAAGGAATGTGACGCATCGTGAAAAGTGGCGTGGAGCTGTTCCATGAAAAAGTAATCGACCAGCACGCTCGAACACATATTTTAGGCAAGACAGGCTTAACATGACGGCGATACGATCAAAATGTAAACAAGCAGTGCATTTTCTTGAACATCGTCCACTCCGAGGTCACTGTGAGACGCCGCCCACTAGCTACCCAACAACCTCCTCCTTCTTGCTGAGTCCCCACCGCGACACTTGCAAGCTCCAGCAAACGTGCTCGTGTGCTCTCGCGGAGGGGACAGCAGCCCGAGATTTACGGCGCAACAGGCGAAAGCACACTCTCCCGAATCTCAAGCCGTGCGTTAAGTAAACGGCGTTCACAAAAAGAGGCTGCGTCTCCGGTGCCCTCTTCGTCCACCCCTACACGAAAAGTGCTGAGCACGCACTCGACTCTTGTGAAACCAAAGTGGCATCGGCTTGTAGGAGAGAGAAAGAGTGAGATCTCTTTTTGTGTGCATGATCCTAAGACAAAGAACGCATAGCCAGTCCTGCAGGAGCAAGATATAAACACTGGCGCCTTTTGGGACGCTTTCGGGTACTTTTGTCGGCGCTTTACTACCCGGATCTGTCCTGCCAAAATGAGCGGAACCTACGCGGTGAAAGTATCACTCCTTTCTAGACTCCCCGCAGCAAGATTCCTTTGGCGATCCCCCGCTGCCCCGCAATATCTCGCCAAAGTCTCTGAACCTTCTGCTGCTGTCTCCATCGTTGGTAGCTGTCATACGCCTGATTATTTCACAGGCAGCTCGATGGATGTCTTTTTTCTTGCATGTTCCCGATTCGCGAGCGAAACAGCAAGTAGGCGATGTTCCGATCATATACGCGTGATGGCCTCAGACCTAGCGTCGTGGTGTGTTCTCTATCGCTTCTTCCTTAAGTGCTTATACTATAAAATTATTCAGCTTTTTGCGACTGTGTGCGCTTGAGCGCCATCAAACTTAGCCTCTCTGTGCGTGTTTGAGCGAGTGTTTATATGTGAGGTCATGCGTGTATGTGCCTGTGTTGGTTTGGTTTGTGGCTTTTATCATCCGAAATCAACTCAGGCAATGAGAGACACCGTACTGAAGGGCTTTGAAAATTTCGCACACCTAGGGTTCTTTATCGTGCACTGACGTCGCACAGCCCACGGGCGCCTTGTTTTCATTTGCATTGAAAAGCGGCCTCCTTGGTCGAGATTTGAGCCTCCACTCTTGATCGAGGCAGTCGAGCACCCTAACTACGTTCACCACCGCGGCGCCTGGATTCTCTCATTGAAGACACCAAACCGTCTCTCACTTTGAAAGCACCTTGAATGGCCAAATGTAAAATCAGTTTGCGATTTTCAATTTTCAAAATGCGCGCTCGTATACGTGGATGGCAAATAATGTTTGGGGCTTGGTCAAGTGCATTATTCAAACCCTCCTTACGATTAAGGCCACTTGTAGCGGCGATAAGATAGTGGTTTTTACGGATCCATTGATCACGGAGGAAGGTTGATGAAGACCCCGACATGTAATGCAAAGCGCCATATAGTGGCAGTAAAGCATAAGATGTGACCAGTTGTGGCACTAGGCATATTGCAGTAGTAAAAAGTGTTCATCCGGTACCTTACTGGCTCCCCGCCCATTAATTCTTTAAACCAATAAAAAAAGTATAGCCACGTTACGTCAGCGAAGTACTGCTGACGATTATTGCGCAACTACAACCAAGCACAAGGTGGTCCGTTCCATGAATGGTACGGTCCCGCAAATTCTTTTCCCTCTTTCAGTGAATTAAACGGCGATTGTTGCTGAGAGGTGTCACTGAACGGAACCTAAAGGTAATATTCACCCACTGAAGGCGGGAAATGATTACTGTGAAGGTAATTGCATAGTGTTACCATTGCCGTACTGTCACCTCCTGGCTCTGTTCACGGTTGGTTTTGCAGCTGTTAAGAATCAAAAACATCACATAATGAACCCTTAAGGGCCACACACCCCAGGAAAAATGGTGGCACTTCATTGAATGTTGTTAGTGTTTAAAAAAATCTGAAAACTTTGCCCTCAGTGGATTCGAAAAGATGATTCAGTGCCGAAATAAGTAGTGTTAATTCATTGCGCCAAGGAATCGACGGGAATGGGGCTTTAAATATCCTCTTATTATTTTAACAATATTTCCGCTATTTCTGGGCAGGTGCTGCTGCTCAGATGAACCTATCGTTGAGAGAAGGAATCATATGCGCTAGCGACGTGATGTAGTACTCACTTGTAATGAAAATACCTGGATATAAAGCGCTCTACTTTGACAGCTTTTTTCAATTTCACAGTTGTTCTGCTAGCCTGACAAGGTCACGTCAAGGGCTGTCTTCGCACCCGTCTCGGGTTTTGCTGCTTTTGTCGCTGAGCAGTGTTATATAGCACTAAACGTTTGCCCGGTATACTTGGGCACGATGCTTCTTCCTATATCTGTACCACCATTTTATTCCCTTCCTGGAAAAGAGTGTTTTAATAAGGAGATAACAAGTGACTTATATCATAATAAAACCTTTATTCGCAATAGAAGGAACTCTTCCGCACGCATACCTGCCAAAAGCCGCAGAGCAATCACGCACATCGCCTATTTTTCCAGCCTGCTGGGTTGAAAGCCGGCTGCTATGTAAAGAAAAGAAAAAAAAAAGGGGATCTTGAACGCTCAGTTATCTTATTGTTCTCACTGCATCAATAACTCTGTGTAAAGATGGCACCATGTGGTTTTGTAACACAGTTAATAATTACGTCATATTAAGCCGTTTTGATAAACATTCGGTTGTATTCGGAAATCATAGGCGTGTTCTACGTCCGGCGCTATGTACGCGGAGTTTGTGTAGACGAAGCCGTACTATCGGGGACAGAAGATTTTGGATCGCACGTCTGGCCATTTTGGCATCGAAACACGATGTAAACAAGTTATCACCTCAATTCTCTAGCACAAATAAAAAAAAAATATTGTCCAACTTTCACATCGACAAGTACGGTCCGTGACGACGGGCCGATACAAAAGTTATGCGATTTGGTTGCAGTTTGCGTGACCCATAGATTTTTGTCTCGGATAGCACCTATTGAAGGCCCATGCCCCAGATATCATGGCATGTATATTCTTTTACGCCGAGTTATTCATTTTGAAATGGAGGGTGTGTTTGTTCACTGCATATTTTGTTTTATTTTCTGCGTTGTTGCTTATGAATATATATATATTGTAAAAGAAGGCTAGGTCGAGACGGCGAGGTCGTGACGGCAAGGACAGCGAAGCCTTGTCTAGCGTTTTAATCTGGTCACGAACCCAGGCGCGCGCCGGAGCCGGCACTGCGGGACGATGATGATGGTATGTACAAATGAAAGAAGGTCCACAGAAGGCTCACAATATATATATATATATATATATATATATATATATATATATATATATATATATATATATATATATTAATTAAACTACCTCTTGTAGTTCACGTTGCTCACCTTAGGCGAACCCAAACAACCCTTAAGTATAGTACGCGAAATAAATACATAAACTAAGAAGATAATAAAAACTTCTTGCAAGGTATGTTTGCCACCTTTAATATCAATATTATGCACGTACAGACGCTAAGTACCTTTTTGAATTCTTAAACTATTTGTTAAATAAGACAAATGCGCTTGATATAACATTTTACTGGAACTAGATATTTGTTTAATTAGGCATTGAGCGTGAAAGTGAACTTCAGGCGAAGATTTTTTGTTTCCTGTTTCCAAGTCGATGCTTCGCGCTAACAACGAGGTTATCACCTACAGAGGTTCGAGTGTTGGAAAAGTAGCTCTGCACTTATTGGGCTGAAATGCACTCTTCCTTTGGATGAGCTATGCTTGCGAGGCGTATATGCAACCGCTTTTATATTACTGATAGTTTATATTGCTTTCAACCGATATGAATTGTGAAGGGTGATAGAGGGCATTGTTTATCAGTAAAACAGCTATAAACCTCAGGAGGCAAGCCAATGTTTTCACGAAAAGTCCGAAACAGAGCACAAGCAACTACAAGAGACTGGCGGCTCGCTATGTGCGTCCCGTAATGTCAAACAGTGAAGTGCACATAGCACATAGCACACAGAGTGTAATATTTTAAAACGATGAGGAAAAGCATGAAATACTGCCAAAATAAAGCTATCACAATATTACGATGTTTTCATACCTGTTCTTTGAAGAAAGTATGTTTTACAATGCACAATATTCAGGCCAGTGTTACATAATCCTTAATTCGCCTAAAGACGCACCAAGGTTGAGGGCTACGCGATGAAATAGTGTAGGTGGGCCTTTAATGTAGTACTGAAGGCTCAGAATTCAATAAAAGGGGGAGAAAAGTTACAGGGATGGGGCCACCGGAATTCTTTTCACACTGTATCGTCTAGATGATTCAAAACCAAAGGCTTCACATGAGCAGATGTTTTACATCGCCTTTCGTCGAGTACAACACCTGACTACAAGTGCTGCGAACATTTTTCTCCTTACATCATAACCTGCCATAAAACGCATTAAAGGAGTAAATCTCTTTCTACTAAGAGTTTTTCTTTTCTTGTGGGCCGATCAGCATTACACTATTCCATGTCCAAACGCGAAAACGATGGGACTCACTATAAGGCAGTTTACAAAACCTAAGACTGCGATAGTAATTGCAGTGAGGAAAAAAGGGGGCGCACTGTAATCTGTGCCTCTTTTTCTTAACGACAACGATCCACGCACGTTGGCGCACAACGCCAGAGAGGTACTCGGAAAAAGCGAGCAATGTCGTACTTAAATTGCGACGAAGTGAAGCACTTGCAAGCACCCGTTCCCAAAACACTCGCGTCTCTGTTCGAGCGCGACGCTCTTTCCTACCAAATGCAAGCTTCGGCGATGCTGCGCGGAAGTGTAGCAATTGCGCTAATACAGTTCGTTAACAACACTTGCACGGAAGGCCTGCGTATACGTTCTCCGGCTTCGCTCATGCTCTCGCATACGTTACATGCACTTCAAGAACTTCGCTGGCGCACGCTACTTCTCGTTCTTGGCCACGATATACAACGGCACGTGCGTGAGGTGGCATCAAGTGACGGCAACGGAAGCATACAGTGCATTGCGCTATAATGATATTGACAGCAACCGGAATCTGTGCGTCGACAGTCTTCCCGAGCCCTGGCAAGTAAAAAGCGTCAGGCGAGCTTCTTTGGAAGAACATGTATTGTGAATACTATGTATAAACATGTCCCCAGACTTGCCAGGAGCGCGAACACAGAGGCGAATATTGTCAGCATCTTCCCCAGTCTTCCGCGCCCCATCTTCCTCCCTTCCTTCCTCGTCGCCTTTGTGCTTTGCATAATGGAAAGGTTTATTATGATCAGCGACTTGCCGCCCGCGTACCGTGCCGAGGAGATGCTTCGTGAGTAGTGTGCCCGTTGTTGTAGTAGCGTTATACCGCTTTTCGTGGCGATCTTTACCTCGTATTGCTGCGCATCGCTGTTGTCGTTAACGGGAAAACAATGAGTGAAGACCCGAACTATGCGCCAACCCGTTTGCACTAGGCTGCGCACCAGTAGCGGACCCGGTCGGGCCGCTCGATGGGAAAACAACCACATCGAAACAGCGATGTGCGTATGTTACCATAGTTGTTTTTGTTGTTTGTTCTTATTTCATTTTTTTTCTTACTTCATTAGCCCCCTGTCTATTATTTATTTCACCACGTGTATTTAGGCAACATCGTGTTTTCCAGAATTTGTGGTGTTTTGTAAATGTTTGTTCCTTTTTGCTTGTCAACAGCATCTTATCCATTCCCATCGACATTACCGTTTAGGGTGAACAATTTTTACATTTCATTTTTCTGCAAATCAATATTAAATACCGCCTGCCAAAGCAGAACTGTGTGCCTACCACCACAGGAGGAGAAGAGCAGACATTTCCTGTTCGAATTCATTGCTTTTTTTTCTAGAAGTGCTCCATATTACTACGTACGTTCGTCGATGTCGCAAGCAAAGGAAGAGAACAATGGGGGCATTCTGAAGAATAGCATAGCTGAAAGTAAGCTGCGACCATTCGTATTTTTTTTTCTTATATTGGCGTTGTCGGAAAAGTTCCAAGATCATTTCGCATCGACAGAAAAGAACGCGATATACTGTTTCGTAATATGTCTTACTTTTTTTAGAAAATGCAGCAAAAATGGATTACGATGCTGCACAATAAATGTTGCCTGAAACGTTATTAAGCCTGAAAGAAGTATCGTGCGTAGACTCCAATTCCTGCTTACCCAAAGTAACTACTATCCCGATTTCTTCGCGGCCAAAGTCCTCGAAGCAAAGACTTTTTTCGAAAGCGCACAGCATAAAGATCTCAATTAAAAGAGCCTGGAATGAGTCTAGGCTATCGTAGCCCAAGGCGCGGGCTCGCATACCAATTACTCCGCTTTCTTTCATCTCTTTGCCGCTGGCGTTGCGCGCTCGGATAAATTGCCAAGAAAGTAAAGCACACACATGGCGCACTTTCTAACGCCTTACTCTCACTCGCGTAGCCACTCTCCCGCTCTATTTGAAATCTTGCAAAGAATCGCGTAAAAATTCGCATCCAGCCGCTTTTCAGTTGTAGAATGAGTAGCAACTAGGACGGTGCTGAAAGGGACGCTTAATGAAAAGCCTCGCTAAAAACACTTCCCGCTAGCTGCAATCGTTATTTCTTGAAAAAGGTCTCATTCTGGTCCTGAAATATGGTGCTCCTCCTAATTAGTGGAGGTTTGCACCGTCACCGCGGTAAATCCGGCGAGCGCAAAGCCCTAACTCAATTCGAGTGAAGGCTCCCTTTCACGGCACCTAACCGTAGTTCTGGTGTTCTCCTCACTTTTCCACTTTATCCGGATGATGCCAATTTCACTGAAGCCTTGGCTAGGTCGGTATGAGAGTGACGGCAACTTGGAAAGGGCCTAAATTAGCGCACCCAGTTAGTTGCGCCATCTATTCTGTTTTCTACTCACCATGAAGACACATTTATACCTTGTATTGACATCCTCACAATTGGAAGCCACGTTATGTAAGTTTTCCTTAATATAGACTGAACTAGGGCTAACTGAAATGAAAAGACAATCTTTAGTTGTTGTTTTTTTTTATCAGCGTGCAGGTTTCAAAAAAGTAGCAGCAAAGGCAACTGACCTGTAATATCTTAAGAGCATTAAAAGAAGACCTGTAGGGAAATGTGGCCATTAGTGCATCTGAGGGGGAAACTATATGCTAATGAATACATGTTCAAATAAGTGCTACTTTATTGGTTGAAAAATGCCCTTACGACGTATTTCAAGGGTTCCACAGCATCACCTTGCGCAGATGCCTCTGCAGAGGGCACATTCTGCATTTGCAAAAATCATAACAAGAACCAGTGTTCAATCCCAGCACGACCTCCGTCGCCACTGTGGTGTCTGCAGCTCCCATGTGTGCGCCTTGCTATTTCGGGGGTATTGAAGAAACTGAACTTATCAACGCCAGCCCTTCAGCAACTGACACTGTTCACGCTACACAATGAATATTGGCACCGTATTCACGTTTGTACAGATGGCTCCGTGAGATCTACTAGTTCTGCGTACATCGTCATCGCTCCTGCGAGACAAGCAAACATTTACCCTATAATTTCGCACAACGCTAGCTCTACTGGATCAGAACTGGCAGCAATTCGTCCTGCTTTAAAGTGTTTCTCTGAAAAAGCTCCTCAAAAATGGGCTGTGTTCTGTGATTCCAAAACTGCCCTGAAATGTCTTCAATCGGTCTTGATCCATGGCGACCATGAGCAATTTGTAGCGGAAGCTCAACATCTGCACCACCAGGCGTTACAAGCAAGTCACGAAGTAATCTACCCGTGGATGTCAGGCCACAGTGGAATTGTTGGTAATAGCTTAGCTGACGATGTTGCTCGATCGGCTCACGATACCACCAACATTGTCGAGGTACCATTGACAAGAGCCGACACAGCAAGGAACCTTCGACTGATCGCCCGAAACGTGACTAGGCAATCATGGTCTACACCTGGAGAATGTACGCCCCGCTAGCACCACTTTGAACAGTTACTTCAACTGCAGGTATCATTCGGCCTCCCCCGTTGTGATGCTGTAGTGTTGTGTCGCCTGTGGATAGGAATGGCGTTTACAAACGGCTATTCCCATCTCTTTGGAATGGCAGACTTTCAAACGTGTGAGCAGTGCGGATGTGTTGAAACTATTGCGCACATACTTTTTGACTGCCCTCAGTCGCAAAGTTTATTTTGAGCTTCTTTTTCACTCTTTATTTCTTTTCCTAGCAAATTGATAACTTGTGCTGATACCCTCCACCGTTTGGACTCTCGCGCTCTTGCTGATGCTAAGATTCTGGGCCCTTGGATGACTCCTTCGTTACAATGGAAATCAGTGAAGAAGCTCCGTAAGTTTTAAGGGACTCGAGGTTGAGTTTAAGTGTACGCTCTCTACCCCCTTTCACTAGAAATATCTGGACATATGACAGACTCCCTTCCTTGGCGCTGTTTCTTTCCTTTTTCTCCCTTTTCTCTTCCCCAAGAGTAGGGTAGGCTACTGCACATCTCCTGGTTAACCTTCATGCTTTTCTTTTCTATTTCTCTCTCTCTCTATCTCTACTTTTTGCTTTCTTTTTCTGTCACACTGGCTTTTTCTGATTCATTTTCTTTGTTTCATTCAATCGTTCACTGTTCTTTCTCTCCATTACTCTTGTTTTTCTCCTGTTTCTTTGTCGTTTTTTGTTCCTGCATTATCTCCTACTTAATGTCCCTCATCTTTCTCTCAACCTGTATTCTTTTTTTCTTCTCCTTCATCCTTTCGTCCTTTTCGTACTTTATTTTCATAAGTATATATAGGGAACAAAGGAGCGCATCAGTTTGACAAGTTTAAAGATACTACATGAAGAAGGACCGCCTTCTACATTTTACATTTTTCTTTATTCAGTAAATATTAGTGACTATTAGTGACGGTAAATATTAGTGGAGAAAGATCAAAACAAATACAAAATAGTGACATTAAAATAAAAGCAACAAAGGGGGATTAAAGTACGATTACAAAATTTCATTAGGGCCAATGGGGATCAGAGAAAAACACCCAAATCATCCAACGTCAACTAGACTGAATGAACAGAATGAAAGAAAAGAAACCAAAATACACTATAAACTAGACGCGCTATACTGCGGTGCATGAGACGAAACCGAAGAAAAGAATGTACGACACATTACTTAAGCAATATTGATCGCGCACATTATTAAATTCATATTACTAGCAAGGAGCACTCGCAATAAAGGGGAATAGTAATATAGGCAAGGAATGAATGCAAGTCGAAACGTACTATGCAGCATACTCAGTGTAGTTTCACAATGCGTGAAGAGAACCTCAGTTTCCAATGGGCGGCGAAGCATTGCTTGTGTTTAGAGAATGATTTTATTTCGGACAGATAGTGACCTGGCGTCGATCCACAATCGTCCAAAAATATTTAGGACGATAGAAATGAAACCGAGTGCATTTAGTAGGGGCCTCAGACCACAAGTGTCCCTTAAGCAGTACCGCTATCTACCCTATGTAGAGAGCAGAATAGCAAGCAATAGTCTTAGGATCACAGAAGCTTGAAAAATAGGTGGAGAAGAGCAAGTATATGTTGAAAACAAAAACGACAAAATTTTATCAGTTATTCAAACAAATAAAAAGCGGTAATTGAGCAATCACGGAGATGAAGGTTTTTAACTGGGTGCCATGTTTGATGACAAATAACTAGTACTAAAAAAAATTTTATGTTTTCGGTTTGGTTTGGTTTGTGGGGTTTAACGTCCCAAAGCAACTCAGGCTATGAGAGAAGCCGTAGTCAAGGACTCTGAAAATTTCGACCACCTGGGATTCTTTAACGTGCACTGACATCGCACAGCACACGGGCGCCTTGCTTTTCGCCTCCATCGAAAAGCTGCCGCCGAGGCAGGGTTTTCATGTTTTCGTGGGAAATGAGTTCATTCTTTTTGTAGTGACAAAATGGGGCAGTGGCATTTCTCGGTCACGGACGGAGAATGCAAGTAGAAAAAGTGATATACGTAAAGATATATTATGGAAATCTCCTAATTCATTGCTTTGCGATGCTACTAAAGAGTTCTGCCTAACTCACATTCCTCCTTCAGTAATAAAGCATGGTAACAATTGATGCTAGAACAAGGGCGTAAAAGCAGCTATAAGCGGTTTTAGTCCATTATCGTAACGATTCCATTCTGTTGTAAACTCGAGTATATATTTAGAAAGCCTGTGGCTGTACAAAATATACCAATATGTTTGCTAAGGCCTAAGTTAAAATGATCCAGTTTGCTTCTTCATTGTGTAAATACACAAAATACTCGTATTTTGTGGTTTATTTTGTCTAATATCCTCCTTTTCGCTAAGGAAGTCGTAGTCTAATCCTACTGCCTTTTAAACATATGCGCCAGATTTTGAGAAATAAATGCAATACGATCAAGGTCAACACTTCATCTCTCAGCAATTTCTCCTTTCTACGGAGCTCGAAAAACGTATTTTGCATAGCGCGAATGGCGCCTGCCGATAATGACTGGCTTCACCTAGTCTTCATTTTCAAATCTCGTGCGCACACGGATCATACTGCCAGTAATTTTCTAACCATGGTTTGTTCTCTTCGGAGTGGTTGAAAACCTTCCAAGCGTGGTGATTCAGCCATGTTAGAGCGGGTGGCGACGATGCAGAAGAGGAAGAAATATATTCACAGTATTTACAAAAATACAAGGGCTAACCGCAAGTTACATGCAACGTCGCACAGACAAAAGAAACAACTGTAACTTAAAAGAAAAGAATCTCACACAACGATACTGATCCCACATAGAGATGCTGTCTACAAAACCTTACTTTTCGATGTACCGTCTTAGTTAAGGACTAGGCCCTTGTGGACGTACGTGCTAAGCACGGAGTCTCAACATAGACTCACTTCTCTTCGGTTACCTTCACTTTTTAATTAATTGGTAGACAAAGAGGTAGGGGCGGCCATTTTTCATGGCCTCCCCCATATGTCATGTAACCAATCAAAAAAGTTCAAACGGGGCGGACACTGCTGTGTGGGTTGAGCTCAGCCTTGGAACTCAGGCCCCTATGACATAAAAAAACCATCCGAAATAAATGAGACTGTTACTCTCTCCGGTGAGACGGCCCGCGCACTTTCCCTTCGGGATTTAGGGTGTCTTTCTATTTTTATCCCCCAGAACGTAGCCCCCTCCACATTTCCGTTTCCCATGAAATTCCTCAAAATTATTCCGTCCTGCTCGCCGCCGGGCCTTAACAACAAAAAGGGGAACCAGGACACTCTATGACAAAAATGTTTGGTCGGTAAGTCGTTAACGCTTTTCTATTGCACGTATGGAGGGTGGGAGACCTATCTGCCACAAACGGCTCAGGCGGGTGCCGCCATTCTCCAATTAGAAATCAGCATTGGCTTAACCGCATCTAAATTTTTGGTTGCCATTGTGAAAATAGAAATATTCATTCCGTACCCCACGCAGGTGACACGTGAAGGATATGCGGCAGGAAACATAGGGTAGGTTTTTCTATTCCTCCTCACAAAAGTGACAGGTTCAACGTTCCGCAACTAGCAAGAAAACGATCGCCTGAATTGTCGCTGCAGAAGTTCGCTGCTGCGAAAACTTACTTACAGACGTAACCCCATCTCCAGCGCAGGCGACATTCGTAGAATTCCCGCCACAGAACACGGATGCTTCCGCAATTATCGGGCGCCTTTCGTAACAAAAATCACAGGGGTCGCGTCCCGGACCCATTAAGAGGGCAGCAGCCTACACTGCACTTATCCTCACCTACGTCTTGATCCGCACTCGTTGTCGGCAATCTTCTTCACTAAAGACGAACTAAGCAACACAGTTTTCTCATGTAGGATAGCTCTTCTTGCCTCGATCGCGAGTAGCTACTTGCACCGAGAAAAGCTTTAGTAGCGACAGCTACACTACGCTACCTTGAGCATTGCGCCGGTATTTCGCCCGTTCCTGAAATTTCGTCAACGAGGGCCTCTTCATTCATTGGAAGGGTGAAATTAGAAGACGTTTGCCATGACAATCAAATTCCTGTTGCCCCTATGCCAAGTCGGCGCGTTCATATGGCTTAGTTAAAGCTAGGCCTTACATGTGGGCTGGTAGCCTAAACTAACCATAATTTTGTAGGGGCCTTAAAGACCGTCCTGTTGCCTAGCAACCAGTTCATTTATTTATATATTTATTTATTTATTTATTTATTTATTTATTTATTTATTTATTTATTTATTTATTTATTTATTTATTTATTTATTTATTTATTTATTTATTTATTTATTTATTTATTTATTTATTTATTTATCTATTTATTTATTTATTTATTTATCTATTTATTTATTTATTTATTCTGCGGAACTGCTCTCAAGAACTCGGCAGGGCGGATGAAGACACAAATGAAAAGCGAAGTACCGAAGTTTCACCGCTGTTGCAGAGGGGCAACGACAACAAGAAGAAGACAAATAAACCACTGGTAATAAATCGACTTATAGGTAGATGCCACCCTGGTAGAGACGAACGATAACAAACGAGTTGAACACACCGAAAACTTTCGCCCAACATTCGGTTCAGCAGTGCTAAATCCCTCTAATTTTTTTACTTCGAGTTTGACAAGATTTACTGTTGAAAGGGTAGAAGTTTTACTTAGAGTTTCTTTTTCACTGTTTATTTCTTTTTCTTGCTAATTGATAGCATATACTGACCTACAAGGCACCGTACAGAGAGGCGTAGCGCTTGCGAGTTTCGATTCTAATCATTTTTGAGCTCTAACATCAGACATTTTTCTCATTATTGAGGACCTAAGCTTTGGTCTGCTGGCTGTTGTCTTCAACAGGCGCGATATAGTGTTATCGATGCTGTAGAACGACACAGACATAGAAATGAAGGCAGCGTAAAAAGTTTGGCGGCCCTTGCACAGGTGCACCCAGCCTCAAACCAGGCGCTATCGGTAGACGAAACCACTTCAGTAAAAAGTGCACCTTTTGAGCGCTCCAGACTACCATGCTAACGACTATACTTGCTGAGTGAGAACTTCAGGTTGGTTTTTATGAACTGACACACCGTGGTGGCCAAATCGTTTCGGCCTTCACCTCTAGATCCCAAGATCGCGGCTGCAATTCTTTCGTAGTTGAACAGAGACAAAAGACGAAAATAGCTGTTTTTTTATTTAATATCTGCTAGCGTTAAAGAGTACCACAGACGTAACTGATCTGGTCTTCCACAGTGCTGTTCCTCATACTTATGTCTCACTTGCCATAATTAAACCAAAGAACTCACGAATTGTAATATAAAAATTACAAACTGGAGGCACTGACAGGAAGCAGGACTATAAATACCATTTGCATTTTTTCTGCCCCACTCAAACAAACACTCTACAATTTAGCGCAGGATTCCGAACCATGGACGCCTCAGATAGCAAATTAGGGTAAGGTAACCAGGCAATCACTCTATTTTATTTTGCCGCAGTGTGGATTTTGGTGAATAGCAGTCTTATAGCCAGATGATATGTGAAAATGTATTTCACTCCTTTCAAAATGAATTGGAAGGTAATAGCTAACAAAACTACTAATGTTTATGCGCTCGCGCTCAAAAAATTTTTTTTTTCACTCTCTGTAGTTCTTCTTGAACGAACATTGTGCCTTGTGTTTTGAGATGACATATATGCAGGACAAGCAGAAGACTCTCCTGTTGAAGTCTCCGAGGCTGTCGAAGAGGTGACTTTATAAAGATTTGTCCGAGTTCCCCTGTTGTCACCTCACACTGTAGCTTTATATTCCGTCTATTGTACCGAGTAAGCTCCAAAGGTAATTTCAATCCACTTACATGACGCCTGAATTTGCCTCACTTATTCAACTAGATTCTAATTGATCCTTCAAGTTCGTCTAAAACATGGCCAGCACTACTTTTTAAAGTGTTGCAGATAATGGATATCAAAGTCTTCAGTCTTTCTAAGAGTTCGAGGTCGGTTGCTTGTTTTTTCAAAAGAGATGTTCAGATTATGCAGCCTCAAAAACAGAAGCAATTTGTTCATATTTTGAGTCAGTGTATCACGCCACTGTAATCTTCATTAATTATGTTTTTACATTTACTCCATATCATCTGCATGCACAAACTGCAAGTTCCCTATTATTACTTCTTTCGAGTCAAATAAAGCGTTCATTTCTTCTTTTTACGCGCAGATCAGCGGTAAAATTAGTCTAATTTCAACCAGGTCTCCAGTGTGCTCATACGCCTTCTTAATTGTTTTTTCAATAAACTTCCCCTCTTGTCTTACCAATTTGACATGTCTTTCATCACTATAATTTATACGAACCTGATTGCTAGAATGGTCCTATTCTGCCATTTCTATTCAGAGGAACTTTAAAAACAGGCTCTCATTAGGACTGCTCGCAGCATATTTATTTTTGTAGAACAATAGCAGCTTCGTAGAATGAACACAAAGAACGCTTAATACAGGCTGAATACCGGAAACCGGTTCAGGAGTCAGTTCCTCATTGCACAGATGCGTATAAGCGATGGAAGAACGGGACTTAAAGCTAACTACACATCCCCGCAGATCCCTACACATCCCCTCACCCGCCTAATATGTTTAACAAAGTCACCTTTTTTCCTTGCCCCTTATCTTTAAGTCGCATGGGTCTCAGGAGCAAATTTCTATGCCGACCACATTGTGAGAATTTTGTGCCCCATGGGCTAAGAGCTGATATACAAAATCAGAAAAGATTAAGAAAGCCGCAAAACATATAAAAACTGTAAATTAAAAAGAATAAATAAATAAAAGCAGCCAAAACATACCATTCGTATATCACGTCTCCCATTTTTAGAGAAATGTCCTTCTACCTAAAACGCCAAAAACTTACCGCTTCAGGATGGCTTGAGGAGAGCTACTGAAAGTGCATAAGGAATAATATTGGTCACTTACGCTCAAAATAACAAGAAAAGATGTTACTTGGAGATTAAAAAGATTGGATTGAAGGCAGCTGATGTCCGTTTGAAGTTAACTAATATTAAGGGGCCAGTATCTGTCTTCATTCCAACCATTAAAGAACACGGACCTTCTAGAAACGAGGTCTTTTAGTTGATTTCAAGTGAAGAAGGACTCTGATGATGAAGCTCTTTCGGGAAATTGTCACGTGCGTTCGAATGAAACGAGTAAATTTTTGGATCTGGCGTGCTGCAACACACACAACACACAGAGCATATATAAACAAGTGGTTTATACTTGCTGATGTCTACAACAAAGAGCCTATTCTCGTTAGTACCTTTTTTTTAAATACACAGCATTTCTTTCTAATCGCTGGCCGATGCTTTGTTGGCCAAACTAATTCCATTTGATCATTTATACTGGGTACTTATTCTCTCCAGACAGACTTAATGCGGAACGGCTCCATATTCATTTTTAATGCATCAGCGGGATTTTAAGCTACAAAATTGAGAGTGAACAAAAAAACAAGAATAGGGTGAAATTTTCAGAGCAAAAGGATCCATAACTTCTTTAAGAAGTTCCTCGAAACTCTATGTTGTGCAAGACTTTTGATTTTTCCAATTATTTTCTTTTTATTTTGAAGCATCAGTAATAGAGCAAGCAATTTCTCTTCATCATAAGAATTTTTTTTTTCGATGCCTCTTTCCAAAAGTTTCGCTGTCGTTTCGAGGTGGCCGTTTGACATTTCAAAACAAACGAGATTAGAAAAGGAATGTGCAAGTTTCAGGCAGAAATTGGAATGGTACAAAAAGACCGTGTCAGGTATTGAAGATTGCCAAGGGCACTCCGGCTAATTCTTTCTATCGTCATTCGTTGGAAAGTCGTTTATTTAGTTTCTTTTCTCACGAATTAACAAATTATTTTTGGCAGCCGAATAGAGGATACGTTTCTTTTGAGATTGTAGTTACACAGCAACGAAAGAGTACGAAGCAAAATAAGGACTTGGAAAAGAAACGTTTCCTTTCTTCCAATTTTTTTTAAAGTCTTGTGATTGCCCTTTTACCCGTGTTTCTGACATATCAGTACCTGCATCGCTAGATACAGCGCGATTTCCTATATTGTTTAAACAGCGGTGCCAAGCACAGAGTGTCGAAATGCCGTCGGCTTTGATCAGGGGACTTGGAAGTCGATTGCAGTAAGTTGTGGGAGGAAAAGCCTTTTTTGTCGCTAGCGATACATGTATCATAACGAGAACATACCGAACCAGAATTGCTTATAAAAGAAACAGCGTTTCTTTTACCTGCAGGAGGGGTTCAGTGCGGCCGGTGATCGAGCCACATATGAGCAGCCCACTTGTGCCACTCACATCAGGTTATTAAATGATCCATGATATATGGGAAGCAAGCAATGACTTGCAAAGAGCAAGGGCGAAAAGATGTTGGACATTATTCCGACAGGACACTCCCTCTTTATTTTTTGTCTAACCATTTTTGGCTGCTGTTAAAATTCTAGCCTTGAATCTAAGCATCCACGACGAAGGCCACTTTTATAAGATGTTGCGCTAAGTTTTGAAGCATTCATGCACAAAGTTTAACAAATAGATGAGATGTCAATTTTTTGTGTATTGCACGTGTCGATTTCCCTGGCGTTCGAATTATTTTACTACTTGTTTTTCACACGAACATGTGAGGAGAGATTGATACCTAATATAAGGCACACTAGTCGTTTTAGCAATAGATAGAAAACACTTTAGGGCTTGTGACATAAGGCACAAGGAACATTAGATGCGATACAAAGGGCCAAACCTAGAAAACAAAATGAGGACTCTAAATTGCCGGCTGCAGTAAAGCAAAACTAGCGGTGACTTACATTGCCAAACAAGAATATATATGCAGGAGAAAAAACTTATTAGCACTCGTTTCACTAAATATTGCGTCGTTTACCTTTCTTTTGCCACTTTCTGCCATGTCTATAGAAGTACTTACTGTATGATTCAGGTTGAAGGGTTTCTGCAGGAATTCCTTAAGGAAGCTCGCACACCTTGAATTTTCTCACTGTGCGCGTTTTTTTAGACAAACTTCTATATTCTGTTCAGAAGGCCGATGACACACGTTCTTACTGTGTCGCTGTTCCCTACACCTTTGTTTCGGTTTGCCTTAATGCCTGAGACGCTTTGGGACGTTAAACCTTCGAACCAAATCTTTGTATCAGCAACCTTATAAGGCGTTTACAGAAACTAGCATTTTAAAATTTATTTAAAGCAGGTGCATTAAGTCTGCCACGGAATTGTTCTTTAACTGCGCGCATCAACGGTCTGTTAAAATGTTTTTGCCATGATCAGTGAATTGCTCCCTGTGCTATACGCCAGAGATCATGGGCCGTTGCTTTATTCAACTACGTGTTGCGATTCTTTCTGGGACACATTGCAGCGGACGCTGAAGAAGAGCATCAAAACCACTCATCCTGTATTCGCTTTTGTGCCTATTCGGGAAACTGTGAGATGCCTTGTGATTATTTTTGTTGACAGGTGTACTTCTTTATGGAAAAGCAGTGTAAATAACCGCCATGCTGAATCTACATGATCATTGAAGTCTCTATTCATTGATGATCATATTGTGATCATCAAAGCAGTGTGCTGTGGACCAAGAAGGATATGCTGCCCTGGAAGGCCTGAATAGCTTGCTACCGCGTCTAGATGCTTCTGTCTGCCTCCCAGAATGTTGGCATTTGCAATGGTGGGAAATTGCAGGGTTATAGTGGGCTTGCATTACGAAGGCCGGCGATTAGAAGTATGAGCTGTTTGCGTTTCTCGTCCTGGGAAGTTTTGCCATGCAATAAAGGGGGAAAAACACTCCCCTGGCTCAGTGGATCAACGCTGCATTTTTGAATGCCAAAAATATTGGTCTGAATCCACTTCTTTGCATTTTCTGTTCTGTACCTTCTTTTTTACAGTTTCCGAGTTCAAACAAATTGCTAACATATTATCTGGGGTGTGCTATACTATAGTTTGCACTAATTGATCCTTCTGAAACTAAATAGTCACAAAACAAGCGGTGAGCAGAGCCGGGACGTGACGACAAATGTCGAGGTAATGCAATACTCATACATTGCAATTACTTAAGCCGTAATGACTTCCCACCATCCGTGGTGTGCTTCTTTTGAGGTTGCGTTAAGAGATGCGTTTCAATCGAAATTACTGTTCAACTCTCTGACAGACAACCAGTGAAGAGAAACAAGTTGCCGGACCTACCGTTGAGAGGTCGGAATTACACATACGTCATACAAATTTGCCATCTGGGAACGTACTGGCGAGACCCTCGATCGTACTGTGGGGCGAATCCATAAGGCGGCGTGAGAGAACTCGCTAGGCTTTCGCATTTTCGCACTTAAGAAGGTTTGCGGGCACTACTGTAATTTTTCGATTCCTTGGACAGATTGGCTTTTCGTTATCAGGTGGAGAATTACATGGCATCGGGACCGCAGCCCTCACCACGGGGCAGCTTGTTATCAAGTGATGTAGATGCCCCTTGAATAGATTCAAAGATCTGCTTCAGTATTCTTCTCAACGCCGAAATTTGTGCGCCTTTTGGCACGCAATCTTTTAAAACATAGTAAATTTTAGATAAAACGTGCACATCGCTTGCCCATAGTATGGTGTGATGTGTTCGCCCAGGTTGAAAAAATAACAAAACGTTTATTTACTATTCCTGCAATCTAAATATGTGATCACGCCAGTGACTTTTATGCGACCATTTACGAATATGTTTTCGGTCAGACATCATCTCATGGCAGAATTTCTGAGGCCTGGGTAAGTGACCTTAATCACTCTTCTCATTTCACATCCCATTTCTACTCGTAGTCTAATACCTCCTAGGATACAACATGACGGCGTCAATGAACCCCCGGTATTCTCTCAGGCACCAACGTAATTGGAGGGCCTGTTTCGAAACAAGCGCCCAAACTATTTCGCTCAAGACACTACGCTGAAGAGCTCCGCTTGCCTTCACTCGTGTCATCAGTGCAAAAGGAACACGCACCTCCGAATAAATGAGCATGAAAGAGTGGAGGAACCCGAATTTGTTTACCCTTTGTATATTGTTCCCTGCCAAAAACAAAACCCTACTTCCCAAGTCTCAGCGATATGGCGTGCGAAGAAAAAGTGCGGTTTAAAAAAGGAGCAGAGTTATGATCAGAGTACGCTTCGGCCGCGTCTTCCTACTGGTTCGAATTACACGCCACTGCAGCTTCATCAAGGAGAGTCGAAGCTGCGGCAAACATTCGTGAGTGCGAAACAGCCAATTTTGCGTCAGCGCTTGCAAGCCCGAGAGGGCGACGTCATTTGCATTCTAAATGGCGAGGAAAACATGCGTCAAGCAGGGAATAAAAAATAGTACCAATAAATTCCGGAGGCTACGGATAAGCAAACCCTCAGCGATGAGACACTTTCTATGAGAGGCTGTTTTGGGGCGCAGTTGAAAGAAATGGTGGGCAGCAAGAAAGCATCTTTCGCTTTTCGCTACCACAGCAAGTACGCATGGCAGTGGGAAATGTGCCGGGAGCAGCCTTAATGAGCACGCTCGTCAGACGATTGCACCTTATTGCATATTCTATGCTTTCTCAATGCTTTTTGAAGCAGCATACATTTTTCAGTGCATATGTATAGTTTAGAGTAGAAAAACTGGCAGTTTGTTTTGCCAAGTTTGAACTCTAAACTCTCTCAAGAAAATATATGACAACCGACGTGGCTGGGCAGCAGCGCTCGTGCTTTTGGATTCATGAGATGAACTGGCATGAAAACTTGATCTCGTAAGATAAGCATTTCTTTGCGTCAGTAGTAAAGTCACTAATAAAGAGTATCATTTGGTAACCAATTCATAAAGTATAAAGCGTTTACGAAAATTCTATATAAATGAAGGGCTGTGACCAATTCCGGCAATTTTATTCAAGTGGCTTGGTAATCGAAGATTCTGGCTGCAGTGTGCCGTGTATTGAAAATAAAGGAACAAATGAATAAAGATGTACGTTCGCATTTCTTCCCTACCCCACCGCATGGCTCATTGGTAAGGACGCACGAGAGCTGAACACAAGGGCGCGGTTTAGCTCGGCATTGGCAGTTACTATTTGATACAGGTGAAACGCAAGCTGCTCGTGTACTGTGTTATGTCAATTCACGCTAAAAAAACAAAACAGGTTGTCGCCATTTCCAGACCCCTCCACCACGGCTTCTCTCATAGCCGGAGGTGCTTTGGACATTCAACCGTAAAAACGAAACTAACCAAATTTTGTAGAGATAATAACACAATTCTAGTAACGATACCTAAGCTTCCTATTTGAGTGTATGACGCGAAAGCGCTAAATAACTCAGCTGCCACGTCATCTAGCTAGAGGTTGTCGGCTACCAGTCAACGTATAAAGCCCCGCTTTGACCAAGCCGTATGAACGCCCCCCCCCCCCCCCCCCCTCATTTCCCAAGAATGGCGTGTCTGACTGCATCTAGGAGGACTGAACATTTGATCTCGTGAGCCCGCGTTGGCAGGTCCTATCCAATCAGCCATATCATGTGAACTCGTGGCGTCAGGCGACTTTACGCCCGATCAGTGTCTGAGAATGCCAGCTGCCAGCTATATCCAAGCCAGAAATATGTCCGCGATTATTCGCTCACAATTTTGATTCGACACCAGATTTTTGGGTAACATGACACATAACGCTATAGCGTCAATGTGTATCAAGCATGGATAACTAGAACAATATACAGTAGTTCATTTCCAAGCGCTGAACTGGGCCGTCTTCTTTTACATTTCACATAGTGCGCTTCACACCACTTAAAATGAAATGTGACGATTATTTCGAACCATCCGAGGACGGGGAAGAGGACGCCCATTTCCGATGGAAATAAAACGTCCTCTTCCGATGGAAATAAAAGTTCTGCAACCAACCAAGCAATCCTTAATTTTACTCTCATTGGTGACGGAATATACAGCCGTGAGGAAAAGCTGAGATAGCGGGTGTGGCTTCATTTCTATCAGCGCATGGCTGATAGAGCTATATGCGCCATGCTCGGCTCGTATATATCCTGGGTTAAATTTTACATACCTTGCCCTTAGGAAAATCCTCAAGGTACCGTCTTTTGATTCCGAGCCGGCATGTAACATAGCAAGTCGTTTTATCGCTAAATATGTATCGTTTGCTGCTATCGCCATATATTACAGCGCATGGGTTCTGCATGTTGTTCTGAACGGATATTGTGTCTAGTCGTATTTCGTAAACAGCATAGAGTTGCGAGAAATATTATCCTATGTGTCCTCTTGCAATACGAACTCAACAGTGTATTGCATTTTTCTGATTTGCACAGGCGGCGATACTTTTGCGGGGGATATAGCGTGGCACGAGAAACTTGGTAATATGGCTTTCAGTCCCCATCGTGGTCAGTTGAAAATGTGCACCATAAAGTGGAAAGTGTGCATTGCTTTGACAACATGAAGCACCTGCGGGCCCCATTCTGCTACCATATTTATTTATGATCAATATCGACAACTAAAATGGCTCTTGCACGCTGCTTCTAACAAACTGGCAGAGTGTCACCTGTGTTTATGCGAGAGAATATTAACTAATCGTATTGTGAACGCTACTTGCACTTCCCGTGCCGCGTTCCAGACTTTTTAGGCGGACGATAGAGTCGGTAGACCGGAAGTGTCTGACTCAGCTTCAGCGGCAGAAGTAGGGAGAGCAATGATTAGTTTGCGCTAAATGTTATGCCTGGTAGGGAGTTTAGCTTTTGCTTGGCCTTTTTCTACTGATCATTCCGGAGTTACCACCTCCCTCTGCCGTCCGAAGCGTCGGAGTCCGTCTTAGGAGGCCGTCCTGCCGGCAAATTTCAATGCACTGTTATTTAAATTATTCGGAACGTTTAATTCACAGAAGCTGATTGCGAAAATAAGGCATTAATAATGTCCGCTGTACTGTCCTCTTTTTTTACTGAGGTATGGCCCTTAAGCCTAGGTAAGTCGCTGATCTCATTTGCCGACATCGTGACTAAAGGAGCTTACCTTGCTCATATGGCGTGAGTCTTACGAAGTACACCCAGGGCCATCCAGCACGTGCCTCACGTCCGTTCTAGGATAGCGATAGAGGCGGCCAGGAACTAATGATAACGGAGGTCGGCGGCGATAGAGAAAGAAGAAATACAGACATTCCACATTCAAATAAAACTAATTCTGGGAGAGCCCGAATAAGCTAAAACTGGCGCGCAAGTTTTTAGAAGGAATGTGTCAGAAAGGAGAAATAATTCTGTACAATACATTTGCTGCCTTTGAGGCTCGAGGGCTCCAACCCGCGCCCTCTGCATCCCAGGAGGGCAATGAGGCATCGGCCACAAAGGGTCGTTGGTATTAGGCGTATTAAAGGGTCACTTAGTGAGCGTGTCTAAGTGAATAGAACAAAAAGGAAGAGGAATAAAAATAAAATATTAAAAATATAAAAACAAAACTAGGAAAAAAAAACATGTTCTTAGTGAGCGGAGTGCCGCTACATATTATTGTCACCCAGCCTCGTTATCCCGCTACTTTCTCGGTAGCCAAGCATGCAAGTGGCTGCATATAGGAAGCACAAGCGCAGAAAACAAAATGACAAACCAAAATACAAACACGAGTGGATTTCGCTTAAGGTGCTGTCCCTCAGCGCGGCGTTCGATGCAGATGACGCCATGTCGAGATGGGGATTCTCGGCGTAGATAAGACCAAGTTGCTTCCGTCTCCCGAGCGTGAATGTAGCCGGTGCTGTCTCAATTCTACGTATGTCGGGCAACGAGAGCGGAGCCGATGACAACGCTTGAAGGAGATTCTCATTTTTGTTGGAACTGGCCCTTCCTAGCAGTGCCACATTTCAGCGTGAGTGTGCGAAGCAGAGCCCCGCCCTGCCATCGGCTCACACCGACTATATAGCTAGGCCGTCCTAGTTTGTTTTTTTTGGCCACCTCTTAATGTATGTGACGCTGACCAGATTGGCTATATGCGAAGAGCATAAACGAAATTATGTTTGTTGCTTGTATGGGCATTTAGTGGTGTTAGGGGTAAACTGGAGATGATATTGAACTGCCTAGCAATGAAAAACCGTCAAGGAATGCGCGGAACTGCGCTGAATATGGTGAAAAGGGTCTGAAGTAAAAATGTATACAGTGTTACCGAATACCAGCACATGTCTGCAAAGTTGGTCATCGTAACAGTCATAGATGGCAATGTTAAACTTTTGAAAAGAAATTGAATTAGATCACTTTTAATTTGCAAAAATTCACAAGAGGGAAGCTGATTACAATACTAACTACCGCTACCCAAAGCAAAACTAATGACAATACCTTACAACTAGCTCTGTTCAGTATTGCAGTTATTGCTAAATTACGTTTTAGTTTTCATTCTTACAAAGACTAAGTAAACCTAGTAAACAAAACAACAACGCCTCTTCAGACGGGACGAACGTATTTTTTCGTTCTCCGCGAAATTCCGCCTAGACAAGTGTTCCCTCTATCTCTTCTACCACGCGTATTTTACGAAGATAATAGAACGGCAACAAAACAACAAAAAAATTACCGACGATTACGTTACTTCTTAATGCGAAATTTGAGCGCAGCAAATAAGCTGTTTCACCTTTTCGATAGATTGAGGCAAAGAAATCGAGCAACACATGTATGCGCTATCACAGAATTTTTTTTTTTGAGCGCAGCTCTTTGGCGTCTGTTCCTGAGTTTCGCGTCGGCGTCGGCCTCGTAACCAGCTCCGCTCCCCTTTCCCCCCCAGCGCTAGCAGCGACCGACTGATACCGCTAGATGCCGCTGACGCCGCTAGAGAGTCAAGATAGCGTGACTGCATAGAACACCGTCGCCGCCATGCAGAAAGAGGAGGGGAGGGTCCCCCCCGCGTCGGCGGCGTTGTCCCTGAAACCAACTCCGCAGCTGGGGTTGACTCACTATCGGCGTCAGCAGCATCAGTCAGTCGCTGCTAGTCTACGTCCCAATTTATAATGGTCGATGATTTCCCCATAATTTTAATTATAAATTGGGACGTAGACTGGTACCCCCGCCAGATGTTAGGCTAAATAATAGAGAAGCTGTCGCGTGGAGGCGGCTACAAACTAATACGTTCATGAACCCGGTCTGGGCGTTTCACGCGCTACCAGACTTTAGGGACAATGATCTCTGCAAACACTGTGGGGCGAGAGGGACCCTCGACCACATAATTTGGGAGTGCCCACAATCTCCAGGGATAGGGCAAAATATTACAAGTAGAGAAGCCTGGGATACCCTGCTGCGAAGCGCGGACCCTGCGATCCAGCACCGCACCGTCCATCTGGCGGAAGAGGCCGCAAGAAGCCAAGGGCTACCTGCCAGCCTCTAATCCGCGGGCGCACGACTCCCCGTTTCCGATGGAAATAAAAGTTGTACAACCAATCAGTCGCTGCTATCTCTTCCCCCCTCCCTTTATCGCGTTGTCCGCTTGCTGCGCGCGCTTCTGCCCCCATCGTTTGCCGCTGGGTGTACACGCCGCCCCCCTCCCCCCTCTTCCTGCAAGTCTCCGGTTGTCAAAGCGCCGGCTCGAACCAAATTCCTTTCTTCGCTCCTCCTCCAATGCAACCCCTGTGCGGTGGCAATCAGAGAGCCAGATCGGTGGCGGCGGATCTGTATATGTGCACCACCCGAGCCGAAATTGCCGCTGCCGTTCGCCACTGCGAAATTATCTGCCAGTCCTTTCTGAGCGATGAGCGAGACGACCGGTGGAAGTCCTCCGTCTGCTGCTGCTGCTGCTGCTGCTGCTGCTGCTGCTGCTGCTGCTGCTGCTGCTGCTGCTGCTGCTGCTGCTGCTGCTGCTGCTGCTGCTGCTGCTGCTGCTGCTGCTGCTGCTGCTGCTGCTGCTGCTGCTGCTGCTGCTGCTGCTGCTGCTGCTGCTGCTGCTGCTGCTGCTGCTGCTGCTGCTGCTGCTGCTGCTGCTGCTGCTGCTGCTGCTGCTGCTGCTGCTGCTGCTGCTGCTGCTGCTGCTGCTGCTGCTGCTGCTGCTGCTGCTGCTGCTGCTGCTGCTGCTGCTGCTGCTGCTGCTGCTGCTGCTGCTGCTGCTGCTGCTGCTGCTGCTGCTGCTGCTGCTGCTGCTGCTGCTGCTGCTGCTGCTGCTGCTGCTGCTGCTGCTGCTGCTGCTGCTGCTGCTGCTGCTGCTGCTGCTGCTGCTGCTGCTGCTGCTGCTGCTGCTGCTGCTGCTGCTGCTGCTGCTGCTGCTGCTGCTGCTGCTGCTGCTGCTGCTGCTGCTGCTGCTGCTGCTGCTGCTGCTGCTGCTGCTGCTGCTGCTGCTGCTGCTGCTGCTGCTGCTGCTGCTGCTGCTGCTGCTGCTGCTGCTGCTGCTGCTGCTGCTGCTGCTGCTGCTGCTGCTGCTGCTGCTGCTGCTGCTGCTGCTGCTGCTGCTGCTGCTGCTGCTGCTGCTGCTGCTGCTGCTGCTGCTGCTGCTGCTGCTGCTGCTGCTGCTGCTGCTGCTGCTGCTGCTGCTGCTGCTGCTGCTGCTGCTGCTGCTGCTGCTGCTGCTGCTGCTGCTGCTGCTGCTGCTGCTGCTGCTGCTGCTGCTGCTGCTGCTGCTGCTGCTGCTGCTGCTGCTGCTGCTGCTGCTGCTGCTGCTGCTGCTGCTGCTGCTGCTGCTGCTGCTGCTGCTGCTGCTGCTGCTGCTGCTGCTGCTGCTGCTGCTGCTGCTGCTGCTGCTGCTGCTGCTGCTGCTGCTGCTGCTGCTGCTGCTGCTGCTGCTGCTGCTGCTGCTGCTGCTGCTGCTGCTGCTGCTGCTGCTGCTGCTGCTGCTGCTGCTGCTGCTGCTGCTGCTGCTGCTGCTGCTGCTGCTGCTGCTGCTGCTGCTGCTGCTGCTGCTGCTGCTGCTGCTGCTGCTGCTGCTGCTGCTGCTGCTGCTGCTGCTGCTGCTGCTGCTGCTGCTGCTGCTGCTGCTGCTGCTGCTGCTGCTGCTGCTGCTGCTGCTGCTGCTGCTGCTGCTGCTGCTGCTGCTGCTGCTGCTGCTGCTGCTGCTGCTGCTGCTGCTGCTGCTGCTGCTGCTGCTGCTGCTGCTGCTGCTGCTGCTGCTGCTGCTGCTGCTGCTGCTGCTGCTGCTGCTGCTGCTGCTGCTGCTGCTGCTGCTGCTGCTGCTGCTGCTGCTGCTGCTGCTGCTGCTGCTGCTGCTGCTGCTGCTGCTGCTGCTGCTGCTGCTGCTGCTGCTGCTGCTGCTGCTGCTGCTGCTGCTGCTGCTGCTGCTGCTGCTGCTGCTGCTGCTGCTGCTGCTGCTGCTGCTGCTGCTGCTGCTGCTGCTGCTGCTGCTGCTGCTGCTGCTGCTGCTGCTGCTGCTGCTGCTGCTGCTGCTGCTGCTGCTGCTGCTGCTGCTGCTGCTGCTGCTGCTGCTGCTGCTGCTGCTGCTGCTGCTGCTGCTGCTGCTAAACGAGCTGCCAGAGCAGAGGCCCAGCGCCGTCGCCGCTAGAATCCAGAGCAGTAAGCGAGGCTGAAGCAGAAGCTCATCGCCGCCGTCGAGAAGAGAGCCTTTGTTAAAGGAATACGTGTGAAAAATAAAAAAAGAATTCTGTGGTAGCGCATACATGTGTTGCTCGATTTCTTTGCCTCAATCTATCGAAAAGGTGAAACAGCTTATTTGCTGCGCTCAAATTTCGCATTAGGAAGTAACGTAATCGTCGGTAATTTTTTTATTTTTCACACGTATTCCTTTAACAAAGACTCCACTAACAGTTCTTGACAGAGGACTTCCACCGGTCGTCTCGCTCATGGCTCAGAAAGAACTGGCAGATAATTTTCGCAGTGGCGAACGGCAGCGGCAATTTCGGCTCGGGCGGTGCACTTATACAGATCCGACGCTACCGATCTGGCTCTCTGATTGCCACCGCACAGGGGTTGCATTGGAGGAGGAGCGAAGAAAGGAATTAAGTTCGAGCCGGCGCTTTGACAACCATCAGACTCGCAGGAAGAGGGGGGAGGGGGGCAGCGTGTACACCCAGCGGCAAACGATGGGGGCAGAAGCGCGCGCAGCAAGCGGACAACGCGATAAAGGGAGGAGGGAAGAGATAGCAGCGACTGACTGATGCTGCTGACGCCGATAGTGAGTCAACCCCAGCTGCGGAGTTGGTTTCAGGGACAACGCCGCCGATGCCGACGCAAACATTATGATACCCTCGCTTCCGCAGCGCCAAGAACCAGGTCTAGCCGTGGGAAGGTGGTCACGTATTCGTCGACGTGCCGGGGCCTACGTGAAATAACCGGCGCTTCGGCAACTGAAGAGCACCCCATCCGCCACACAGGAACCGGGGGGGGGGGGGGGGGGGGACCCTCCCCTCCTCTTTCTGCATGGCGGCGACGGTGTTCTATGCAGTCACGTTATCTTGACTCTCTAGCGCCGTCAGCGGCATCCAGCGGTATCAGTCGGTCGCTGCTAGCGCTGGGGGGATGAAAGGGGGGCGGAGCTGGTTACGAGGCCGACGCCGACGCGAAACCCAGGAACGTACGCCAAAGAGCTGCGCTCTAAAAACAGAAGCAAGATCGAACGCTCGCAACTTTCACGGCACGCACGACAGCGAACTGCCGATATCCCAGCGTCTATATTTTTTTATAGCTGGACCGCAGCTGCCACCCCATTTTAAGCCCCCGAAGCAAATATGTTAGATATTGCTCTTGTGGTACAATGAACCAACCTCGGCCACTTGCGCACAGTACTTGCATAAGGAGAGGTTCATGCCATGAACTTCTCCCTCTTCCCCCTCACTCTTCAGTCACCCCTTAGCGACGAATGTAACCATGCACCACACTGCTTTAGCCGACTTAACAGGGATCGCCACTGCGCCTTCTCAATTAGCAGTGAACACCGGTCGTCTTGCACTATCAGTCACTTCACCGGCGCCTTGACGCCTTACATCGGCCTGCTTGGGAAGTGATTGTGACTAGCCAGTGCATACCCTCATAAGTGATCGGATTGCACAAAACACCGCTCTTCTCAGCCATACAGTTTTGCTGAATTATGTCTCTTTTTACCTATGTGTTACTCTGGTCCAGGCTTTACATGCGCCGTTCCTGCTTTCCTGCTGTGAAAGGGCAGTGGTGCGCTTTTTTGCCTATAATTCTGGAAATGAATTAACAGCTTTTGCTGCGAAATAATGCATGAGAAAAATTTATTGCATTCCTAAATGATCAGGCCGGAAATGTAATTATTTGCATTAAAAATTACGAGCAAAATTACTTAAATTACAGTAATTTCATTACTGTCCTTCAGTTACTGCCGCGCCTGATACAAAATGCAACCGTATGCAGGCAGCGTCGCGCACGAATTCAGTGCATTCCGCAGCAACAGCTACTACTTCGCTAGTGTCAAAGAACGAAATAATTCATCTCAAGTACATTCATTATATGCAGGTCCGAAGGCAAGACCGGACGTATCTAGTTCACCATGCTTCAGCCTGAATGCGCAAAAATTCCTTAGTATTTTGGCTGCAGTGATGAGTAGAATTCATAACTCTAAGGCTACCTTAGCAATTAGGTTAATAAAAGCCGCAAACATGTATTTTGGGAAGGAGAGTTCTACATTATCATCATCAGGCGGACTGTACCCACTTCAGGGAGAAGGCCTCTCTCAAATTCCTCCAACATCCTGCAAACCTCTTAACCTCATCCACCCAACTAATGTTCAGTCGCCCCCTGCAGCGCTTTCTTTCTTTTGGTATCCAATTTGTTACTTTTTTCGATTATTGGCAATCCCCTTTTCACACTATATGCCCAGCCTATGCCCTTTTCTTCTTGATTTCCACTAGAATGTAATTACCAAGAATTATATCTCTGATTCACTTTGTCGGCTTCCTTCCTCTTGAGTTACACCTACCACTTTTCGTTCCATAGATCTCTGCGTTGCCGTCAACTTAAGCAGAACCCTTTTTGTGAAGCTTCCCATTTCAGCCCCATTGGGGAGTTCGGAATAATGCAACAGTTGTATACTTCCCCCTTGACCGATACCGGTAAGCTGGTGGTCATAATCTGCGAGTACTGCCAAATGCGCTTCCATCCCCAATTTTATTCTCCTAGTTATTTCCCTTACGTAGTCCGTATCTGCGGTTACTACCTGTTCTATGTAGACATATCCGCCTACCAATTTCAGTACTTCGCTACCTATCGAAAACTGTTGTTCCTTCCCGAGGCTGTTGAACATTGCACTAGTCCTCAGCATATTTATTTTAGGCCCACGTTTCTACCCTTCCTATCGAGGTCATCAATCATTCTCGTAGTTCATCCCCTAACTTAACAAGGCAATGTCACCAGGGAAACACATATTACTGATGTCAAGACTTACCACTAACTGCTCCCATCTCAAGTCTCTGAATACCTCCTGTAATGAAGCTGTGAATAGCATTTGGGAGATCATGTGTCCTTGCCTAAACATTTATGGGAGTATTATTAGCTGCTTATTGCAGAACTATACACAGTTGCTGTTCAGATAATGTGGAAATCTTCCGGTACTTTCACATACGGCTCATCTACACCCTGATTTCACAATGCCTGCATGACTGCCGAGGTTTCGACTGGGTGAAATACTTTATCTTAATCCATGAGTGCTATGTGTAAGGGCTGGTTATATTTCGAGCATTTTGCAATCACCTGGTTAGTGGTATGGATATGATCGATAGTACAGTACACTCTCCGAAAACCTGCTTGATCCTTTGGCTGGATGAATTTGAAGGTTTTCCCGATTCTATTAGCAATTACCTTTGTAAATGCATCTTACGTAATGAATAGTAATCTAAAATATTTGTAATTTTTCAAGTCCTTAGCGTCCCTTTTCTTATGAATTATAATAACGTCAGCGTTCCTTCATGATTCCGGCACCGTTGATGTCCACAGACATTGCGCTTACATGGTGGGATCTTCTTTTTGCGATGTCAGTGCACGTTAAAGAACCCCAGGTGGTCGAAATTTCCGGAGTCCTCCACTACGGCGTGTCTCATAGCCTGAGTTGCTTTGGGACGTTAAACCCCACAAACCAACCAACCCTTCTTTTTGCGCGATATCCCTCCACCCCTCTGTCCTTCCACAAATATCTAGTTACCTGATTCTGTCCTGCTGCTTTCCCCCTTTCATGCCTTCTAAAGCTTTCTTTAACTTGTCCTTCGTCACTAGGGGAAGGGCTGACTTGCCTTCACCACTGCCAATCTCATTATTGTCCTAACTATAGTTCAGCTACTATATAGGTCAGTATAGAGCTCCTCTGCTCAGTTGATTGGTTTGTCCATATTGGTAGTGCACATTGTCCCTTAACGCATACAACTAATTTTGGCCGATGCATAATTTCGTATCTACCGCTTCAAGGCTACCACCAATATTCTTTAGAGCATGATATATTTTAATCATGTTATACTTCCTTAGGTCGTACACATTGAACCTATTGATTACCCCGCCGGGGTGGCGCAGTGGTTACGGCGCTCGACTACTGTTCCCAAGGACGCGGGATCGAATCCCGGCCTCGGCGGCCGCTTTTCGATTGAGGCGAAAAGCAAGCCGCCCGTGTGCTGTGCGATGTCAGCGCACGTTAAAGAAGCCGAGGTTGTCGAAATTTCTGGAGCCCTCCACTACGGCGTCTCTCATAGCCTGAGTTGCTTTGGGACGTTAAACCCACAAACCAAACCAACCAACCTATTGATTATTTTTGATAGCTTTGCAGTTCTAGCTTGTCTGTTTGGTTGTGGGCTTTCAGGCATTGATGCCTCCTAAAGAAATATTTAGTTTCGTGATATAAATTGCAGATATCTTATCCACACAACAGAACAACAACCTTCTACATACAGCTACATGTTCATGTCTCACACGGGTGAATATTCTGCATGCCAAGATTCGAACATCGGGAAACCCTAGATAACGGGTGGGAGAGCAAAAGTCGAAAACGCAGAGGAATAGAGTAGAAGACCACGCACGCGTTTCCTATTCAAAACTCGTTTTTTCCCTTTAATATATAAATAGATTTTTAGCTTAGTATTGGCTTGATATATCAAATTCTATACAGCAATAAATTCACAGAGTGGCACCAGTCTGAAGCCATGTTCTGTCCGTTCTCAAGGCGGACAAATGCAAACAGATGTTCAAAAAAGGACTTGACTTTCGCGAATTGTTTGCGTTCTTAAGGTTAAAAAGAAAAACATTTGATAAAACAGAGAAAAAGAAACAAAGAACCTGTACCGGCGTTGACACTGCTCGTCGAAATTTATTAGCCTGAAATTCAAGTTTACACACTATGTCACCAGTCTATGAGGACTGCACTGTATCTTTTGCTTTCATATCCTTTTAGAGCCTGAGTAGTCAGCAGTGACTAATTTACAATAAAACCAAGCAATATTGCGCACAAGAGGTGTAGAGCTGGTTGGTATATCAAGGAAATGACGAAAAACTAGAAACAAAACAAGCTATAAATGTCACTTTAGTGAGCAAGCAGCATGAAAGCCATTCTGGCTTCTTTTTCTTTTGTTCATTCTGTTTGTTTTCGTTTGGTCAAGCTTCGCAATATGGCCCAATATGTTTCTCTTGCAGGCGCTTTGTTACCAGCTGCAGCGGACGCATGTCGGGCCAATTTATCAAGCGGCCAGTGTGGCGCTTGGAGGCCTGGAACTTCCGGCGCGCTGCCCAAGCCGGCTGCCACTCTTTTCTGTCACACCGTATGTCCAGCCAATAGAAATGTGTGTGTGCTGCGTCCGCTGCCACCGCGACGCCGCCTGGCGTTCTGGGAGCTTGTTATGATCCTTCTGTTTCTTTTTTTTTTCTTGAAAAAACAAATATCCCGAGACAGCTGAAAGCAGATGAGTTGCAGCCTATACGTATTTTTTCGACAAGGATTAGCTGCCACATGCTTCGAACGGCGCAAAGCTGCAGCGCAAGTGATGCGCCGGACGCCAGTTCTCTTTTCTGCCTCCACAGGTTGTACACATATAGTGCAATGTAAACGCCGAGTATACAGAAATAAGTGCGCTTTGTTGCTGAAGCAGAGAGGTAGGAGTGAGAGCACAAGCAAAGATTGGGTGGTGTATAAAGATACATTTTAGCAGTCGATAATAATTGTTTGTGAAGTGTGATTTATATGCCTCGAATATTACTTGGAAGCTGTAATAGGTGTTTATCTGTACGGAGGTTTCTCAAAACAAGAGCCAATATTTCTTCGACACCAAGGTTATAAACAGCGATATATGTCAAACGTTTTATTATGCCCATTCGTTTAAGCTGTGCAGTCGAAAGTGTTATGTTGACAATTTTTATTCTTCACAAATGCATTTGCGAAAGGAATGGCTCGCATTGAGCGGTAATGGAAACATACATGCGCTAAGTTGCAGAAGCACTTCAAGTGCATTTGTCAAACTTGGCGATTTCATCTAGTTTGTAGGAGGGCGTGCGGACTTAAAACAAATAGATTAGAGAGTGTCAGTGAAGTCTGGCAAAAAGCTGCATGAAGCTGAACCAGCTCAAGTCTGCGAGCCGAAAGTGTGGCTCTCGTAAGGGGTTAAACATTTTGCACATGTGGTACATTGCAGCTGGATACCCGGTAAGCTCTCCACTTTCACAATACTGCCATACTTGCTCTGAAAAAGAATCCTTATTTTATTTTATCAACGAAGAGGCATGAAGCAGAGCCTAGTAATTTTCACAGCTAGTATCTCCAACTACACATTTTCTGTTGACTCCAAATAGCCTCCAACTGCATAATTTGCAATGAGCCCAAATACCCTTCATGCGATAGCCTCTACCAATTTTAACGTATATGAAAGAGAATGAAAATGTTCAAGAAAATAAAAAAATATGGGCAACTATGCACACCACGCAACCATTTTTGTTTCTGGTGTCCGCACGAAAGCAAATATTTTTCGATGATAATTCGTGGTTGAGACAGCTTAGTGCGTGTTAAAATCAAATGAACTTCAACTGATAACGCGAAATACAACATATTTATTGTTCAAAGCTAAATGCATGCGAAATCTACCAACTTTAGCCCTGCAGGTCCAGGAATTATCTGTGCAAGAAATATATATGATAAGTTATTTGGGAGTCACCTTTCACGAAACTCTTTTCGTGCTCACTCCATGTCAACTCGCTAAGAAAATACTGGCCTAGATCAGTTGGCTGGATTTTAGGTATCTTCGCGCTACTAAAGCTGAGCGAGAAATCTATAATGGCCTCGTACACTTTGTTTCAAATACTCTTTTCTCGTGAGGCCAACCACCGCCGAGACTGTACTAAATTCACAGCTGCATTTACAAACCCATCACTAACAGTTAACCAGCTGCGTTGCTATTTAACTGACTTCCTCAACATAAGGTCAATGTTTTGTTATAAAAGTTATGTTCTCGTCTGTAAAAATTTATGTTTTAGTACATTATCTAATCACCCGAAAATTGGCCTCTTTAAATGGATACTTATTGTTACAGTTATAATCTTCTATTCATCAACTGTATTGTGTCAGACTTTTAGTTTCGTCCACTGTATTGGCTCTGAACTCTTCTAATTGTTTTTTGAAAAATACTTTTGCTGTGAATATTGCCTTAGGAGGCAAATTTTACGCAATGCCTCGAAGATAGAAATAAGAACTAAAGGAAAAAAGGAACGAAGAAATTAGGAATGAAAGAGAGAAAGAGAACTAAAGGTTGAAAGAAAGAGTCAGGTCCCAAGCTCTCCATCAGAATCCCTTCACCCTTCTTTATACCCTCAATAAGCTTAACGAACGGCGTCCATGCAAGGCACTGTATTAAACGCATTATACTAGCGGAAGCCGCCAGAGCCCCTTTGTCACGTATTCTGCACGTCCCTTTGAGCCCGCCACCGACCTTATTTTGTACTCGCCCTGCTCTAAGGAGCCATGAGAATAGCTGGTATGCACCGAGACCTCCGCATAATGCGTCATTACTTAGAACAGATGCGTCAATCTGTCAATTCTAAGGGTCTGACATTAGAACGACCATCCAAGAGAGGTCGGCCACGACCGCTGGATAGAACGTTTTTGTCCTCATCCTCCTTAGTTAACGAGTCAAAAGTGGTTCCTTCTATTGGGACTTTTTTATCGAGGGGCACAAAATAGAAACAGAAAAGAAGTATATTTACCGCCTTCCGCACAATGAACGGTGATCAATTAATTTCGGCGCAATTTTTGAGCTTGTCTGTTCAATCATTTATATATCTGATGCGGGCCTAACGAGGAGTAATACTCTGCGAGGTATAACATATGCAGGCGATTGGGGCCTCCTCCATAACAGCCACATTATTGCTTGCTCAATCTTCATCAATATAGCGATCATGAAACACTAGCTTTGAGCCTTCGTAATGGGCTTGATGTTCGGAGAATACTGTCATTCACAAGGTGCCTTGACACTGGCAGCGTTCCGCTATTTACGTGGTATCACTTCTAACTCACAAGGCGGAAACATTTACAGCAAGGGAGGCGTTAGGCATTGTAAACAATCCTTGCATAAGCCTAAAATATTTTAGCGCCTCACGCACAACACAGACGCAAAAAGCAAGGACTATTGCTGAATCATTTTGTTCGGCATATGAACATCACTGGAGATGGAGTAAACATTTCCTGTTAGGACACCTCGATTGTCTATGAAGAAGCAGTAAACGGTCGTTCAGATTTACACATTAAAAGACTGAAACATCACCTGCTCAAATGAAAAGGGTGGTGTATAGCATGTATTTCACTGTAAATGTCTTTAATTAGCTCCAAAAAAAAATGCTTCAAAACTTCTACTACCTATACGAACGTATATTTTGACTACAAACCTTCTAACAAAAATTGATTTCTACAAAAGAAAAGTGCAAATGCGGCCTCGCTTCTTACTGCACACTTCAAATGCACTGTCAAGAATAAAAGCACAAAGGAAGTGAAAACAAAATGCAGTTCCGAAGTGAGATTTCCGAAACATTTCTGACGATATTTTCACTGACGTCACCCTTCACACTGTTCTTTTTCAAAAACTCAAATGCGGCCACCATTGTATGGCACTACTCCATGTTGTATACATCAATCGCATGACTCGCGAGCACGAAGGAGCGAGAGAGTAAAAGAGGGGGCTTGAAACAAAAGCTAAAAAAAAGGCTCTGCTGCTTGCTGCAGAGGTAATCACATCTATCGAAGTCCTCAGAATCAAATAGCCTTTTGCTTATATATGATACACTTCAGCAAGTTAACATAAATGAAGTTTTAATATAGAAAGAAAATTTTGGTGGGCACATAAACTCCGCTAATAAAAGATTGACGCGATCGCTTGTTGGTTTAAGACAGCGTTTGCTCTTGTCCTCAGCCACAGCAGGCAGCTTCCTTTCACACGAATCGCACAGTGCTTAGACGGGAACTCATCAGAGCAGAGTCATCGCCTTCTTTTATCGACGTTCCTTGCAATCGCATAGAGGCACAAAGTAAGTCTCGTGCATAAACCCCTCACCGTATTCGCTTTCCTACTCAAACCCTTTTCCCTTTTGGTACCTTTATTTATTCTACACATGCTCATTAGAATAAAGTCATTAGCTACTATGTTTTAGGGAACGTGACACGGCACCCATAAAAACTTTTGCCAAGCTTTACTTATGTGCCTCGCATCGCATTAAGCCGGCAACTTTGTTTTTGCGAGACAAGTTAGTGATTGTGTATACACATCTTTTCGTACTTTTCGAACTCTTTAGAGCGCAGCAGTTCATGTCTAACGCGCAAAGCATATCATATATTATTCTTCCAAATGTAACTCAGAATTCCGGCTTTTACTTTAAGCTAACAGCTTTAGGAACGCTTTTCGTCCGAATCCTTATTCCGCGAAAAGAGAGCCTTCGTCACGCTTTTTTTTTTTTTGCTTTTCCAAAATTTCTCTGCGACACACCTAAAACAATCCAACACCTTCACTTTTGAATATTGTGACTTTCTGGACCCTCTTGAGAGTAAAATTGAAATGTTGACAATAAAATTAGAAATATTGAATTCATAAGAAGTGCCACGTTTTACTCAGTTCACAAAAGTCCCAATTATTCACAGGAAACATTAGTCGCAAAGGAAATGTGGAAGATCAGAAACAGGTCGCTACTGCGTATATGCCTGCGACTTTGTTGACCAGGTAAAACCTAATTAAAATTCTACTAATCCCTCAACTCATGTGGGACAGGGAGAGGCGAACATTTTCAAAGGACGAAGCGAACAAAATTAGGTACTTCAACCTATGCTTAATGGATGGAGCCTCCTGGAAATGGAAAAGATGATTTTTCACGACTGAACTTGTACGTCACGCGTAGAACTAAGTTCATACAAGGAAACAACGCCTTGAAAAAACAAAAAGAAACTTATGGGACGGGTATGGCTGTGGGTGGTTGTGGCCACACAAATAAGAGAAAGTAGAAATAAGTAGCCACAACATTTTTCGGCCTATGCAGTGCAAAAAAAATGAGATAAAATAACGTTAATTTTTCGTGGGTTGCTCGGATCGTTTAACTATTATGCACTATAATGAAAACAGAACGGCAGAGGCAGTTGACTGAGTAATGCGTAGCGAATTTCGCTTCGGCTAATTGAAAATAAGCTAATTCGGCGTACTTCTCGCCAGAACTGCGCAAAGCGGAATGAACTGCGCCTTGAAAGATCAGGCCAGTGTAAGAGGCTGGTGGAATTTTGGCTTGAGCTTTTGCTGTCCCATTTTTGTTAGGTTCGTAAAAATCAAAACATATTTCAGACCTGCACCACTTCGAACTTGTTGGTAGCTTTCCGACAAGCCCCGCCTCGCATGTAGCAGTAGTAGCACCACCATATCCTTCCGTAAAATCCGCTTCAATTGATTCCGTTACACAGAAACTTTTCGTTATCACTCCACATCGAAAAGAGGTCAGATAAGCAAGACATTAACACAGAAATAATGTTTCCTTCTAGTATTGCAAACAGCTGCTGGTTTTACGCTGAAAGGCGAAGTCTACCCGTTCATGCATACTAAGCACCGAATGCATTTTTTAATGACTACCCCATTTACCCGTAAACCAACGGCTAGAGCAAGTGGCCCAAAGTACTTTAATATAGCGGATGTGCAAATACGTTCTCTCAGGTGGCCTGTGCTTCTCTCCCTGAGGAAAACAATGGCATTTTCGAAGCCACACCTTTTCCGGAGGATTTCAGAAGACATCTTTTCCGGTTCTACTACAATGTACATTAATAATAATAATAATTGGTTCACAGGAAGGGAAAGGCGCAGTATCTGTCACACTTGCTATGTGGACACCTGAAACACGCTGTAAGGGAAGGAATGAAGGTGGGAGTGAAAGTAGAAAGAGAGTAAGGGGAGCCGTAGTGGAGGGATACAGAGTAATTTCGACCACCTGGGGATTTTTAACGTGCGCTGACATCGCACAGCAACAATGTACATTGAACCAAATTTTGTTTTCGAAAGTAGATAGATAGAAACCGGCGGCCAGTGTGCTAACAAGAGAGCTATTAAAACTTTCAAAAATATGGCCACAGTACATGTATAACCTCTTAGTGAACAAAGTGGATGTATAACATTGAGGAAGCTAGATTACTTGCCCTTATGTCCATATATCATCATATCAAGCTAATGTTTTTAGTGCAGTGCGCCAAATATATCATCAACGTATAAATACTTATACAACGCACAGTAAATCGTGTTTCTGACATTTCTGGAAATATATCGCACAGGAAATGACCACCTGATTTTTAAAAACACGTAAGTAAGCAAGTTTTTCTTTCTCTTTTGAGCAACCAGAGACGCTGGATTGAATTCCAGCCGCAGCAACTGCTTTACGGTGGAAGCCAAAAGCAAGGTACCCACGTCTGGTGCTATACAAAATGAATCTAAAAAACCCCAGTGGTAAAAAATTCCAGAGTCCTCCACAGCGGCGTCTCTCAGAGCCGGAGTGACGACATGACAAACGTTACAAAGCAAACCACCCATTTCCCTTCGAGCAGTAAAACTGTGACATTCCATCGCACTCCAGTTCATCCGCTTCACTTTTCTTTCGATCAGGCAAAATGGCAGTCAAGTCGGGTTGCCACGCACTGTTTCAAGCGCAGAGGAGCCTTTCAAACTGCAATCCAAGATTCCAACCCCAACAGCTTTTCTAGATGGCGTACATATTGCATCTGACCCCAGAGTCGTTAGCATCGATCTGAGGGTGCCCAAAGTGATTTGGGCAAGAGGAGAGAAAACGACAGCTCAATCGATGCGTCCTGAGGCCGGTGCCTCTGCATCAGCACTGGCATATTGCTGTTTCCACCATGACATAATAAGAGGCAGAGGCGCAAATAAAAAATGTTCAAAAGCGAAATGCCTAAAGTTAAATTGGTTCACAGGAAGGGAAAGGCGCAGTAACTGTCACACTTGCTCTGTGGACACCCGAACCGCGCCGTAAGGGAAGGGAGGAAGGTGGGAATGAAAGTGGAAAGAGAGAAAGAGGAGCCGTAGTGGAGGGCTACGGAGTAATTTCGACCACCTGGGGATCTTTAAAGTGCGCTGACATCGCACAGCACACGACGCCTCTTCGTTTCGCCTCCATCGAAACGCAGCCGCCGCGGTCGGGTTCGAACCCGGGAACAAATGCCTTCTGATAATACTTTATCAGCTGTTTGGGTCCCGCCTGCCATGGTTCAATTAAGGAGAAACGCAAGGCACCTGTGTACTGTACAAGGGTTCAGAGCACGTTCGTGAGCCTCAGGTGGTTTACATAACCGAAGTTTTTCACTACAAACTCCCTTGTAGTTCGAGTTGATCTAAAACATTCAAGGCCATCAAATTACCAAACCTATCAAGTATATGTGCTGACCGCGCTTTGCATGTGAATGTCCCCGCATTGAAAATACATTTAAGGTAACTAAATGTTCAGTGCTGTTGAATTTTTCGCATTCACGCAACGATAAAGCTACCATAGTTCACGTGCTCCGTTTAAATAAAATCAGTAATTGCGAATTTTAACGGCCTCCAGAAATAAAAAGTATATACCACAGCTAGCATGACAACTAATACCGAGTAGTCATATGTTATCGAATATCACCGCCACTGGCCTTCAACTAAATAATTCTAACCCGGACGTAAAAACAGAAGTAATTGTTGCTCAAATTATTTCTTCATCCATGGTGTCACCGCCTAGAAACAGAGTGCAAATTGTCTACTCTATATCCAAATTTCTAAAATGTTCTAAGGAGCCAAATGCAGCCCTAGGTAGTGTGGATTTCGCGTAAAGTTACTTACGAAAAATTCACATCGGGATTCGAGCCAGCAAAAGGAAATGGCAGAACGCACTGTAATGCAGTGAATTAGCGTAAAATAATATGATAATGACATTTAAGATATGTCTTTAAGGCAGCGAGTAAAAATTGTGGAAGGGTTTTCCGGAACCCGATTTGAAACCGGTTATCTCGCAATTGGTATGCAAAAGTCGCTGATGTAAAATCAGGGTAAGAACACTTGGAGTGAAAAGAACATTATTATATACAATTAATACAAGTTTCGTTAAGCATGTCGATTAGGGACAAATTAAGATGTTTATTTATTGCTGTATACAAGACGGCTCCCTCTATGAACATATGTTTCAGGCGTTTTTCTTTCCTTTCAGTTAGCATAGCAGCGATCTTATTTCGGGAGCGCCCCGTCAGGGTGACGCAATGGTTCCGGCACTCGACTACTGTGCCTGGTTTGCGGGATCGAATACTGCCTCCGCAGCCCTTTTCAATGGAGGTGAGAAGCTATACGACGTGTGCTGTGCGATGTCAGTGCACGCTAAAGAACCCCAGGTGGACGAAGTTTCCAGAGTCTTCTGCTACAGCATCTCTCATAGCCTGAGTCGCTTTAAGACGTTAAACCCCACAAACCACGCCAAAGAAAACCTATTTCATAGGCGACAATAATATTGTCCTAATTATCAGTTACGAAGTAAATATTAACACGGAAGGTTTTGGCAGACGGCTATGCAAAACCACAACCCTATATCATTAGCACTTGATCGCCTGAGGCGAATTCATTTTGAAGAACATTATTTTGAACCTGAATTTTCTTACATTTAAACGTCTTAATCTAGAATACCCGGCTGCTTCCGGGATATTCCAAAGGGCGCAAAACTGCGAGTACTGTATGTGTTCTGCATGAATCTCGCAATTTTCATTGCGTGTTTCTGACTATGCTAAGCTTGGGACGCGCAAAACCTTTATCACCGACTCTTTCTTTTTTACATTTCCTCCGGTTTTTCTGCTTTACCCTCATTTGATATTTCTTATCTTGTTATTCCTCTAATCCTCTTCTGTCTTTCTGCTTGTCACCTAGAGCAACGTAGACGCACTATGTAATTCGAATTTCGGAAAGAATTTCATTTCCTACAACAAAAAGTAATAATCTTAACGATACCTTAAGGATAACGATACTTTATTTAGAAAAAGCGGTGACTAAATTGAGCATGTAAAATGGTAACCAACACCCTCAAAGAGAAAGTGGAATAAACAGGGAAAAATAATTTGCAAAACATTCAGTGCGGTCGACGAAGCGCGGGAAGATGGGAACCGCTTCCAGGGGATGAGCGGCTCTCGGAAGTGGCGGTCGTTTAGATTCCGCGATGTTACACACCGCGCAGACCAAAAACTTAAAATAAGAAGCAGTGTGTGAAGACCTCCGTTTCTTGATGTTTTGCTTGTTTTGATTTGAAGCTTGATTTCCTCTCTTCTGACAGTAGAGTGGAAATGGTATAGTGCGTTCCATTATCGTCTCGAAAGGCCATGCGTAAGGGCCCAGGAAAGAAACTGCGGATGCAAAAAACAGCCTTTGTGGAGCTTTTCATAAAACTGCAGCGTTTCAGGGAGTTTTTCTTTTTATTTTTCACATCCTAATTTTTTTCCTTGTTCTCATCTTTCTAACCTGCTGTAATGCAAAAAGGAATATTTCAACGTGGGTTTTTAACAAAACCGGCTCGTGAGGTATGGTGGAAGGTTAAGCTTGTCATTAATTTCACTCCTAAATTTTGGCTTTAAAAATATAATGCTGAAATTTTCATGTTCTTGCTATTTCGCAAATATTCAAACTGCTTCAAAATATACTAGCAAAAATCTGAGATACAAGAAGCCATTCATTGTTTCTTTACAGCCGAACTGGTTAGACCACAGAAAATAGGGAGACGTGTATTTTAAATTGAACAAATAAAATACTAAGGGTCGAAATGCACTCTACTTATCCGGTATATTATGATTAATAAAACGTCCATTTGCAGCCTCGAGAACGTGGACAAGGGGAAGGCTAATCGTGTCCCTAGTCCGGGAAACAGTTTGGTGAAATTCGCGGCCCGTGCGCTTTAGAGGATGCCTCCCCTTGTTCCTCGAGGTGCGAGCTGGACAGGGAGTTCTCCCAGCCCTCTCATGTTGGCTGATTTATTAAACAAATGTTGCTATTTTTCTGACAAGTCCATTTCATATGGTACAAATTCTGCTTGTTGCCACAAAATTTGCACACCGGCGGAAAAGAATCGGGCTCAGTGGCGTTAAACGCAGCGGTTTTATTAATGGACATATTTTGTATTTCGCTAATCTGGAGAAAAGAAGAGGGCCATAATTTTTAGACGTAGGTAATAGTTATGATAGAAAGTGCACGTTTTAAACTGGTATGTATACTTTTCGATTTTCCGCGCTCGCCTGCTCAAGCATTGTGTTTGCAACCCACTTGCGCAGTGTAGTTAATCATTAGGCTGTACGGATACATGCTGTCTAAACCGAGTGTAATAAGCATCTTTTCGTCTGGAGCTCAGAAGAAATATTTAATATAAATGAGAAAACAAAAGTTTGAAGATACTCCTCATAATTTGCGTCAAATTGCCGCAGCGCAAGATCCTCAGTGGGAGAGGCGATGCATGACCACATATAGTGTTTCTATATATGTGCTCATGTGTGCTGTATATGTGCGCTGTGTGGCTAGACCATCAGAGCATAAATCACTCGCTCCCTTTTCGTAAAGAAAACGCAAGCTTAAACCAAGAAGGCGACATTGATTATGCACATTTACATCTCTCAAAATCTCTCGCGCACGTTCTTTTTTTTTGTTGTTGGATTTTGCTTGTTTGTACAGAGAACATCGTGGGTAACCTTAAATTATTTCACTAGTTTTACCGCAGAGACCACTTCTTCTATCTCTAGAAAGCAGCTGAACTTATAAATGACCTAAACTAAAACTACACTTGATGACTGAGAAAGGGCTAACAGTCGAACACGAGCATGTTCCAGCCCACTGGTCACTGTGATGAACCCTTCACAGTTTCCTTCAAACGTGCTTGCGTTCACGCGGAATTCTAGCTACTCACTGTGTTGCTTTCGTGGCGCTGATCTTGACGCTGTTTACACGAAGCGGCGATGCTTCTACTACAATAAACAACAATAGCGTGCAGCGCTGCCCGGCTTGATATGCAGATGGGATAAGCAAAGCCCGTTGAGGACATCGACGGCACTGATGAACACGGGAGGATTAAATTCAGCAATAAACAAAGTGCTTGATGCGAAAACAAGATCAGCAGAGCATGAAAAGCTGCTGATAAGAGAGCTTGTGATGTAGGCTTCGCGAAAGTGCACGCTATAGCGTTGTGGTGGGTGCACAGAGGCACGGAAGCTTATCTCGCTTTCTTGTCGCATGTTGTCTCATGGTCTGGTTTCATGGGTGGCTAGAAACTAGGTCGACGATTCTGTACTCCAGAGTAGCCTTTTGGCGGCCAGCTTAACTTTGTTTTGTTTAGAAACCTTTCACGCTAATATTTTGCGCCCCACGCCAGCTAGAGGGATTGTTTACACGTGCTCAGAAGCATGCACCGTTTCCCGATTTTTGCCGAAGGAATGGAGGCGGGTTCACATAACGCGCCACAGATTGGAGGATACTGAAATGTGTGGTTGATCGGTAATGCATTCGTAATTTGTCTAACATGTCGGTTTCCCTAATTTTAAACCACGATGCTCCCACACTTGTCATCCGCAGTAAAGTCTCGTAACAGTTGGATCTGGAAGAGACAAATAGAATTGTCGCCACGGCACTGCACCGCTTGTAGTATAGACGAAAGGTCCTTGGAACCAGCCCCTTAAATGTGCATGCCTGTCAGAAAAAAAAAAATAACAGGTCCGCAAGGCACCTCACTCAAGCAATTCCTGGAGGTGTAGCGCGAATAATTTGTTTTGCTTGTACTTCCAAAGTGAGACTATCAATAATCTTGGGCTCGTTTTTAATGTTCATAACTAGAGCGATGTCAACGAGCAATATTAGCACTTTAAAATTGCCTGTCCTTAACAATTCGCCTAGAAGGTAACAAGTGAAAAGAGGCCACCATCATCAGCAGCAGGTTTTGCACAAAACGTGGGCATATATTCGCTATTAGGTATTGCGCACTTTATTCTTTAGAGTTCACGACTAAAAAACTGCGTGATATCTCCAGCTATCGTTAGCATTAAAGCTTACCATGTTTTAAGACAATGCTGTTTTAGGACTTCAGGAATTCTGAATTCGCGATGAGTCATTCGTTTTATCATAGCATGCAGTCGTTGCCTCTCCTGCAATAAAGTGTGAAGCCTATACGTTTGATGCCAAACAGTTTGATGCTGCCGACATCCAATATATTAGCGAATGTCTGAGGTTGCAGAATTTTGCAACTCGAGGCCCGTCACAAAAAGCATTTTGCTAGCACTTTATCGTCGAGCATGTTTTGATACAAGTGACAATAATGGTGTACGATTGAAGAATACCAACTTAACGGCGTACAGAATTGAAAATATATTAAATACTAATGGCTAGAAAATATATTAAATACGTATATATGTGTCGCGAGAAGTAAGTGAACAACTAGAATCCTTTTTCAAAAATACTCTCTCTCCCAAATCACTTGCTTTATTTGAGCATCTGTTTTATTCTGTTTTTCTTGCAGCAAAATGTCAGAAAAGAAACTAAATGCATAACATTAAGAACTTATGAAATGGTGTGAGACCTTCTGCTGCAGCGGAGTCTCACAAAGCTCCTTTTCCTTTCTTATCAAGGCTACGAGAGTAAGAGGATCGGATCAGTATATTTACTTCCACTAAAGGCAGTAGATAGAGCTCCACGTGTCGTAGCAAGACAAGCACTTTCTGTGTTTCAGTAAAAACATTGTTCTTCACGATTTACATTCTTGCTGGTCCAGGTTTGATGCGAAATGTATAATACAGTTCAAATATCCTCGCTTGCGTTCTAAGCCTTTTTAATTCCTTGTATACAGATTCTCCACAAGCTAAAAGCGCTGCCTTCCCATTTTAGACGTAAGCTTTCACCATCTAAAAGAACAGAAGTCAGCTTCGCGCGTGTCTTCTCTCATTGAAACAATCGCAATCCTTAAATCAGCAATGTTGACCGCTTTGTTCTGTTTCTTCTCCGCCCTGCAGCCATAAAACTGAGTTAGCTGAGAAACGCGAGACGTGGGTGCAAAATAGATTCCTTTAGAGTACACAAGCTGAATATACAAGGAAAGAGGTGAGCTAACCTAATCTTTACAAAAAGGAGGCCGGACAAGTATCATACTTTTGCTTTGTACTGTATATATAATTCGTTCGAGGTAATATAAAACGTTGCGTATGGAGTGCATGGAACGCAACGCAATGCAGCGATGTAGTTTTTCGCAAGCATCCTAGCAGCTTTGAAAAGTAGAGAATCGCGGCACAGTCAAACGAGGGGCTTTCGGAAAGTCGAAAGATACTTAGGTTCGCTGCTAATCCGTACCAGGCGGAACCTGATAAGCACTTATGGGCTTGTGCGGATCCTACGATGCTTACTCGTTCTGCATTTTTTAGGAGGTGGCCCTTTAATCCAGAACACAACAGTAAGGGGATTGGAAGAAGGACCACCCAGAATAGATGATGACCATACAATATTTATATAGTGATGAAAAACAACGCTGCGGAAAAAAAAAGCAGATACATTAGGGTGGCATCTTAAGCGGATTTATCTGTACCGACGCATGCTAAAAGAATTTGCGCCCTCTTAAAATTGCAGGCGAATAAAGAACTATTTCCTCCTTTTTTATCCCCAATAACATCGCCTCATGCTTCTTTCCAAAGTGGTCTACGAGCTGGAGAAGTTGAGAGCCACTTTGCGCTTTGTAGCCCTGTCGGTCTCAAGGACACCACGTGAAATTTGAAGCGGAAAAGCGTGCTTTGCAGTAGTCTTCATGTAAGTAAAGTGCTAAGCCTAGTTGATGCGCTAACTAGTACGCAGATCCATGCCAAAGGATACCCTCTCAAAAACAAACTTTATTTAAATTGTAATATTAATTAAGTAACTGTATTGTAGTATCTACATGATTAGTAAGTAAATGCTTACACAGTATAACTAATTCTTTGTCTATGTAATGTTTACTTCAGGGACCATTTTTATAATTATTCCATTCAGCAGTCAGAAGCGCAGCGACTTCCATTTAAACCTGAAAAAAAAAATTATCCGCATCTGAGCGGCGCATGGCTGGCGGACCCGCATCAATGGTTTTCAACGACAATCTCGCTTTGGAATATCATGGTTAAACATTTTAACTTTTGCGAAAAAGCTACTTTCGACAGATTCTTTCAAGTGTTTGAAAACAGGAGCGGCAGTCTGACAGCCGCCTCAGATTGTGACTAGTCCAATAAAACTGTTGAGATATGAAAGTTGAGAAACACTGTAACGTCGAATTCATGTGGCCCAAGAACGAGACCAGTGTTATGCCCTAAATTTCCGGGTTATATTTTTAGTAAATTCAGCACATTGTTAAGAATTTATTAATTTAAACCAACACCTAATTCAATTTTATGCAAGAGCTAAATTTTCTCTTTGTGGGGAATATTGATTGATGAAGAAAAGGAGATATAATAATTAAAATCCATTGTCGCTTCACTTCAAGCATGCTTTATCTTGACTCGTTATTTAGCAAGGCCATTTTGTTTAAATTTTTATTTGTTGACCAAATTTTTGCTTAAGGTCGTGGTTCGGCATAAATAAGTATACCGGTTTAGAAACATTTTGAGGACGCTTAAGCTTCGCCTTCAAAAGTGGAACGCGATAGCGTTATTGCACCTCGTCGAGAAAACTTATTAAACGCAAGGGTATTGGGGCATCCTCGCACCGGTACCCGCGCGGCCCGAAGGGCAGAAGCGGGTGAGCGAAGATAGTGATCTAAAGAAAGGAAAGACGCTTGATTCTACAACCCGTGATGGTGCACGGCGAAACGTCAGGGGCGAGTGGCGCGCCACGTGTTGGGGCAGCGCCGGACATTGCGAGGAGGGGTGCTTCTGTGTTTGCCGCAAGATGGCTCTGCATGTGCGCAGAGCGCAGAAGAAATGTAGCGGAAACGTACTTCGCAACTAGTATAACTGCGACTTCTGTAAGTAACATCTTCATAATTACCGATATACACCGCACTATAACGTTCTACGGCACGTTTCTAAGGCAACACCGCATTCACTAGAAGCGCTTTTGTACCACTTTCAAGCATCGAACTCGTGGCCCGGACTCTAGGTTCAGGCACATATGGCATGTCCGTTGGGCAGATGTGTTTGGGTTGATTTTCTGTACAACAAAAAGTATTGGCGCATTATTAGTGTGTACGCTCCAAATGTTGTAGATGAGAGGGTAGCCTTTTTTTCAAAATGTACAAAAGTACATCAGTTGTGATAAATACCTGATTGTCATGGGCGACTTTAATTGCGTCTTGAGAGGCTGTGATAAATCCAGTACAAGAGCGTTTAGGGACAGAAGTACTGAGGCTCTCTCAGAAATTATAGACACTAGCAACCTGGATGACGTGGCGGAATGTTTAGAAGGAACGCGTTGTGTGAAGTTTACACATTTCCAGCGGTCAAGCCACGCGCGGCTGGATCGCATTTATGTATCTACAGACGTCATATCAAAATGCACTAGTTACAATGTAGTACCAATTTCATTTTCTGATCATTGTTTAGTAGAGTGCGGGATAGGGACAAAAAAGCGAGGCAATCAGTTTTCGTGGGAGACGTGGAAATTAAATAATAAGCTCATTACAGATTATATCTTTAGTAGGAAAGTAAGCGAAGAAATTGACAAAATAGAGTCTAGGGGGGAGATGAAAATATGGCAGCAGTGGGAACTTTGCAAAGAGCAAATAAAGATAGCAGCAATCGAACGGTCAAGCTGTATACGACAAGAAGAGAAGCGTGAGGAGTACAATTTAAGATCCTTGCTGGCTAGACTACTTGAAAAAGAAAGCGAAGAGCCTGGTAAATGGATGGACGATATTAGGAAAATAAAAAAACAGGATTGAACTGTTCGAAGAAGAGCGCTATCGTGGTGCGCTTGTGCGGGCGAAGGCGCAAGATATAGCTGCTGGGGAAACACCGTCTAAACGAGCACTAGGAATCGAGAAGACGCATGCTCAGAGAAATCACATTGAACTGATCGAATGGGGCGGAACGTTATCTGGAGAAAGTGGTCATATCCAGCAGGCGTTTCTCGAATATTATCGAACGCTGTTTACAAAGCAAGACGTGGAAGTAAACGCATTCAAAGGAAAGTTTCTGGGCGCTTTACCGCGATTAGATGATGGGCAGAAAGATAGGCTGGAGCTGTCAATAACCGCGTCGGAGGTCGAGCTTGCCATAGAAAAATTGAACCCGGGAAAATCTCCCGGCCCCGACGGGTTAAGCGCGGCGTTCTACAAAGCATACAAACATGAAATAGTGCCGGTACTGACAGCCGTGTACAACGAGTCCTACAACGTAAATGTATTGCCCCCGTCTTATGGCAAATCCCACACAGTGTTGATTCCTAAATACAATGAAGCAGATAAGTTACAACAGGTTACAGCATATCGCCCTATCGCACTCACGAATGTAGACTATAAAGTGTTTATGAAAATTCTAGACCGTAGACTACAGTCAGTAATTCAACAGTTAGTTGGACTACACCAGACGTGTGGGATCAAAGGTAGATCCATTGTTTCCAATGTGCATAAAGTGAGGAGTGTGCTTGAGTGTTGTGATCACACAAACAGTCGTGTAGCCATCCTTCAGTTTGATCTGGAGAAAGCATTTGATTGTGTCTCACATGAAATCCTGTTCTGCATACTCGACCATGTGAATGTAGGGTCCGTCATTCGCGAGGGAGTGGCCATGGCGTACCGAAGCTGCACAACCAGATTGATTGTAAATAAGAGTTTGGGGGCCCCCATAAACGTGCAGCGATCGGTGCGCCAAGGTTGTCCCCTCAGCCCTCTGCTATTCTGCATTTACATCGAGACACTGTGTTTAAATATGATAGAAAACGACAAAATTCGTGGCTTCCAATTGCAAGCTGCAGAGGTTAAGCTGCTGGCACATGCGGACGATGTGGCTGTATTCGCAGTGAATCACGAAGGGGTAATCGAGGCCGTGTCGTCTGTAAAAGAATTCACAAAGGTTTCCGGCAGTAAAGTAAATTGGTCAAAGTCCCTGGGGCTTTGGCACGGAGAATGGCCAACGGCGCCTGAGAAGTTCGCAAACACGTCCTGGGTGACAACACCAGTAAAGTACTTGGGAGTCCCACTAGATAGTTATCGCGACAGCGAATCGTACTGGAGGGCACAGACTCAAGCCATGCGGGAAAAGGTGGATGGGTGGAAAGGGCAACAATTGTCAGTTTTCGCCAGGGCCACAGTGTGCAATATGTTTTTTATGTCGAAGCTGTGGTACGTGATGCAAGTGTTGCATTGTGCAAGGATGGACGTACAGAGACTGCATCGGATATTTGCCATTTTTGTGTGGGCAGCAGAATGGGAACGATGTAGCCGTACAAGTTTGTTTAGGCGGGTGAAGGACGGTTGACTGGGTTTGGGGCATTTGTTTCTACGACAGATCGTCAGCAGATTTTTTTTTGTTCGCGATGTAAAAGATCCATTTTTGCGTACTGTGTGCCAATTAAGGCTCGGAAATGCACTGCCGGACTTTGTTGTCTCGACCGAAAGTGTATCGGGACGCATTTTTGGTTATTTTAGAGAAGTTGTCGCTAGTGTGCGATTCCTGTCTGTTCGATTTTCTTATGAATATTTATCTTGTGTAAGCAGGAAGAAGCTGTACAAGGATTTGCGCGACGTAGTTCTACCCATACCAATGTACAGGGCCTTATACAGTGGAGGACCAGGACGCGACGTACTTAAGCGGGTGAAGGCGATGCAGGTCCCGTCAAATGCAAAAACGTTTTTCTTTAAGTTACACACGGAAACACTGCCAGTAAAGAAGTTCTTGGAAATGAAGAATTTATTTTTACCTTGGGGTTCGCATTGCTTAATTTGTGACAAGCCAGAAATTATAGACCACGTTTTCCTGCATTGTTGGGAAGGGGTGTACTTTTGGGATATTTTACAAAGGACTTTAAAAAAGGAATTTCCATTAGACTCGCATGGTGTTAGGTACTTGCCAGTAGAGAGTGAGGATGGGGTGCCATTTGACCTTATTATGCCAATGGCCCTCCACTGTATTTGGCGCTCGAGAATGGCAGGATACCATTGCGATCCTGACGCACGGCAAGCACGGATCTATTTTCGGGAAGCCATGAATAGATATATTGAAATTCAGAAACTTGCTCCTGAAGCTCCCGAGTGGCTCGGAAGATTGGAGCCATTAGTGACCCTAAGAGAATTTTAGCACGACGACGCCACAACCCACCTGGATGATTGTTGTATTAATGAATGCTCGTTGTGCCCTGTAAGTGGTTTTGTGTATTGTGCTGAAGTCAGGCAATAAAGAAAGAAAAAAGAACTCGTGGCTGAGTGGTAGCGTCTCCGTCTCACACTCCGGAGACCCTGGTTCGATTCCCACCCAGCCCATCTTGGAAGTTGCTTTTTATTTATGAAGTGCATGTTTATTTATGAAGTGCATGCCGGGATTTATTGCTCACGGCCAACGCCGCCGACGAGATCGGCTTTTCTGCGACACGAGCTCCTTAACGCTACAGGTTAAAACGTGTACCTTGGAAAAAAAGCGACCAAGCCACACCACAGAAACGTGTATATATACTGATTTCTAAGACCCAAGTGGAGCGCAAAATTATAATATTCATAAAAGTGAAGAACCAAGGATAAGAAAGTAGGTACACACACATAATCTTTCACAAATAGTCGATATTACGATACCCACGAAGACATCGCCAGAAGCCTAACGGAATTCAATAGAGCCCCACATATTCTCCAAGCTCACCGAGGGGGTAAAAGCAACTCACTACTTATTGTCTTTCATGGTAACAAAGTCCCATACTGGATTTCCTAAAGGGGCGCTATATGTGCCGATGCCGCATTTTCAAGAAAAAAATCTCCCGTGATTTAGTTTCTGGTTAAACCTGAAGTAATGTGAGATCGATCATTATAGCTACGCTTAGGCTCGGCTTGAGAGTAAAGACATGGCTTTTGCACATAGTAGTTTGCTCTATGGTTTCAGCTTTAGTTCTGTCATAGGGGAATCACTTCACGTATGAGCGCCCCTTGCCTCTCCTCCTTGACTACTCTCATTAGGGTGTAGAAGACTTCTAGGGCTATGACAGCGTGTCTACGTCGAACTCACAACGTTAGAAAGAACCTTCTGTCCTAGCAACCTGCTGTTGTCGCTCGCCTCTACCATGAACCGAGTTATCTGCCGTCTTCGTTTTCTTCTTCTTTTCCTTCTTTTTTCTTTTCCTTCTCCTTTTTGTTCTTTCTTCGCTCTTCGGACAGGAACAGACATCCACGTCGAAATGGCGAGACTGTCGACAATGTAGCTCTAGCTACAAAACGTAGAAGCATGCACAATTTTTCTGACATGCGGTCACCGCGCTACCCTTTGCCTAAATCCTAAAGTTCTCAAATGCTCAAGTTGTGGCCTTGACAACCAACCCGACGAACGTAGATGTGATCTCATTTGTGCAATATGCTCCGGGACGCACTTTATGGCATCTCCTCAATGTAATCAATGATTGCAGCTTTCAGCGTCCAGCCAAATGCGCCAAAGATAGAAGGCACAAGCTGCACAAGAAGCCAGAGCCAGCAACCACAGGAGCCGGTCCCGGACGCGATTCGCTCCTTGTAGCCGATCTGGAAGCTGATCGCGCTGTCGAGAATGTCAGACAACAGAGCACCGCAATTCTTCCCGATTCCAGTCCTTTCCGCCCCTGGAGAGCCTACAAGACCAAGCAAGCAACCTTGCACCAACCGAAAAACGGGTAAGATGGGCATACACGGCCTCCCCAAACACGCACAGTGACCATATAGCACATACAGTGCAGAGCTGCTGGAACTATAGGCGTAAATAAACCGCATTAAACAAGTTACGCAGAAAGAACAGAAAATTGCTGGCCTGAAGGCACAAAAGAAATATCCTTCGATAGAGAATCAGCATACACCATTCATTACCTTACCCAAAGAATCCATCACTGACTGACACGCAAAGCAGGGCTGACTCCTAGTACGACGCCTTCCCCCTCAAAAATATTAACGATAAAAAACCGCTTTCACGAACCTCGGGCAATAAACGCTACTTAAGATGAAGAATATACAGCAGGCAACGCAACAACAAATCTTACAACTCTTACAGCAGTTGCAACAAGTAGTACAGCCAATTTCGCAGTAAACTCAATAACTATACTCGCGGCTAGATGGCGAAGAAAACAAGGTTCAGCACAAAATTTCGTGATGGAGACTACAACCAAGCCGCATGACCGCCCGTCAGCCTCAGCGCCAGCGAAACTGCTCTTCAACACGTTAAACGACATTGTTACTCCCCACCAAATGTACAAAATCTGGCATTGATACTGCAGGGGATGCCGCCGGAAACGGGGAACCTAGAACAGTTAATTCAAGCACTCTCCGCTCCTCCGGATATACTCACTCTACCGGAAACGCATAGTGTCAAAAAAATCCCTAGTACGAGACTTATGCATCATTGGGGCCACAAATTTCAACACCACCATCCTTATCAATTGTAATCACACAGCGGTCCAACATACAATCGAAGGCGTCGACAGGGACCATGTTCTAATATAGCTTTTATCAAAAACAAGGCCCTTCAAGCATTTTCGTCTTAAAGTTATACAGTTCTCCACTAGAACGCCAATGAAATTTCAGCTCTCTCTTCTCATAGACTCTTAAACGCAAGCAGAATTATGAGCTGATTATACTAGAAAATTTTAATGCACCACAGATAGCCTGCAGCTATCACAAAGACAGCCCCATTTCCAGGGATTTATGGCTACATTCCCAACAGCTGGGCTTCACGCTCGTTATTTACCCTCATACCGCAACCAGGCTGGTTAACAATGTCTCAGTAAATACCACCCCCAGGCTTACTTTCTGCCGGCATCTATACGCAGAACAATAGAACAATGCATGGGAAAACCTAGATAGTGAACACTTCCTCATATCTACTACATTTAACTGCGGATCGTACCATAGGAAAAGTCACAGAACTACCCTCATTTATTGGGACAGACTGTGCACCTTCCGTAAAAGAACAGCATCGTCCACACGAACACCATTGTCCACAGCGAACATCTGGATGAGTTAGTGTCCGCCCACCCACAGGATATTACCCGCCACATTGAGAAGACCACAGAAGAAACAAAACAACACCAGACACACACCCCCTGCACCTGTGACAGGTCTCAAATTCAATCCAAACACGGTGAAAGTCGCAGAGGCAGAACCGTGCCCTGAAATTCGAAATTGCGCAGCTTGACCAACGCATTGAGAAGCACATGCTAAAAATAAACTACCATTAATGGGGACAGGTATGCGATAACTTGTAAGGGCAGTTAGTTCTTGTCCTAAATTGAGCACTAGGAACTTAATGTGATGCAGCCAACTCCAAATCCACGCAGTTAGACAGCCTGGCAACTCTTATACACAAATATCCACGAACCGATGGAGACCTCCTTCGAGACCTATAAACACTATACATCAGGTACCATCCTTCGACCACCCTTCCGACCTATGCGGCGCCTGCAAATCCCGAACTTGATGCCAACATAACCGAGGCCAAAGTACGCTTCTCCATAACGAAGGGTCGCGTAAACACATCCCCCGGTGCGGATGTTGTTACCAACAAATCTCTCCAAAACTTATACGATGTAACAATCATGGCACTAACAAAATTCATGAATGAAGGTTGGGTGCAAGACAGAATTTGTGCAGCTTGGTAGACGGCGCAGGTAACATTCATACCTGAACTGGGAAAATGGCTAGCCCTTGAATACTTCAGGCCCAACTCTTTAACGTTGCATAGGAAAACTAATGATGAATGTTATCCTCAAGCGCCTCCATACCTACAAGGACGATAGCCACCTCCCACCGCCTAAATTTCGGGCTTCGGTTTTCGACTCTCTGCACAAGATGTCATGCCGAAACTTTCCAACCACATAATGCAACCGCCCATTGGTTATGGTACCAAGGCGACCCTAGGTCCGGACTTAGCCAGAGCGTTATATGATGTAGCCCATGCAGCTGACGTACTTACCAACCTCTACTGAATAAATCCTGTAAGTAGGACCTTCAACTGCGTAAGAGATTTTCTCACAGGTCAAACAACCGAACTGAGCTTTGGACCCCCAAGTCCTGCACTATATGACATGGTAGCCGCGGCACCCCACAGGGGTCCATGCCATCCCCCTCCCTTTTTAACTTGTCCCTTTTGTCATTTCCGGAGGAACTCAACCGTATACCCAATCTTCCCGTACGTTATAGGCCGACGACATAATACGGTGGATCACGTCTGGATATGGTGCGGAAATAAAAGAAACGCTACAACAACAAGTGGACAGTATTACCGAATGCTAGAGAGGACGGGTCTATCCTGCTACACAACAAAATTAGAACAACTGTTCATGCGTTCATGCGTGCTAAACCAGGCACAGGGGGCTATACCTAAATCCGAGTGCAGGGACAACTGATACCGGAGGTGTTCGTCATACAGGTCGTTGAAGGTTACATCCAGAAGAGCGGCCGAAACACATTCCCTCAATCGCCTCAAGGCCAGTCAAGCAAAGCGTCACATAAGTGGAATCGCTAACCGGTATTCTCCTATGAAGGAAATTGATCTCGTCCTCCTGGTCCATGATTTTGTCATTAGTCGAACTACCTACACGCTACCGTACCTCCAAAATATTGTAGCAGAAATGGAACGTGTTGATTGCGTTATCAGACGGGCATTCAAGTCAGCACTTGGCCTCCCAATCAATACCTCCACGGAGCGTTTCTATGCCCTCGGAGTCCCCAACACTCTTAGTGAGCTGGTAGAGGCCCACGTCACCTCTCAATATGAACGCGTTACCCATGCACCGACTGGACACATTATCAGTGACACCCTCTGAATAAGTTGCCCCGCAACAAGGAAGGACAAAATGATTTCATATGAGCCGGTGATCGCACTTGAAAATCCAGTTTAGCGAAAAATGTTCGCTCTGAATTCGATTAAACATGCGACTAGAAAGGGCCAAAGTCTCGCACTAGCAATACCTGTCCAAACAAGACAAGGTCTATGACTAGTCAGCCGAATACGCGGACCCCAATGCCTTCAGGATTGTGAATGTTAAATCATCACGTTCAACAGCTAATGGCCGGCTCGGCCATTACCAACGATGCGGAGAAAACTGAGGAGCCTGTGATTACCCTTACGATAAACTTAACTTCAGCCCTGCAAGTATTTACCGACTCAAAATCCCAAGCAAAGAATTACAGCACATGCAGGATATCCCCTATAACACTCAAACTGCTGCTCGTCTCTCAAACGACTCACCGTTTCATAAAACTATTCTGCACACTAGCACAATTCTCTCTTCCGGGTAATGAAGCTGCCCCAAGCATTGCGCTAGGAACCGAAGCGTGGCCTTGCGGTAGAGCATCCGCCTCGTGTTCGAGAGGTACTAGGTTTGATCCCTAGGGCCGCCGGATACCCGCCGGCTTTTCAATGAGTACAAACGTTTCCCCGGACTTGTGCTCGGCTGTTTAGGGTGAAATATTTGGGAAAGGGGTCATAGGTCTCAAATAGTTGCTCCGGTTTGGCAGTGAGCAGTTCCGCAATCGGACAACAATAAGTCCGCCTTGTGCGGCAAAAGCCCTTTATGTGGCCCTTTTTTTTCTGCTTTTTTCTGTCAGCCCGACCTTTGCACGTCATTAGCTTGTTCGAAACTTTAAGCCCTCGAAGGAGCACAGCAGTGTTAGCAGAGCCTCTTCCAAACGCACACCCCTAAGAGCCGGGCGCCGGGCCGAGGGACGCTTGTACCCCTTTTACGGTGGGTGTCAGGCGGCGGGTTTCGAACTGACCACCTCCCGCAGCCGAGACGGGCGCCCTAACCACTCGGCCATGACTGCGGTCAGCCGGGCTATGGGACCCCTCATGAGGTAGGCGAGGAACCATATGGCTTTCTGTCAAGATTTCACACTACACGACCATTAAACACGTACCATTTACCCTCTGGGACACAAATTTCTCGCAAAGGCACAGGTGGTCATCTGACGAACAATTGCCCACGATTACTTTCCAAATGCAGACACCTACGCCCATGCATGTCCACCATTATGCACCCCTTAATGTAACTTAAGCCACCAGTGGGCCAACTTAGACCACGTACTATGGGCAAGCCCACGAGACCCACTAAGCGGGATCTGCAGCTATCGACTTTCGAACAGTGGGAAGCCGCTATGCTGAGCTGGAATCCGTTAATCCAACTGCGGTCTATCCAGCGGGCAACCCAGGTCGCCAGAGCCCAAGGGATCCTGGCGACCTAGCTTGGAAGCCGCTTCCTAATTCTTCCTCGGCTAATAAAAGCTTATCCTCCTCCTCCTACACACTTAGGCAAGCCAATGAACTGTCCTTCTCTTGTGTTACCTTCACGTCGGACTAGCATAATTACATAAAAGCAAACAACCTACTTCCCTTGTTTTTGATCAGGGACGAAGAGTGAAAGTAGCAAATGCGTGACAAGGAAATATTCTGTGCTTTAGATGTATGTGCTTTAACTTATGGATAAAGCACTTTCTAACATACCCTGGGTAATGTGTGAGAAAGGTGTTAATAGCCGAAGCGTGGTACCGCGTATAATTAGGAGAGGGACAGTACATAAGATACAAGAAGTACTTTTGCATAAGTAGAGAGTAGACATACGCACAGGATAAATAGAAACCACTGGTTACATATAGTGATCTGGAAACTATCTCTTAAAGGCATTCTGAAAATAACGAAAAGAACATCCTCTGAATTGTTACTCAGGAACATTGCTTTGAGCTTGCCCTGTATTCTTGTTCTTTTGCGCCTTGCTTATATTTGCCCCGTAGTTCTTACTAGAGGCATGTAATTTTAAACGATAGCAATGGCAATGGTAGCTGCCTAATGGCTGTTTACGGTCGGAGTGAGTTCGATTAATTTCGCGTCACAGGCACTCGATCGCAAATACCTATAATAAATTTTTTTAACCAGGTACACTATTACTTATACACATATGTATTGAGGTTTCAGGTCTCTATATTTAGAGACATGGGAAGTGTTTGAGAGCTTGCGACGCCAGTGGATATGACGTGAAGCCAAATGTGAAGAGGTGTGTAACGTCGAACTGTCTTGCAGCCGCCTCCTGTACTCACATCGTTCCCTCTGGTGTGACAAAAAAAAAAAACCACCAACTCAGAGAAACTAAATACACGCGATTGTGGAAACCGAAAACACTGTAGTGAGTCCCTAACTACGTGGGTGGCGTAACCCACCTTTTTGTCCTGCAGACTTCCACCTGCTTGCTTAAAAATGATGAATACTGGGCTTTGCAAGGATCACAAAAATCCACTTTTGTGATGCCCTATAGCCCTTCTTAAAACTAAGGCTCCAAGTTTCTGTGCAGTTGAACATTAGAGCAGAGTTCCTCCAATGCTCTTAGTATAGCTGGCCTGAAAAAGCAGAATATAATATCAAGACCCTGATCTATTTCAGCACCTTGGCCACTTTCTGACCATACTGAGTTTTAAAATGTTGTGTATAATTAAAGCCACTGGGAGGGCTGCAAACTGACTCGACCTGCCGCTTTCGATGGAGACATGAGAGACACACCTGCACAATCGTAATTTCGCTGTACTTTACCATCATTACTCTTGCTTCTCTGCTGATTCTAGTTACCACCTCTATTTCTCACATTTTATGTGGAGTATACCTCGGCTGAAATTTCTTTACACGTTGAAGAACCATATCTATCGTCTTTCTCGCCATCCTATGCGCAAACTATGTGGTAATTTTCAAATTAAGCGAAACAGTTCCCTTTTCTCCAAAACAGTGTTGTGACTATGAGACCGGTCTAAAAGCCAGGAAGGGGGGTGGGTGGGATGAGCTTGGTTTTTACGATCTTTTACGTAATGGCAATGTTTAACCAGAGATCAGTAAGCCGATTTACGCCTCTCAAATTTAAACGACACATTTTCTTCTGCCTGTACTTCTCGACTGTCTTTCCTAAATCTTGTTTCTTGCAATACTCCAAAAGTTTGAGCCACAAACATTTTCAGTCATTTTACTGGCTTCATTCTTACCTTCATTCAAGAAACAACACACGAAATATTTAAATAAATGAAACAAGCTACAATTTTTTCACTTCGTTTTACTGCTTATTCTTTTATATCACTTAAAGCATCTTTAATAAAAGGTGCGCCAAACTTGGAAACGCGAGGAAAACGTTGCGCCGAAGCTGAACCGGCAAAGGAGCCGTTAAACCGTTTCAGGAATATGAAAAAAACTTGCAATTTTCATAGGCATTACAATTTTTTGCATTAGATTAAGTATTTTAGATATATTTGTACAATGTATACTAACATTCAGTTCAATGAAGGGGATGTCACATATTAAAAATACAAATGTCCTAAAATGTTTTGTTTGGAAATTTCTCCAATTATAAACATTCTGTCATAAATTACTCCAAAACATTTTGAACGTTTTCAAATAGAATAAAATACTAAATATACAGTATAACTATGTACAAAATTGGCTGAGTTGCTGGCTCTCTAAGCTATGTTAATTGTTGAGATTTAGATGCAGGTTCCTTTGATGCTCACCACTCACATTTTCAACAGGTGTTTCTGCCACTGAAATGAGAAGTTGCGGGAACTGTTGAGACATTTGCATTTAACGCAAGCAACAGCAGTTCGGATCTAAACTTTCATATGTCCGCAGCATGACGTGACATGTTTTTTCTTCTAAATATTTCGAGGCTCGTGGACCAGGTGCTAGCGGTGACGTGAATGAGCATGAACTTGCCTGGCATCAAGACTGGAAAGCCAGAATTTTTGTCTGGGCACGTTTGTTTTGGTTTCTACAAATATGTGCCATCACTTGGCAAGAAAGAAATACAAAAGTCCATGCAAGCCAGAATCGGTCAGAAATGCTTCTGATCCTAACCTGAGTGGTATACGTCCAGGCCTTCGCTCAAGTATCAGAAGCACCTAAAAGTGGACAAGCACGCTAGGAGCAATATATTTCTGCCATAGATTGCGGAAGTCATATCCAGAGCGAACATAAAGGAGTGGGAACATTTAGCGATGAAGCGAACGTCCTGCAGAGCAAAAGCTATTCTCACGTTTTTTCAGCGTTGAACAGTGAAGGCAGTTGTGCACATATGTTGCGTCCAAGGTGAAGCCGGGGGTTTCATATTCGTCTTCTGACTGTTCGCTACGGCTATCATAAATAAATTCTTGAGCCAAAGTGGCTGAATCACGTGATTTGAAAATTCCTGTCTCTGTGAAATCGAATGCGATATTTACACCCGGTTTCACTACTGCGAGGTAACAGCGTAAAACGAGGACAAGACGAGAAGGTGATGCAACGAGCGCTGTCTGGCTAGCTCGACCTCCACCACTCTGCGTTTTTAAATTTCTCACGTGTGGTCCCCCGCTTGGAACTTAAAATTAGGATGTCAAGCAAAAGTTCTAGATGCCAATACGCATTCAATCTTGCGAAAGTTTTATCTTGGGGAACCATGCAGTGTCGTGCTGCATATCTGCTATGGCCCATGAGCCGGTCACAAAAGGGTTAACGGCTGCAACCGTAAACTTGAGGGTTTACATTTAATTCTTAGGATCAGATATCCACCATCGAAAAAATATGAAAGCGAAAATATGAAAAATATGAAAATGGAAAGCAATGGATTTCGAGCGTTACTAGAAGACCTTGAAGTCAATCCATTATAAATCTAAGTGGCTTTATATGTAATCTGGTCTGTTATTAAAACAAAAAATTACAGGATAGCACTGAGCCTTGCTTATCTGCTTAAGGAGAAAGCCGGTTCACCTCCTTCTCTTCTACCTCTTTCCTCAACGTCTTCTGCCTGCTTCTTCTTCCTCTATCCTGCGTGTTTGTGTATGTGTTATAATTCCTTTCTTTCTTTCTTTCTTTCTTTCTTTCTTTCTTTCTTTCTTTCTTTCTTTCTTTCTTTCTTTCTTTCTTTCTTTCTTTCTTTCTTTCTTTCTTTCTTTGTTTCTTTCTTTCTTTTGACTTCGTCGTCGGCAGCGACGCCATCCCAGGACTACCTGAAAGTACCCGAAAAGGGAATATATATCGACATCAGAAGATATTGCGGCGTCTCGCAAACACATCTCGCGAGCGCGAGTTTTTCTCCATGAGCTTAGAAACGCTTTCGCCTTCAAAAGGTTCCAGACAAGACAATAACCAATTAGCGGAATATTTCAATTTCTGTAGCCAAAAAATACAGCAGCCCTCTTCCCGTAGCGACTCAAAATTTGCGCGCACGTAAGGTGGCATGATTGACAGTGTTTTCTTTTATTTTTCTGGCTGAGGCTGGCATATTAGAAAAATAAGCAAGTTTCAATACAACTTTGTTTCTACCTCTAAAACAATTCTTAGCAGCATCAAGATTCTAAGGCTAATCTACAGGTGGTGATACATAGGTTAAAATATAATTTCGAGAACTCCCTACAAACAGTAGGTTTACCAAGCCTCGCTATGTCAATCTTTTCGACAATTTTGACGCTTTCCTGTTTCTACAAGGCACAAATTTCTAACGGTTGTGCACGTTTTGTTCAGAGCATTTGCCGTTCAAATTCCACAAATTTGTGAAATATTTTGGAGGCTGTTTTCTTGCTCTGACACCACAAGAGTCTCTATGAAATGCCCTCTTGTTTTGTTTTTATTTTTATATTTAAATTCTGAATTGCACTAAGCACAAAGGGTTAAGTACTGTATAAAATATTGTGTAAATATAAATCTAATGTCATTTTCAAGCCTGTGACTTTTGCTGAACATTACATTTTGAAACGGTTGTGACTACATCGTTTTTCTTTTTCTGACTTTTCTCTTTACGCATACGTTAGGTATGCTTGGTGGTAGCCAAACGAGCCTCCTTGGAAAAGTATGCGGCTTTAGCGTAAGAGAGGTTTTGTGTTCAAGTCAAGATCGTTAGCTGCTACAGCAAGAAGGGGCTGAAGGTTAGACTCATCAGTAAACTTTTTTCTTAACCGCAAGGAACAGCATTCACTACTCTCGCGATGAATTTTTTTTCGCGGACCGACATTCGAAAAGTTAGCGCTAATTATACATAATGAGCAACGGTGTCTATAGACAAGGGGGCTCAGATGAAGCGTGCTCTATTCAGTAATTACACCGACGCCTGAAGCAGTTCTAAACTAACGTCGGTGCCTCGTGTAATCGAGTCCTTTCCTTTGCAGTATGCCCTCAGGGAAGACGCCGTCGCAACGCTTGCCCGCCTAGTGCAGGCTCGAAGCGCCGCAGGGTTACGGCGAATCCATCTTTTATGAGGGATCGCAATTAAGGTGGCAGAATCCTGCACTTTTTCTGCTGGAAGTGGGGTAAACTGTTTATTCTGTCGCGATATCTGCAATGCATTAGGCTTAACTGCATAATCCGCTACTTTATTTTTTTTAAAAGGGAACTTTGTGTACTAAGGAACCTGATAATAAGCGTAAGTGGGTCTTCTGCCAGCAAAACTATCGTTTGCGTTCGTTAGCATAACCACGTCAAAATCTAAAATGAACTTGCCTGTTTTGAAACATTATTGAAAAAACATGAAGGTCTTATTCTTTCACCACTGTCTGTTCACGCAATGGAACACTTGGTGACCCTTTGTCACCTCAATGACCAACATCGTAAACGCCAAGCGACATAAAATCAACAGAGGGAGAGCAAGTTGCAGGGGTGTTTCATGATATTCGTATTTGCCCAGCTTCGCTTAAAATGTAAGGCAGAAATGTCGACCTTATTAGCTCAGGTAAAATAAATCCCAACCTCTGCTAATAGCACGAAGCGACATAGCAAAAGGAATCCCTTTTTTTCTCTTTTCCTGGAAATAGAGGTACAGCTTTATTTTGGTAATTTGCTCTCAAAATTTAGTATTTTCTTGTTATTTTTTAAGGCTTTTTGTTGCGTTATTTTTCTAAATTTCCGTCAGAAAAAGGCAGTATTTGTGCAGTGCACGGTGTGAAAGTTCAGGGGTGATAGTTTCAGTGCAGTTAGAACTCGTATTTTTTGGTTTCACCAATTTTTTTTTTTTCAATAGTTGCATGCATTGTGACTAGACGCTGACCGATCGGCGGGTTGTGCGCCGCCCATAGACTACACATCATGGCCAACCTGCCCGGAGCATTTAACTTAGGCATTTCTGTTTGGGTAGAATATGGAATCCATAGGGAAACTAGGAACCACTAGTTAGAAAAAAAAATCTCATCCTCGCACGCTTGGTGAAAGCGAACACTTCTGTGTCGGGCGGTCATTTTCATAATGTCATCTTGTTTCATTTCTTACAAGAGAGTCAAAAGAGGGAAAAGAAAGAGAATAGGGACACAACAGTGGCTGACTTCAGCGTCTTAACTCCAGCAGGATTGTGCGCGTAGCGAAAAAAAGACAGAAAAGAAGGAATACAAATTATTGCACCGAATCAACAAAAGAACAAATACAAATATTCTTTAAGCCAATAGCCCAAGGAACCTAAAGCCTTAAAGCAGGAAACAACTCCCGGCCTTCACAGCTCTAATTATCGCCGACGTGTCCAATGTGACAACACTCATGTGTCTGTCACACAACACAATCTCCATAACGGACAAACATCGAATCTACTGTTTCGTTCATTCAGTCGAGATGAACAGTCTGTAAGAAATCTAATTCCTTTTGTGACACCGACACATACGTACTACTGATGCAAGTATCACCATGATACTGACAGCACGATTGTATGGGCTCAGTGGGTGTCAGCTGTGCAGTGTGGGCTGCGTGCTGGATAATGAGTGTTGTTTTGTTGAACACGTTATTGCTAGTTCACGCCATTTACGCCTGATTATATTTTCTGCTTTTAGGTTATACATTACTTTTGTTGTTTAGCTTGTGAGAATGTGCGAGTTATTCTATTAGTGGTTTCAGTTGTGACTCTATATACTTTGCTTTCCCAAGTGCACGTTCTCTTCTGGAGATAAGAAGTTGGAGTAAGCGGCTGTCGTTTTCTCTTCATTCTGTTTGTACGTGCTTTTGCGCTCTTCTAAGTTATGTATTTCTATCAACTTGCCTAGATTTCAGTCTCTCGCCGTCTTCATCATCTATTGTCCATGCTTCATGAACACAGAACAAACTTCTCTCCTGAAGTGCCTCAAATAGCCCCCCAAAAAAGTTAGAGTGCGCAGCCATAAGGTTTCCAATCACTTTCAGTTCAAATCAAGCAGAGCCAAGGAATTCCAAAGATAATCATTATATACCAGGGATAAACCTGCATGCATGCAACTGTTCCTCCTTAACTGCAATTTTAATCTGGTTTGGTTTGGTTTGTGGGGTGTAACGTCCCTCGCATATTTTGCCGGCACAACGTTTCATCCTGAACGTTCAAAAAAAAATATTAACATCATTTTTTTCGACGAATTTCCTTTGTAACGTCGAGTCGTAGAATGCTGTTTAATACGCCTGACACCAGGGCCTCTCGTAGTATGGCCCCTTGTTTTGCGAAGGGCCTAGGCACAAACTTTCTGCCAGTTAGGTTTGGTTTCGTTTGAAAAAGTGTAAAGAAAATGTTTCAAGGTTTCTTTGTTTCGTGTAAAACGCCAATATCATTGTGTCCTCCCTTTAATGACCCACACTTGGTTTTCCGATTATTTCAAAGCAATCAAACGTTCGAAACGACTGATTTCTTCAAATACTGCTGGTACATGCCGAAGCTGGCGGGCACTCTCATTTCATTAATGAATGCGTTTAGACGAGCGCAAGGCCGCCTGTTGGGCGACGCATATAAGCATGGCGTAGAGCACCCGGCAGATGCTTTACTCATATCGACTTATTACAAAAACACACTGTTCCTACCCCTGTTCGCTTATCTCCCTCTAGCACTTGATAGAAATACGTCAATCAAGTTGCACAAGCATATCGGTTATCAGTAACACGTCAAGAGTATTGTCAGAAAAAAAGGTATTCTGGAACCCCCTGCTCACCCCTTTATGAGGTCATCCCTTAAAGTGCCACGCTACAGTCTTTTTATTCGACACAGAATTTATGGCTATACCTCTTCACTGATAATGTTTGTGTGGTGCTATGTTTTGTAGCGAAAGCTACACTTCCGTAGGTTTTCAAGCCGTCGGCGTGATACCGTGACACCGCGGCACCGTGGTACCGTGGCAGGAGCTGCCAAATTGGGTCTCTCGCTTCATGTGGGACGGTATGTCAGAATCAGCCGGCCAGGACACTGGTATTCACGTTAGCCCTATAGGCTACTAAAACACCATGATACGGCTTGGCTAACGCGGGGCTTTATATATGGGCTAGTGGCCTACACTATCGCGTCATACCTTTAAGGTCGGAGCCAAATGTCCCCCATATTTAGATGCAATAAAAGCTTTTACCATCACCACCTAAAACGTCGGTGAAATTTGATACTGTCAACGGAATGCTGGTTGTGTTCGATGCAACGCTCTGTAGCCAGCATCCAAAGCTTTCGCTGCACACTCGGCTCAGCAGCGTTGCAACCGTGTAATTTTATAGCCCATAGGAAACCAAGGTGACCATGAAACTCACTGAGAATGGTTTCAAGCATTGGTATTCTCATGTTTGTAACGAAAATGCATTTATGGAATGCTTTTGCCGCCTAAAGGCAAAATGAATTGATAGCAATGACATTATTATTAACAGCTAAAACGGGGTGCCTAAAAGGCTTTACCAAGATAACCAAACACGGAAAAATGCTCTGGTGAGAAATACCGTTATGAGAGAGTGTATCGGAGTCTCAGAAAAGCGACTTCAAACTTCGAACCTCTTAAACGTGACTATACAGGCAGTTAGAGAGCTTTAAATTACGTGTAGTAGAAATGCGTTTTCTTGGACGGAACATATTTGTTTGTCCTGAGTTGTATGGCATGACGTATCATCGTGTGCAAGGCAATATCGTATGCCTTTGAAAAGACCATGAAGACAATACAAAATTATTCTATAGCGATAGGTTAGCTTTCATAGTAGCATCTATGTGACTTTCTTCTCAAGCAAAGCTTTAAAACCCGGGAAACTATGACACTGCACTTGCACCGTCCAAGGACTCTTAAGAGTTCCTTGGACTGCCAGAAGATCAAATCAGTCGATATTGTCGACCATAAACCCTGACTGCTCATTGGAGGGTCAAATTCTAAAGTTAAAGCTCAGCTACTTTGGTCATCTGATGAGAAGAGAGGAGTCGCTGGAGAAAGATTTGATGTTGGGAAAGGTTGAGGGTCGCCGGAGAAGGGGTAGGCAGCCACCGCATGGGCGCCATCAACCTTTAATAAGCGATGTAATCATCCTGTCTTGCACATTTCTCGAATAGTTGATAGGCGGATATATCTTGAGATTTGCTGAAATATCGTATATGAGAAGGAAACAGTCCATGAAGCATGCATTACCTCGAGCATGCGAGGTAATCTTGGGCGCCAAGATTACCTCGGAAGGAGACTGCAGCCATGAAATTAGGAGACGCCTGCTTCTGGGAAAGAGGGCAATGGTTAGCCTTGACCGCCTAGTAAAGAGCAGAGACATTAGTCTGCCAACCAAGATCCGTATAACCCGTGCTATGGTCTTTCCAGTTGTGATGTATGGATGCGAGAGTTGGACAGTGAAAAAGGCTGACCGCCGAAGAATTGATGCGTTTGAATTGTGGTGCTGGCGAAGACTCTTAAGAGTTCCTTGGACTGCCAGAAGATCAAATCAGTCGATATTGTCGACCATAAACCCTGACTGCTCACTGGAGGGTCAAATTCTAAAGTTGAAGCTCAGCTACTTTGGTCATCTGATGAGAAGAGAGGAGTCGCTGGAGAAAGATTTGATGTTGGGAAAGGTTGAGGGTCGCCGGAGAAGGGGTAGGCAGCGAACGCGATGGTTAGATGGCATTCTCGAAGCATTGCAGATGAAGCTATGTGATGTTAAGAAGATAGTGAGAGACCGGAAAGCGTGGCGTGACATGGTCCACAGGGTCACGAAGAGTCGGACACGACTGAACGCCTGAACTGAACTGATGACACAGTGCCGAACACGTGCCACAACAAAGAGGCGACGCAGGCAACTGCAGCATGATACGTTTACTGCACTTTGTAGTAGAACACTATAGACGATGCCGAAAAAGGCCATTCGCAAAACCGAGCACTAAACATTTCACCTGGCATTCTGTGCAGTCAAGCTGTACATGTAAGCGTTCTGCTCAGGATGTCCACTAGTCAGATCTCATACTTCTCATTCTGCTTTGCGTGAAACGGTGCAGGAGAAACGAATTTAGGTCTTGGAAAGTTTTTACTTCCTGCAATATTAGTGGCCTATGTTTTGAAATTTCTGAACATATGTTTTTGCTTTTTCTTGAGAAACCTCACGCATACAAGCCACCGCATGGGCGCCATCAACCTTTAATAAGCGATGTAATCATCCTGTCTTGCACATTTCTCGAATAGTTGATAGGCGGATATATCTTGAGATTTGCTGAAATATCGTATATGAGAAGGAAACAGTCCATGAAGCATGCATTACCTCTCGTTTGTTTGATATGAAACACAAACAGAGAAACGTTTTCCTGTGAGGATCATATTGCATATAAAACGTTAGGTGACTCCATGTGTGGCGGGGCCTTAGCGCTTTGCCATTCGAGTGGTCATTTCCAGCGGCGAAATTGCAAGTATAGAGTGCGATATGCTGCTAATTATTCCCTAAATGTACACCCTTCATAAAATGAACTCAAGAAGATGATGTGTGTTTTTTTTTTAGTTTTCTGTGTGTTATCTACAGACAGCTGTAGATGGCTGGCGAAATTCTAATTCTGAATGAAACGTACCCGGGTTCTTTCTTACTTAGAACCCACAGCAAGCCATTCAAGCATATACTAAAAGCAGTGACCTCAGCAACGTCAATTATAAGGATTGTGTGTAGTCATACTTACTACTTGCTTTGACTAAAAAACTCGGTGATCGACAGCGCGCTGCGGCATCAAATAAGGCAAGTCGTTAAGGCTTTTCACCCAGACGTAGTTTTGAATGAAATTCGTCAGACGGCAGTTGCGGCACGCGAGTTTTTTCACAGTCCTCGAAGTGTGCATGTAGGCACATAAAACAAAAGCCCATAATGCACCAAAGGCCATGAGGCTGGGTCAACGTAGGCAGTGTCTTGATGAAATTTGATTTTTGTACTTAACTCCCGGCTACGCCGCGCCTCGCGTAGTATCTTTTTCTTCCCACAATAAGGACGTCAGTAATTCTCGTGATGAGTGCTATATACGTCATGTGAATATAATTCTTTTTTCAGGGTCCGTTTTGTAAAACAGGCCAGATTGTTTCAGTGGTGGGTACAGTTAATTTTATAATGTCGAACTTACAGGTAACAGCGTAAAACTGCAGTGCATTATTTTCTTCGTGCCTCTTCATCTTGACAGCGCCTAGAGACACCGCCTATTCCCCGACCGCTTTTCTATGCCACTGTGAACTAATTATATTGCTCGTCATATTGCGCTCTGTTCTGGTATGTTGAGCATTTCATAGGCTCACGGCAGACTCCCGGTCCTGTCACCCGTTCGACGAGAACACAGAAACCAATCTGCGACCTGTTTAGAAAAAGATAATAAAACAACGGCTTACAAGATGGGTTGTTTTATGTGCTCTATGTGATGAAAATTCCGTCCACTGTTGCTTTCCCGTTGTCATGATTGACGACCTCTGCTTGTGCGATGCAAGCTAAATAATTCCTCCCACGCATGTGTAATTTGGAACACGCTTTCTTCATGATCACCGTAGGGCTCTTCCACTGCCACGGTAACACCTCGGATACTTGCAAAGAATGTACCCGTCAAGACAAGTGAGAGAAGAGAATCTACAGACACGCTCATTACTCTTCGGTTCAGGCAATCTCTGGTTTTATTAATGCGCTTTTTCATCAAAACTAATAAGGATACGAAATTGAGAGGAACTGACTCCAGAGAGATAAATCAGGGTATTAAAGGCACATATGCGACTTTAAAGAAGGAGAGTCTTCATTGCTGTGTCATAAAAAATGGGCTCATATATTGAGGCATTTTGCAAACCTTTGAGACAGTACGATGCCCGTTCATTTCTCAAGAATGTTATATCCTGAGCTCAACTTAAAAAGCAAAGCAAAATCCAATTGAAACAATGTGATTTATTACAGGGCGCATAATATTTCCGTTAATTCATAAAAGTAAAACGCTCCAATATATTTACTGCTTTATTCACAACAGGCGGAACACCTTTGTTAAATATGTAAACGGCACTGGCTTATTTGGCGATGCACAAAGCTTTGTTCTCCATGCGTCCCACATAATAGACAAGGAGCACAGCACCATCCAGGCGAATTCACCTACTACGTCGATGGCGAGAGGTTGTCTGTTCAATAAAAGAGATCTCGGCGCCAGTTCAAATAAATTTCTCTGAGAGCAGACCTATACCTTTTTCACACGTGGCAACCGCGTTTTTATCGAATGTAAACATTTAGAAATGAACAGTATAGGATCAAAGTGTTCTTCTTTCAAACAGTAAAAAAATGATGTCAATATTGCAATGAACATTATCTAAATAATCAAGTTCAGAGATAGGCACTAGTATTTCAGTAAAATTTCAAGCCATCTGTCTCTTAAGGTAGTAAAGGAGAAATTGTCTCGTATATTTCCGTCCAATCAGCATCGATCTCAGGTATTGAACCTGGACAGACGATTGTATGAAGCTGATTTTCGTTTAGTTTGGTAAGACACGTGCTCCGTGACTGTAGTGGGTCGTCTTTGAACTTCATGTCCTTCCATTCGAAGCAAACGCGTTAGGCCGCTTTTATCTAGGCGAGCATTGGAGCGCAACCTTCACATCACTTAGTCCAGTGTGATTTAATTAGGCGGGCGTTGTTCAAGTGTGCTCTCCTTTAACTGACAAATTGGAAGTATTGTTATATGAGGCCTTCGTAAGCTGACCGGAGAGACACAACGGTCGCCCGCCATGCTATCGCCTGATTGACTCGAGTTGCTGCCATACTGCTCGCCGTACTTGTCCTGAGAAAGGACCAAGAGACTGATGCGGCCATCTGCAAATAAAAGCAAATTATACTGTTTAAGCTGAATATGTTTTGATCCTGCAAAGTTTACAGCTATTTAGAGCCAAAAGACTAGTTGTGACACCTTGTCAGCCGGTGCGTTTTCTGTGAGGTTAGTAATTTCACAGCTTTTTCGAACATGGATATTTATCAGCAATACCCTTCCAGCATGATGATTCTGCATTAGTAATCTGCGCACGTGTGGAATAATTTATACATGCATGTACATTCAGCTCACAATTAGATGGAAATTCTTCTTCATATGGTCTGGGATAAATCGAGCTGGAAAGGTTACCGTGTAAATAGCATAGCTGTATAATGTCGCAAGTCGAGTGTGCTGTTAAGGTGTCAGTTATCTTTCATAAATCTATTCTGTTTTTATATCAGTGGCATACATTTTATGGGTGAGGAAGAAAGCTGCTTTGAAAAATTATATTATCGTGGTTATTATTTTTTAGGGCCGCTGCGTTCTCAAGCTGGCGAGACAACTGTCTGCTGAACTTCCCAACCCGCTCTCCGACTCCCATCCGCTTGATGACATGGAAGGGAAGGGTCAGGGCGTGAGAACATGAGAATATGTGTTCTCCTTTTTTACTGCCTACCGAAGCATTACAATACGCCTTCCTTTTCCATGACCTGCAACGATTTACTATTTTTCAGCTACATTACATGAACATCACGTGCTTTTCCTAATTAGTGAAAGGGCATCATAAATGCGAGCTATTGCGCTCAAATCTAGGCATATGGCCTTATTCAAATGCTAAAGAAGGGCACGCGAGCTGTATTGAACACAATACCAGTAGAGTTGTCGCAAAAGGGTAAATTCAGTCTAGTCATTCGTAGGGACTAGATATCATTCTCGTTTCTCCAAACGACGAGGGCAGAAGCAAATGGGACAATATGCGATGGAGAAGGAGGAGAGAAGAATGGGCGGAGAAAGCCACACAATGGTAACTGGAATAAACGGACGCTTCGTATGCTGCCCGACCAGGCACATCGGCCGTTCGCCAAGCTATCTGATTTACTCGAGTTGCAGCCATACTGATTTGCCCATTTTTCCTGTGGCAGTTTAGGCAAATGAAAATAAAACATTTTCTCATCCTGTAAAAGCCACAGTTTCTTTCCGCAAGAGCAGTAGTTGTTGCAACAAGGTGAGTAAATTTAGATTTTTTTTTATAACACGGACATTTACCCGCAACACGCTCCTAGCCTGATACTTCCACCCTAGTAATCTGTCTGGAGGTTGTCGTGACGCTGGGGCTATGTCGACCCGGCCTTCACTTGGTAGCGTGCAGAGACTCGGGGTTGAAGTAGGATTGAATCTTCGAAGTTGGTGAAATATGTACAAGCAGGTTTAATGGCACTTTGAGAAAACTTATTTACAATATTTACACGAAAAAGGAGGGTACATCAGCAAAATGGCAAGCGTTAAGAGTTCATAGCGAGAAGCGACTGGATGAGCCGTTTACCCAGGGCTCAGAGCCATTTCGTGCTCTGCAGCGTCCTTAAAAACCCCCTATGTCCAGCCCCTCTCTGAAGATGCTGACCAACCAAATCCAGGGCACGCCCCTCAGGTATCGGCATCCAATCGAACACATCACTGCACTGATGGTCTGAAGCACTGACTGGTCCGGCATTCATTCGTTGGGCGTGATCACTTGTTGGCGGGAAAAGCTTGGGAACGGCGAGGAGAGGAGGTACATTTCTATTCTTCAGCAAAGAAACCACAGGCTGGTTCTGACAAGGGGTTTTACTTCTCAGAAACCCGAGTGCACGTGGCGCCGCATAGGGCTCCCAACATGGTCCCTTTTCGACAATTGCAAATCTTTCCTGCATTCCCGGGAAATCACTTAATGGCCGTATGAGTCATGCTCCTTTCTTGTCCTGCACGTCAGCGGACATGTCACTCTGTCGTCTCCTTTGGATAGGAGGCATTCATCACTGGAGGATAGCACTTCTCGACTGGAAGGGTGAACAAAAGAAAGAAAGCACTTCCTGCTATTTCCCTCAGGGGGACGTTTCTTTGTGTTTTTCCAGACGTTCTCTTGACAGGGTCAATTTGGCATTTGCAGGTTGTCCACAAAGCAAAACATGCTTACAAAACAGGATTCCTGGAAACAGGCTCACTTAGAGCCATTGGACCATCACCACATATTCACAAAACTTATCCATGCCCACAGGCGAACAATAGAGCGCGCAATTGCGGATGCTTGGTCGTAACAGCCTCCTCCCCCGCCAGAAGAGTCTCGGAGGGCAGCAGTCCCAGCTGCTGCATGAAGAGACGACTTAATGGCCTGCACGTGAACGCTTGAAGCTCGCTGTTGCTTGTCGCGTTGTCTTGATTGTTGTAGGCCAAATTGCTCGAGCTGTCTGAAACTCAACCACATGTCGAAGCAAGCACTCGGCTCCCGTCTGAAGAGACCAGGTCAAAAGAAAACTGCCATTGTTGTTCGAGAAAAGCCCACTCTCAAGACGTTCAGGACCCACGTATTCCTAGAAAACCAAACGTGCTGCTTTACATAGTCACACATATACAAGCGCACGAAAAAAAAAAAAACCTGATTATCAATTTGGATACATGGTGAGGAACATCTCGGACCGCTTAGAAAGAGCGGCTAAGCGCGTCCGCATTCCCATTTAACTTCCCCTTTTTGTATCTTATTTCAAAATTGTACTGCTGTAAAATCAAGCTCCACCTAAGAAGGCGACTGTTCTTTGATGTCGCAGTTTGCAGCCAAGCCAGGGGACAATGGTCCGTCTCTACGGTGAATTTGGCCCCTCCAAGATAACACTGCAATTTTTGAATGGCCCATACAATGCAAGCGCACTCTTTCTCTGACGCGCAATAAGCCCTCTCTCTAGAACTCAGTTTTCTGCTCAAGTAGAGCACGGGGTGCTCATTACCGTCGTCATCTCTCTGGCAGAGAACAGCACCTAACCCTCGATCACTGGCATCACACTGGACCGTGAATTCTCGGTCATAGTCTGGAGCTCGCAATACCGGACGGCTAATCAGCACAGCCTTCAGGTTTACGAAGGAGGCTTCCTTTTGTTCGTCCCAGACTACATTTGTCGGTTCTGTCTTGCGGAGAGCGTCGGTCAGAGGGCTAGCCAAAGCTGAATAGTTAGGGATGTAGTGATTGTAGTACCCAGTCAGACCCAGGAATGCTCGAATTTCCGTCTTCGTGCTCGGCCGCGGGTAGTCTGCTACCGCAGAAATCTTAATCTCGCTGGGTTTCCTGAAACCTTGACCTACATTGTGACCCAAGTAGTCCACGGTCGCCCTGGCCAGGCAACATTTCTCGGCCTTTACGGTTAGTCCAGCTTGACGCAAAAGGCTCAGTACAGCTCTTAGATGTACCATATGGTCCGCCCATGAGTCGGAAAAAACCGCAATGTCGTCTAAATAAGGCACCGCGAATGTTTCACACCCCTTTAAAACCCTATCCATGAGTCGGGAAAAACAAAATGGAGCATTTTTGAGCCCGAAACTCATCATTGTTGGCTGGTAGCTGCCCGTCGGAGTGACGAAAGCCGCGTATCTGCTGGCGCGTTCAGTGAGCGGTACTTGCCAGTATCCTCGAGTAAGGTCCAGCGTAGTCACATATGCCGCTCTACTGACCTGTTCTACTCTCTCCTCAATATTCGGAATAGGATACACTTGATCCCTGGTGAGAGAATTTAGCTTTCGGTAGTCTACCACAGGCCTAGGGTCTTTACCTGGAGCTTCTACTAAGATCATAGGCGAAGCATAATCGCTTTCCGAGGGTTTTATTACTCCCAATTCCAGCATGCGAGTTACTTCCCTATCCAGAATTTCTCTTTGCCTTGGAGAAAATCGGTAGCACCTTGATCGCACTGGCACGTCTGAAGTCAGCTCAATATCGTGCTCAGTCAAATCAGTTCTGCCTGGCCTGTCCACGAAGCAGGCCTCAAACTCTGTTATTATCTCGCCCAGATCGGACAGCTGGGATTTCTTTAGTTCTCCTCTCTGCTCCGTCTTTTTGAGAAGCTCCTGAGCGTTGCTTCCTTTTCCGCTGAGGCAAATCAAGTTGTCCCCCATCTCCTCGGGAAGGTTTAACGTTAGATTTACCACGGCTTCCCTCTGCACATAAGGCTTCATAAGATTGCAATGATAAATGCGCACTTCTTTACGCCTACCGGGAATTTTCACTGCGTAGTTAGTGTTAGAAAGCTTTGCAACGACTTCAGCCGGTCCTTCCCACTGTACTTCGAGCTTATTCTGCCTTGAACTTCTCAGCAACATCACCTGGTCCCCGATACAAAACGTCCTTTGACGGGCTGTCTTATCATAGTACACCTTGGAACGAGCCTGGGCTGACTTCATGCTGGCCTCAACGAGTTCCTTAGTGTTATGTAAGCGATTCAAGAGGTTCAGAATGAATTCTACTACTGTTGGGTCTTCTCCGCGCCCCTCCCAGGCTTCGCGCACCATTCGCAAAGGTGAGCGCAGTGACCTTCCGTACACCAACTCGGCTGGGCTAAATCCAGTGGATTCGTGCGGCACTGACCGCAAAGCGAAAAGCGCTGCAGGCAGGCAGGTATCCCATTCGCGCTTGTTTTCATAGCACAGTCCCCTCAGGACTCGTTTGAGAACAGAGTGCCATCTTTCTACGCTGTTGCTCTGCGGATGATGGATCGAGCTATGCACTACCTTAATGCCGCATCGCTCGAGAAATGAGGTGGTGAAGACACTCGTGAAAACGCTACCCTGATCACTTTGGACCTCGGAAGGGAATCCAACTCGTGCAAACACTGACAGCAGCGAATCCACTACACTCTCGGACGTCACCTCGCGCAGCGGAACAGCCTCTGGAAACTTTGTGGCTGGGCATAACATAGTGAGGATATAACGGTACCCTGACTCTGTCACAGGAAGTGGCCCAACTACATCTATTACTAACCGGTGAAACGGCTCGGTAATGATTGGTACTAACACCATCGGAGCTTTCCACTTATCTTGCGCCTTTCCAACCCGCTGGCACGTGTCGCATGATCGTACAAAATTTTCCGTGTCCTTAAAACATCCAGGCCAATAGTATTCTTGCAACAGCCTCTGCTTTGTTTTCCTTATTCCAAGGTGACATGACCACGAGCTGCCATGGGAAAGTCGCAGTAAGTCTCCGCGGTACTTTTGGGGAACGACTAATTGGTCCCGCTCTACTCCGCGCTTATCCTTGAATAAGCGATACAGCACTCCCTTTCTCATCTCAAAAGAAATGTTCTTTGCTGTCTTAGTGGCGCGGTGGCGCTCTCTTATCTCCTGTATCTTGGGATCATTGGCTTGCTCCATAGCTAAGTCCTCTCGAGTTCCACTTAAAAGTCTCGTGAGATTACTAGACACTGGCGGCAAGAGGTTACTCTCAAGAACGTCCTCATTCCGCGTCTCATCAAGCTCACTTTCAAGTTGACATATCTGAGATGCCTCGCTCTCAAAGTTTTCTAACCTGCTATCTTCCGCATTTACCACTGTTTTAACTGCCGTTTCCTCCGCTGTGGATTTTTCTGGAATGAGCAGTGTAGCTAGTTCTCGCGCCTTTGAACGTGTTAAGGCTTGCACAACTCTGTCTCCGAAAAGGATGCCCCTCTTTCGCAGCAGCATGTCCGATTTGTTGGAGAACAAATACGGATAGCACTTAGGAAGCTTTCCTGAAACGGCAGCCTCGGTTGTTAATTCGCCGAAAGGGCCCTCGATGACCACGTTCGCGATCGGCAAGCACACACTCTGTTCCTCAACTACCTGTCGGATCCATGCACACTGTCCTGTATAGTCGGAAGGCGATACATACGCCGGATGGACAACATCCATCGTTGCGGCCGAATCGCGCAGTACCTTGCAAGGCTTCCCGTTGACTACTAGGTCATGCAGGTAGGGTTCTAAAAGCTGCATATTTTCATCGCAGTCACTGACATACGAGAAAGCAATCTTTTCTTTCCGGCAGTTGACGGCAATGTGACCCTGCTCATTACACCTAAAGCATGTGAGCGGCTTCCTAGCCTCAAGCTTATTCTTTGTGTTCTGCGCGTTGGTCACTTCCCCACTTTTCTCACTGCCGTCCTTTCTAGGGAATTTGCCTGAAGAAACCTTCATTTCTTCGTTTCCAACTCTAGCAAAGTGCCTTTCCTGACGGTTTTTCACACTGAACTTGGGATTGCGGGGCCTATCCACTGCTGGGTTGCTGAATTGTCGGCGCGAAGCATACTCCTCAATAAGTTCGGCAGCTTCAGTTGCCGACTTAATTTCGCCTCGGTCCTGTAACCAATTTCTTTCTTTTTCTGGGAGGCAGTTATAAAACTGCTCCAAAAGAATTCGCTCGACTACAGCGTCCCTATCACTGTAGGAATCTGTGCTCTTTAGCCACTCGCCCAAATTTACTCTTAAATTGTACAGGAATTCAGGGTAACTCTCGTCCCTGGACTTAGTAGCGTTCCGAAAACGTTGTCTGAACGCCTCGGCGCTAAGCCTATACTTTCTCAGAAGGCAAGCTTTGACCTTCTCGTAGTTGTCCGCGTCCTCCTTGCTTAGCCGCGCGACAACCTCCGCTGCCTCGCTGGGCAGAACCGTCAATAATCTCTGAGACCAAGTGTCTCGCTGGAAGGACAGTTTTTCGCAGGTTCGCTCAAAGTTAGCCAGATACAGACCGATATCCCCTGATATCACATATGGCTGCATGTACTTTGACATCTTGAAATCTGCCTCCTTGTTGAGAAGAGGTACCGCTAGCTGGGGAGAATTGCCCGACCTCTTGCTCAACTCTAGTTCTAATTTCCGGAGCTCAATTTCTTGGTCCAGCTTTTTTGCTTCTCTTTCAAGCTTCTCACGTTCGTGCTCCCTTTCCTCTTTTTCCCTCTCAAGTTCACGCTCTCTTTCCTCTTTTTCCCTCTGACGTTCGCGCTCCCTTTCCTCTTTTTCCCTCTGACGTTCGCGCTCCCTTTCCTCTTTCTGCTGTCTGAGCTGTTCCTTTTTTTGCCCGATGAGGTTCCATGCTTCACTGAGCTCCTCATCATCGGTTCCCAGATCAGTGATTGCCTTTATAATCAAGGGTTTTCGTGCCAAACCACTTGTATTAATTCCCAATTCCTCACACAATAGCAACAGTTCCGGTTTCTGCAGCTTTTGTAGGTCCATGATCGCTCCGAGTGTCGGCTACTTCCAAAACAACAGTGCAAACTACCAAACCTAAAGGCGTTTCAACACTTTTTACCAGTTCTTAAAATCTAACCCTGTTCTAGAACCTGGTCCACATCAGAAGAAAAGCCAAGCACTCACCCACACATGCGATCGATGTTCCGAGCTGCCCTCTTGGCCGATTGTTGCTCCTGCTTGTTGCTTGAGATGCCACCTCCGATCACAAGGTGTTGTGGCTTGTAGCTTCAGATCCACCTCCAATCACCAGATGTTGTGCTTGTAGATTCAGATCCCACCTCCAGTCATCAGATGTTGTGGCTTGTAGATTCAGATCCCAACGCTGGTCACCAGTCGTTGTGCTTGTAGATTCAGACCCCACCTCCAGTCATCAGATGTTGTGGCTTGTAGATTCAGATCCCAACGCTGGTCACCAGTTGTCGTGACGCTGGGGCTATGTCGACCCGGCCTTCACTTGGTAGCGTGCAGAGACTCGGGGTTGAAGTAGGATTGAATCTTCGAAGTTGGTGAAATATGTACAAGCAGGTTTAATGGCACTTTGAGAAAACTTATTTACAATATTTACACGAAAAAGGAGGGTACATCAGCAAAATGGCAAGCGTTAAGAGTTCATAGCGAGAAGCGACTGGATGAGCCGTTTACCCAGGGCTCAGAGCCATTTCGTGCTCTGCAGCGTCCTTAAAAACCCCCTATGTCCAGCCCCTCTCTGAAGATGCTGACCAACCAAATCCAGGGCACGCCCCTCAGGTATCGGCATCCAATCGAACACATCACTGCACTGATGGTCTGAAGCACTGACTGGTCCGGCATTCATTCGTTGGGCGTGATCACTTGTTGGCGGGAAAAGCTTGGGAACGGCGAGGAGAGGAGGTACATTTCTATTCTTCAGCAAAGAAACCACAGGCTGGTTCTGACAAGGGGTTTTACTTCTCAGAAACCCGAGTGCACGTGGCGCCGCATAGGGCTCCCAACATGGTCCCTTTTCGACGATTGCAAATCTTTCCTGCATTCCCGGGAAATCACTTAATGGCCGTATGAGTCATGCTCCTTTCTTGTCCTGCACGTCAGCGGACATGTCACTCTGTCGTCTCCTTTGGATAGGAGGCATTCATCACTGGAGGATAGCACTTCTCGACTGGAAGGGTGAACAAAAGAAAGAAAGCACTTCCTGCTATTTCCCTCAGGGGGACGTTTCTTTGTGTTTTTCCAGACGTTCTCTTGACAGGGTCAATTTGGCATTTGCAGGTTGTCCACAAAGCAAAACATGCTTACAAAACAGGATTCCTGGAAACAGGCTCACTTAGAGCCATTGGACCATCACCACATATTCACAAAACTTATCCATGCCCACAGGCGAACAATAGAGCGCGCAATTGCGGATGCTTGGTCGTAACAAGGTGGAATAATTCGCTTACGCCCACATATGCAGCTCACGTTTATGTGGAATTTCTTTTTGTGCAGTTTCCTTGTTGAACTCAGTTGGGCCGTCCGGCTATGTAAAAATTAGCGTATATAGCCGCAGCTCAAGGAAGTGGTTAGCGTTTGAGCACTCCTTTTTATATCTCTTTGATTTTGCTGTCTTTTATTTCAGTGGCACGTCCTTTGAGGGTGCAGCAGAAACTGATTTGACAGGCCGATTTCGCGTAGTTTTTATTTTTTTGGCCTTTGAGTTCTGAAGCTGATGAGCCTTCTTCCCGCTGCACGTCCCTATCCCTTCGCTATCTCGCATAAGCCCAATGAAATAGAGGGGAAGACGTGAGAACGGGAGATTTAACGGTCCTACTTCTCCTCTCTACCAAAACATTATTCAATGGGTCTTCCCCTTCCATGTTCACCATGCGTCACTTTTAGTTCTGCGACATTCCAAAAACAGCACGGAGTTTGCCTAATTAGTTAATGAGCAAACGAAAACGTGTGCTACCACGCTCAAATGTATGCAGTAGACGTACTCAAAATGGCAAGGCGAGTAAGCGAGCTCCATTGAAGGTGGTGCGAACAGAGCCACCGTAATGGGAGCATTCCCCAGGGATAGCAGTAGGGACAGGATGATCCTTCGCTGTTGGACAGTTGACGAGTACAGAAGTACATGTGGAAAGAAGCGGCATAGGAGAAGGAGAGATGGACAAGGAAGGAAAAACAATCTGTCCTAACAGGGATAAACGGACGAATCACGCACTGGCAGCACAGAGAGATGCCCTCACGCAAGGGACCGTCGGCGAATAGTTATGTGCCAGCTTGTCTGAAAAGACGCATTACCTGCATAGAAATTAGAGTTCGCTCGCACACTGGCTCCGTCAAGAGCCGGCTCGGCAGGCATCGCTTCTGTGCCTTTCCTCACCGCACCTCCCTCTCCCTCGCTATGACATTTTTATATACTTTTGTCTCTTTGAATACGCTGCGACATTCAGTCGCCCACGAACGAGTGAGCTTTATGAGTGGGGGAAGACAGCCAGGATGAAAGGGAAGCCGCTAGCTGGCAGCACGAATTCTGCATTAATTAACCATCGCGTTTGTTCTCCGCGGATGGCTGCAGCAAACGCTATTGCGCCACTGTGCTGGGGGTTGTCCGGCATTTAGGCTTAACACTCACGTCATGGTAGTAGCGAATGAGGCCCTACACCATTGAGTACAACAGACTCTTAAGCAAGGTTTTTTTTTTTTTTTCAGCGCTTTGTCGGGGGCTATGAGTTGGGAGTTAGCACGGAAGAGGAAGGTGTAGTAGATATGCGATACATATTTTGTATAGTGATATGGGGGAAGTAAAACAAAAACGATGCTTGCAATGTTCCCAGCCGGACGGCGGTTGCGGCAACGAAAAATGCTGAGCAGCAGGCGCACATCCTTTGATGCTTAAACCTTAAAGCACGGTGTATTATTAAGTAAAATATCCTTCTTTTAGCAATTATGCACCGGGAAACTGTTATGTTCCGAGTTAAAAATCTTCCTGGATAAAGGTAGAATTCAGACTAGTTGCACAGTCGTGTCATATACTAATGCCGATCCACAAATAAAAACAAGGTGTTCTTTTATTTCTTTACTGAATCAATCACAGTATACTTTCTTTTTAACCTGAAAGCTACATGAAGTGCAGTCACGTCTATAAAATCCACCAAATTTTAGTAAAGGTGCTTGTCTCGACACCACAATCTTCATACTAATTCAACTCGCGGCACTAGAAACAAAATATTTGAACACTAAACTGCCATCTGGAGAACGGACCTGATTTGATGCCGAGCAGAGTAGATCCTATTGACGACTAACTCTGCAGCAGTTGGAATAAGCTGGAAACAGCGAATCATGTTCCAATCTGTCCTCAATTTCGTTGAAAAGTTTTTAAATCATGCTTCACGAATTCTTTTTTTCAAAACAATCATTCCTTTACTTCCGCCCCCGAAAAGGCAATCAGCCGCTGGCAATTTGCTCACTGTCACAAACTGCTCATTAACTACTCTCATAAGCTTTCATTGATATCCTAGGGCACGCAATGCTTCGACAACGCTTTATAGCACCTGACTAAATTTTCCCCACAGAAACACTTATACAATTCACACTTTGGAAAGCGAGGTCTCGTGCTTTCGTCATTAACAAAAAGTCAATTATGTGATCACCAGCATCAAAGCGAGCTGAGTAGGAGCCATCACCGTGAATTGCATGGAGGTTGAGTCCCGGCTCACCGGAGAGACGGGTGCTCTATGTTTTTCTTTTTCCCTCCGCGTATGCCTCGCACTTCTGCTGGTCTCTAAACTGCTCTGTAACGGTTATTCGCCGCCGGTGTAAAACAACTTTACGTATAAATAATGACTGGGCGAGTCAGTATACGATTTAAAACCAACGCGACTTTGACAACTGAAAGAGACACATGGCAATGAGTTTGTTCTTTTGTATTTGTCAATGTGACGCTGGTCTTGAAATTTCTTATAATTTTGATATCTTATAAAGCGGTAAAAAAGGTTTCGGAATAAATAAACTCTAATCTATATAGATGAATGACGTAGAACTAAAGTTTTGGGAGGATGCGTGGCTAAACTTTCGGGTATTGGTAGTGGCTGTCTGCTGCGAATTTCTAAATGCTTTTTCAGAACATTTCTTTTTATATGAGTGGTTCGCCAGAGTGCAAGGACATGGCTTTTCATCATAGTTTGTCGGCAGAGTGTGTTCGCATAAAGTTACTCAAGAAAAAAGCTATTGCTGCGACTGCGTTTCAAAACCAGGCCAGAATGAACATATAAACTTTCCTGGCCCTCACACGATAGTACTATACTATCACCGCAGCCGATCACACTTAGTTTAAAACTGTAACCCCCTCGCGTAGCGGCGCAAACATCCTTGTCTTCATCAATTTCTAACAGCAACACACTCTCGCACTACGCAGTCAACATCATCGTTTCTATAAAGTTCCATATGCGGCACTCCTCCCTTAACCTAGATAAATATGTCGTAGGCGTATGCCCTCTGAGCAAGTTCGGGCGACGCGCGTGAGCGCATTGTCAGGCGGATCAATTATGCGACACGAGAGAACAGAAAAATAAAAAAGAACGTGCAGATGCGTTTAGTGTTGCATTCAGCTGCAGCAACCCTAAGGCGTTCGCATTTCTCCAGCGCAGGTTTCACAGCGCTCTAAAACTTTTACGCTTATTAATCCTCTTCGCTTAAAAAGCCACTTTCTGAGTCAATGTCAATTTTGGAGGCTACAGAAACAGGCTTCTGGGTTTGTGAAACATAGTACTATGAACGCGAAAATGTATTCTTGTACATTGTTTGCTTCTGGTTGGACTCCTACAAGATCACAGCGTCGTACAGGTACTACTTATCACATGTAGGCCTCCTGACAACGCAGAGTTCGAAGAATGTTGCCATAAACTAGTAGTTTTGTAATGAGCTACGATTTAGCTGTAAAATGGTTTAGCCATTGAGCTCGAAGGTCTAACCCCATAGACTTCACTAGAAGACTTGAAAATTGAGCAGATTGGTGATCTTTAGGGGAAGTAGACATATCACCGTAAGAAATTACCCTAGGTTACAAAGATACATAAAGACTGAAACTTTCAACAGCGGCGAACTTCGAGCTAATATATTCTGCCTTGAAAACGTTCAACGTCGCTGAAAAAAATAGCCCATTTGTCTTCACTATAAAGATCAGTGTCGTGGACCCGAAATAAGCCACAGCTAGGCCACGGCGCTGCTAGCCTAAAGTAGCCAACCGTAGCCGACAGAAGTCGACTGGCTACTGAAGAAATGGCCGGCTCATAGAAGAAAATGAATCAGTTGGCACCAAGACGCCAAGCCTGCCGCCACCTCTCTGCGTTCCACGTGCAGACCCAGACGTGATGGGCCATGGACCAGCAAGACAATGTCACCAGTTCCACAGTAGCGTACTGGACGTCGAACTCCCTGCGTATTGGTCCGGCAAACCAGACTTTCGTTCATGCAAATCGAGTCCCAGTTTGCTGCACGCCACATTTTTGCTGCCAGCACGAAATACCAACACGTGGTGAGCAGCCTCCCGCCTGCGAAGGCCAGCGAGGTGCGGGAACTACTCTTTGCGCCACTCGAGGAGAAATCCTACCAAACACTCAAAGAAACGCTGATTCGTCGTCTTAAGCTTTTAGAGCCGGAGCGTCTCGAGCAGCTACTACGGGACGCCTAACTGGGTGACCGCATGCCTAGCCAACTTTTGCGCTACATGCAACAACTGACCGGCAGCACGGCAAGCGTCGACAGCCACCTAGTGCGCAAGCTGTTTCTGCACAGACTTCCAACAAACGCGCGGGAAGGTTTCCTGGCGTCTGGCGGGATGGACATTTAACAAGGTGGCTGAACTCGCGGACAAATTCATGGCCGTCCCCGCACCGACAGTCGCGGCGGTAGACGCAGACGCATCGCCCGGGCCCGCTAACTCTCCTTAAGAGATGCGAGACGAGATATCTCGCCTCACTGACATCGTCACGGCGCTGCAGTCGAGTGATAACTAGGGCTCACGACAGCGTCATGCTCCACAACATCGCAGAGTGGGCTGATACCACCGCAACTTTGGCAGTGCTGCACGGAACTGTATTCCTCCATGCGAAAACTCGGGAGACTCCCCCGGGCCAGCACTTCGGGCGACCAGTGCCCCGGCCTCGGCGTTCAGTCGCCCGTTTTTTTTTCGTGACCAATAGTGAAAAAGGCACCCGTTTCCTGCAGGTGGACAGGAACAGAAGTTAATGTAGTGTCGGCGTCGCCAGCCGATCGCGCGGCATCACCGCAGGAAACTGTGAACAACACGACAATACCGACTTTTTTTTGTTTGTTTTTGTACGCAAGCTTGCCATAAGGCATATTATATAAACTCATGTAAATGGTTTTCCGTAAGGAACCGGAGCAGGCTCCCGCTCTTAGCGTTGTCGGTGAGCCATTTAGAAAAGTCCTCTTCCCTTGTTGTGGTTAGTCCCACTTCGCGCAGAATCTGTGTCCTTGATGCCCTTGTCCCTGCACAAGTCCATAGCAGATGGCGAACATCCACTTCCGCAGCTGGTGTGGAACACTTCGCGCATGTGGTTGGTCCGATGTCTGCTTGCGATTCCCATCGGCATTTTACCGACGGGGTAAGGGTCGCCCCAGCTCTTATCCTTCTAAGGGAAACCTCCTCCAATCTCGTTAAATAACGAGGGAGTAGGAATGTACACGGGGGAATGAGGGCACGTGTACTTTTCCTTAAAGAGGATGCTAAGATGGGAACAGCGGAGCGGGCGTCGAAAGGGAGCCTGGTGGGGGGCGCATTAGTGTTTGGAACTTCGTGTGTGAGGTGGTCAATTTTTCTCTGCTCAGCGTTCTCAGCATTGTCGTGTGTCCAATGTATCTGGATGCTTATCTTTGTTTTTTTATTGGGTGCATGGATTTCCTGAGTAACACATAACGTCTTCGTCACTTTCTTCAGTTGTTTTATGGCGGCTAAGGAGTCTGTATAGATGTGGGCTTCTGTTATGGAATCTGTTTTATTTATGGCCTCCATAGCATCGCGGATTGCATAGAGTTCTATCAGAAGCGGGACCGGGTATTCTGAAACATATTCTTTATGTACCTTTAGTTCGCTGTGTGTTGGACTAGAAGCTGCTGTTCTACCGCCATTTTCTATAATTGATGTGTCTGTATATGCAATGCAAGTACCTGGGAGTGCATCAACCAGAGGTCGAGATGCCAGCTTTTCTTTGCGACGAAGCCGAGTGGTCTTGTTTGTCGTAATAGACGTGAATTCCCATGGAGAGGGGTCAGCCATTGGTGGTGTTTGAACTGCCACTTCGTTGTACAAGGATGCTATGGGGGTAACGTACTTTCGCTTCATATCCATTGTTGCCTCTCGTTGTTCAATTAATTTTGCCAACGTATTTATCTGTGCAAACTCTAGGAGCATAGGAATAGGGGTAAGTTTTCGTAAGGCCGTGATAGTGCGCATTGCGTTTCTATTTATTGTTTCCAATTTCTCCCATTGCCGCCTCATCAGTCTTTGGAATTGGGCCCGGTATAGTATCCTCGGCTGTAACACCGATTGTACAAGACGTCTTGCCATGTCCGCTCAAGCTCCTCCTCCCCTAGACGAAATGCGTTTTATCAAGTTTAAGGAAGTCGTAGCTACTTTTTTCACCTTATGGAGCGATTTTGTTCCTTTGCTGGATTTGTGAATTTCTAGGCCAAGAACTCTTAACTAGTCCACCTCTTCCAATGCATGATTTCCAATCTTTAGGGTGACTCTTTGCGTTGCCAATTGTTTTCTTCTATTCTTGTTGGCAACATGAATGTAACTGGACTTTTGAGGTGATAATTTCAGACCAGCATCTTGGACGTACTCATCTATGGTATTTAAAGCCTCTTGCAGATACCGATTCTGTCTTTCAAGTTGTTTATGAACAGACCAAATCGTGACATCATCTGCGTATATCATGAACCGCACTTCTGGTAGTTTAGCTAATTTGCACGCCAAGGGGTCAGTGCGATATTAAATAATAAAGGTGCTAACACTAACCCTTGTGGCACGCCTCTGTTCGAGGTGTAATTGCCAGTTTGTTTTCCATTTATCCGGATAGAAAACGTCCTGTCCTGAAGCAGATTATGTACTGCTTTTATGACCTGCAATGGAATGCCCATACATTCCATGTTGCTAGTGAATCTTGGCATGTAACACGTTGTCGTATGCCTTCGCCACGTCGGTAGCCACTACAGTGCGCACTAGGTGGCTATAAGGCGACACGTGTATGACCTCTTCTGCGAGCATAGCCAGTCCATTTTCTGTCCCAAGGTTTGTTCGGAACCCAATTTGTCGAGCATGGTATTTTCTATTACTTTCCAACCACCATGATAGGCGGGTGGCTATCATCGTTTCATAGATCTTGCAAATTGTGGGTGTTAGCGAGATAGGCCGCAAAGATTCTAGACTTGTGGGAGGTTTCCCAGCCTTTGGTATTGTTACCTCCACCGAGTGTTTCCAGCCGAGTGGAATGTCTCCTCCTTGCCATACCTAATTTACCACATCCAATAAGTGGTCAACTGCGGCTCCTTCCAAATTCTTGAATACTTCATTAGGAATATCGTCATGTCCAGGCGCAGTTTTACCATTCGCTTCTTCTATAGCAGCCAATAACACCAATTTGGTAAATGGTAATGTTATTCCTGCTTTATCAACCCCATCCACTGTAGGTGAAGGCGCCGGATAATGGGCGCGGTTCGGGAAGAAAAGGGCAGCAGCCTGATCTGCAAACTCTTCTGGTGTAAGCTGTAATGCGAGTCTAATACTTTCCGCATGATTTTTAACCTGCCGCCTCTTTTCCATGCCACGGAAAGTCCTCCAGAGGGCCTTGTTAGTCGTTCCTGCGCTCAAATGACTGCACCCCTCATCCCATCTCCTATGAGCCCGCTGTTTTTCATATTGGCGTGCCTGTGCTGTTACTCTGTTTACCTCAATTTTTCTTTGCACGTCTTCAGGATGGCGACCAGCCTGTATCTCGGCCCGTTTTCGGCGTGCCCAAATTTTAGTAGGTGCAGGTCGGGAGTTGGCTGATCTTCGTTCACTGTAGTTGTAATGGTGTGATCCTTGAGTACCGTTTGAAGGGTGGTAAAGAGAGTATTCGGGCTAACTGAACGCGTTCGAGTATCCTGCCGTACACCATCCCAATGTGTAACAGAAGCTTTCTTTCGAGTTTTCTTCATATGTCCCAAATTAGGACCAATACTAATGGGGACATGGTCACCACCCCACGCATCTAATTCCGCCTGCCATTCTGGTGCACCAGGGCCCTTCCACCTCGTCAAGTCAGGTGAGCGTGTTTGTGTTGCAGGTAGTGTGGCGACTCCTGGATGATTTAGCAGTGTAAATTCCATTTCTGTGAAGGCAGTATGAACTTGATCACCCCTTTTATAATCATAATCATATCCCCATACGATGTGCGGAGCGTTAAAATCTCCACCGATTAGTATCGCAATTCCAGGGTATGAATGGCGAGTATGCTTAACCCATTCAAGATTAAGTACCGTGTTTCTTGGCCGAGCGTACATGGACACTAATATAAGGAGCGTGTTGTTCGGACGCGTGAGTACAGTAACTACTTCCTACTGAGTGTTGCACCACTTGCTCAAGCCAAGTGGCGTTTGGGGAATGTTGGCCCTGATATAGACGGCAGCTTTTCCTGGTGTTTCTGCCTCTGCTCTTGCTCGTTTATCAGAGATAGAAGGACACTGGTACCCTATATATTCTGTTATTGAATATAACCTATTGTGCTCCTGTATCGAGAACGCCCATGAATGCAGCTTGCCGTACAATAAATTTGTCTTTATTTCCCCAACTTTATTAGAGAGCCCTCTGCAGTTCCATTGTGTAATCTGTTGCCACTTGTTTCGGCTACTTCTATCCATGATGTAAGCTGCTCTGAATGAGGTGTGTCAGTTGCGTAAGTGTGTCCAGTACCGCCTTCCAAATAGGTGTGTTATCGGCAGGTTTAAAATTCGGAGCATCCACTAACCTTGCTGTATTGCTGCCTGCAAGCGTTTATTTCTGTTTTTCTGAGCTCTCCTTTCAGCGTTGGGCTATACGTGCTTTCTTTTGTCGCAGCTGTGCAATTTGTGCTGAAAGCATCGCAATTTCTTTTTCTATTGCATCCTGCTGGCTTGTGCAGTCTTTAAGGTCCGGAAAATCATCAGCAGTGAATGCCACTGTGCTCCGTTTTGCGCGTCGTCCATTCTTTAGCGTAGAAGCAAAATATGCACTGTTCTGTGCAACCACCTCAACAGGCTCTTCTTCTTCTAGCGGGTCATCAAACAGCTCTTCGGCCTGAGCTGCAAATCTATTTTAACCATTAACGGTGCACATTGTTTATGTCGTCCAGCCCTTGCTAATTCCAGCTTTCGCTTTTTGGTCGGACACTGAGATGAAGTGATATCGTGATCATCAGATTTGCATAGGCCGCATTTGAATTTCGCTTCTCCAGATTCAGTTATGTATTCGGGGTTAACTCCATATGGACAAAATTTCTGCATATGACCTTCTCTGTAGCACCTGTAACAGTGCACCGGTCTAGATTTGTACGTTTTGGGTCGCACTATGCGGCCGTTGTAGTAAAATCTGTCCGGAAGAGTATCTGGTCCCTGTAATGTGATAAGAAAAGTGCCTCTGTTCCCCATACGACATGCGGCTAACACAGTATGTGTTCCTAATATGAGGTCTCTGGCCACCGTCTCCGGGCAATCTTGTAGGTCTAGGTCATAGAGGACACATCGCTGAGTGTTTGGACCTGACGCACAATACGTCTTGACAGGAAGATACTCCTCTGTCGTGATTGGAATCTGTGTTACTGTGGTCTTTTTCGTGCATCGTCAATGATGGCTAAATGTACTGTGACAGTATTAGATGCCCTGTGGCTTACAAACCTCTGGTAACTTGTGGTACCAAGCGCTGCGTCTATTACTCTCTGCATTGCTCTGGTGGGTACCTTAGTGATATAAAACTGCACTGTTGGTCTGATATTCACTCTGAACGATTGCTGCAAGGCTGGTGTTGGATAAGCAGAAGCTAGCTTATCAGGGGCGGCCCTTACCTTTTTTGCCGGTGGTGCGTTGACTAGTGGCCTAGGTAGTTTGGTCAGCCGGGGTGTCCATTGAGAAGCGTTAGTGACAACTTTCTGTTGCACATCCATATCCTGATGTGTATCGTTTAGCTCGGGTAGCGGCCCGAGCGTTGTCCTCGTATTCGATGTAATGTCTACGTTGTTTTGTGGCCATGTGCTAGCTCCAGATAAAGGCTCGTTACCGCAACCTGCCGTTGTGCTTGCAGAAGTCACAGCGACTACCGGAGGGTCCATTGGCGTCCCCATGCTTGCCTATTATCGGAGCTGAGGCTCCGCGGAGCCCCAGTAGGCCTAGCAGCAAGGCCGCGTCGGCATTCTGCAGCTCCTACCCGGAGGGCTCTGTCCTTGACGATCTTCTTGCCACGCATGGGTTGGCCTTTATGCTCTTCTTCAAGAGTTTGATGGCCGCTGTGTGGGCGCGGACTACAGACGTAGGTCAAATCTTACTGGACACGATGTAGTCACGGTGCTCAGCGAAACGTCTTCTGCGTCTTCTCTTCAATGCCGACTTACGGCCAACGTTCTTCGCCCTGGCTACTTTTCGCTAGCAGCGCCGTGGACTAGCTGAGGCTTATTTGGGGTTCACCACAGCGTTCATCAATGCCTTCTCTTGACCTCCCGATCTAACTTGCCACAAACAAGGGAAGAGATGCAATACATTTACTACTTAACTAACAATAACAGAATGACATCGCGGACAGTTTGTACTTTGCTCGGTTTGTTGACAAAGCTTCCGTGTCAAAACACGCTCGTCAGTGTTCAGAAGCACCCACGGTGGACGCAGGGCCGTTTGCTAAGCGATGTAACAATGATATATCCTAGAGTTAGAAAACGTTGACTGCCGGCGCAATAAAGAGAGTGACGAACAAATAGAAGGAAAGAGAGTGAGCTCCGCATGCCAGTGCGATGTAACGCCCCACAAAAGAAGCGGGCTACGGTGACGTGGGCAGCCAGTCTGCATGGGCGCGGAGCTCCATGAGGTAACTTCCCGTCAGTAATATGGAAGACTAACGCCTCGCAGCAGTGTAGGCCATGAACAATGCACTTAATGAAGCTGAGGTAGCTCTCAGGGAGCTATATAGCCACAATAGGAACTTATAAGAATCATGCTAACTTAGGTTCATTTCGAGGAAGTAACGTGCTTCTGCCTGCAGTTCCTGTCACAGCCCGGCTTGCGCTGATATTTAGCCTTAGGATAAAATATACAGTTTAAGAAAATATATATCCTTATGCTACAGAAATTTGTCTCTATGAACAATTCATTCTTCCTCCGTACAATTAGGCTTCACTAACAAAGACGTGGCAGTTACACTCACTGTTTTTGCTTTTATTTTCCTGCCCATTACACCATCGTCTTTGTCATCCACCACCTCTAACTCTATAGTTGCTGTCACGAAGCACACACTTCCTTATGAATATTTAAGTCTAAAGAATGCCCGGTACTTGGGATAAGATGGTAAAAGGGCAGCATCAACAGATAAGAGTAAGGTATTTATTGGCCAACTGTCGCTGTGTTACCTAACCAAGGGTATGCAGTACGTGCGAATATTGCGTACTGTTGACTTCCACCAACCTAACGTCGTAAATAACCGTGATGAAAGGCGCAAACTAAAGGTGATTCACCAAACTGTACCAACATATCAGAATATGTTTTGAGCTCACCATTAGCAGCGGGTCTGCTGCAGCGTGAACTGCTTCGCCTCAGGCAAATGTACACAATAAAGATATCTAAAACGCGCAGTATGACAGACATTGCCAAAGGCGTGATTAAGGCCCCGTTCTTATGCAAAGGGAGAGCAGCCTTGTCTTGAGTCGCCGTTAGAATCAACGTGGCCAGCTTGAAAAAGGGTTGCATCAATACCATTCGGGTAATAAAAGGTGACAGGTTGAGTTTCTGGCAATGCCTACAAAGTGGATGCTGTCAAAAATATTTTATGTATCTACCGAGTGCTTACTCCTTTAACGGCTTGATAATGCAGCCTTCAAAGGTGACAGGTTGAGTTTCTGGCAATGCCTACAAAGTGGATGCTGTCAAAAATATTTTATGTATCTACCGAGTGCTTACTCCTTTAACGGCTTGATAATGCAGCTTTCAGAGTCTTCAGGGCAGTCTAAATACTGGGATTTTGAAGACCTGTAATGTACAGTCTCAGTACATCACTTGGGATTCACATATTATACAGAACTAGGGTGTAGATAGGTTCTATACGTTCGAAGATTGAACATAATGATGTCCCCAATTTTCAGGGCGAGATAACCATGCACATCAATACTTAATCCAAACGAATACTTAGTCCACATGAATAGGCTTTGTTCTAAACTTTTCAAATAGTTCTGGAGTATTTGAAGCGAGGTAGTAAGGCTTGACCTATTCCTTTATCATGATTGTTTCAGACAGAAAACCCATTCCGATGATGCCAAGCGTGCTGCGCAGATCGATCTTGCAAAGTACAGACGTTTCGACAGAACGATGCAGTCAGCATATGACGGCGTTAGCAAGGCGAATAACGGAGCTAGTTTCGTACACATTTCAGGTTTTCTGACGCAGCCGAAAAAAAAAAGCGTGTCCTCGTTCTTTCTGATTCTCTTGCATTAAAGAAACTGAAACATGGCAGTGTTCAGTATACCCAAAATTGCCTCCGAGATTGCGCAAAGTGTCATTGAGGCCGGTTTAGCATACCGCGCTTTGCTGTCTGATCGCGGAGGCCGCTGAGCTCCTGAGCTGCTTTGCTTTCGTCACCGGTGTCAGACGGTAGTTATTTTGTACCACTGATATGTTTGTTGGTTGGTTTGTGGGGTTTAACGTTCCAAAGCGACTCAGGATATGAGAGACGCCGTAGTGGATGACTCCGGAAATATCGACCACCTGGGGTTCTTTAACGTTCGCTGACATCGCACAACACACGTACGCCTTGCTTTTCGCCTTCATCGAAAAGCGGCCGCCGAGGCCGGAATTCGATCTCGCATTCTTCGGAACATTAGTCGAGTGCCGTAACCACTGCGTCACCCCGACGGGGCCACTGATATTATGATACCAGTTATAAGTCATTATGAATATTACGAGAAGTTATAAGCTAGGAACAAATACAAAGGCAAAACACTAAAATAATCTATATTCGGCCTCTTGGAATGCATAGTAGCACTGACATCTAGTACTATCGTACTTTGGAGATATGCTTACCGTCTTTTCACCAGTATAGCGATGCTCACAAGTTCCGAACCTATATCGAAGTGCCTGTGGCTTACAGCTGTTTTCACACTTATTATATCTGTACAAATAATATCACACGTTGCGAGTATTTGTAAATGTTTTCAATTTTTATTCAATTCAATTAGGTGACCTCTGATTTTCTTGTCAATTTGGCACTCACTTAACATCACATTTTATTCGGCAGCAAAGGGGCACTGTTTGCACTCAATTAGTTCCAGAAAATCTACTGTAGAGGCAGAGGTATTTGAGCAAAACATACCATACGAAGAAATAATTTCTGGTACCACTCATACCGTCCTTTGTTACATATATCAAGAGACAAATTGCTTATATTATTTTAGAAGTACCGCACATACCATGACCAGACCTCAATGTTGTTGCCTGTAGTTTTTTTTCTGGAAGCTACACCTTTCATTCTTGCGCAAAGAAGTACATGCGGCACATCCCCAATGACTGAAACACGTTATTCATCCCGACGTGAAGTTTTTTTTTATGTGAACGTTCCAGTGGGAGGATAAAATAAGGCAGCACGATAGGATCGAGTAAACAAAGTGCAGCAGAGTAACCGTGTGTGTAGAATCCAAAGTCGGCTGGAGTGGCACCGGCTTCATTGTGGGCGACAACCTGAACCTAGTACAGGCGACCCGGCGCGAGGTCAGCGAACTTATGTGTTGCCGCCATGGGCTCAGGGCTTCGGCCAGTGGAAGCCAGGCAGAGTGGAATTTGAGATGGTACTAGGCGGTTAACGAGTCACGAGCAGCCACCGGTATATCACAAGCTCTAGTGCAATATGTCGATTCTCGCGTGAAATAAAATTTTCGCGATACGAAATTGTCCAAAGACGACGAATAGGGTTCTGCGCCTCTAACCAAAGGAGAGAAACCACATTTGTACTCAAACTTGAAGCGCAAGCACCGGACAACTTTCACGGTCAGTAGTGTTGCCGAATATATTGTTAATGAGCAGCTGCATCCCTTTTCGAGAATTTCGCGATATTCAAGAACTCAAATCTACATAGGCCGTAGGTAATGCATGTAAAGTGTTTTTCCTATAGCATTCAATCTGATGGCGTAATCGACGATTAAAACTCGAGCTTCTCTTCACAGCACAAAAGTTCTGTGGAGATGTTTGGCGATGACGTCACGAACGGTACCATTTCTGATGTACGTTGCCTTTGCCCACGTCCTGCTGCGCATTTTCTTACGGTGCTAATCGACATTTCTAGGGCCTTGTTTTCGGCAGCCTTGTTTTTATTTCTTCAAACCAAGTGTTTCTATGCAGAAAACGTACCGGTACCGTCAATGACGTCATCATGCGTCGCTGAGCAGTGCAATGAAGCCTGATAGCCGTCGCGGTATTAATCGCTAATTGCGCCATTGTTTCAAATGCTGCCGCCAAGATATTTCGCATGCTTTAAGTGCAAGCTATAATCACTCAACCGCTCGAAACTCGTCGAAATCTAAAACCGATGCACTTTCCATTTAAGCTTTCTCTTGTTCTGAACCCGCCTATTGTAAGCAGCAGTGCTTTGGAGAAAAAGAGCACGTATATCATATCAACTTTCTGGCGTCTTGCCCTTCAGCAAATGAGAAACGTGCTCTAATCATCCAAAAGACGTCCGAAACGGCATGCTGTGCGGTTTCGGGCCCAGTGTCTCCTGCGCACGTGCTCATTTACTAAAGGCGTGACAGGTGATGAGCAACCGGTGCGAGGTAGCGGATTACGCTATTCTGAATCTTTATATGTTTTCTTGTCTGCATATCAGGGAAACACATCGAAAGTGCTGAGGCAATGCGTTTACCCGCCTCAGGTTACAAGCTCACAGCAGTTCCTGCCAGTCACGCATAAAATCTGCAGACTGAGATCGTTGCCAAGACCGGTTACTATTCTAATCTTCATAAAGTTATTCAAAGAAATTTAGAGAAATAGAGAAAATTGAAGGATATAGAAAGCTGGAAAAAGAGGGCTGTACAGCTACCGTGCTGAAAATCCCAATATTCAAATTAGTATTGTAGTCGTGTTTTTCAAGTTTTGTTCATTGCTTTAAAAAATAAATTAAATTAGAATGAAAAGGTGAAATGTACTCTTTAGAAAATCTCGACGTCAGGTGCTGCCTGGACAGTGCGTTTTTGAACAGCAACAACGTACTGTGGGGGCTGTTGCATCTTACAGGCCCGCTGTTGCAAAGTGAGCAGGGATTTCGCTTCCGTTCGAACGCATTTTTGAAATCTGCTGCTTTTATCATCGCAGCCATGCCCTTCCAAGTTGGTCACCCAGCGGTGTGAAGAAGCCGAGAGAAGCGAATATTCCTGCCTCTTCTTGATTCGCTACCCATCGCTTGATGTACAATAGCCTGCAAACAATGCTTGAAAGGCGACGATCAAATTGTTGGAAGATGTCGCACAATCGCAGAACACCTTTGATCTACCCCCCTTCCCCACCAGTATTTGCCGCCATGAACAGGGTTGGAGAGAAGAAAAAGACAAATTGAAGTCATACTAAGCTTACAACTTTTCGTGGCTGCGCAGCGCAACCTAGACAGGAATGGGAAGAAAACATGCATGTGTCAACTTGCCACGACATGTATTGGCCGGAGTGGGGTATGCGGGGAGGGTGAGGAAGATGAGGAGGAAATGCTGGGAGGTTAACCCATAAAAGCAACCGGTTTGCTACCCTGCACTGGGGGAAAGGGGTGAGTGGATATAAAAGCTGTGAGAGAGGGATGGGTGAACTTAGTACAGTCATATCACAGACATGTCATATCACATCACGTCACAGTCATATCACGGAACATAACAGCAAACTCACAGTCTTTCGATTAGGCCTGTGCATTTTATAAAGCGGAGCAATGCCTGGGAGGCCTAGCTTCACCGCAGAAGATGGCCTGGCCAAGGACAATGGGGGGAGTTGAATCAGGTAACTCATGGGATTGCAACAAAAGCCCGTCACGTTTCTTTTCCTGCTCAGCCTTCACAGTGTAGCTACAAAATGTGGCTCGCCAGTATACATTCCAGCCCGTTCAGCTCCACACACACAAACGCATGCCTGTGCACACCAACAGAGAACGGACAGAGCCAAAAAATAGGTTGATGCTGGAGTGCAGCATCGTCAAAATAGATGGCTGCCAACCTGAGCCACGTCGTGCGAGTAAATATTTGCTTGAATTTTAAATCCAGGAAGCAGTACTTTCAACGTCTGTAAAATTTTAACCACGTGATCTACATGAAAGAAAGTTATGCCATAAAACTAAGGAAAGAAAGAGGGAGGAAATGTTGGCAAATAAATTTAGATAGCTAGCCTAATCTTTTCAGGAGAGGCAAGAAAGAGCAAGACGCATAAAAATACGATTTATCTCGTTATTTAGCTATCATTTATAAAAATCAGAAGTGTATAAAAATATATCTGCACGACATTTCTTTTGTTTGCTAATAAAGAAAACAGCAAGAACTGCATGAACTCTCAGTAAAGTTTGCGCGCGCTAAAGCTTCTGAAACTCTAGGAGTGCTCGCACTCATGCACCATTTTAATCGCAGCTTAAGCGTCCTCCTAATTTTTTTTTCTATGCCTTATAAGTTCCGGGTAGAAGTGGCTACGACATGAATAATCGACCGCCGTATTTAAACGTTTAATTCGGCGCCTTCTCCCCTGACAACTTTCCCCAATTGAAGACTATAGTGCGTTGTATTGTGCACACAGCCCACCAGTTTAAATTTGCGCTGAGGAATCTAGTTATAAAAAGTCCAGAAAAAAAGCCTAAATGTAGATGCCAATGGTATCGGTCGATACCGGAAGAAGGAGAGCTAAGAGAAGCGCCCTGGAAGCGTCTCGCGAATCCTGTTTGCTCTCGGCGATGTTTGCGCAGCCGGCCAGGTGGGGAAGAAGTAGGCATGACCCGGCCGGCTATCACTGTTTGCTCTCCCCAACATGCCCCGCCGAACGAAACGCTGTAGGCGCCGAGCTAACACGTGGGGGCTCTGCTCTCGCAGTGCGCACGGCGCGTGTGCAGTTCCTAGGAGGCTGACGGCGAATCTGTTCCGAGGAAACGAATAGCTTTTAGCTCAAGTAGTTTTCCTTATGGTTGTGTGAACAGTGAGAAATGCATCCTTTATTTATAGTTGGCTGGTGCGATACACACCAGTATTCATATAATGCCAGGCTATTGCAGCATAGTGCTGATTTGTTTTAAAGAGTCTTGAAATTGAATTCCAAATTCATTGATGAGGAGTAGTACGTCTATAACTTAGTGCCTACGGAACAAAGTTTTGGTAGTAAAAATTACGCGAACGTAATTCAACGCCGAAAAAAAAAGGAATAATAGCGTGCCATGAGCCTTGGGTCAAATTCGAACACTTGTGCTGAATATGGTAGTGTATGAAAAATGAAATACAGAAAAAAATGCGGAAAGAATGCATGAAAGAAAAAAAAGAAGTGCATAAAGGGTAAAGAAAAGAAAGAAAGAAAGAAAGAAAGAAAGAAAGAAAGAAAGAAAGAAAGAAAGAAAGAAAGAAAGAAAGAAAGAAAGAGGGAAGGCAGAAAAGAAGGAACATTGATCAAATAAATAACAAAAATAAAGTTGAAGATAGAAATGAATGAATAAAGCCTTTATTTGATTGAACGGATGGCTCTCAGCCGCTGTTTGGGTAATTAGGGAATTAGGAGGAATGGCAAGTGTAGCTTCTCGTTTCTTCACGGGTCTTCAAGCTGCTTCTCGTTACTTGCCATGTTGCCGATCTGCGCGTTTTATATCGGCCTCTCTCACACTGCTCGAAGCAGGCCAGTTTGATTGTCATAGATGGCAATAGCAAGTTGCATTGCGGTGCTTGATAGTATCAGATATGCTAGGATGAGCATGTTGCCATGTGTAATATGCGTAATTTTATTTCAACTTAACTATAATAATGGCAGCTAACTAAATCAAGAATCGAATACTAGAGGAAATAAAGGGAAATAAGCCACAGCGAGCGCATTACAACAGCAAGTAGTGTTTTGCCTTAAGGAGGGTCTACGTGCCACTTTTCGGAGAATTAGGGAACTAGAGGAAGAATGAAGAGGGTTATGAAAAGAAAAATGATAGGGATAACGCTAAGAGATAGGAAACACGCAGAGTGGGTCATAGAAATAACACGTCATTGATATTCTAATGAAAATCAAGAAATAGAAATGGGCATGGCAGGACATGTAGAGCGAAGAAAGGATAACCGATGGTCGCATTGGGCAACAAACTGGATTCCCAGGGAAGGAAAGCGTAGCAGGGCGCGGCAGAAAATTAGGTGGGTGGATGAGATTAAGAAGTCCGCAGGGTGTCAAGTGGATGCAGCTCGCATAGGACCGGATTAATTCGAGGAATATGGCAGATGCCTTCGCCCAGCAGCGGGTATAGTCAGGCTGAGGAGGATGATGATGATGACAATGAATAAAGAAAATTCTCGGTTCTTTCACAACTAATTTATTTTCATTTTTGAAATCCTACGAGGAATTTCGGTGTATTACCAGACCAGCCTAAAATGAGACCTAGATAAGACATCCACTTTACATCATGCCGCCTTATAACATTGCCCTTTCAGAATTGCTGGGTTAGTCTACCGAAATGATACACGAAGATTACTATTTGAACCTCATTGGCTGGAGTTATACTCATTTAAATACTAGGCAAATGCGCGAGGACTGCAACGTATTAAGTGTGGATCTTATACCACCCTATATCAACGAAAAAAAATGTTTGAGCTATCAAGAGATAAATGCAACACTTCTTGTAGTAAAAATTTACATGATTGTTTATATTTACACTTAGTGAGATCTAAAATAATTTACAATAATAAAATACCCACCCTTGAACCAAGACTATGCTCGTGTCACAGAAAGGTATCTTCATATATGTAACTAAAATTTTACTCATATGGGGTCTACAGGAAAATACCAGCAGCAGCAGTCTATTTCGAAGCCTTAAATGTATTTGAATTAACGTTACTCAGGTCATTCGCGGTTAAACCTTCAAGAACTCGTTGTGAATAAATATTTGGAGGTCGATTTTTATGCAACAGTTGTTGAACATAGATGTAACGCAGTTCTTGGCGCCTAAGCCATTATTCACCGCGTGAACGCGGTTGAACTATGGAATTCTAGCTCTGCCAAAAAATATTCTCTCTCTACAATTGTCTAATTTTACATATAAAATTCTGAGACTTTCAAAACCGCTCTGATGGAAACCTTTCTTATCTATGACCGATAAGGTGACCTTTGGGTCTCTTTCTCACTATACTCACAGGGACGGAGTTGACAACGAGCTGGCTTTGATGGACGAAGATGTGGGTGCCCCTGAACAAGAAGAAATGAACGAGATTAAAAAGCAGACACCGCGCTATAAGTGTTCGTACGTGGTTGCACGAGCAGAGACCGCAGGCGTGGCCTAGTGGTTAGAGCGCCCGTCTCGGCTGCGGGAGGTGGTTAGTTCGAAATCCACCGCCGGACACCCACCGGTAAAAATGGGTACAAGCGTCCCACGGCCTGGCGCTCGGCTTTTCTTGGGGCGTGCGTTTGGGAGCAGCTCCGTAAACCCCGCTGCGCGCCCCTCCTCCGCAGTGGGCCCAAACCCAGTTTCGAACCTCGCAACCTGCAAAGGTGGTTCTGTTTGTCTTGCAAAGGCACTTCCTTTGAGCCTCACCTGAAGTGCTCCCTTAGAGCCTCAGCTGCAGCAGTGCTAAAACAAGAAAAAAAAGGGCCACATAATGGGCTTTTGCTGCACAAGGTGGACTTACTGTTGTTCGATGGTGGAACTGATCACTGCCACATCGGCGCAACTATTTGGGACCTATGACCCCTTTCCCAAACATTTGACCCAAAAGAGCCGAGCACCAGGCCGGGGGCAAGCTTGTACCCATTTAAAAGCCGGTTGGTAACCGGCGGCACCAGGGATCGAACCTGGTACCTCCCGAACACGAGGCGGATGCTCTACCACAAGGCCACGCTTCTTTTTTTTTTTTCGTTATTGCATGAATTGGTACAAATACATCAGTAAAAGATCGTGGTTGCTATGCCCCTTGGCTGACAACCGTGTCTAATGGACTTTCATTACCAGATGTTCGCTCATCAGACTCAAGACCTCCTCCGCAGCGTCTTGCTGCTTCAAAATTTCTTTTAGTTTATACACTTTTTCAACAAAATAATCATATACAGATCGTGCATCGACATCACAGTGTATATAAGCCACCCTGCTCCTCCAAATACTGTGAAGGCCCAATAGCATGATTAGGTCATACTGAAAATCATTATTAACAGTTTTCAAGTACCAAATTCCACGTGGCATCAATGGCAGGTCTTTTTTAAGTGTCCGTTGTAACACATCCCAGTAAAACACCGCATCCCAACAATCCAGGAACACGTGCTCAACTGCTTCAGGTTTCCTACATAGTAAACAGTTTGAGCCCCAAGGTACAAAAAGGCGCTTTTTTTTCATCCATGTTTTGACTGGGAGGGTTCCTGTATACAATTTAAAAAAGAATGCTTTTACGCCCGGTGCAACAGTCATGTTTTTAACTCGCTTGAGCAAGTCTTTCCTTGGGCCTTCACAGTATAAGGTTCTGTACAATGGAGCTGCGAACAATTGTGAAATAAGATCCTTGTACAGCCGCTTAGGTGGTACCGTCGCTAAATACTCTACAGAGTACCGCACGCGCAAAAACCTGAACGACCACACCACTTCTCACAGGAAGCGTGACACAGTGTATCCCCGAGCAGAGCATGAAGAGACTATAAACTCTGGAATTGCACTGAATAGCATGATTTGCATAAAGGTTCTCAGGAATGCATCTTTTTGGTCACGTAGGAAACAAAACCTTAAAACCATCTGCCGCACATATAGATACATTAGAGACAGCCCTCCGTATTTAACTCGCCGAAAGAGATTATCTCTGCTAATTCGTTCCCAGTTGGACGACCAAATCAAGACCGCAAATACACGATGGAACCTTTGTATATTGATTCGAGCACAATGCAATACTTGAAGTAAATACATTATTCTTGCCACCAAAAAGGTATTGCATACAGTTGCACGGGCGAAAAGAGAGGTTACGTCCCATCCATCCTTTCGTCCTTTCCCGTATTTCTTCCACTTTTTCATTCCAGTAATTCGTATTTTCCCCGTATTTGTCCAATGGGACTCCCAAATAAACTCTGGGCTTTGTAGCCCATCTTACTCCACAGAACATTTCCGGTTTCTCTTCCCATTCCCCGTTCCAGACTCCGAGACTTTTATTTAAATTAACAGCACTACCAGTCTGCCTGCAATGCCTTTGTGTTACTTTCAAAGCTTCCGAAACGCTTTCGCGGTCTTCCCAAAAAAGCGCCACATCATCAGCGTATGCCAATATTTTCACTTCACATACTCCCAGCTTAAAACCACGGATGTATTCGTTAGCAGTACCATTCTACACAATGGTTCCAAATATATAGCAAACAGGAGAGGAGACAGTGGACATCCCTGCCGCACAGATGCTCTTACATCAATTCTTTCAGATAACACTTTGTTAATCATAAGGCGTGTAGAACAACATGCATAAGCCATTTTAACTCCTTTCAATACAACGGCACCAAAACCAATATGTTCCAACAAACAGTACAATATTTCATGAGACACACGATCAAATGCTTTTTCAAAATCAACTTGAACCCTGGCCACTCTCCTGTTTAGAGCATCGCAGCACTCGAACACACTACGCGCTACATGAATATTATTAAATATGCTTCTGGTCTTTATTCCACATGTTTCATGATCTCCAACAATATCTTTTATAACGTATTGCAATCTCTTAGCTAACACCTTCATCAGAATTTTATAATCAACATTTGTTAACGTGATCGGTCTATAGATTGTAATTTTTGAAAGCATGGCTGGCTCATCAGTCTTGGGAACCAAGACAGTATGCGCGTTGCTAAACGACGGTGGCAGATAACCCACATCAAAGCACTCCTTGAAAAGCCTATAGAGCATGATAGATGACTCATTTTTAAGGCTCTTGTAAAAGGCCGCACTCAAACCATCTGGACTCGGGGACTTTCTGACATTCAATTCATCAATGGCCTTTTCTATTTCCTCCACACTTATTTCGTTCTCTAACTCTTAAGTAACTTCTTTGCCTAATATTGGCATCAGAGGCAAAAAGTTATCTCTAAACGCTTCTTCACGTGGTGCTTTGCTCGAAAACAGCTCACGGTAATGCTCCACGAAGGCGCTCGTAATTCCGTCTTGATCATCATGCCTCTGCCCCTTGTATTCGATAACCGTTATCTCGTTCGCGCGCAAACACAAGGCCACGCTTCGGTTACGAGTTGAGCCATATGGCTCAACTCGCAACCGCTTACAATGCTTTGAATGTTACCACTATAATCAGCAAAACTCCAATATTCTGTGAAGTTTTACTCCACCGCTAATAACTTTCTTTTTTCATATTCACCATAGTCAAGTCAACATAAATATTTGTCTTGCATGACCTGAATGGGCATCGCAATAGTGCTCACAAGAAAAATAATTCGCTTGCTCATCATGCCCACTGCACTGTGACATTATCTGCCGATATGGAAACCAAAATCATAACGGCAAACCAGAGATGGTAATTTTTGTGTTCTTGTTGAGAATGTAATAAGTGGATCTTGATTGCGCTTGATATTGTTGGTGAGACTGCATTTTCTCAAAGCTTGGATCAGGAGCTGTTTACAAAACATCGATGTCTTAAACAAAGCGCGCATTTTACAAGCTATAAACGCTCGAACAAATTAAAGCATTTTATTGAGCAGTCACCACATTTTTGGATATTTCACTTTAAGCTATCCAAAAGAACCTAACAATTTCGAAGAAATCAAGAAATGAAATCGGGAACACACTTTTGACACAGAGAGAAAAATAAATTAAAACAGTTCGCCAATACTTTTTTTCTGAATTTTGCAGGTAGTATTGTGGGAGGAAATTTGTATCTAATTATACATACATGCTACAGTATAGAAGAAACATGGACAAAAAAGGAACAAAGAAGGATTGAGGGGGCTTTCAGGAGAGTGCAGGCTGGCTTGGGAAAAATGAATGTGAAAAATACATGTGAATGCAAAGATGTAAAATTAGAGGGTTTCTTAGATGTCTCTTAAGAAGAGAAAGGCGAAAGCCTACCCTTCCTATCCTATAATTTGCCTCCCATCGTTAGCCTCTCGTCAGCATTCGTTGCAGTGCTACATATAATTATAATTGGTTTGCAAAAAAGGAAAGGCGCAGTATCTATTACACTTTCTCCAGCAAGTGTGAGTTTGGACAGTACACCATCGCTCCTGCGCGTGGCGTTCCTTGGCACGCGTGCAATTGTGGCATTGCAGATGGCAGGGACGCATCCCGCCTAGGCCAATCAGAACGCCGTAAAAGAAGGACACACTTTGTCCGCAACAGCACAAGCCATTAAATGCTTTCGCCTTAAAGCAAAGGAGAGCGCACTGCTTCTTAAAAATGCGGTACCAGATGAGTCTGCGGTTTTCTAATCGGCTGCACTTACAGAAAATGAGCAACGCTCTCCCAGTATAGTTGTCTCTAAGAGGGCGCTGCCGCTTTTCTGCAAAGACGGCGACTGAGTTGCACTTGTCTTGAGATAACGAGACAAGATCCAAGACGAGCATTCTCAACACACTACGATTACTGTCAGCTTGGCAAACTCGATAGAACAAGTAAAGGGAAAAATTGTTCGCGACCAGAATTCCCGTAAAAGACCGGTACGGCTTCAATGATTGCACCTTTTGCAGGTTTCTCAATACGACCTCCTTTAAGCTTTTGCTGATCGGATTTTCGGGAAGTGGTGAGATATCATCTCCATATCTCCATATAAATAACTCCATAATCTCAACTTTACACCTAGTATTTTCCGTTCCATAGCTTTCTGCGTTGTCCTCAACAAATGTAGAATCCTCTTTCTTAGCCTCCATGTTTTAGCCCCTTACTTGAGTACAGGTCAAAGTCAACTGTTATACTTTCCTCTTGAGCGATACCGGTAAGGTACTAGTCATAACCTGCTAGTGCTTGCCAAATGATTTCCATTCTAATCTTACTCTCCTCGGTATTTCCCTTTCATGATCCGGATCTGCGGTTACTACCTGTACTAAATAGACATATTCCCCTATCACTTTAACTGCTTTGAAGCCTATTGTAAACTGTTGTCCCCCCCCAAGGCTGTTGAAAGTCACTTTAGTCTTCTGCACATTGATTTTAGGCCTACTTTTCTGTTTTTTCTTTTTGTCTAGATTCTAAATACTTGTTTGCAGTTCCTCCCCGAGTTACTTAGCAAGAAGGTATTGCCAATAGCGAATCACGGATTACTGAGGTTTTTGTATATCAACCCTTATCCCTAACTGCTCCCACTCCAAGTCTGTTAATACTTATTCAAAGCAAGCTGTGAATAGTAAAGGAGAGATCGTGTCTCCCAGCCTAAAAACCCTCTTTAATAGGTTTTGGAACACACGCCTTCCAACCGTAAGAGGTTGGAAGGCGTGCACGCACGCAGGGTACCAAAATCGGTCCCTTGCGAGGCGTTTGAAGGCCCGTGCAAAATAACAGGTTGGCTCTAGGTTCACAAACACCTAGCTCAATTGGGGCTGCCCACACAAAACTGCTTCAGGTCCCACATTGGCCGAAATAGCGCTAGAAGGCAGGCGTGCCCGTATGATGCGAAAATCAGTCCCTTGTAGGAAATTTGAAACCACGTGCAAGAAGCAACCGGGCTCTAGGTTCAAAAACAATACCACGCCCAATTGGAGCTGCCCACACAAAACCGCTTTAGGTCTCACACCAGCAGTAATGAGGCTGGAAGGCGGTCGTGCAAGCATGATACCACAGTCAGTTCCTTGCGGGGAATTTGGAAGCGCGTGCAGCAGCAAGTGGGCTCTAGGTCCCCCCCCCCCCCAAAAAAAAAAAAAAAAAAACACCCAGCCAAATTTGGGCTGCTCACACAAAACCGCTGCAGGCCCAACATTTGCCTCGGCGTGGACAGTAACTACAGCTTCCGTATGTTCGTCACATTTGTTAAGAATGATTGGTGACGCAACGTAAATGCGGGCTCTTGTTGCCAAAAATAACGCTAGCCCACATGGGGTTGCCGAATTAGTGCCGCTGTGGGTGCTATATTGGCCGTAGTGGGACTGAATACACCGACGTTTTCGAACGCAATTGTGCTAGCTTACTTTCCATCCTTTATGTTTATTAGAAGTTTGCCCTAAATTATTATTATGATGATTTATATAACAGTTGTTAGCATTTTAGTCGGTTAGAAATATTGCATCGCTTCAGTTCTCGCACTCATGCAAATTGCGTAAAATACTGAAATATACTCATGGCTAACTATTGCTCATTATGGGGTTGCCGTAGATAGCCTGCAACTCTCAGCACAATATCACTGTTGAGAAAACACATCTCTACTGCCTGAACAAGATGAAACGTGGTCATTTAGGCTAGATTATAGATATGAATTATTGTGAAATTCTTTCTTGTAATATTCAGTGGGATAACTTGGACTAGGGATTCCCATCAATTATCTGCATCGGACCCCTATTAGAGTAATATGGGCAAGCCCAAGGGTGGCTTTCTCTATAGAGCCCGCATCCGTCTTATGTCATTATCTAAGGGGCTGACCGACTAGGTTCAGTTCAGTTCAGTCGTTCATTTGTGTCCGACTCTCTGTGACCCTATGGACCATATCACGCCACGCTTTCCGGTCTCTCACTATCTTCCTACCATCATATAACTTCATCTGCAGCGCCTCGAGGATGCCATCTAACCATCGCGTTCACTGCCTCAACCTTTCCCATCATCAAATCTTTCTCCAGCGACTCCTCTCTTCTAATCAAATGACCAAAGTAGCTGAGCTTTAACTTTAAAATTTGACTCTCCAATGAGCAGTCAGGGTTTATGGTCGACAATATCGACTGATTTGATCTTCTGGCCGTCCAAGGAGCTCTCAAGAGTCTCCACCAGCACTACAATTCAAACGCGTCAATTCTTCGGCGGTCAGCCTTCTTCACAGTCCAGCTTTCACATCCATACATCACAAATGGAAAGACCATGGCGCGAGTTATACGGATCTTGGTTGGCAGTCTAATGTCTCTGCTCTTTAATAAGACCGACTAGGGCTTCCCATCAATTACCTTCTTCGGACCTTTATGAGAATAATGTTGGCAAGCCCTAGTGCGGCTCGCGGTTTAGACCCACATTGATCCTAAGTCATTATCTGAGGGGCTGACGGATATAAAAATTAAAGTTCATCCATAGCGGCTGACCGAATCTGTCCAAAGTAGTACCATAGGGGGAGTTGGCGGGAAGTGCACTTTTTGCAATGCGGGAAAAATGTGGGCAGCTCCGTAAGGGCTGTCTGCATTGTTCCTGAGTGGGGCCTACCGGAGCTTTGTCGGCAGCCCACTTCATGCAGCTAGACCTATAACCAACTGAGAATGTGAAGGTCAGGACAATTTCGAAACTATCGGCTGATAGATTTGGCATTCTGTAAACTATAACCGAACATGCAGATGAACATACACTAAGCCATACGTTGGTTCCTGACGCAGGATCGAGCCTTTGGCTGTACTACCCTATAAAAAAACACTTCTGTAGGTAACCTAAATAAAAGAGCTGTTATGTGCCCTATATATGCCACCAAAGTGCATGCCTAACCGGTTTATGGAATTTTGATGATTCAGTTTTTTTGCTTGGAAGGACGTCTCCATAGGCGCTCACTGAGGAGCCTTCTATTATTTTGCGGTCCAACGTAACCCCATTTCGAGATATAAAGGGTGCGTTAGACACAGCAAGCATTTTGCCGTAATATGGAAAAAATTCAATACACTTATTCGACCGCTTCGCAAGTCCGCAACCTGTGTAGCCAGTTTGAGCGCATATGATCAGTTGCTTAGCCTAGCAGGAAAGAAAAATCGAACAAGCAACGGAGAGAGAGAGAGAGAGAAAAGCAGAAAGAAAAAACTCAGAAATATGGCGACAGCGAAAAAAGAAAACACGGCGACAAAAGTCGCTTCGCCTGGCTTCCGAGCTCATCCATGGCACATCGATTACCAGCCGTTGCTATCGTAAGCTGCGGAAGAGAGAACTGAGCTTCGTTTCTGTCTCAACCGCTGTAGCTAGCGGTGCCTTTCTTTCTAACGTTCTTCGAAGAGGGGACTCCTTTCAGTGCCGTCCTACTACTTAAATCCGTGGCATAATGGGGACGTTCATGGAAATGCAGCCGACCGTGGTGCCCTCTGACGTCTGTCAAAGGAAGCGTCCTCTCTCCAGCTTCGGGTCTGGGCGGGGGTCTTTTATTTTGTCCTTATTGTAGCAGTCTTCCGCTCAAGTAGTTTCATTTGATTCAACAGTGCATGACATGATTATTAGGCTACGGGAAAAGAAAGCAGACGCACATCCGTTTCCCGATTAGGCTCTTCCCCTGGTAACAATTCTTTCCGGTGCTTGCATGCACCAGCCCTTTTTGTAGAATGGTTGTCTGAAAAGTAACTGTGAGCTGACTTCTTAAGCACATGAGAATTGTGTGCCACTTTATTGTCAAGCACAATGCAGATTCTTGTCGTTGGTAGAAATTTATGTATAAAAAATTTTTCCCCTCGTCTTAGTGCTTGTTGTGGCAACAGTGTCTATACATTGAGCTTAAAAATTGCGTTCGCACGTGATACAGAAGAGAGATATTCCATCACAACAAGGATGGTATTGCAAGAATGCAATACAAGGCAGGTCTAAAAGCAAATTGGAGAAATATATATCAGTCGAGGTACCAAACTCTACTAGTGCCAACATTTCTTCACTTTCAAATAATGAACACTGAGGTCGTTTTCTTTGTTGCCTTATATTTTCATCCACGAAAATAAAAAACGACTACTACAGTGAATGGTCTTAACCGAAAGTGTACATAAAACTAAACGAAGAGAACTCTACTGATATATTTAGCAGCTACAGTATCATGCCTACCTGATCGTTTCGTGGAATTACATGTGCCAGAAAAAACCCCGAAAAGTGCGATATCTTAACAGAGAACACAAGCTCGTGGAAGATGTTTTTAGTAAAATAAAAAAAAAAACAATTTCAGCAGCCTCCACCTGGTTCTAATTCACTTATGGTGTACAGGGCTTATGCAGTCTCCAAACCTGAACGCTGATATGAATATAAAAAACATAAATACATCATGTAATAACCAAATAAATGCAGGTCATAGTGTCGTACTCCCATTATGATAAACGGAGAAGCAGTGCGGAAAAATTCATGCGTAGGCAGGTGTTCTGGAGGCCACCATAGCAGAGGATGGACGTGACATTGTTAACGCTGGAGCTCACATCGAAGCCCTGGATGCAAGCCTTCACAAGCTTAGTGTCCGGTAGTTCCCTTCTTACATGGCTGCTTCCTTTTTCATAAAAGGGGTTGCTTAGCGTTGTGAGGTACGAGGCACAAAAAGAGAAACGTACGAATCAACCATGTGAGTGTTTATATATATATATATATATATATATATATATATATATATATGAAGGAAAGAAGCCAACAGTCGGCGAGGCCAAGGAAAGCGTAGGGGATGGTACTTTTATGTCTTTTTTTTTAATGTTTGTTTAGTTAATCACAGAAATTAGTAATGTAATCTGTTTAGGGGAAAGATAATTAAACACAAAGTAGAAGAAAAAACAACGTGCCAATGGTGGGATCCGAACCCACGACCTCCGAATATCGCGTCCGGTGCTCTTCCAACTGAGCTACATCGGCCGCTGTTCCCCCTGCTACTTGCTTGGGTATTTATGTTGTCTGTATACTAACCTTGAGAGTGTTCATCAGCGCCACCCTCAGCCATAGCGGCGGACGTAGAACGTCCTTTGTTCTACGTCCGCCGTATATATATATATATATATATATATATATATATATATATATATATATATATATATATATATATAACGTATATATGATGTGTGTGTGTGTGTGTGTGTGTGTGTGTGTGCGTGCGTGCGTGCGTGCGTGCGTGCGTGCGTGCGTGCGTGTGTGTGTGTGTGTGTGTGTGTGTGTGTGTGTGTGTGTGTGTGTGTGTGTGTGTGTGTGTGTGTGCGTGTGCGTGTGCGTGTGCGTGTGCGTGTGCGTGTGCGTGTGCGTGTGCGTGTGCGTGTGCGTGTGTGTGTGTGTGTGTGTGTGTGTGTGTGTGTGTGTGTGTGTGTGTGTGTGTGTGTGTGTGTGTGTGTGTGTGTGTGTGTGTGTGTGTGTGTGTGTGTGTGTGTGTGTGTGTGTGTGTGTGTGTGTGTGTGTGTGTGTGTGTGTGTGTGTGTGTGTGTGTGTGTGTGTGTGTGTGTGTGTGTGTGTGTGTGTGTGTGTGTGTGTGTGTGTGTGTGTGTGTGTGTGTGTGTGTGTGTGTGTGTGTGTGTGTGTGTGTGTGTGTGTGTGTGTGTGTGTGTGTGTGTGTGTGTGTGTGTGTGTGTGTGTGTGTGTGTGTGTGTGTGTGTGTGTGTGTGTGTGTGAAATTTCAAACTGGAGATAGACAGCGAACTTACAGTGACGTTTTCTTTTACGCTTTTCTTAGTCTATTTATGACCAAACTTTTTCGGTTACCCATACAGTTTAGAGTGGTACAAGATGTGTCGTGAGTTTCTGAAAACTTCATAATTTCAAAACTTCCTGCTTCTAACGCATCATAAGGCCACGCATATATAGCATGATGCATAGAATTGGCAACGTCATCTGTTTCTTGACTGAGGATAAAACGCACAGGAAACACACACAAGAGAAGCAGACACAGGACACGCGCTAACTTCCATCTGATTTATTTCAGCAATAGCAGCAAATATATGCTGAAAAAGAGACATGCGCCGTACATACCAATAGCAAAAAGAGAGAATTCAAAACAAGGAATATTGCAAAGCACGATCAAGAAAACTGATCTCTGCCTTCCAGAGCGGCACTGACGTATCGCTAACACACATATCTCCCCTTTTCCCGATATGAAGTGCCTCCAAAAGTTCACGCGCTGTCTTATCACGGCCTCTGCCGAGAATCTTAATATTACCCAGTCTCGGCTCGCACGCAGTGCAGTTCGCGCAAAGTGCTGCCAAATTTGTGCTAACAAAAACCCGCAAATGACTCCCTGCCCGATCATTAATACAGCGACCGGTCGGGCCTATGTAGGCCTTCCCACAGGTCGACGGGATCTCATATACGCGCCCCAAACATCATTCGACATACCGCTTAGCATGTTTCTTCCTACAACCGCGCGGTTTTCCAACACGCGAAATACGTGAGCACAGCTCCGCCATCTTCTTCGGAGCGGAGAACACCACCGGCACGCCATGCCTGTTCGCCACTTTCTTCACGTGGTGGGCAACCTTATGCAAATACGGTACCACGACAGGTTAGGTTTAGCCGTATTTCTCTCCAGAGCAATCTTCTTCCCAAACATGGCTCGCTTGGTCTTCTGAAGCAGGGCTTCCGTCACTGACATAATGACCGCGCAGGGGTAACCAGCAGAAAGCAACCGGTATATTTGCCTATTAAAACTAGACTGCACAGCATGCGGGCAGGACTTGGTGAGGGCAGACCCCAAGCATTGGCTACCGATAGCCAATGCTTGGGGTCAGTCAGGGAAAAAGTCAGATCAGCCAAAGACGATGGAATGAATCAACTTTTCTTCCATGAAATAATGGAGCGCGCATGGTCAGCTTCAGATGCGACTAGCAATAATGGCTACAGAAAAGCAGCAATTGGACGAATGTCATTTCTAGCGAAAAGATACTGCGCTATACTCAAACTTTTCTGAAACAAGCAAATTCAGAATTGCATAAATCAACCTGCAATTCGTGATTTATATAGATGTAGAGTTTTTATAAATGATGATAATAGGCCTCATACCTGGCACTCATATAGTGGAAGAAGATACATCATTGAATGAGATGTCTTCTGATCTGGCAAGATTTGGATTTAATGAATCAATGCCAACATTGATAAACCAAACGTCAACGTTAATAATATTTGTGCTCAATAAGAACCATTGTAGCGCCCCAAATTTAAATGCATGGGCTTTCATGCATAAAATGAGTCATGGGGGCAAAACATGCTAGCGCAAATACTTCCTGGCAAGGGAAACCATAATTTTGATCAAGCGTCATAAGGCACATAACCCTGACAATGCCTAAGAATTCTTCATCGATGCGGATGGGATGTCCACAGTAAGGCGAAGGACAGCGATCTTCCAGACCTCCTGGCTTTCCAGAAAAGTCCGCAGCAACATCAGCGCTATTGGGCGTGGTCGATAAATTGAGCGTGGTCATTTCCTTGTTAACCCGTGCGGGCCCAAGATAAGAGCGGCCATCTGCCAGCACCCATTCTAGCCTGAGCTCGCTGGACGTTATTTGCCACTTGGCACGAGCCCTGAGGCTTTTCGTCTTACGAGTTTTAAACGTGACGAGAAGAAAAGTGATCGCGTTTCTAGTTTCATAAGCCTCTGTTATATTTATAAGAAAAAGTTCAGCTGTGAGATGTTGGCTGAGTGCTGTACCTGCGTGCTAATTTAATGCCGCTATAAAGGGTACCCTAGACATAACCACTAAATTCGTTTTTTTTTGGCTATCGATGCTAGCTGTCACCAGCACGTCCTTTTGATAATAAAGTGGGTGCCAATGTACCACATTCATCGTATGCCTCAAGCAACTAAAAGCCACGCATCCAAATACGATCTGTGAAAATACCGCTCGTCAGTCCCTTTTCAGAGCAGATCAAAAACAAACCGCTATAACATCACCCTAAACGGCTATCTTTCCTAAATTCACGTCCGACACTGCAACGAAACGAAATAAAAGAAGCGTAGCGCCGAAAACATCATGTGCGGTTTCTTAGCATTAGGGCCCTTGACACGATCTCTGGCCGCTTGGACGAGAGCTAAGGCAGCAGGAAGTGTGTGAAGAATCACCGGTTTACTTCGACAGGGCGAAAGGATGACGTATAGGCGTTCTGTTTGGCCGCTTCTCTCGGACGATGCGCTTGCCTCTCAGGCAGCGCTGCCTTTAAGAAAAAGAGTCACTACAAGTATGGATTCACAAAATGCCCATTTTGCGCAGTTTCTGTCGTATTGCGCCCTGTGTTCGTCTCTGTGTTTTTTCTTCATTCTTGTGAACCAAAACAATGAGCGAAGAAAGAGCCATTTTTGTTCGTTTCGCATCAGTGGCTATGCACCAAGCACTGTGAGCGAGTATTATTAAACCCTTGTTTTAGTACTGTCTTACAATATTTCGAAGATTACATCAGAGATTCCTCTAATTTGCCTGACACATTGGATCGTGTACAACAATGGCGTTTGAATTTGAAGATGTCCTAAAGCTTTTAAAGTGTCACCTTAATTCCATTGCACGTAAAAATCTTCATTTCTAAGATAAATAGAAATTGGATTCAATCGAATTGTCCCGGCTATCTGATTGTAAATACCTTGGCGTCTACATTTCCTCAAAACGTACACATGTCGAAGAAGCATGTCGAGCATGTCGCTTCTAGACCCTCTAGGGAGTTTATTTTTTAGGACGAAACTTTAAAACTGCACAATTGAATGTTAAAAGTATTCTGTACTTGTATTGCACTGAGCCAATATTGGAGTACGCCTGTGACATTTGGCATACACAAACTTTAAATTTCAGCGACATGCTGGAACGTGCACAGAACAGTGCTGGTCAATTTGTCTCAGAGATTAAAACTTCAATAGTAGCTCTGTTACGTTTAAAATGATGCTTTGATAGGGCGATATATACAGGAAAAGGAAACTTTGATCGAAAGAAACCTTAATAAAAGACATTTATTCGGTTTCGATGCATTTTTTGTAAAGTAGATTTAACAATTAATGAAAAATTGCAGAACGTGTACTGAAGTAATGCTTATCACAACGTATAATTTCACTAACAATTCATGACTGGTATTGGATGCCTTAACTGTCGAGTGCCGCTCTGTATGCCTCTTCTTGGTGCTCTATCACTACGTCAATTTAGCTACCATGAAACCAAATTAAGATCTTTTGCTAAATCAGTGTTGCACACCATATTATCAGAAGTGTAATTCTGTGCAGCTGTCTTCATTTCATACTTGTTTGTTATGCCCTGTAGTGGCTCCTTGAGTTGCTTTTATTTCACTGGTGTATGAATTGTTTTTGCTATGCATCCTCCCTCGTGCAATGTTGCCTACGCACGTTGGAGGTATTTTTATTGAATAAGAAGACAGAAAATCGTGCCCCCTTCAAGAAATGTAAGTACCTAACAACGGCATTGAATACTGACATCTTAACGGAGCTTTTAAACCTATGCTGCTTGTATTGTTCGGCCTTTTATGTGCATGTGTAGCATACTATTGGTCATCTGAAAAAGTTATCTCTATATGAACCTCAATTTTTAACAAGTGATAGATGTCTTTGCGTAGTTTTCTTCGCATTTCCAGTGAAGACAGATATTGTAGTCAGCATTGATATCTTTATATGGACGTCTCAATCACTACATTTCAACGCGATTGAGTTAAGAGTACCGGGTCGCAGAAAAGCCGGTATCGACACGTTGTGGTTCTAAAGCAAACATCGGAAGAAAGTAAAGACACAATGAAAGTAAATAAACAATGAAAGAAAAAATGATACAATGAAACTGAAATGTACCTGACTCGGATCCTTCGCAGTGCGAGGCGAGCACGCAACCTCTCTTCCACAGAACCGCATTCCTTCCCTCCGAACAAATGGGGACCTAATGTATGCATTGCCTTATGTGGCTCTCATCTTACGTTCAGGTGTGTAATTAAAAAGAAACTATTTACGGAAGTAATAGTTAAGCGAGTATCGGAGAACATTTCCGCTTTGCTTATCGGCGACGTGGCGCTCACTGGAAGTTTCCCTCGGTCGTACGGCGCTCCCGCAACACATGGCGCGAGCCGCCGTTGCCCGATTCAGGGCTTTATACACAAATCCATCCATCGCCTTCAAAGCATTTGGGTTTAAGGACAACGGAAAAAAACAGACTAGAGACTTTGAGGGAAGAAATAACCCAAAGTACGTTTTCTGATTGATGATTGAGATCAAGCCAGGAGTGAAATGTCGCCCTGCACAAAATACAGAAGAGCGGTGTATCGCGACAGGTTTTTCTTTGTGAGGCTGAATGGCATGTGAAGGCGATGGGAATGGGGTGCGATAAAGCCATCGCGTTGAACTCTAAAGGGGAGCTTAAGCGTCCTCTAATATGTCGTACCATTTTGCTTAATGAGAATGAAATTTTTAGCCAATCAGGCTGAGATAAGTTGAATTATTGTCCAAAGTCCTGCTATTTATTGTGCGTGTTTGTGTTAGATGGCCAGCAAAAAGAAAAAAAAATTAGGGAGACAGTTAAGATCCGCCGTTAAGCGAACGCGGTAGCTTTTCACATGCACAGGCAACGTTTTCTCAGTTCTTTATTTCTGCAAATTTGTTATTCTTGTCCTTATGACCTGCCGGGCAATTACGTCACCGGTAAACTCGGACGGCACTTCCTCAAATTTCATGCATCAAAATGTGCGTTCAATGGAACGCGCTGTTTGCGATTGATGTACAGCCAGGAACGTAACCTTTAAGGGGTTCACTCTCCATTGACCAAGCGATATACGCAGTTATATGCATAATGTGCTCTTTAGGCCGGACTGCTAGCGAAATGACTGCGCACAGTGGATAACAACGCAGAGCCTATCAGCCATGGAGGCCGCGGTCGAAGCGAAATTGAAAACCAGCCACCGCGCGCTTGTTTGGCTATGACGTGACGGAAGCATATTGATGATATCTATGGGATAAATAATCTACACGGCATGCGCTGTTACTGTGTGAGGAAGTCTATCAGGGCGACATTTGTGGGACTTCTAACGCGCAATACAATTTTTTGAAGAAATATTTTCTCAGCGTAATTATTAGGAGGATGAGCGCAAACTCTTCAAGGGCAACATACCTCTCCAATGAAAATCAAATTTAACGTATTACGTTAATTAGCAAACTAATTGAAGCATCGTAAGGTCTACAACAAGCTCTATTTTTGTCATAAATTTTGGACCTTATGGATCGTGTTAATTGGAGAAATATGGGAGAGGCCTTCGCCCTGCAGTGGGTATAGTCAGGCTGATGATAATGATGATGGTGGCGAAATATTTACCTGCTATATTGTTGGCAAAATGCTAATTCATTTCTGCCCTAGCGAGGGTAACAACCTCTTTGCCGGCCTGGGCGATAAAATATATTGTGGCAACGAAACATAAGAATACTTTGAGAAAAGAAACATTCAAAGATTTCTTATGAGCCCATTATCGACAGGACCTACAGACATTATAAGCTTTAACCGCTTATATTGAAATTGGTGTCATTTTTATTAACAGTAACGACAAAACGTTTATGCTTGTAGCCACATCTTTTATGGTAAACTGCGGACGCAGTCTATACAGAGCGACAGTGAACCTGATGAACTGCGTAAGAGAACTGAATGAAGTCGTACTGCTCCTAAGGCAACACACCGACAATTTACATTCCTGTTTATTTGTATACACAATGTATTCTTTCATGACAACAAATAAACCCTATCCCGTGCTCTGTTTTTCACTTTCCAAAAGGTTTCCTACCGTGTTTCTGAGTACAGTTGTAAAGGTATAAACAGTATCAGTGTCAACTATGTCACAGATAAAACAAAAATCTACCTTTGTGATGGCCGATATTAATGCTGTATGCCAGAACGTAAACTATATTTTATAACAAAAAGAAAGATTCAATAATGAATGAAATTGCATTGCTGTACTGTTAACCTCTTCAGACGTTTCGAGTTCCTATTTTTTTTTACCGCGCCGATGAGGCGAAGCACGAACGCAGAAATTTTGAAAATTTTCGCTAGCCAATCAGGAAGGGTACTGTTCGATACAGCCACAGACAAGATAAAAACACAAGTAAAAGCCCCACAGTTAGCCTCACTCGAATTAAATTATAAATTGAGAAACTGGCGAACAGAGCATGCCCGCTTTGATCTCAAGGGAAAATTGTCAAGCTGCGAGCACATCTCAATATTTTTGAAGATCAAGGCTATGCACTCAGTATTAGCCCTTTAGAACAAACAGTCATACTCTGAAAGCCTCAACACTCGCCGAATGGCCTGTCTGATGTAATTTTTCCAAACTGTCATCATCATCATCAGCCTGACTACACCCACTGCAGGGCAAAGGCCTCTCCCAAATTTCTCCAGTTAACTCGGTTCTGTGCTAGCTGCATCCACTTGACCCCTGCGAACTTCTTAATCTCATCCGCCCACCTAACTTTCTGCCGCCCCCTGCTACGCTTTCCTTCCCTTGGAATCCAGTTTGTTACCATAAGCGACAATCGGTTATCCTCTCTTCGCACTACATGTCCTGCCCATGCCCATTTCTTCTTAATTTCCACTAGAATGTCGTAAACCTGAGTTATTTCTCTGACCCAATCTGCACGCTTCCTATCTCTTAATGTTACCCTTACCATTTTTCGTTCCATAGCCCTCTGGGTTGTCCTCAACTTAAGTAGAACTCTCTTGGTTAGCCTCCATGTTTCAGCCCCATAGGTGAGTACAGGTAAGATGCAACTGTTATATACTTTCCTCTTTAGCGATACCGGTAAGCTGCTAGTCATAATCTGCGAGTTCTTGCCAAATGCGCTCCATCCCAATCTTATTCTTCTTGTTATTTCCTTTTTATGATCCGGATCTGCGGTTACTAATTGTCCTAAGTAGACATATTCGCCTACTACTTCCAGTACTTCGCTAACTAATGTAAACTGCTGTTCCTTCCCGATGCTGTTGAACATTACCTTAGTCTTCTGCATATCGATTTTCAAGCCAACCTTTCTAATTTTCCTGTCTAGGTCATCAATCATTATTTGCAGTTCATCCCCCGAGTTGCTTAGCAAGGCAATGTCATCAGCAAATCGCAGATTACTGAGGTATTCTCCATCTACCCTTATCCCTAACTGCTCCCATTCCAAGTCTCTGAATACTTCCTCTAAGCAAGCTATGATTAATACTGGGGAGATTGTGTCTCCTTGCCTAACACCTTTCTTTATGGGAATTTTGTTACTTTCTTTATGCAGAACTATGGTTGCGGTGCAGCCACTATATATATCTTCTAGAACTTTCACGTACGGCTCGTCTACCCCCTGATTTCGCAATGCCTGCATCACCGCCAAAGTTTCAACTGAGTCAAATGCTTTTTCGTAATCAATGAATGCTATGTATAAGGGCTGGTTATATACCGAGCATTTTTCTATCACCTGATTGATGGTATGAATATGATCGATAGTAGAGTACCGTTTCCGAAACCCTGCTTGATCCTTTGCTTGATTGCCGTTTAAGGTTGTCCTGATTCTATTAGCGATTACCTTAGTAAATACCTTATACGTAACAGACAGTAAGCTGATTGGTCTGTAATTTGTAAGGTCCTTAGAGTCCCCTTTCTTATGAATGAGGATAATGTTTGCATTCTTCCATGGTTCCGGTACCGTCGATGACACCAGGCACTCTTCTAAGAAGTCACATATAATACGTAAGGCTTCCTCACAGAATTATTCTCCTCCTGGCGGCACGTCACGATGGGCCATTTTCTTTTACGGCCACACTGAACAGAAGGGTTTGGTTCACTCCACAGTTCACTTGTTTAGGGAACGGGTACAACAGCGCACAACCTGAAACCAGCAACTACAATCCAGGAGCATATCACCAGACTATATACTGTCTTCAGAATACGGACGTCGGCATCTGGAACCCATTTTCTCTTAATAAGGCGCACTTTAAGGATGCGTATTCGCGAAAGCACCATCTACCATTCTGTTTACTGGAAAAAAAGCCTGTCTGGCGTTTTTGGCAGTTCAAAGTTGTTTCTTTGTTCTCGCACTCCTGTCAGTTTTATAGATATCTTCCAAAATAAAATCTAGAAAGACTGGTCAAGAACATTTAGCTCTTCAAAAAGATACAATTTATTATTTAAAAATTTGCGGAGCCATAGAAGATAAACGAAAGGCCTCCGAAATCTTAATGCTTTCCTGCACTGTCAGACCAATTTTCTGGTGAAGTGGTTTCACGCCAGCTATATTACCTAAATATTTGTTTGTTGTGCGATAACTTCTTCCTTCCGCTGCCACAAGTCGGCCAACTCAGAACAGCTTGTCCTCTTTTCAGAGATCAGCGCTCATGATACTGATTCTCAGATCACCATTCTATTACATTCAAGATTCCTCCACAAAAACACAGAAAATCAAGGAAAAGTTAGACGTGAAAGCTTCTATTCTGTCACGGCGTTTTTTTTACCCTTATTTTTGCGCTCCCCTTTTTATTGGCAGCCAGCGTTCCTGATTGCTTCAAGCGGCTTCCGTGCCTGATGCACTGGAGGTGAAACTGACTCACAGCAGTGAAAACGTAAGTCTAACGCACTAAGATGGAATGGTACGAGTGCCTCAGGCCACATCGTGAATTTATCGAAAGTTTCGGATTGGTAGGTAATATGAGGATTGTTTACGTATATTCTTGGTGCAACATTTCATTCTTAACTCAGCTAAAGATATATTTTCTTAATGCAATGCCATATTTGGCGAGACAAGTTTTTGTGACACGATAGCTAAAGAACGTGATCGTAGTTTTCAGATCTGTCGTCACGATGCGCCTCTAAACGTATTTATGAGAACAATCGGCTAAATAAGCGAATCACCCTAAAGTAATAACCAAACACTGCTGTATAAGAAAAGGTAACTATGCATCATCACTATAGTCTGCTGAGCATAAAAAAATCGATTGTTTTACCTATCCAAACACAGAAGCCTGTTTTATAAGTGTAAACATAAATTCCAAATTTTCCTATTACTGAAATAGTTTTGCAAGCTTTGCTCTGCATCACACAAAGTGCCATGCCTCGTATTGCTGTAGGGTGACCATCAATGTCACAATAGTTACAAACATCAAGAGGCGCTGGTCGTGCTTCACAAAACCGTCGCCGTTGACATGAGAGAATAAACGTCGTTTTTAATGAGCTTCGCCGGTGACCGGCCGGTAGACTACTTTATGAAACGCTTCCACATAGCTGGCAAGATACGTTGCTGGTATTTTGTGCAGGAATAGCATAGAGCTTACTGGATAAGTCTGACTTCTTTTATTCCTCTCAAAACGCTTATTCAGTGTGATCTAAACGGCGAGACGAAACATTTAGTTGTACCTAAACGAGAACCATTTCTCATCAACAGGGAAGCTATCAGATAACTATGCAGTATGTGAAGTTCTTATTACACTTTCGATGAAGAAGTACATACATTTCTCAAGTTATAAAGGAGCCACTTGTCAAAATCACTTCGAGCAGCTCATTTTACATCAGGAATCTGCTAGGTGTTGACAATGGTATTTCATTCCATATTTTTAGTATTCTAACGAAGAAAAGTTCCAATTTTAATCAGAGCAGCGTCTTTTTCCTCAGAGTGGTGTGGTAATTAAATTCAAGCTTTAACAGTTGTTCACTTTTCAATAATAATAAAAAAATGCAGATATGACCATGCAAAACATCGGCTATTAACTCCGTATAGCCCATGCGTATCGTTAAGACGTAAAACGCCACCTTCCGTTCTGTTCCCAAAACGTACTTCATATATTCCGCGTTTCCGAGCGTCGTGGAGGCGGGTGACATTTGCGGATTTACATTGAACCAGAGCAATTATATGCTCTGGGCGAGTGACAAAGCACCGCACTCTCCTGCTGGCTTCTTAAAAGCGATTCAGTGGAAGCCCTGTGTCTCCTATCTAAAGCAAAAGCATTTACCGCGTTACGGTTCGCTTGAGCTCGGTCATGGAGTGAAGCTTTCAAAGACGTTTGGGTATACGTCTTCAATGAACACACCCGATGGACAAAGCACAGAAACGATCCTATACAAGCACGAGTTACTGTTAAAAAGTTTCGTTACATGTATTCTGATGACTTTGAGACGGCCGACGAAGAAATCGCGGTAGTAAATCATGACTGCCTGTTCACAATTATTGGCGCCAAAGCGAAGCGTTGTAACGAAGCTCAGCTTAGGTCCTTCAGCCACATTTTCAGAAGACTGGAAATTCAAGTCATCGTAGACCTCGCCCTTTTTGGCAGCCAGCAAGACATAGAGATAAATTGAATGAGGTATCGCATATACCACATTAAAACACCGGGTGCAGTGCATGACAGATGTAACGTCACCTGCATCGGAAGTGTCAGGCAGCTCTAATAAACAAAGTCTAGCAAATTAGCCCAACGAATAAACACGGACGGCATGGACGGAGCCCGAAATGTGTTTCTTTCCTATGCCCCGTCTTCATTGGGCAGATATGTATATTATAATGCAATCAACCAACTCGCCGCGTATAAACTTCTCAGTACCAGCTCTAGCAACTATCACAGCCAGCACTTGAATAGTGAAATAAAAACCTCGTTGATGCAAAAGCTCAATAATATTGAACCAAACGCGAAAACGAGGCCATTTATAGGAAGTAGAAGTTTATGTGGCATTGAAACTTGACGCTTCTTCCGATTTCAACTGTATGGACTCAGACTAAATGTTTACTTCGTTCAGCTAAATAAACACACACACATATATCTTCTTTTCGTGTTAATACCTCATGGTGCATGTACCACTAAAGAAGAAACAGACCTGTGCGAAATTTCGTGAAAAGCGCTCTGTTTTTCCCTTATTGTAGGTGTTTCATTAGCTGAAATGAAGAAAATTTTGTATTTCCTTTTTGTATTTTCCCATGGCAATTGTTCGACCAGTAAAATTGTTCTAATTGTCACGGTAACAGCGTACCTAGATAGAAACCGTTTAAATGCAAGTCCGTGTTTTTACGTGTTCGTTGTTTCCTGTAAAGTAAGACCACCTTTTGTGCAAATTATTTATTACCGCGCTATTACCTAAGCAATTACTATGCTGTTGTGATGCATTAATTACAACACAGGCACTGAGAGTGCTACAACAATGCTTGCTAAACAATTGTTCTCAACTCCTGTGTACAGAATTCACCCAAGAAATGGAGTTGACTTTAATTCTGCGTTTCACCTGCGTCGTATTTTCCAGTGAAGCGCAGCTACGTGGGCGAGCTGACATCGCTAAAACCCGTGAAGTAAAATTCAAGACAGTCGCGGAATATCCCGGGTGTGGTAAGCTGAGTGAATAAAAAAGACAGTTTCTTCCAATAATTTGGTTCACAAACTAGCAACCAACTTTTATTTGTAAGAGCCTTCTCTTGAGCCTTGAGTAGTACGTGACGTGGACGCTGAATCTCGAGTCAACTGAGTTAAGCCGTCTGCTCGGCGACTTCATGAATGCGCATGCTTCGTTAGGTAGCACGTCCTAGTCACAACAGCAGTTTGTAATGCATTTAACAAATACTTATTTTTGACAATGGGAAACAATTTTTCTAATTTATTTTAGAGTCGAATCAAATGCATGTATCGCTGAAGTGCACAGCACTTTATGCTACTAGCCCGGATAGCTTGTATTGCGTTCGACAAGTTACGATAAACAATTGTTTAAAATATATTGTCAATTTTTGACAAGGAGTGGAGCCGGGCCCTTGTCAAGCGACAATAAACTCCGAGCAGCGCCGATGGCTTGAGCAAGCTGAAGTGAATGGTTTGCCTTCGCTACAGCATCGCCGGCACGGAAATCGTCGCAGGTAATTTCGACAAGAACACTGCTTCGCGGCGGCAGCGAGATGTTCTCCGCGGAAACGCGAAGTGCGGCATTGCGAGGAGTGCTAATATCTTGTTCGGAAAATTGTCCCATCGAAAATGTGACAATTCTTTTCGCAGGTCTATAACTGCTCCATTCTCTCGCAGCAAGTCAATGCCGAGTATAAGGTCACGGGAGCAGTCACTCAAAACGACGCAACTAACGACGAACAATCATCCGTTAACCTGAATGCGAGCTGTGCACATCCTCTTCGGAGCAACTATATGACCACCAGCGGTTCGAACGTACACACCTGTTCAAGCAGTGGGCACTTTCCTCAAAACAGTCCCCACGCGGCCTCTCAAAATCAAATAATCGGCAGCAGTATCCACAGATGCATTGACGGTAGTACGACCGTTTCAAGTAAAAGGAATGTCCAGGGAAACGCGTATAGCTTCCCTAGGCGAGGGTACCAGCAGCTCTCGGTCAGATCGAATTGGCGACGACGGGAGGTCTTCGACGCAGCGACTACCAGCGGCCTCGTCCCTGAAGGTCGCTGTTTTCAGTTTTTCCGACGAGGGCTAGACGAGCGGCCTTGCCCTTCTCGGAAGGAACCGTAGGTGGACGTCGAAGGGCGCCTTGGTGATGGGAAGCGGGACTGATGCTGCGAAAGAGATGAAGGACGCTGCTCCGCCAGGCACTCTTCAATACCTCAGGGTCGTTGACCAAACCGGGGAGGAGGCGAGTCGATGCGGAAGCCGTAAAGACCGATGCGTAAATACGGACCATCACGGTAAATATGGTCTGGTTCTCCTCAATGAAAGCAGAGCGGACGGCGGTCAGGCGTGCGCCAAATGACAGCTTTGCGTCGGAGCAGAGGAAGATCGTCGAGATACTGCACTGGTTGCACCGAGTGCAGCGGAACTGTAGGCGGCGTGAGAATGGGGGGCAGTGAAGGGGGAGTCTTGCTCTGCAGAACTTCTGCATATGTGGGACGGTTGTCGATCCCCGACAGTAATGATGGGCTCGCAACTATAGTCGAAAGAGGGTATTTGAGCGCCTGTCGCACTTCCTCCCGCCCTATAGCAGAAACAGAAGCTGGCGATGGCTGCAGAGGGTTGCAGAACTTGCTCAGTTCTTCGCGCACGACGCTGTGAATCAGTTCGCTCCAAGCATCAGGATGCCGCTTGGAAGATGCAAACGATTGTGTGACTGTGCCAGTATGGCAAGGTTGGTTATAAGTCACGGCACGTCGTTGTAGTACCCTTTTCATTGTGGCAGCCTCAGCATAGAATCCATTGGCAGTCGACGGTGGGTTCTGCACAAGGCCTGAGAAAAGCTGCGGTTTCACGGCCCGCATCAAGTGCCTGACCTTTTTGTCTTCACGCATAGCGGGATCGGCTCGCCTGATGAGGTGCATCGTGCCCTCGACGTATACGCTTGGACAATCTCATTCGACATCTGGAAGTGAGAGTTAAGGGCACGTTCTGCATATTCGCGACGATCCGCGCTGGTATAAGCCTCGAGCAGTTGACGACGGAATTCCCGCCACGATGGTAAAACGTGCTCTCGATTCTCGAACAAGGTACGGGCGCCATCCTCAAGGCTGAAGTAGGCGTTCCATAGTTTGGTAGCATCGTACCACTGGTTAAAAGCAGCGACACGTTCAAACTGAAGGAACCAGTCTTCCACATCCTCAAAAAGGCCCCCTTGGAAAACATTCGGTATCCGAGTGGACTGCAAGGCGTAGTTACAGACCGGTGTGACGCCGCCTATTTGCTAATCAGAAGCACTGGATGTCATGGCGATGGCTAATAGCTGAAGCTCCGGAGACAAGTCCCTGGAGCCGTCGACTGGAGCGATGCACCGGAGTATTCAATGGCACAGCGCTGGCGCGACGTCTTTCAGATGAAGAATCTTGCATAGGCGATCTTTTACCCAGCACGTCCACCAGAATGTCTCGTACACGGTGATTTGGGATACCATGGATAGCCTTTATGACAAGGCGTTGCCCAGAAACGACGGCAGCAAGCAGAACAGACGCAAAAGCGTAAGCGATACTTCGTCGTCCTTTCAACTTCGTCTTCCTTCACTGCTCAGTCATGCGCCACCTGGCGACACTAGGTGGCAATAATCTTTTAACCCTTATGAACTTAAAAGCAATAAGAACTTTTCACTCTTCTCATCACTGATAATAAATATTTCTCGCAAAGCAGCACTCCACACGGATCCAAAAAAAGGCTACAAAAGAAAAGAATGAGCTTACTTCTAAGCGGTGTCTGATTTCCACAATCGTAACATGACTGCAACATCGCGTAAACTCTTTCTTCGACCTAAAATATATTTTTTAAACTACCACATATCGATATGTTTGCTTGCGTTTCTTGTTAACGCTGTTTTTACCCGACCCAGCTAGAATTCAGTTCGTTTTAATTAGATAAATTGTGAAGTAAAATATTTAAGTTATTGCAATTGTAAACACGCTTGTAGCAGCGGCGTTACACTTGTGGATGAAGGCAAAAAGTTCATGGTGAGAGCGAGGCTGTCGCCTTACAAGCCGGTCGAAAAGAGCATAGCAACTGAAAACACAGAGCGAGAATTAAAAATGATCAAGTCGCCATTTTGAAATGTTTTCGGTGCACTCCACGCGCATTTTAGCTTTAATTACTAACAATTATTTCAATCACTAACGAGTTGTTATAAAAGCATAACTGCGTGCATATTATGACCTTAGGTGTAGTAGGATGATCTGAATCTGAACTAGTTGGTGCATATTAATGTGGAACTACAGCCTAACATGAAAAACGCAGAAGGAAGACAAGACGACACGAGGCTGATTTGTCGACATCAGCCTCTTGTCGTCTTGTTTTCCTTGTGTGTTTTGTCATGTTAGGCTCTTTTTCCACATGCATATTATGTTAGACGTCAATTAAAAATTAAAGTTATTGTACTTTAATTAAGAGTAAACAAATAATTCATTCTATTTGCAGCTCACAAATATACGGCGATTGTTTCCCACACTTTCCTCTGGAAATAAACAAAAATTAAAATTTACGGTTATTAGGGAACGCAAAGTACAAAGAACACAAAAATGCTGGCTAAGAAAAACCAATCAGATGGAAAGTTTCTGCGTAAGCAATTGTGAAAGGCACCCAAATCAAGCCGTGGTGAGCACTGACAATGCCGCTGAAAAAGTTATTCGGGAAGCGCCGCTTTTGCTTCCTCTGTTACACAATCAGGAGAAAAAGCGAAATAACACAACGTCAATAGCGTTTCAGTGCGCACTTGTGTTCGGCGGCGCAAACTCCCTGTGATGAAGGTAATTTCAAGAATGCGCAGTTAGAGATTGCATTTCGTTTCTGCTGCGCTTGCACAAGCCAGGCGAGACGGCACTGTTGCTTACGAAGAAGCGAAAGCACCTGCGAACAGGTAAATTACTTTTCTGAGCGGAGTGCGATCGAAGGAAGGTCTTTTTGCACCCGCAGAAATGCACTGAAGCGAAATGACATCCAAGCGAAAGGTATTTATGCTTCAAGGTGAGGACCTTTCGACGGCGATCCCCACTCACAAGAGAGTGCTTCCAAATCTCTTCGAATGTATACGAGAATATAAATAACATAGTTCTAGGCTCAGTCTGAGTTTCGTTTAAAAACTGCTAAGCACGCACTTGATACTCGAGAGGAAAATAGTTCCTCAGGAAAACAACGTAGTTGGTTTATCCCTCTTCACCACAACTTAATTATATTTTGTCGTGATTTAGAATATGTATTTATATTTCGTCTTGTATTGGATGATATAGCATGGAATGTAGCATTCCAAAGCAGCATCGTTGATTAAGCAAACTGTGTTAAAGAGTGTCGATTGATTTCTACAGTTGAAGGTAATATTTATTCAATAACTGCGTACAGCGCACCGATATCTCGCGCTTCACCTCCATCAAAATGATTCACCGAAGCCAGGACCACCTCGCGTCCTAGGGGTCTGCAGCATTGTGTCCTACGTAGTGAACCAGCTAAGCAAAGTTTCGCTCAACTGCTCTGATTGAGTGCTCGCCTATGATATTTGCAGCTGGATCTCATCATCGAAAGAGCTAACATTTTCTCATTTTGTTAGGCAAAATTACCTCCGAGAGTTTACTTTGTGTGCATAAGAAAACACACAGTGAATATATACCTGACGGCTCTTTGTTGGAGCTGCGGCTCAACAAATTTTCGAGGAAATATGCATGGCCTTTTATTACATGAAAAGTAGCAACGGCTTTTTTACCAGCTCTGGAATCGCGCAGATCTCTTGGCGCTACAATCAAACAACACGCACTGACGCTGAATGAGCGGAATAAAGCAATAACAAAGAATACGAAGGACGCACAACTGCGCTTTCATAACTTTCGTTCTATGCTGTTCCACATTCACGTCTGACAAATACGATTAACATGTCGTTACTAAATATGAAGTCAGCTCCACGCTTTTTAAGTGCATGAGCACCCCAGTGAACGACAGCCATCGTGGACACTAAACACTCTGGTCGAGACCTGCACGAAATGTGCAGATGTGTCCCAGCACTTTCCAGGTTTGTTTACTGTGAGGCGCTAACGAACTTCTTCGAAAAGAAACGACCTGCGTAGCAAAACACTGTGGGAGGACTAAATAGGCCGGGACTCCTTTGTTGCTTTCCCACTGTCAGGCTTCCTTTCCAGACTGGAATGCTGCATTGAATTCGGTGAAAGCAGAGTCGCAACCCTTGTTTCCCGCCTGCAGTTCCCAGGATGCACGAGTCAGACGTTACCGTGTTGACTAGTCCCAAATCTAAAATTGTTTTTGTATACCAACTACAACTGCGCGACGGGATCGGGACATGAAGAAAGACCAAATTTTGTAATCAAGTGAATGGTAAGCTCGACCGCCGCCCACGTATGAGCACTTTTCTCTCCTTTTTATTGCACATCGTTTAGCCGCGGCACTCTCTCGACTTCCTTTGCGCGACGGTCGCGGAGCACGGGGCCGTCAGTGCGCTTACAGCAGAGCTCATTTGGGTAGCGCCTCCGGCTCATCCTTCTGCCTTTCGCATAATGAACCTTTGCCGCTGCTGTTTTGTTATGTCGCACTCTCAGTTCCGAACAGTCCATCGTCTTCTTCGCGGACCCCCTTGTGGTGACACTGAGGCGGCCTTTTGTTGGATTAGCTTTTCTTAGTCAACTAAATCCTATTCCTGGAGGAAATTGAATTGCGCGCAAGGTTCTCCTACCTGAAAATATATAAAGAGTATTTTTTTATCTTAGCACGAGGCTGCTAGTGGGCTCCTGGTCTCGACACCAGGCGTCATCTGTAGCGCGCCCGCGTCCAGGGAACTGCGATTTGCGCGTGCATCTAGCGTGGAATAAGTGCTTGAGAGATAATGTCTCTAATTCTTCCGTTAAAGCTTTTTATTAGCTATGCATGCGCTGTGGATCGCCAATATCATTATTCCCTGCTACAGATACTGCAGCAGTTTAAAGCGCACTTTTCGGTAGTTAATGCGATATTCAAGGATAGTCTATTGTGCAGGTTACGACCTGGAAGTCACCGTTTATCGACAGAAATACAGTGGTGCTTTATTTCAGGGGCTGACCTTCGCAAGTTATAAATGTACATTTTTTTAACGTTTGAATTTGTGCATGCTGATGTTATTTTTATCTGACCTAATGATGTGAGAGGTGGCCGAATCAGCTGCCTTCATGCTGAAGCTTGCTAAGGCGAAACGCGTGTTTTGAGTGACAAGTGGTTCGCCATTCTTTTATAAGGATGTAAGCGCTATCACCTGCAATCCAAATAGATATTTGCGTATTTGAGGGAGAATTCGTCGTTGAAAACGCTTGAGTGTACTACCTCTCTTCTTTTAGTGTCTGCCTGAGAAGTAAAAATAACTTTCACAGAATGCAATGAAGCTGGCCGAAACGGCCACGCAGTGCTTTCACGTCCAACAACAGCTTCAAAAAAATATATATATACTCTCCTTCTTTCATCACACTTCGCAAGACCTGGCCCCAGGTGGTCGAAGTTTCCGGAGCACTCTATAATACAACGAACTTGACACCGATTCCATGAAGGCGTGGCTGAAGGCGAAACAATTTGATATGCGATACGTATTTAGGCAAAAATGAAAAAAACAAGGAGGTGGCTTGATGCAGCGGTGTTTGTACTTAAACCGCAAAAAACTTGCCCTTTGTTACCTTGGCAACTAAGATGAGCACCACCATATTGAGCAATTATCCATAATTTCTTGACGTGAACGGCGCACAAGCGTATACGCAGCCGAGTGGCTGAGGTTTTCTGTGGCTGGGAGGAAGGATGAAGAGCGCAATGAAAGTGTAATTATCTCATAAATAGAGACATTTAGTATAGCGCACACAAACACACTTAGAGAAATAGCGCACACCAGAAATATTAGGATGCGCACTGCGCATGCGCTATATGATAGCCGAGATCAAGCTCTCACGTACGATCGGCAAGCGTACGCCAAACGTTTAGTTTACTGTGACGGGCTGTCACGTGCGATAAGGAAATAGCGTTGACAAAGTGGCGGCGCCGAGATCACCAGCTTCGGTATAAATTGCTTTCGTTAGCGTGTTTTTGGCCGCGCTCATGCCTATACGTGAATAAGGAACTTTCGATTTGACTCAGCGATTTATACGTTTTTTTTTTTTCATTTTGTAATGCGGCTGAGCATTTCCTAAGCCTGATAATTGGCGTTGTTTTGTTGTGATGACAACGCCATGAAGTGTATCGCCTTGGCTTGATTGCTTACACGCTTGTCTTCAGTAAACAGAAGTTGAGAACGATGCGCACCATAATGACATACAAAACGACGCAAAATACAATCAGTAGTGTGCTATTACAAATTCTGAATTTGTTCGCATTTTTCTGAATCTTTTGTTTAGTTTTTCTTCATATTGTAACCCCCCGTTTTGTGTGAAGCTTTCTTCTTCTCCGTACCACAAAAACAGGCAGTTGTTAGCGAGCGCATCATCTGTGTTAACGCCTTGGTTTAATTTTCTTGAGCGTGTATTGTTATAACCATGTAGCGCCGGAAGGCGTCGGAGTTGTATAGCCAACTAGCCCGCTCGCAAGTACTACTGAGTCAAAACGAGCTGACCAGCAGCATCATCTCTTACATCAGAAAGCTGTGCACGTCGCAAATACTTGAATATGCTTTTTTTTTTTTTTTTCAGTGAATCTGCGTCCCAGTCTATGCGCTATTGATGGGTCCATAATGCGATAGTAAGCATTTCACAAACTAAAAAAAAAAGAGATATAAAACATTTTCTACTCCTCCTGTGAGTCCAATACTTCATTGTAATGATACTAAAGCACAAAAGAAGCGCGTGACACGCTTTGCACAACCTTGCGATTTGGTGTCTCTGCCCCCTTAAGAATGTACTGACATTCTGACAGGAGTACTCCACGCCACCCAATTTCTACCGCTTTTGAAGAGTAGAAACGCATTTTCCATACAGATATCAACATCACTGTTTGGAACATGCGAAGGTCCTATTACTGATGTCAACGGACATCCATAGGACGAAAGTCCGCCTGGCATTGTTGTCGTTGTCATCACACGATAGTGGCTACAAAAATGGCGCAAGACCAAATGTATAAGCGGTATTCCTTGGGGACGCTCTTTGAAGGATACAACGCGATGCATGTTTAAGAATCTAAAGGCTATCAAAGATTGTCAATATCAGTCACATGCTGATAGGAGTCACATGCTGACAGAAAGTTGAAGCGCCTCTCACGCATACAAATATCAAATCCCCTGCCTATTGGAACACATAAACGGAGGTCCTATTATTAACGTCAAATGATATTAGCTCAATTACACGAAAACTGAAAATTCGTCTAGCATTGTTGTCGTTCTCAACACTCAACACTCAACACTACAAAGATGTCGCAAAGAGGGACGACGTGTACAACCGGTATCCCTTCGGGAAGGCTTCTTCCACACTTTCCCTCGGGCTAGCCATTTTCTGATCCGGCATCAAGAGCCGGCGTATGGGCTTTTCTCTTTCATATGAGCATTGTGACTTAATATGTTTTCAACAATCTTCCAGAAAGGCTTACCATCTCGTTTCCCATTTCGCATGCCTCAAGTAGTCAAGATGGAGGCTATTTTGTGATAATGCTTCGATAAGACGCCACATTTGCTATAAATGTATGCCATAAAACCTCAACAAATCGTGTGGCCTAATAAAGCATGCAGGGGACGCCGTCAGAGCGGACGGGTGAGTGCAAAGGGCGGCGACAGAGAAGAAGAAGGGTACACAGGAAATCGAGCTAGAAGTCATTTCGTGGCTTGATGCTCCACACGTGGAAGCGCGTGGAAGCGCATGGCGCGTGAGAGTTTTCGCATACGAGTCGTTGTTGGCCATAAATGTCCCTGCTGAATTGGGTTTTGCCTCAACCTATAGCAGTATATTTGTGCAGTAAGAATTTTTAAAGTCCTGGTAGATATGCTGCAGAATCTAAGGCTTTACCAGAAGGGTTTGCGTCCTGCACCTTTATGGGGTAGCCCTTCTGAACTTACGAACATGCATTATAAATAAATCAATTACCTACCATTAACAAATGCGTGCGAGAGATTTTTTAGGTGTAAGCTGCTGGAAGATTCGCTCTGCCTAGAAGCGTATCAAGCCGAAGCTTGGTCACCAGGGTTAAAGTTTAGTTTCGGGAAATGAAGTGCCCATCCTGAGAGATTCATAGTTGCAGAGTTACTTGACGGCTCGTACTACAGCTGAGAGCAAACGTTGTGAAACCTTCATCATTATTGAAAAAAAGGACTTAGCTTCCATAATAATGACAGTGTATATTATTTCTGTATGGCAAAGTGCGCTTGCAAGAATTCCGGGTGGTGCGCAACGGTTTTTGGTGAAATTGCTAGCACTGTGTTCCTTGAGTCAGCACACGTGTACGTTGCCAGATTTATAATATGTGTAGAGGTTACGGGGAGGAATACTGCAGCGATCCTTTACAATGCATTTTAGCATGCTGAGCCAAAGGGTGTTTGCAGTCAGTGGTACCGAATTTGGAGACAAAATCACTTAGGCTAGCTACGGGTGTGACATCGAGCGGAGCTTCACCACTTGGTGTTCTTGGACGATACCCGTGATTTCATGTTGTGCGCGGGAAAAATAAATGCGGACTTTTTTAATTTTACGAAATGTTAAAAATACTTTTTTTTTCACGCGGGCACAGATTCCCTGCTCAATGTACTGCCGCAAAATGAATAAAATGTAAACTTTTTTCTTTCTCTGAAACGTGGTCCTTTCAAAGAACCCTTATTTAAACAAACTTTTATATTTGTGGGCGTGTACATACGATTTCGATTCTCAAATAGAAGAGAAGGACAAAATTTATGGTGACACTAAAATGCTGCATTTATGATGCGAGAGCATAAAGGTTGCTGTCTACGGTTTTTATTTCGTGTATATGAAATTGCTGCTCGCTTAATTTTTTATGCCTTAACTATTACCTGTAATACCACGCCTTCTTACTAGTATAATTTGCTGCGTTACCATGTTATATAACAATCGATCGCTAGCGACCTTCCGACGTTGATATCAAGTCCCACATTACCCAAGCCGCACTAAGTGCCTGCGTGGCCTACGATTAGTGCGTCTCACTCGGCCCTCCTCGGCCTTAGGCTGTATCCTATCCCAAACTCCCACTTCAAATTAATAACCCATGTTGTCAGCATGTGGTGCCTTACCTGCATTCCTTCGAGCAGTTTTTTTTCTTTTTTTCGAAGAGTGTGCCACAAGGCATAAGTTGAGAAAGGGGGAATGGGATGCAGGAGATAGAAAGTTAAAAGAAGGAGGGAAGTCCAGTTGTGCATATGTATTCGAGAAGGTTGGCAGTATAGCGATTGTCCATTGTCCATTTCTCATAATCACTATCGCAATTCCGCTGCAGGCCCACCTTCATGATTATCCGTTGCCTAATGTGCGTCGTTGATGGACACGTCCACAACAAGTGACGCACATCGCAGACGTCAGGTGGAGTCTCACAGTGAGCGCACCTGTCAGTTAATGTTTGGCCATAATAGATGCCAGCTATGATGCGCTAGAGTCATGCCTGTGATTTCTCGCTCCGAACACTGATGCCGACAACGTTGACTGCGGAATCTCTAGAGAACGGTGCCTTCAACGCAACGGTAATAAAATAGATCCTGCTTCGCACATTTAAAACAAACTCTAATTTTGAAGTCCGGGTCACCTCTTGAATTCAATATTGCATTTAATGAAGTTGAAATAATATTTTTAGTCGGTCTGAAAGCTTTATTTCAAGCAGCAGCTTAAAAAGAATCAGTATACAGCGGAAAAGCTTAAGAGTACGTTTCAGGTGAACCTTTTAGGCAATATCCAGATATAGCTGGGCTAGTCAATTCCAATAGACTAAAAGCCTCGCACATAGAAGAAAATATCAGTAATAAGTGGAATTAGCAAAAACCTATATGTTTAAATATTTATGCACGAAACCCGAACAAACATTCAGGAGCTTGGTGGAAAAAAAGGACCCAGCGTTTACTTGTAACGGTTCATCCCAAAATTCTTTACACCCCTGAGCCTTGAAAAGGAAAATGTCCTAGGGCCAAACTTAAACAGGTCAAATATTTTCTCTTGTAGAATAAAAAAAAAAATAGCTTATTTCAATTTGGCTGACCTTTGAGGGAAGCGAGAGCTTCATGTACCCTCAGCTTCAATAAAAAATGCGACCAGCAGAACGCGTGGAAAACAGCCCACTCAGCCAGCCTGCTTGTCGCCATCAAACATCAGCGCGCTCATCTGGTTTGCAATACATTTAAATTTCTCGTTTTGCCACTAGAGCGTCGCATTGAATCTTTCTACAGATGGTGACTTGCGCAACGCTGTTTGAGGCATTGCAGCCAGACCCTGATAATACGGGGATAACTGATGTGAAATCAAAGTGGTGTATGCAGCGAGCAAAGATCTCTCAATAATCCACGCGTGCCACAGCCACTTACCCAGCGTAACTGCCATGCACAAGCCCCCATCTCTATAAACAATAAATGGGGTGCCCCAGTGGCAAAATGATAAAATAAGCGTTTAATAAATTAGAAGCCAAGCTATCACAAACCGGGTGAGTGCGTCTATCGTTGATGGTAACAGGCAGGCTGCATGAGATAGACCGTTTTCCCGGCGTTTTTCTTTTCACATTTTATTTTACGCCGATAGTAGTACATGAATACGCTTATTGCTAAACTTGGATTAAACACATTGTGCGTTGCTCTAAACGTAAAGCTCTTTCTTCCTCGGTCTCTTGGGCACGCCGTCTTATGAGGGCCTCATTCCGACGTGCCTTCTTCGCATTCCGAAGCTGTACTGTAGAGAAGTGTTTGTCCTCCTCCATCTAGCGCAGTGTTGTAACCTAGACAGGAGCCCGAGGGCTTTTTTATACACGTAACACCACTCTAGCGCCCTCTACTTGCAAGTCACACTGTAGTCAGATCACGTGATCTTGAGAGTATCGCCCCTCTAGCTCCCTCTACGCCCACGTCTCACTGACGCCGCAACACGTTCCCTTGACCCTGACAGTGGTCACGGGCCCATTGCTAGCCTACGTGACTCCGCCTCAAAGGCACATTGCGACCACCAGGGATAACACAGAAGTTTGACCTCTAAATCTTCTTCAAGGTGAGTGTAGTGTAGTGTACTTGGTGTAGTGAAGCTTTCCCTACAAAAGAAGTGCTCTTCTCCTACACATTACTAAGCAACAAACTTTCGGGCTAGAAAACAGCACCCCACAAGACGGCTCGACGCAGGTCGTTGGCACTAAACTTTTCAAGCCAAAAATGACAGCGACCAATTTCTGTTGAATTGAAAAGATTAGAAAAGCAAGAAAGGAGCTCCAGAAAGACGTTCTTGAGATTATTTTTTTTATTCGTGACGAATGGCTTTAATCTTACCCGGGCCCCTTTCTCCATTACATGCCTTGAAAGGTGGGCGCACTCGACGGTGCTGTCCTGCTCAATAGAGCAAAAGTGCAGCTTCTGTCAGAGGGAGCTCGTAGTTAATCTCCCAAGTCCACAAAGCGCTTATGTCATTTGTCGGCCCCTTCGGCCCTCGGACATTGCCATCTTCTCCACAAATGAATGGGTGTTCCAGCACTATAGACACACAAGAAAAATACTAAGCCGCGTTTGGCAGTTGCAACGACCTCCGTTCTGCATCACGCACCGCAGCTTTGAATGTTCTCAGCATATTTTTTTACTATGAATGCTGTGGATAATCGTGCCATATTAACAAAAACGCGACGTTCATCTACGAGGACTATGTTGAAAGAAAGAGGTGTATTAGACGAGAATGTATTTTAGAAAAAACTATTTTCCAGCTTCCCTTTTCACCCTATTTGTCACTTGCAAGCACTACCTCTACTTAGCCAGCAACGTGGACAAACATTAACTCTTAAATACTACATCCAGATGACATCATCCATGAGCCTAAACAGCAAAAGATGCTATAAGAAAAACGACTATCTGCATTTTGAGACCAGGGCCCGCTTGCACAAAACAATCTTAAGACTGTCTTAGCTAAGTCCAGACTTAACTGGAGTCTAAAGAATAGGCCACTAGCATGGCCGCTTAAGACTGGAGTCAAGACTGGGCTTGAGTCCTGACTTGAATAAGTCGCTTGTATGATTACGACTCTAGTGCTGTCTTGGTTAAGACACAAGGACGCCAGGTGTCTAAGTAGAGAAATTAGGGAAATACAGGGATGCGCTGGCACTGTCCCTGCTGTAAGATGTACACATTCCGTCAATTTTGCGTTGTGTAAAATCCATGCCATTGCTTTTTGCGGCTTAAGATTGTGTTACGAGGAAAAATGCCCCAAGTGGTTGCTGAGGCCATTCTGGGAAGCCACTCTGGTGAACATGAACCCGAAGCGTTCGACGTTCGGAAAGCGAGCCGTCTTAAATAAGCTTGGTCTTTCTAAAGACACCATTTAAGACTGGACTTAGCTCGGACTTTATCGTGCAAGCCGGCCCAGGCATATGCGGAATGTCTGTCTCTGGGCCGCAGTTCTATGCCGTACATATCTGGCAAACAGATTTTGAAATGCGGCGCCTTTCACTCACACCACACCTACGTTAACACCGCAATTGACAATCAATGCGAAACATATAGCCAGAGTGAGTGATGGAAAAGTTCAAATTACTGGAGCAAGCGTATAACAATATAGCATCGTTATCATTGTGGAGGCGCTAGCATTTATTCAAATCGCAAATAAGAAAAATTGTGAAACGATTAGAAAGGTATCAACGGCACCAAAATGTAATATTCGGTGACGCATTCTTTTTTGTTATTATAAGATAGCGAATGAAATACATAAATTCCAGAATATTGCAATGAATTTGCGTCACGTAGTACTGAAGAACGGTAACGGGAAGGGGGCCTAAACTGCAACCTTTTTCTTATTGTTTTTTTTATAACGTCCAAAAAAAAAACTCTGATTAAAATGTAAGCACATTTAGTTCGATATACGATGAAAAAATAGAAACAATGATTCACATTGATATAAATGATACAAAGTGCACGCTGGATAAGTTTCTGGCATTCATTTTTGCGGTAAAAAATAGGAGGAAGCCACACTGCTTCGAAAGAAGAGCTACCTATGTCAATACTCGTGGGAAAAAAAGCACTGTTTTGGTTTTTTTACCGAGGCGCCAATCATCCCATAAACGCTCACCATCCAACCGCAGTGACAGCCGGATAGAAAAGATAGCTAGCTTATGCAGCGTGACCCGCGCCACGACTTATTAACCTAGCACCCTTCCCCTCATTTCATCCCTGCCCAGTCCAGCGTACGTGTCGTACACAAGACATACTAAAGCAGCGAAATTGGACGCCACGAGTCAGGCGTCATTAGGCGGTGGCTCATAAAAGGAAGCGTTCGAAAAATTACGGGATACTGAGCGGCACTGTCCTAAAGCAGCACGCATGCCCCGGCTGCGCAAGGTTGGAAGCGATATCAAGGATCTAGTTCTCCTGGACTGTTCCGGAGAGAATCAGGGAGTCGGGCTTTCATGTGGGAATCATGTTTCACGCATGAGTCCTCGGTCGACGCCTTCTTCGTTTCTGTGTTCTTTTCCGCTTTCCACCGTCGTTCCTCTCGTTCTTTTAGCCCTGCTAGTTTTCTACAATCCGCAATTGCGATTTGCTGAGTTCTTAATTATTTTCTTGGCCATGGACACGACGGCGTTTCTCCCGGCCCGGCAAAGCCACCGCAGGATTATTTACGCCTTTTAGCACAAATTCCGAGAGCGCTAATTAGCACGTTATAAGAAGCGGATTAATTTGCGTTTTACTTTTCCTTGGTCAGTGAATGTACTTGGCTCTGGAGGGTGTTCTTTGATAAATATTAACCACAGAGAACTCAGTAGCATGCCAGGTCTATTCATGGAGTTCTGTTCTTGAATCATGCGCGCGTTGACACAGCAGGCCACGTACATAATTACAACGGACGGTTTCGTTTGAGACGTCATGGTTCGCTTGGACGTACCCGTTCACCACATCGCTGCATTCTCAAAGAAATAATATTTCACAAGAGCACAAATAAACTCAGTTACTTCTTTCTTGCGGCAAGAAATGTTTCGAAGGTCCGCGACGCCTGCTGATATTTTTTTTCCTTTTCTACCAAAAGTGTTAAGAGATTGTATCGGCTCCCTGTCTTTCTTAGATAAACCCTTGATTATCCTATTATGCCTTCAATGCTTAATAACTTTTCCATGCTTTCAATGGGGCCGAAACCTAAGACGCACACTCTCTGCAACGCTCTGCCAAGTAGATTCGTCATACATCAGAAAGATACTGAGACAGACACATATTTTAATTAGGTATAATACTGTACTTTTTTCATACGGCACTGAAACCTTTACTTGTTTAGAAGTGAAATTGTTCGTGCTATTGCCCACGGAAACCTCTCAATGAGAAACATTGAATATATTTACCCTCGTTAAGTATAGTTATCCAAGCGTAGTCTATGTTATGCATGGCTAAAAATCTGTCTGAGCCGAAGAACTGACGCAATTGAACCAGCAAGCACCTCCTCCATGGCAAGACTGAGCAACTAAGCCCCGGCGAAGCAGTTGTTAATGCCCCGCATAGCGACGTGGTCACAGCCAGTTAACACCAGGTCGCAAAAAGTTCGGAGCTCTATACGGGATCTCTTGGCTCAAGGTTCAACGTGCAAGTGAATGGCATTGGGAGTAGCAGTGCGAATATTATAGCTCACGCTCTACTATGGCAAAATGTTCTGCGAGGGGGGGGGGGGGGTACAAATAATATTCTGATTGAATACTTCTCCATTTTTTTTTACCCTGGAGAGGTATTGTCTCATAAATCCTTCTGTTTAAGTGATATTTGTCGCTTTCGAGGAATGTGTCAGTACACTGTGCGTTTAGGCTGCAATTTCCGGAGTGGGCCTTCTGTTTTGTAGATTTCATGAACCGTTCGGTGTATACGGCACCTCATGGCTACAACGAAGTTAATTTGATCAAAAGGAAATCACATTTACTGCTACCTCTGTTGGAAACCTGAAGATTACCAGATTTAATTGAAATAAATATTACTGCATTGTGGTGTGTATTGGAGCCTATTCTGGCAAATGTGCAACAAGAACCATTCTGCCTCAAAGGCAAGGTTGAACATGGGTTCTTAGCGAAAGGGTTTAAAAAGAATAAACATGCTTTTAAATGCATATTTGAAAGCAGAGTAGGAATAATAACGTACTCAAAGCCTCAGTTCCGCATTCTGGGAATCAAGTACTTAAAATCTCGGCTAAAAACCGTAGAAACAAATGCAAACAACTGTGCCGTGTCTGCATACGTTCAACGTGCGCCTCTAGGCTGCCGGCAACATTGCAGTATTTCGCCTTGTGCATGGAACGTGCGGGGCAGCACATGTGTTTGAATCCAACAATGCGAGCTTCTTTTAGCCTCTGCATTTCATGCCTTTTCCGGAAAATATCTTCCCTGTGCTCTTTAAAGCTGGCATTCGACGGAAATACTGCGCAGTCCGCTTCTTGGGGTGCACCCGGTTGTTGGCTTACGGGTGTATCGCTGAGGATAGCCTCGTTTAAAACGTCATGCCCCACTGAACCGCCTTTCCTCCCCCCCTTCACCCGGACTTGCGCTTTAATGGCCGTGAGTCCAGCCATGAATAAATGTAAAGACGACCATCGGCTTTGTTATCGCTCGGGGGCTCATTTGTGAGGCGGGCAGTAGTTGCAAAGGCTACAATGACCACACAAAATATGCCTGTGGGCAGCACTTTACTCCGCTCCGGGGGGTAATAGGAATAATAATAACATAAAAAAAACACACTTGTTGCCCGAAGGACGTGGTGGCAGCCCGTTTTCAGAGGCTAGCAATTGCACCTCTTCCTATCCCTTTCCTTCGCTTTCCGAAAGGCGGCTTTCAGTTCTTCCATTTGTGCGAACTCTACACGGTATATTGGCGGATCGAGGAAAAGTGCGCATTCTTGCATGTTCCGTGTCGGATTTCTTTATTTTTCTTTTTCGCTCATCTGGTTTTTATTGTGCAGTATAATCCCTAGGAACATAAACCTGTGGCGCTTTAAGTTCAGACAAAGTGCATTTTGATCAGTTTTGTTTTTCGTTAGCTTCTAATTATGCTTGCAGCCTGACATCAAAGAAGTAGTATTACTAGTAGAAACTACTATATTTTTCGTATAGAAAGCCGTTTATGAATTCCTTGCATCAATGTGTGATTAAAATTCTTCATTTGCAGCATCGAAGCCATATAGCCATGGCTTGTATTCCAGTAACAGTTTGTAGCCTGCTGTTCATGTGTAGCAGTCACATGAATTTCTAGCTTAAATTATTCATAGCACAGTGAAGAAAATCAATAGCTGCATATAAGGCTCACACGTTAGAAGCAAAACTCAAACATAATTTGACAAAAAATGCAGTGCTGTAGTTTTCCTGTAGTAGTGATGTAATTGGATCCAGGCGATCGCTAAGATCTGGGTGAATTCAGGAGGAGCGAAAAGCTGGTGCATGCAGTAGCTGTTTCCATTCGGGCAGTTGTGCTGAGAATTTGCGATGCTCAACGACTGACATTAGCTGAGGCCAAGGTATTGACAGAGCGCATATGAAGAACATGAACAGTGTTCGATACCGTGTTTTGTTTAGCGGAACTAGTACTTTCATTATTTTCTAAAAGTTTTCATTATATATTTAGTTGATATTTCTTTGGTGTGGAGGAGGTATAACTAATACGTTTCGATTCTACAGTAATTTTCCTCCAACTTCTTGCTCCTGCCTTAGCGAATTGTCACATTCTGCTGTATAACCTGACAGCAAATTTTTTAACTCATCTTGCTAATCCTGTGTCGGCAGCCCCGTCGCTCATCGGTTAAAAAAAAAAACAGTAGAGAGGCATGTGGGTTGCTGAATCAATAAACAAATTATGGTACTTCTACCCTAGACACACAGCGCCGGGGCGGACACGGTCCTGATGGAACTGAGTTATTTTTCGGTTTAGTGCCAGTCTTGTCGGTGAAGAGCGCGGTCTAACAGAAGCTGGAATTTGACCCTGCGATCAGATGTTCAGGGACTAGGCACCAAAAGCAGAGGATGCGGTGAAGGAAGCCAGGGAGACACAGCGCTAGCCGGTGGAACTGAGCGAATCCCTGATAAGAGCGACGTTGGCTTTCCCATGTGATCTTTCACTTTCCTTCTCTCACTGAAGCGCGCTGTAAATTATCGCATCTGGCTGTCATCGCAGCCCACCCAGAAGGACGCCGAGGGGAGAAAGGAGCATTATGTGAGCCCATTCAGGGCCGCTTTGTGTTGGTTGCTTCGCTACGCGGCTATGATGGCCTGACCAAATAAAGAGTGTGCTGATGAATGGCATGTTTATTTAGAGAGGAAAGAGCGGGTTTTCTTTTTGGGAGCTTCACGGAAAGCGAAGCTGGAACTGCGATACAAGGACAGAAAACTTTCTTGCGATAAAATAACTGCTCTGCTGACGACGGCGTGAAGTTTGCGGCCAGCTACACAGTTCTCTTCTTTCTGCTTTTCTCTCGTTCGCTCCAGCTCCCTATCTTGGCGAACTAAATGGACCTCCCAAGGTTGTAGTGCGCTTCGAGAGTGATTAAATAATGGCAAGTATTCTAAATGCATTTGGGCATCCCTGCCATTCGTTACCACGTAGCGCTTTGACTTTGCATTGCTATATGAAGTCAATTAGACGTCAGTGGTCTTGCGATTCCCGTCTTCAAATGGGTGGCAACCCGTCGCCAACCTAGCGGAAAGGAAGCGCTTTTTTCCAAAATATGTGCGCTGACGGCGAGCGCCAACACGGTAGCATGAGGAACCCTTTGGTTTCAGGGAGGCAACAAGGGGGAGGGGGAGGGGCACGACAGTGTTGCCGGATGAGTTTTATTTCGCGTTCAAAGCCAACTTTGCAGAGATTGCTTGCGTCCGCGTTTCTAGTTCACTAAGAATATAGTTTAATCAGGAGATAACCGTTGCCGTTGCCTGGTCTTAAGACCTAAGCAAAAAGAAATAGCGAAACAAAGCCACACCATTTGGCATATAAAAGCCACTCGAATTCGATCAAGCTTTTGGCGCATGATAACCATAGATAACCCCCTTCATGGATCCCTGCCTTGTCGTGGCGGAGGGGCTTGCGAAACTCGATGAAGTCGTGAGCTCTGCTGTGTAGGGCCACCCAAGATAGACAGGTCACGGCAGAGAGTCTCTGACAAAATGTGATTCACTGGAGAAGGTAATGGCAACCTACTCCAGTATTTCTTGCCACGAAAACCCTATGGCCAGTCACAATACCATTAATGATATGGCGCCGGAAGATGAGCCCTCCCAGGTTGGAAGGCGTCCCGACATGTTACTGGGGTTAAACAAAGGGTGATTCCTAGTAGCTCCAGGACGAATGAAGCGGCTGGGCTAAAGCCAAAAAGACGCTCAGTTGTGGATGTTTCGGGAAGCGGCCGGAAAGTCCGATGTTGCAAGGAGATATATCACATAACAACATGGAATGTAATATCTATGACGCAAGGTAAACTGGATGTCGTCAAGCGAGAAATGGACAGATTGAACATTGATATCTTAGGTATCAGCGAGCTCAAGTGGACCGGAATGAGAGAATTTAACTCCGGCGACCATTATGTCTTTTATTGTGGGCACGAATCCAAGAAAAGGAATGGGGTCGCGCTCATAGTAAACAGAAGAATGGACAAAACAGTGCTAGGGTACAACCCCAAAAACGACCCAATGATTTCACTTCGGATCCAAGGTTACCCTTTCAACATAACAGTTATCCAAGTCTATGCACCGACCACTACTGCTGAAGAAGCTGACGTTGAGAGATTTTATGCGGACCTACAATGCCTTTAAGACCGCACCCCATCATCAGACATCGTTTTTCTCATAGGAGACTGGAATGCTAAGGTCGGGAGAGAAGAAATATCCGGAATTATAGGCAAGTTCGGCCTTGGTGAGCGAAATGAAGCTGGGCAGAGGCTAGTAGAGTTTTGTCAAGAAAACAACCTGACCATAGCGAATACTCATTTTCAACAGCACAAGAGGCCCCTGTACACATGGACTTCACCGGACGGTCTGTACAGGAATCAGATCAACTATATTCTTTGCGGCAGAGATGGAGAAGCGCTATACAAGCAGTAAAAACAAGGCCTGGGGCCGATTGTGGCACCGATCATCAGCTTCTTGTTGCCAAAATTAAGCTTCGATTGAGGAAAACGCAGAAAACTAGAAGGCCTTTCAGGTATGATCTGGATCAAATTCCATTAGAATATGCTGTGGAAGTGAGGAATCGATTTCAAGAATCAGATCTAGAAGACAGAGAGCCCGAAGAGATGTGGACTGATGTTCGTGATATAATACAAGAAGTTGCTACAAAGGTAGTTCCAAAGCGAAAGAAATGCAAGAAAGCAAAATGGTGATCTGAAGAGGCTTTGCAAATAGCTACGGAAAGGAGGATGGCAAAAGTTATGGAGGAAAGAGAAAGATACAAGGTTCTCAATGCTGATTTTCAGAAAATCGCAAGGAGAGATAAGAATGCCTTCCTGAACATACAGTGCCAAGCAGTTGAGGACAACAGCCAATTAAGGAACACAAGAGCTCTGTATAAGACACTCAAAGATATCAAAGGAAGCTTCTGTGCTAAGCTGGGCGTGATAAAGGACAAACGAGGCAAGGACCTCTCTGAAGCCTCAGAGATAAAGAAGTGGCAGGAATACACAGAAGAACTGTACAAGAAGGACCCGAATGTGCAAACCCAACATAAGACGGTTGTGATTACTGATCTCGAGCCGGGCATCCTGAAGAGTGAAGTTGAACGGGCCTTATCCAGCCTTGCTAAGAACAAAGCTAGCGGAATTGATGGCATTCCAGCCGAGTTGCATCAAAACCTCAAGCATGGCGCTGTTAACATTCTTCATACATTATGTCAGACGATTTGGACAACCCTGCAGTGGCCATAAGATTGGAGGAGGTCAGTTTACATCCCCATTCCAAAGAAAGGCAGTGCCAAAGATTGTTCCAACTACCGCACGATCGCGCTTATTTCGCATGCTAGCAAGGTGATGTTGAAAATTCTCCAAGGTAGGCTGCAGCAGTATGTGGATCGGGAGCGTCCGGACGTGCAAGCTGGGTTTCGCAAGGGCAGAGGAACTAGAGACCAAATTGCCAACCTTCGCTGGATCACGGAAAATGCAAGAGAGTTCCTGACACCCATCTACTTCTGCTTTATTGATTATGCGAAAGCATTTGACTGCGTAGATCACAGCAGATTGTGGCAAGCTCTCCAAGAGATGGGAGTTCCAATTCACCTCATCGGTCTCCTCAGGAACCTGTATGAAGGACAAGAGGCCACAGTCAGAACTGGGCTTGGTCTTACTGATTGGTTTCCGATTGAGAAAGAAGTGAGGCAAAGCTGCATACTGTCGCCCTGCCTATTTAACCTATATGCAGAGTGCATCATGAGGAAGGCCGGTCTGGACGAGTCTTCAGCTGGAGTGAAGATTGCTGGAAAACGTATCAACAACCTTAGATATGCGGATGATACCACTTTAACGGCAGCAAGTGAAGTGGAACTCAAGAGACTTCTGATGCGCGTACAAGAAGAGAGTGAGAAGTTTGGGCTTCAACTGAACATTAAAAGACAATGATCATGGCGTCTTGCCCTATCAAGTCCTGGAACATAAATGGACAAGAAGTGGAAGCGGTGACTGATTTTGTCTTCTTGGGCTCCAAGATTACCTCAGAAGGAGACTGCAGCCATGAAATTAGGAGACGCCTGCTTCTGGGAAAGAGAGCAATGGTTAGCCTTGACCGCCTAGTAAAGAGCAGAGACATTAGTCTGTGTAACTCGTGCTATGGTCTTTCCAGTTGTGATGTATGGATGCGAGAGTTGGACTGTGAAAAAGGCTGACCGCCGAAGAATTGACGCGTTTGAATTGCGGTGCTGGCGAAGACTCTTGAGAGTTCCTTGGACTGCCAGAAGATCAAATCAGTCGAAATTGTCGGCCATAAAACCTGACTGCTCATTGGAGGGTCAAATTCTAGAGTTAAAGCTCAGCTACTTTGGTCATCTGATGAGAAGAGAGGAGTCGCTGGAGAAAGATTTGATATTGGGAAATGTTGAGGGTCGCCGGAGAAGGGGTAGGCAGCGAACGCGATGGTTAGATGGCATCCTCGAGGCACTGCAGATGAAGTTATGTGATGTTAGGAAGATAGTGAGACACCGGAAAGCGTGGCGTGACATGGTCCATAGGGTCACGAAGAGTCGGATACGACTGAACGACTGAACTGGACTGAACTGAACCATAGTTACCCGTGCGCCGTAAAACCCTATGTAACAAACTAAATAGCGTTCAACTTTTTCTCCATAGGAAATCTTTACACCATCAGTGGTTAAGATGTTTCCCACATGCGCAGCGTCATTGCTACTGTGATTGTGATACCTGAAGCTGTATCACACCAATTGCTTTTATAGCGGTCACGCAACTTATGAGTCTGCAGAAACATGGTACGTTGGTTAGCAGATTTGAGACCCTTGATGTATCCGAAAGAAAATTTTCCAAATGATCAATGAGACTCCTGCGGCGTCTACGTGAAATTGTTGGATTTCTACTGGACGCTGCATGATTATCTATTTATCTCTTCTGTGAGGAATTGACAGAGGAAACATTGTTAGTTTATGAATCTTTATTGTGCATTACCAACTTTATTTTAGGTAACCCAGACAATCCGGGATGCCATGTTGCAGTATGGGTTTCAATTAAAGATGTTTAGTTCAAGTGGGTCATGCATAGCCTTCTGGTCACAGACGTCGTCACTTCCACTGCACTTTCCAGAGGCATACTGACGATGTTTCGAGGGTCCGACGCTTCAAATTAGAGGGGTGCAAGGGGCCCCTGTGTTTGATTCCCATCTCATTCCTCCACTCAAAAGCAGCTGCACGAGTTTGCAGCTTCTTCCTACTGCACCATGAATATTGTCCCGGAACGTCACACGGAGCAATATCACGTGCGTCTTTGGAATTGCAGCGTAAGGGAAGTAAAATGCTGCCATCAAATTACTCCGCTGACCTATCTCTCTGACCACGTCATCTGGCAGCTACTGCATGCCAGAGGCATGCTTGTAACGCTTTTGAGGCTCAGAGGGAGTAAAAGAGGGGTGGGGGAGAGGGGGAAGCAAGGGCCGAGGTGTTCTTCACCTTCCAACTGCCATCATCGCGAGCCATGCTCGAGCTTTTACCCAGGATGTTATGCTTCCTTCACACGGTCGACGGCACCGACTCTGTAACAGATATTTTTGAACATGGCTTAAAAAATGTCGATACAAGCGAAAAAGATCCCCTACCAATCTTTCGACTCATCATTTCCTGCGACGACTCCCTCTTTAATTATTACTACGAACTCAAGAGCGGTTAATTATACTTATTTGTATGCCCGGTGAAATATAAAATATATACTGGCAGCCGTACCTTTTCTGTAAAACAAATATACTGCAGCACTTTAGATGCTGTATCATAGATATACCGGGTGTTTTCTTTTTCTTATAGGGTCCGATTTTTTAAATAAAATTCACTGCCTAGAGTTTTATTTTATCCCTGTTCCTTCACTGTGGCTAAGGTGGACCCCTGGCAAGAAAGCGAAATGTTTTAGTTAGTTTGGTAATAAACTATATAGGTTAACTTGTTAGTTTCCATTTCAGGGGGTCTGCTGAATTTGCAGCACTGAAGCTTGTCATAAAATGTCCTACTAAAACTTGTCCTACGAGGTCAACAGATGTATGCCTCATGGGTGCATTCTCGTTGTAACACAGTGCTAGTTGGTGGTTCCCGCATAGATTGTTCCGCCTCGGCGCTTTGAAGCCCGATTACAGGCGAAACAACTGCGCGCATTGGGTACCGGCGCTACGGCTACCTGTGAGCCCACGGTCGAGGCGAAATTGACAATGTACCACCGGGGGCCCATCTGGTGCCGGTGAAGTGAAGAAATATATATGTGTATAATCTAAGTCACATAGATGGGCTCCCTGTCACGGTTTGATGCTGGCCATCAATGTTTTGTGGCAGGCTCAGCTATTTTTGAAATTGCTGAGCCTGTCACAAAGTGCGGCTTAGCTGCCGCTATTCCTGATGTTTGTAAAGGGAGCAAGGATCCCGTCGAGCCGATTATTTGTTTTTTTAGCCGCTCTCCCCGAAACATATTGTAGTAACGAACAAATAAAATTGAATTTGTATTGAGATGACTAAAACGACATCAAAAGCTTCTTGTTTCCTATATTGGACAAAAAGACATACCCGCAACTCATGTAAAGAAATGAAAAAGCAGAAATACAAATTCAAGGATTCGCCATATGTTACACAACTATACACGCGACTAAAATTATTCTATGCTCAACTGCTGAAGTTATGAATTCATCTGAATGGGCACAATACTGCAGTGCGTATGGCTAAAGATAGCAGAAAATTAAAAAAAAAATCTACATGTCAGTTTTGAAAGAGAAATGTGCACATTATTATGGAAAAGACACATTTCTGTCTCCTGAGAGAAGGTACCGTAGGGAATGGTTGCGGTTTCAACTGCGATAACGCAGTTTCTTTTGCTGTGCGCTAGCGCATCTATCAGTCCGGCATTAATAATTTATGCTGCCTGAGAAATGCGTCTGTCGTAGGGAGTGCGCCACATTAGAAATAATAAAAATTCCATAAAATGTGGCTGCATCCTTGTGTTTGTTATTATAACAAAGAAGGCTGCACAAGAGCAATTTGTGTACACGTGCCTGGTGAGGAGCGGAAATAATTAAACTTCCCGGTCTTTCTTCTCTGGTAGCTTTATTTGCAATGTTTATAGTACGCGTGAGAGTTGTTTCAGGCTGAAATACATTCACGATTCCGTAAAATGTTAGAAAAAGAACTACAACAAAATATGAGAAAAGGTAGATAGTTCCTCACTTCGTTTAAGTTCGCCTATCTCGAGAGTAGAAGAGAGTGCATTAAAGCGTACACAGCGCAGGGCACTCATGCATACAGGAGCAGGCATATTGTGTTTACTAGCAGGAGTTCAATCCCTTAGACAAGAAATATCGCAGTGGCGCTTCCGCTGTGTTCACGCTAGATGAATGGCAATACAATAAATCATGCATCTAGGCTTTCAGACACTGTCTGTAGCTCACCCGTCTAGTGGTCCTAAAGGAGCTCAGCACACCGAAACAATTGCCGAGAAGCCACACAGCAAACACATTTGAAGCTTAACTTTTACTACCCCATCACAGTCCAAGGTCACTGTCAGCTCTAATTTGGACTTTCAAAGAAGCAAAGGACAAAATGTGGCTATAAGCAAAGACCATATGCCACCGATATAGTGTCTTTTTTATTGTTTAACACAATACAGTGTTTACAAAAAACGTTCAGTTTTATTGACTGAGGTAACATGACTGAAATTCTTTCCATGATTTTAAAGTTTCGAAGTGCGAGACCTAGTCTGGTGCTGGATCCGCAAGTTTTATCACTTCACAATACCTTGCAATGGCTTCACTGAAGTATTCTCTCACTGGCCGTTCGTGTAGATCTGCGTGACGCAATTCCATTCTAAATCTACAGGGGCAGGCAGGAAATATTTCTTTAGAGAACTTTGGAGGACGTCTGAGAATAAAAATGCTGCCCAGCAGTGCAAAGAAACATGTCCAACAGTTTCATCCTTTTTTGCACACTAGAGTGTGAACTGCACATGGTACAAAAATCCATTTGTACTGCAACAGCGGTTTAACCCGAAAAGTGCCGCTATGCAATGTGAAAAAGAATGTCCTAACTGCAAGGGTAATGTCTATTTTTTAATTAGCTTTAGACATCTTGACCTGGCCTGCACTGTACGTGGTCTTACACAATGGTGGAGGGTGCAGTGAGCTACATATATCCCTGCTAAGTATCGCACCGCCTTTGACCTTTTGCTTTTGATCCGATATTTGGCTAAAGCAAAGAACAAAAAGACTGCCGCCTCCAGGAATAAAACCGCTATCACTCCAATCCCAACAGAGCGTGCAATCCACTAAACTGCACCGGGCTCGTGAGAAACAGACCGCGATTCTCCTTGTCAAGCATGAGGATTATATTAGCGACGAAAGTGATGGTCATTTAGTGATAATGATGATGATTATAGTAGCGATGATAATGATAGTAAGGATAAGAATATTGGTGGTAGCCGCGATAACAAACATGGTGCATTTAATTGAAAATGACGATAGTAGCGACAGTTATGATGGTTTTGAGTAAAAGAAACGCAAGGAGGCCTAACGAAGCTTTTCCATCGTCCTGGGTTAGCCGGTTTAAACACCAGCAATTTTTAGGTGCAAACAAATTTGCTGGGATGTCTGCATTTTCATAACAGTTGCCATCTGGATCAGTAACTGCTATTGCGTAGCGCTCGCATTTTTTACCAGTCCTTCTTGCACTTTGTCTTATGCGCGATGTCTCAAAGCGTGCAGTAAGCATTGCAAGCCTAGGTAAGGTCATATCTCTGAAAGTGCTCTTTTCTACAGTCGCACTGTAAATGTTGAACCTTTAAGCCTTAATGGGAGTTTTTTGTTTTTAATTCATGATTGTTCTGCGAAATTTATGTGGGTTTGTTTCGAATTCATATGGAAATATATTTTAAAATTGCCAGAGTTTACATTTCAGAATGCATCGTATACCTATAGAGCGGAAAGTTACGGAAGGCTGCAGTGAACTACTGAAAAAATTAATGATGAATGATAATCGCTAAGACTCACATAAGTAACTACGAATAGAAGGCAAGCGTAGCAGGGGTTGGCAGAAAGTTAGTTTGGCCGATGAGATTAAGAATATTGTGGTGATCAAAGTATGCAGCTATCATAGGACCATGTTAATTGGCGTAGTATAGGGAAGGCTGTTGCGCTGTAGTAGATATAGTCCGGCAAATGATGATGACGATGACTGTAATACACATGCCAATTGTTCTGCGCTATCAAACCTCACATCAAAACATATTTGTACGCAGTGCCCAGGAAATGCGCACAGCTTTTTGCGAATAACATTCACATCATTATACTTGAAATTTTCTAGCTAGATTTCTCGGACAAGCTGTAGACGATATTTTTTTCTTTCAACCCCCCCTCCCCTCCCCTGTTCTTCGACAGTTTACGGGGTCAGGCCGCAGAAGTTATGTACAATTTACATGTTCTGCACAGGTTGCGTTTGAAAAGAGCCTTCAAGTGTCTAGTTAAGCTCCTTTCTTTTGGCAGGCATTTACAGGAATTTGAACGCCTCACTATGAAATAGTTATTGCTGGCATAGCTCGCAACATACCATCAACACACTGTGAGTAGGTAGAGGGAGGACGCCAAATTTCCTGTCAGCGCTTACAATCGGGTGCGATAGGCGGCAGAACCATCTTAATGCTCGAAGAACACAGTAAGCGCCATCGCTGTAGTGGCCTAACAAATGCTGTATATAAGGTAATTTTGCAACCAGAAGTAAGTAATGGTGTGTCTTACTGTACACATCGAGGGTGATGTGAAGAAAGAACAACAATAACAAGGTCGCTCAGCGTCCAAACATTCCCCCTTGCACAGATCAACAGAGGGAATGCGATGGGAGGATGGGGAAGCAGAAGAAGCGAAGGACCGAGGAAGGGCGATGCAATGAAAACGCAAAAGTATTGAATAATTGAGCTGCGTGCTCTTTTCCACCGGGATATACTCTTACCGAGCAAGCGAGAGTGGCTTGGCGTGCCTAACAAATGCCTTAGCAACCATGAACTATTCCGGTTAAGTTGCCTAACGCGGCATCTGCTCGTCATCCTCGCTTCTAATCCATCGCGTTGTTCACATTAGCGGCCATTATTGGTTTAGGGCTCGGTGCATTCCTACTCTAATTGTTTTTCCTGCATTATTCAGACAGTCAGACTAGTCACTCTTCCGCGTATTGTAGCCCATTTTTACGAGCCATCTGAATGAAGAAGGTTTACGTGCACGGCTTGGTTAGTCCCGGGTCACCCATGAGTAAGTCTTCTGGGTTGTGCAGCGGTCGAGTTGGTAATTATTGATTAAAAAAAAACAGAAAATACTTATCTGACCTTGGTGCTGGCAGGCCTGAAAGAAGCTAGCCTCTTTTATTATGTTTCATGCGGGTATTCTCTCTACGGACTACTGGAGAATCAAATATCGAGAGAATCCAGATCGTAGTAGGCGAAACTAAGGAATATGAAGCGACACACTGGCGAAGATGGCTTTATTCATGTTGGCTGTGCTTCCACGTAACTTCCCTTTGCTTTATTTTTTATGGAATGTTTCAGGCTGCACATTTCATGGTGAGAATATTGTTTTAATTTTTGCTCCTCTAAACTTGAGAGTAGGCTGAAAAAATCTACTTTCGGTCAGAGGAAGAACACTACCATGGTGAAAAGAATCTAATCTTATAAACTGGCCTCAGAAAATTTATCTAGGAGGTTATTTATTCTTAACTATAAGAAAACAGAGAACAAAAGATTGTATTAAGCCGGATCTCATCCAAAGTGCTGAAAATTGCGCAATCGCCTAATATTTTCTACGACTATTCTTGTTACTCAAGGCAAAACGTAGACCAATAAGAGAGTATTTTCCCATTGACGTCCAACCAAGCAAAGTCATGCAACTGCAAAGGACAGCTATGGAAGAAAAAACCAAGTCTGCCTTGAATTATTCTACACGATTGCTCTTTTCCTTTTTTTGCTTCGTCAGTGTGATAGCTTGATAAAATCTCTCACCGAGATTGATGTCGGTGGCCTGCCCATCGCTTATCGCTGGTTGTGGCTGGAGCTTCTTATGCTCCGTTCGAATGTGCTGACGCTGACAGAGATTTGAGACTATGCTGATAGTGGCGTCCCTCGGCCGAACATTTCGAGAAGTGGAGCTTGCACGGTTCATTACTTCAAAACACGTTTGTCAGCGCTGCAATACTATAGAACAAACCGCAGACACGTTTTATTTCTCATATTTCGCGGGCTCTCTTTACAGGCTGATATGTAGTTTCTCCCCAGGAATATACAGCGGCGTCCAGCGGTAGATTTCTTTACGTGAACCCTTATAGTACATGGGCGTTTTTGTGCCCATCCCTGAACCTGGGTGCGGATTTCAAGTCCAGGTAATTAGCCTGTGCATACGGCCAACTAGCCGCAAACGCCCTAGCCACTGCGCCACCCTGGACGATAATGATATTTATTTGTTTTTTTTTTCTATAGTGGAGACCTATAGAAGCTTACCCGCTACATGTACCCTTATAGCCAACAGGCGTTTTCGCCCCCATTCTCCAAACTGGGTACATCCTCCAAGGCCAGGTAATTAGCCTGTGCATACGCCCAACGCAGTCGCAAGCGCCCTACCCACTGCGCCACCCTGGAGGCTAATGATATTTATTTTGTTAATTTTTTATAGTGCAGTACTACAGAAGCTTACCCATTACGTGTACCCAAATTGCACACGGGCGTTTTCGCACCCATTCTCTAACTTGGGTTGCAACCTTCGAGGCCGGGTTATGAGCCCGTGCATACCCCCAGCAACGGTGTGTAGCGCCGTAGCCACTGTGCTACCTCTAGAGGTAAGGATTACCGGTTCAATGTCCTTTATATACGTAACAATATAAGCAATAATCTGAATATACTCCGAATATGTTTTCAGCATTTCAGAGTGCTAGCGTTCATGGAAAGGCAGGCGTCGTTGGCTCTGTGAGTTTCAAATCACGAGCATGGCGCTGGCAGGTGGTATTGGTAGCTGATATGCCGAGCAGTTTGAGGATGTGTTTAGTTGCATGACATTGTTAGACAGGAGCTGCCAGCCTTTGCCTCTCTTTTTATAAGGGGAGTGTGAGATCATAATTAGCCTACCAGGGCATTGCGGTCACATTACCCTCAGGTCAGAGAAACACATTCATGTGGTTAGGTTAGATTGCAGCTTAATATGCTGACCTGCATCGTATGCTACCGATTGATACCTTCAAGTGCATTTCAAGTCCACCTTTGGTACTTGCGAGATTAACATTTACCTGCTAAAAAGTAGTATGCATTGGTTCCCAAAAGGACAGAAATCTCAGAGAAAGATTAGAAGGTGAAAAGGTTTGCACTGTTTCGGTTTTGCTGATAATGTTCTTGTTTTCTCTGTTACCGATATCCATGGCTTTTACTCAGCCATGCACCAGATTTGAGACATTTTTCTTAGTGCCTTCATTCACTCATGTTCGCTCTTGATGCTCCTGAAAATGACGCGATTAGGTCTCTTTTACGCAAAATGAGCTCAATTGCAAATCATACCTGCTGGTCTTTTCAACTGCGAAGCATAAGGTACTTTCGTTTGAGTCGTGGCATTACAAGCTGGAGAGCTTTAGTAGTGCTACCAAATGCTCTAAAGAAAGCATTCTTTCACTTCACTGAGGGTAGTTTCAATCACCAAATATATCGCCTAATGAAGGCAGGATACACCAGACAACACCTCCTGCCTGCATGAGAAATCATTCTGGACTGTTTAGGCGAAACAAAAACGAGGAACTGAGAGAATCTGCCAACATAGAAGAAAAGGAAACAGTTTTTTTCTACATACTTAAATTTCCCATACAATATTGAAGATAGGAAGTCGGACCAACGTCTGAGCAGTATTTCCGCCCCCGAAAATCTTCGGAAATGGTTCATACTAATTAAAGCCGAAGTATCACGTAGGAATAGAACAAACTAGGTAGGAGATATCGGAACCCCCTCTACAACTTAGTGAAGTATACTTGGCCCTAAATTGAATAATTATGGTTTTGCCGAATTGATCTTAACAGCTAAATGAGCCGACTAGAAAAAAAAAGTATTCTCAGGATCACTACATTACGACAAACAATAAGTGGGTCTCACGCGGCTAGAAGCATCGCTATATTTTATTCCTTGGTTCATATTACGTGAAACACCTTATATATATATATATATATATATATATATATATATATATATATATAAACACAGAGATCAATTAAGGGTATATATATTGTCACGTAGTGGTGACAAGGCCGTTGACACCAAAAGAAGACACAGGCTTGATGGTACTGAAATTAACTCTTTATTGGGCTGACTTGCGCCCGCAAAAGAACTAAGCAACTCGGCGGCGGCGATAGCAACAAACGTGCTGGTCGATCGTCGAACAAAGAATGCCCGTCACACTCGGCAACGCTCAATTTAAATGCTGCTCAGAACAATCTAGATAACGTCGCAATCAGCTCCCAGCACAAGCTGGAACATTGTAGAAAGACACACGACTGGCCGGAATCTTCGGGACAGATCTCGGTGCATCTTGCGCTACGACGAAACTGATAAAGGTGCGACTCGCGACATCGAACATTAACAAACAAAGAATACACAACTGATACGCGATCCAGAATCATAGTGATCTGGCCGTATGGCGCCGGTTGTTAAAAAACAACAAATACAGTTTTGAAGGTTTCGCGGCTACATATATATATATATATATATATATATATATATATACCGGGTGTCCCAGCTAACTTGAACCAAGGGTTACAAAATAATATATTTGAGGTAGGTCAGTGAAACCAATTGCATACAACTGCCAGCCTGTTTGCGCACTAAAGGCAATTTTTTGTTTTGCACTTACTTAATTAGCTAAATATGTTAATTTTTCTAATTTATTAAATATCGACTTTAGACCAAAAATGTGAATTGGAAAGTTGTAGAGCACCTTCAGAAACCCCCATTCCATTAATTGCGATAAAGAAAGTCTCACGTGTATCTTTTTTTCCGGGCTCAGAAGAAAGCCCGCGAAATATAAATAATACCACGTGACTAGCGCATTTGTGCGCCGCGATAGTGGTGCTCTCAGTCGTGGTTTGAGCGAACGAAATAAGTTGCGGCCGTGACCCGATGGCCCCGTTGCAGCGGCAGGCGGAAATGTTGGCGATGGTTCGAGCGAGCTCGAGCTCGCCCGTCGCCACCGCGATTTTGGCCAGGCCTGCGCACCGCAGCAGCCTACATCACGACAGGCGGATGGCGATAAAGAACCGGCAAATGAAGGTGCAGCGCTAATTTTAGTCGAGTCACATGATGTCATCTCGCCCCTTCAAAAATAAGATTCAGTGGCTGATACCTTATCGCTCATTTGTTTGTCGTGACGTTCGCTGATGGGAGAGAAGGGGGCCTTGTTAGAATGTCGGTGGTGTCGGCTCGCCGCTCTCGCTGATACTGCACCGTCACGTGGGCCGGCTGTCTGACGCGGGCGAGGAAGCCATCGCAGGCATATTGGCCTGCCGCTTTAACGGGGCCAAGAAGACACGGCCGCAGCTGATTTCGTTCGCTCAAACCACGACTGAGAGCACCACAATCGGGGCGCACAAATGCACTAGTCACGTGGTATTATTTGTATTTCGCGGGCTTTCTTCTGAGCCCGGAAAAAAGATACACGTGAGAATTTCTTTATCGCAATTATTGAAATGGGGGTTTCTGAAGGTGCTCTACAACTTTCCAAATTGCATGTTTAGTCTAAAGTCGATATTTAGTAAATTAGATAAATAACATAATTAGCTAATTAAGTAATTACAAAACAAAATATTGCCTGTAGTGCGCAAGGAGGCTGGCAGTGTAATGCAATTGGTTTCTCTGACCTACCTCAAATATATTATTTTGTACCCCTTGGTTCAAGTTAGCTGGGACACCCGGTATATATATATATATATATATATATATATATATATATATATATATATATATATATATATATATATATATATATATATATATATATATATATATATATATATATATATATATATATATATATATATTGTGAGCCTTCACAAGGATCCTCTTCTTTCATGTGTACTTACCATCGTCATCATCCCGCGGCGCCACCGATTCCACGCGCCTAGGCTGCCACTCGGTCGGGAAGCGCTAAATACATCGCTTCCAGCCCCCTGGGCCAACGTCGCAAACGGCCGACTTCTCCACCTTCTGGTCTCCTACAACCCCTTCCCTGCCCGCCACACCGTTTGAAGTAGCCGGCAACGACTTATATGGTCCCCTGCCTCTCTCTGATCGGGGCAGTCATTGGATCACCACGGCCGTAGACCACCTTACGCGCTACGCGGAGACAGCACATACCTGTACCCACTGGCTCGGCTCAAGAGGCTGCAAATTTCTTTTTACTATATATTGTATTGCGGCATGGCGTTCCACAGGTGCTATAAAGTGACCGCGGAACTACCATCTTATCCACAGTCGTAGCCGAAGTTTTCCACGCATCATCCACCCTTCACAAGGCCACTTCAAGCTACCATCCTCAGACTAACAGTCTGACTGAACAATTTCATCGCACTTTATCCGATATGATCTCCATGTACATCACACCGGATCATCGGAATTGAGACACTATTTTACCATTTGTCACATTCGCCTATAATACAGCAGTACAGCGGACTACCGGTTATTCTCCATTTTTCCTCGTTTTTGGCCGTCCTCCCACTACAATGCTCGACAGTTCCTTCTTCTCTACGTCCGACTGTTCCTCCACATCAGTATGTGCCCAGTTCGTATCCCGTGTGGCCCGATGCCGTCATCTTGCTCGCCTCAACACAGAAGCCGGCCAGAAAGATCGCAAGAATCATTACGATTCTACTCATCGCGAGGTCTCCTTCCATCCTGGTGACGAAGTACTACTTCACGCACCTCTCCGCACCCCTGGCCTTAGTGATAAATTTCACCACCGCTACCTTGGTCTATACACGCGCATCGCCCAAACTTCCCCAGTGAACTACAAAGTGACACGTATTCATCCCCCAACCGATCGACGTCGCCGTGACACTGAGATAGTTCATTGTGTCTTATTTGAAGCCATTTGTGCGCCGCGATACAGCAGTTCCTTAGGAGCGGCCAGGCTGGCCGCTTCCGACCCCCCGGAAATATTGTGCGAGCCTTCCAAGGATCTTCTTCTTTCACGTGAACATACCATCGTCATCATCCCGCGGCGCCACCGGTGCCGCGCACCTCGGTTGTGCATGGGAATAAACGCCAGAATTCCTTGCCTTGCTGTCTCGACCTGGCCTTCTTCCACAATATATAGTATATACATAAGGATATTTCGAAAATAAATCACGGGTGATGCAATACAAAAATGTAAAAAAAAAAAATTAGTTGCTGCGACGTCACTTTAAAGCCTCCAGACTCCTCCGAAATAACAAAATCCGCTTTTCTTGGCCGTGTTTCCTACGATGAAGCTGGCTGTACGCACTTTGACGAATGATTTAAAATAACAGCTGGTCACGTGACAGCAAATTATGAAGGTCTATCATTATTGCGAAGTAAGTCGTAGCGGGATGGAAACAACATAGCTATTCGTTTTTTGAGATATACCCTTTTTGTATTGACACTTTTTCTGTCAAGGCAGTACTTACTAATTATTAACTTTTGGGGAATAAATAACTACTGGGGATTAGCATAGGCAACTCCGAATAGTTCTGAATTGGATTCACTGGGCTGAGGACCATTTCATGTTTTGAAACCTCGGTTTAGGTTAGCTAGAAGAACCTTGGTTCAAATCTAACGTGAAAAACCTTTTATTGTGTTTTATTTTATTCTATTTTTATTTTTATTTTATTTTATTGGCTCTGAGATTTTGTTTCCAGCCTTAATTCTTTAAATCTGGCACTTGCCTCATAAGACTGCACCTTCCATGTAAACGCCATTCCTGTCACCAAATAGACGCATCTCAAGCATAAGAAACAGGTCATGTACAATACGCGCAGAGTTGCCATCATTGCTTTCCTTGAACTCAAAGAATACGAAGAAACACAGTATTCACATCTAATCAAGTGAAGAGCCAGATGCGTGCATCTACGTGAGTGCGGTTGAAAAACCCCCCGTGAAACCCATTTACACTCGAATATAAGCGAATTCGTAGTGGTCCAGAAAATAACTCTATCATTAGGTCTCCCGCTATTAAAATTTAAACCCAACACAACACAACACACAACACAGGTCCCCCGATCTTAAAAGGGGGAAGTTAGCTGGATCCGGAGAGTTCCGTTTTCTCGCACCTCTTTTACAAAGTAATGACTGTCGCTAACTCTACATCAGAACGAATACTGTGGGAGCTTTTCGTAACACCTGCTCTCTGACGTGATATTCTTCACACTCGAGGCGAAGTAGCATGAAAGCGCTTCGACAAATGATTCTAGCTGGTGTTCGCGGAAATTTTGGAGACAATGAAATTCAATATTTCCTTTTGATGCAGACGGGCAGCGCTAAGGATGTCATCGTTGTTTCGTCCAGAATTTGCTTCTCTTCTTTTGATTTCTAAATTCGCGATTTCTAACTTTAATTTTGAAGACTCGTAGCCTAAAAGGCCACATGTGAGTATGACAAACCAATAGATTAAATTGGTGGTGCGCAGCTCATTTCTCATGAAACAAATATATAGGCAGTAGATATTTGATCGAATAAACTTCACAGGAGTAATGAGCAAAAGAAAATGTTAATACCATGCTTTAAAATATTGAGCAGCAGATACAATACACTTTAAAAAGATAGACTGAAATAATAAAAAATAAGTAGAGAGTATGTTTATTGCACACAATATGCAAATAGAAGTAAACATAATAGTTCATTTTTAAGACAAATCAATATAACTACTAATATGTAAAGTAATAAACAACATTAAAATAAGCGTCAACCGGGAACGCCGATTAGCAAAGCTGATACCAAGGCGGAGACTGCGCAGAAAAATTGTGACAGTATTTTTAACAGAAAATTTGCCCCATGGTGGTATTAGTAGACTTCCCCATCTATCCGAGTAAACTCGTAATCTTCAAGCAAAGTGGAGCTTTTTTTTTGCAAGCTTTATTTGAGAATTTCATAGCCAGCAATCAGGAAAAACGCCTTGCTGACCAAGGCAGCTTAATGCCCTTAGTATGAAGTAACGTTCGTTAGCAGAGATGACACTACACAAATTTTTAAATATTAAACCTCACGTACCATCAGCGTTCTTCTAATTTATTTTTCGGGCGTGGTGAGCTACATATTCTCTCTTGTGCAGATTTAAGCTAAACAATAAATAAAGTACACCCTGTGAAGAGCTTCGTTCTGATTCATTCTGGAAAATATTTGCCTCTGGTAAGAAGTAGCCTTTTACACTAGCCGTGCAAATTAAGCTGGCGTAAAATAAAATTCTTAACAAAGTGGCCAATTGCTCCAGAACTGTAATGTCAACACATGTCAGTCTTCCCGAAAAACATACAGAATTATTACGCTTACGAGCCTTTAAGGGAAAATAATCTTGTGCCCCAAGTGAAGATCAGGAATTGCTCGAATACTCTAAGAGTAGGCTGGTCACACAATGGTCATGTTTGAAGGCGCAGGTTTTCACTTGCCACTCCAAGCATTACCTGTCGTTGACTACTTTTCCAGTAAATAACTCGGAGTTTCTTCCGTTTTCTACCGCATTTCTAAATACATATGCACATAAAACCTTCACATGCTGTGTACGTCTTTAATCACCTTTTTTTTGCATCGTTGACAAGTCGTGCTCGCTCTTGTCTTCTTCCACTCTATCCGTGTTTGCTACGCTACATTAAAATATGCACAAAAACTCTTCTGCAAGAGACAGTTTGAGAAAAGCCATTTTGCGTTTTGGGATGTTGTGTGCGATGTTAGACTTCCTGTTTATTCACATTTCGATTGAACGCCCTTGCTGGCTGTTTGACTCTCCTCCCATGGACGGAGTGGTGCTCCCAAAATATAAAAGGCAGTTCTTTCGATCTCGAGCACTGAAGCCTCCCTAGCAGTGATCCGATTATGCCTCGAGGGGATTAACACCGCATTCAAAGGCCTCTTGCCTTGGTTTTCCTTTCTGCTGTACTTTTACTTTCTATATTTTAGTACATTTTAAAAAATATATTTCTTTTCTATACTGGGAGCTGCTAAAAAATAGCATGGAAGAAGTAAAAATAATATAATATAGGCAAAGCGTAATCGCCTCTATAAAAGTGAGTGGTGGATTAAGTATAGTACTATTTGCTGGCTTCATTGCTCAATACGCACGCTGTTCTCTTCCTTTTCTTTTCGGGGTGCATAGGCATACTTGATATTGTGACGGCAAGAGGAAAACCGGCCGACATGAGGCAGATTAATTTTCACTTTTTTGCCGTTATCTTCCGGCCGGCAACATCCTCTGCTCTGGCGGAAAACGGAAAATGCGGATATACAGGACAGAGTTTTTAGTCTTGCAAAGACGTACGGCGGGCGTGAGTGATTAGAACGCAAAAGCAACCAACCTCTCTAACATTGTACGTTTAAGGAACTAGCAGCTGTTGGAAGTAGGAAGGCGTAACTTGGCATATGGAAACTTTTCCTGTCAGCATACGGGAGCCTGCTTTATTTTTCGCGCTTATTGCCTATGTTCCGCACGAGTTGAGTCGTCAGTGTTGCTCATGGAAGCAATAGGAATACAATTGGTTTGGTTTATAGGGGTTAAAGTGATACCGCCTATAAGGGACACCGCAATAGAGGATGCCGTAATTTTTACTATAAAACTTGACTGGTTTCCTTCGGAGGCAAGAAGCGTATTTATGGTCTTTGCGCAAACAGCTTTTCGGCATTTACGGTCCACACCATTTTGAAAAAGCAGATAATTTCATCCACCTTTATTTCTGCATGCCGAATCCCGACTTGAGCTCGCCAACTCTAGAGCATTCTATAATGCTCATGATTAATTTTGCTGGCGACAAAACGCCAAGCTTTCGTCTACAGCGCATTTACAGCACGCTTTAAGACCCTTATTTGGACAAAAATACCGAAGCCGTCCGGCAGATCGTTCCTAAAAGCCGAAATTATTGTGGAATTGACGCCGTCCATCAGCTTTTTATATACTTTTCGAATGTTCATATTAAGGTGCAAGCCCGAATATGTGCAAATATTGGTTTAGTCAAAGCACAGTGACTACGCACCGCTCACGTAATGTATCGAACTCTGCTTCGTTCGCTGCGTCTCCTTACATTACTTACCATCCTACCTCAACTTTGAAAGAATTAATGAGAGTGGCCTATATTCAGGAAGCTGTACAAATCCTTAATACTTTCCCTGCATAGAGATATCTACACGTAGTTCTCACCATCGAAATCCGCCAAATGGATGATGCATCAGATACTATGAGAAAGTAAAATCAATGCGAGCAAAAAAGGCTGCGAGGAGAAACGAAAGTCCTCGGTCTTAGATGCCCTAAGCGACAGGAGTGGCTTCCACGCCCTGTTGGTGGCGTTGCGTTACCGCCTACATCGACGCAGACAGGCCTGATGGATTGGCGGTGTCCCCTGAGGAGGCATTAAGTCCTGCTAGTCGTCCCAATCATGAAGTTGCTCCAAAAGACTGATGAAAGCACCCTGGGAGTGTCACTTGTCCTTACTCTCGCGTCTCACTTCCCACTCCATTCTGAACTCTAGATGCTGCTTCCTTCACTACTGTGTTTACAGGACGTTTCCCAAGGTTCTAGATATAAACATCCTGATTCGACGCCAGTGGGGCCTTCCATTTCTAAAATGATAACTTAAGTGATATGGAATTAAATACAAACAATTGGTGAATGTTGGAGTGAATGGTGAATGGCGGACGACCTTTTTGGGGCTCTGAATCGGTTAAAACACATAGGTTGTTTAACGTACGCTTACGTCGGGCAGCCACAAGTACATTCAGATTTCCCATCTATTGAAATGCGGCTGGCGCCACCAGGGTCAGACAGACCTACGTCCATGGGATCCGAAGCCGAATTCAAAAACCACTCATCCATCTTGGCATGTCCGTTAAAGTAAGCACTCTGAATAAACGGCTTTCATTGCTTGTATGCAGGACAGTTGTGGGGCTTGTGTGCGACCACCACAATAATTAGGTGAAAAATATTTGCTCTTCAGGGACTCAAGGACAAAGATGCCTTCAAAAAATGTTCATTGAGATATTTGCGTATTGACTTGTTCCTTAATTTATATACAAATAAGAATTATGTGATCAGTATTACAAACCCCGGCCATATTAAAATGGTAGATTTATTGATGACAAGTTAACAGACTTGAAGAATAGGAATACATATATGAGAGGTTTAATACATTCTTTTCTTTTCCTATGATGTATCAATGACATGTAAAAGCGCCATTTTGAGGACAAAGAGACTGAGAATATCCGTGGGAATTTGCGTGGCATACGAATAAATGAAATGTATGGGTGATGTACGTTAGTGTTTAAGTTAGAGGCCATAACTCACTCACTTTCAAAACACTTGCATTTGTCAAGAGCTTTAAGGCCGCGCCATCAAAGCAGTCTTCATATACGGCTACTAGTAACATCGCACACAAGTCTTATTCAGTGATGTAAGTAGTTTTTCCTATCTGCTTGTGGGGGATAGAGAGAAAAAAAACAATTTAAGTTTGTTAGGTATCCCTTGTAAAAGTAGCTAGGTTTATTCTGCACTGTCGTGCAAGATAGGCCAAAAACCTTGATTATCGGCAACCTCGATAGCCCAGGTGGCAGTCGGAATTGGTACCGCGGAGTCAGAAAGGAACAGTGCAACCTTCAATTCCAAATAGCTGCTCAGGTGTAGTTGCAGCCTATGATATAACCCCAGGCAGTTTCCCAGTACATAACTGTCTGATAATTATGAGTATCAAAAGGTGTCTCTACAGCTGCAGAAGTACGTATTTATCAATAGAATTCTGCGGCTATCTATATGACAGCTGACGCCCTGATAGGAAATATTTGTCACTTATCTCGAATTCACATTTTCAATATCTTAGCAGCCTGTCGACTACTATGCCGAGAACATTATTCGCAAAGGCCATCGGTGCCCAACATAATTTTCTTTGATTCAAATTTACACCCGCCTCTTCGCCATCCTCTCCATCATGAAGGCTTCCCCACACTCTTCAGGTGCTTTCAATACCAGGTATCAAAAAGAAGGTTCATAGATTAATTTACAAGCGATCACTCTGAAACATATGCATTAGAAGTACGGACACCGGCGCCCACACTGACAGCTCAGCGAACCGCAATAGTTATTCCGACTTTGTGTCATCTCCATAATGAACATTGTACTAAGGGCTGAGACGTTATACAAGCCTTCTTTGGGTGGTGCATAATTTACAACTTTTTGCGCCGCCATTGATTGCATTTATTATGAAATTCTATTGGTCTGTTTTTCACTGACTAAAGAGCAGCGCTCCAGGGCTTACAAAACACTCTTCGTCGTGGCTGCCACGAGCAAATGGTACCGGATATCGGTGAAGTTTTCAAGTCTGCCGCCAAGCAAGAGCAACGCATTATTTATTAGTGGTTGCCTGGTCACTGCGGTATCGGAGGCAATCTTTGGACGGGCGAGGCAGCGCGAACAGCTCACCAGGAGGGCCTTCGTGTGTCCACCTCTTTTTATGAGCAAGTGCAGCGATGAGAATCCGAACACTAGCGTGGCAGATCACAATTGCCTCGTGGAATTCTGGTTAGTTTTCAGACTAGCCTTATCTATCAATTGACCATTACTTAAAGCTCTGAATTTCCCCTGATCTACCAAGATTTGATGAAACGGCTTGGTTTGGTGTTGCTGTCACAAACCAGTATTGTTTAGTTATAGACATTGCTGAAGAACCTCAGTGAAGCATATGCGGAAGGGACGAAGCTCTTTCATATATTGTATATGAGTGTCTCCAACATAGTGCCGAAACAGGGCCTCTAAGTAGTGCACTGGAGAATTAATACCAATGCCAGTTGACGGAGAAAAAGACACTCGGAGAGTGGCAGCGGCTATTGTCTACGTTAAAGGCTGGCCAAGCACCTAATAGCGTCGGGGCTGCACGATACGCTTTGACTTTTCATTGTGCGTTTCACCTAGTGACTTCTTTTGCCCTCTTACTCCCTTTTCTTCTTATCATTTATATTCCTTCATCCCTTCCCCCTTCTTTAGGGGAGCTAACTAGCTTCTTTTACTGGCTAACCTCTCCCATCTGCCCCCTCCCTTCTTTTCCTTTTTTGACTATAGGAATTTGCGAAGGAGACGTTTGCAGATACATCTAAGAGAACCTGCTGCAGTGAGCGATGATATAGTCCCTGCGTCCAGGTGATACACGAGGCAGGATTGCTTGCTGAAAGGCCAGCACTAATTTTTCCTGGAATACATCACATGTCGTTTCTTTGTAAATATCATAGTATCTTTTATTTTATTGTTATGGTACAGAGCCAATTCCTTTCGCCGACAAGCACATGAAGGTAGGCGTCATCAGTTGGCGTTCGAAACAAATGTTCGCAATCCGCACAAAGAGCATTTACTGCAAAACCATAAATCATGTCTTTAAGCATACGTTTCAATCTCGGGCTAAACGCCGGCGCAAATGATCCCACCTTCAGCCAGCGCAACAATTGGTAGATTAGCGCAAAAATTAACAATCAAGTTATTGGACAAAACGATGTCTCCTAAAAAGGGAGAGTTTGATAAGCGGCGAGAAGCGCCGATAAAACAGAGCCGTAGAAGACGCGTGTCGAATCTCGGTAACTTCGGCTTTTAGCCCCGAGGCCCTTCATCGAGGCGGGCAGCAAGTTGACGACGTGACGCCATCTGCAATAATTTCCTTTATTTTCTTTATTTGCCTTGGCGCCGGTGGCCATGAAACTGACGGCGCTGAACTAGATACTTTCGCTGGATCTCGAATAAAACGATCGGCTGTAAAACCAGGATGATACGCTGTTCCGACAACGAAGTTGACGGTGCACCGTCGACCAAGTCCCGTCCCCTTCGGACCAAGGGAGTGGACCTGCTTTTCCGCAATACAAATTCGCCGTGAAAAAAGGTAATTTATACGAGTGATTTGGACGCCTGTAGGGTGGCGGGAGTTCGCCCAACTCCGTCTACCGAGGTCGTTAATCATGTGTGTTTTCTTCTCCATCACTTCATTAATATTTTCCTTTTCATTGGAATTATGGCGAGATAGGGAGCTTCTTGGCAAGAAAAGTATGCTTGCAGCAACACCTCTTCACCGCGGAGATCGATGCGGTGATATTGATTTTCAATTACAATTTTACTGACAGCGCGCTTGATGCGCCGAAGAATCGCCAAGTGCCTATCGCAACCTATGCGCTTAGCTGAGGCCGTTTCTCCATGCGAAGCAGGAGTGTCGATGTCGAACGTGCCATTTCCAGGTTTTAGTTGTACGCTGTTGTCTTCTCGTTGTCTCGCTCCGCTCGTAATGCGAGGTTGTGCTAGTCAGTACAGCCGAGCCCGCAATGCAATGGCCAGCAGTCAAACCTCGGGAGAACTCAGAAGTTTCTGTACGACGTCATGGTAGATTGGTGTGTCGCAAGCAGCATGACCAAAGCGCGAGCTGTCACTCGACAGTCAGCTTAATCAAAAAGAAAGCCGTGAACTGCGGTGTACTGAGACTAGTACTCAAATTTTCATTCAAAGTTAGTGAGCTCTGATATCTAGAAGTGTTGTAGCTCATTGCTTCATCTGAACGAGCGTATTATTATTTTTTCTTGTAGCCCATGAGGCATTTTTCTCGCGGCAATTGTTTCGGAACCATTTTTGTTGCAGAGATAATCGCGTGGAGGCAAGGATCCCTATACAGGTTGTGCAAGATAACTTTAACCATGGGTTAAAAGATGAAACAGTTGGGTTAGGCCAGAGAAACAACTTGTATATAGCTGCGAGCCATTTGGCGCACAAGGGGAGATTTCAAACTTTCCATTTAACCAATGATAATTAAAATAATTTTAAAAAATTCCGACTTATTGCCTTTCGACCATAAATGGATGTAGAAAATTGGAGAGCAGAGAGCAGCTTCTATAATCCCCATTCCATTTATTTCCTATAAAGAAAGCCTCACGTGTATCGTTTTTCCAAACTCTAAAGAAAGCACGCGAAATAAAAAAAAATATCATGTGACTGGCGCATTCATGCGCCACGATTATGCTGCTCTCAACCTGGCCTTCAATGAATGAAATCAACTTCGGCCTTGGCTCCACAACTTTTTTTGCTGCGGTAGGCCTATCCGATATGTCTGCGGCAGTCAGCGCACGTGACGGTGCTAGTTGCAGCGAGCTCACCGCGCTGGCTGCAACCACCGCCAGCATATCTGCCAACCTCTAAGACAGGTCTGTCGAGCTAAGCCGCAGCTAATTTCGTTCACTCAAAATACGATTGAGAGCACCACAACTGCGGCTCATGAATGCGTTATTCAGGTGATATTTTTTTTTATTTCGCAGTCTTTCTTTAGAGCTTGGGAAAACGATTCACGTGAGGTGTTCTTTATCGGAAAGAAATGAAATGCGGGTGTGAGAATGTTGTCGCCCGCTCTGCAAATCACGTTTATTGTCCAAAGAAAATACTGAAGAAAATAAAAATTTCTTAATTACGTATTAGTTAATTGCCAAATATTAAATTGATTGTTGTTGGCTGGCATCTGTATACAAGTTGTTTCTTTGGCCTATCTCAAAGGGTTTATTTTTAATTCTTGGCCTAATTTAGCTGGGACACCCGGTATACAAAGTTTTTTGAAACTCATGCAATCTTCACTTGACAAAGCCCCTCCCCCAAAAAAAACGAACAAACAAAGAATACTTACGATTTCTGCCACATGTAATCTCAGCGGAAGGAGGTAACCTGCCATAAGAGGTGAAACCTAATTAGACGTGGACCATTACAAATAATTACTAGCCGGAAATGTTTGCGCCGACAGGCGTATGGTTAATTAGTTGGTTCCGGTTTTAGGCAAACAGCCTATACGCCTTTTGTAAAACTTGCTGCCGCCTGTGCACTACATGTTTTATCAGGATTTACTGCATTCTCCAGGTTAAAAGCAAAAATCTAGTCTGAACAAATTTTATTCACAACTTCCTAAATGACCTTGACCTGAATTTGAATGGTCGCGGAAGCAGAGTGTGTGGCCCACTCGTACAAAGCACGCAACAACGTTCTCATAACAGGGCAGGTTATCTTAAATAATAGCCGCTAATACATTTACTCCAAACTGCTTTCCCAAACTGGACAAAGTGGCAGCTTGCAAAAGCAGAATGGTGCTCGTGGTAGAACTTAATTCGGCCTATCCTGTATGTGTACCAGCGTAGCAAGAGACAAAACGCAAACACACGACTGTTCCGCGTCCAACGGCAGGAAATCTCTTATCACGTGCTAAGTTGAGCTTTCAACGCGACTTCCGCAGGCTTTCCCTCCTCTTTATTCTTCCTTCCTAGGTTTTCCCTTGTCAAACATCCTTTCTTTCTCGTCCTTATTTGGCGAAACTGTATAGTTCGCCGTCTGATGCCTGATGAAACTAGTGGAAAACTGTGATTTAGCAAGCTTATCTCCATGCAGCACCTCCGCTCACTTGCTCATCAAGGAATAAGTGCTCGTCTGGAAAAGAAGAGATAGAAAATATAGCGTTGGAGATCATAGAGAGACAAAAAAAAAAGAATAGGAGGAGGGGCGGGGGGGAGGGGGGTAGGATGCTGGCTTATAAACGCAAAGTTAACCGCGAGGCATTCTTTTCAACGCACTACACACATTCTCCTGTGGTCGTTCGTAGAAAATGGTAGGAATTTCGACATCGTGATGGCTCTAGACTCGTTATCAGGAGTGGTTTAAAGTTTCATCGCACCGGGCTACACACGTGGAGGTCGTTGCAGAGGAGATTTCACAGATCTATCGCTATCGCTCTGCATATGGTTTCGCTTGAGTCTTCTGGTATTTATTGAACAAGCAGGGCAAAAGAGGGGAAAAAAAGACATTGGGGGATGCAAACACAGAAAAGTACCTATTATGGGAGCTTTTTTTTTGCGTTTATCTTGTTGGTATGGAGCAGAAAGTAATCGTTTTTGGTGCATCTTCAGAGCAATTTGCTTTGGAAAAATGTCTAAGTTTCGGTAAAGTTTGAGGGCTCTTTGATCAAGGAAACATTAACAGAATTAATAAGGTTAGCGAGAAATGATGGCTGCACAAACTAAGCTGTTTTTATTGATTTGATTAAACACGGAATCGCCGTTCCTCAGTTACCGCGCCTGCTAGCGTTACAATTTGTTTTTTGTTTTTTTTTTCTTGTTCCGGGAATTGACGTTTGCAAAGATGAACACGTTTTGGGTCATCTCAAACTAATCCTTCAAAATACTTGTTTGGGTTATCTTGCACTTACACCGAAATGTCTTTCTTTATTTTAATTCTGCAAAAAACAACGCAGTTGAGAGCAAAGGCAGACGTACTGCGGAGCTAGTCTATCCTAACTAGAACTGTGTCGTCAGGGAGACAGAACGATGAAACGCGATAGTTTGGTTTGTGGGGCAAACAAAGTATAATACACACGCAGCTGCTTACAATAGAGAACGGTCGGCTAGGGTACAAGGATAGTTGCGATACTGCAATTTGTTTTTCTTTCCGACACTGTAGCCGTACTCTCGATGGCAGGCCAGCACTCGAAGATTAAGCAGTGACACTGAAGCCTCGAAACATAATTTTACAGAAAGGTTCTCGTGCTTTGCAAAACCAGTTTGAGGAAACGCTTTGAATAGAGAGTATCAATTTGCACAAAATAGTTGACAACTTTATAGCCTTCCAAAGGCAACTGACAAGTAAACGAAGCAGTTCAACAAAATAAACCAACAGGGTTGTTTTTTGACACATCATTTGAGTACGCCAGCGTACAGCAAAGGCAATGCTGCTATTTCATCAAGTCACATTCCTAAGGCCTGTAGAAACCTGGAATTTTAAGGCAAAGTCGCTTAACAGCAGGCTGTTTTTTACCCTACGTGGAACGTTAATTTGTTCTTCACTGTCAATTTCGCTGCTAATAAATATATGTTCAAGCACAAAAGAGAACGTATTAATGGCTGCTCACCACATGTCTATGGAATCAGTTTCTGGCTGCGGCGAAAGGGAACAGCGCAGGTAAATGCAAAAATACAATATAAAATTAGGTTACTAACCATTAGATATAGGCCGCTACACACAGAGCGACTATTTAGAAAATATGAAATGAGACAGTTAAACGGCTCATTATATTTGCTGTTGCTTAGTAGTCTGGGCAATACACTTTAGCAACCAACTGGTCTCTTATACACATTTTATTCATCTCGCACCTTTCTCCTTTCGTTAAAAATATTTCATGAGACCATATGTTAGCTTTTGGGTTCTTGAGCTGTTAATGATTTGTACACGCTGCAATTCGTGCTCTACCTGCAGAGCATGCATTGTTGTGTGTTGTAAGAAAAGGTGGTGTTCAATTTAATATCTGCATCGCCATAAGCATAGCTGCGTCACCTATAGAAGGACTATTTCTCTCATATATCCCTAAAATATACCCGGTCCTATGGCCACTGCGCCAACCCGACACTGTGACGCCCTCCTTCTACGCTTTCAGTCTGTTCGAGTGGACTTGGGTACCTAAATGAAGCATTGCTATTTCCTCAACGAATAATTATTTCTGCCCATCAAAGATTGGCCTTCCATCAGAGATTTCTTTCATCTTCGGCTCAAGCATAGCCTTTGAGACAACCTTCAAACAGAAAGCGAAATGAAGCGCCACGTGTTAACGCAAATAGTTTGCCTTCGGCCAAACTAGCATAATTGTATACAATTTTTCTTTCTTCTGAGACAGATTTGAAATCTTCTTTTTTTTTTTTTTGGAGCACCGGTCTTCTCGCGCCATGTTTTATTCTCTACTCATTTCTCTGTCGTTTCGAATTGTGCACAGTGGTGCCATCTATGTTTTGTTCAGTACAATCCTTAAGTGGGACCGATGGAAGAAAAACTAACATTACAAGTGGAATATTTTTCCCGTGAGAGAACTGCTTGGCTGAATTGTATGCTTTCTTCAGGTATGTTTTTCAGCATATATTGCAAAAAAAAGTATTAGCGACTTCTCTTTTAGCAGCATTGCACATCCACCTAAAAAATATACAAATGGTTAAATGTTTCTAAAAATGGCTACTATTGAAAACGGGCTGCAGTCTCTGCAGCCACCCCCGGCAGCTAGCATCTGTGGCATCGAGAAGCTGCTCGCTACGGCTTCTCTTTAATCCTCAAACTATCTCGTGTCTGAAGCTATGGTCGATGAATATTTTCTCTAATAGTTGGCTACAATTCACTTCAGCTAAAAGTATTGTCGATGTTAGCGGGACTTTAGCGTGGCAGGGACATGGCCGTAGGCCAGTATTTCACTGAAATAAAATTTTATTGGGCTGACTAGCCCCTTAAAAAAAAACTAAGCAATTCGGCGCCAGCAATAGCAAATAGTGTGCTCGACAGTCGCCGAAGTGCAAATACCCGACTGCATTCTGTCAAAGACCGGCGCAAAAACATCGAGAGAAACCACCTAAACGATACTGCAAAAATACGGCATACTACGGAAACAGCTGTGCTTGCCTGTAATCATTTGAGACTAATCTCTACGCATCACGCTCTACAAAGAAATTGATAAAGACGCTTTTGGAACTGTCAAGCATGAATAGACAAATAACAGTCACAGTGATAAGACCGCATGCCGGCAGCTGCTCAAAACAACAAAATAACAATTTCTTATGTTCGCGGCAATATCAAAGCTGAAATGGCCCGAAGAAGCTCCTAATGCTTCTCGGTATCTGCATGATCTTGTGCAGCCAAAAAGACGACTAATGGCCTAGAGTAAGCGGGAGAAAGAAATTTATTGGTTGCGAACTGCGGAGTGTGTGAGTATCAGCAATTCGGTATGAGTAAGAAATGTTTAATCACACGCGCTCTTCCATGAGCTTGTGTAAAAACTTCCCACTCGCCTTTCTTGGCGCTCTCTGGGACGCCTCGATAGGCGGAGCGCCTCCCGCTCCACGCTGTCAGGAGACGAATATATTGAGTGGTGGCATCAACGTCATATGATTATTATTGTACCTTACGAGCTTGCGAAGAATGGGCCCGTATTGTGGTGTACGCAGTACCGTGCAAATCTTTCCTCCACCGTATTCCACATGGATTGTTTTGAGGGCTGGTTCCTCCAGGATAGTGCACTGCACTAATAGTTTATTGGAGCTTCGAGCAGTGTGTCGCCTCTCAGACAGTCGTAATAAATTAAATGCATCCTCCTCTTAGTCTCTGCATGATCCGCGGCCGCCCTACTGGCCCGGAAGGCACTTAACCGCGGCCAACACCTTTAAAATTTACATCCCACACTTAATTTTCTCCCAACCATCAGCCACATATTAATCAACCTCCAAAATGCCCGCTCTCACTGCCACTCTCCAGAAGGAACCGACCCAGCACACGCATACGCATTCACACATCCACCCAGCGGATGACGTCACTGTTGCCGAACCAATGCCTAACTCACTTTTGAAGGGGTAGGGGACGTGGATAAATATATAAAAAATAATTTGTCGGATTCCATATTTAGATTGGCTCTGTATTTTCATTACTTACATTTTTATTTTCATTAGTTTTTTGGTAAAAAATAAAGTTTTCGGTAGCACTCACATGTTTATGGGCCTCTGTATGTATTGTGTTCTTTTTATGTCATTACCAAGTAAACTTGATGGTAAAATATTTCTTTCTATAAGATAAGGAACGTGAAATTTTGGGCTGTAAAACACTTTTGGTTTAGTATGCAGTCATACTATGGCGTGAACGTTCATCCAAGATATTCATATGCAATCTTTCCATATCTTTAGAAAACATCGAGCGCCCATACCAATCTTATAGAACAAAGCTAGGTTGTCTGAAGGTTTAAAAATACTCCAAAATATGTGAAAGAAGGGTTGTGAGTTGAGAGTTATTCATGTGCGGTTTTAATCAACTACACACCCGTCTGATCACGAAGTTAGGCAGGCAGGCTAAATGCAGCCAAATATCACTGCTAATTTCGCTCAAGTTCGCGCCCAAAAGTACACGGTACTAAGGCTCAAATTTTAGCGAAATGAAGCGAAAAATGCCACTTCTTACCTAGGTACTTTTGATTGAGCTAATCAAATGTTACATCCGAAATTGAACGAAATTCAGTTGATTTGCGAAAATAAATTAAGAACGAGAATACCTTGTAAGTTTATTCATGAGTTGTCGAAATGCCTGTCTGGTGCGTTTCGAATTAAAGGTAAATATTAATCTCCACCAAAAAAACAGGCCCACGATTTTTGCGCAAAGGTTTTCTTTCTCGGTCACACGCATTTCTACATTTAAAAAGCCCACTTCATTCGAACTTTCACTCAAAAAAGGAAATAAAAAGTAATCAGGAGAAGTGTTCTGTTTCACGGGTACTTGAAGAGGAAATTGCTCACTGACGTTTATTATTTTTTTTTTGTGTGTGTGTGTGTGGTACGGCCTGCATGAATGTTGAATGCTTTTGCCTACTGTGGCGCCGGGATAGGATGGGTCGCACACAGGCGAAAAAGTGAGAAGGCGAAACAAATGCAAGCAGCAAAAGCGAAGGGCGAAGCATTCGAATACAAAAAAAAAGGTCCATCGCCCATAGAGAAAATAATAACAGTATACCTAATGTAAACTGACACTGCAAGTGAAACAGTTGCCGAGCATGAACAGATGCCGGAGCGTTAAAATAAAGAGCACCAAAATCTCGGCATCACTCAAGTCGAATTAGAATCGCAACTGTGTTCTTCTTCGATCTCCCCGTCTGAATAATTGCGCCTCTTCCAGCCTTCTTGAACTCAGGGCACCGGGTATGTTGTAGAAGCCCTTTAAATTTCTCCGGACGATGATAAAACAGATACAGAGCATGCTCCAAGAATGACTCTGCGCATATGATGCTTTGGTTCTAGATCACGTTTTTTCTCTCTTCTACTTGTTTTTGTTGGCTTGCTACTATTAAGGTAGAGACTGCCGGTTGTATAAAAAACGAACGATCTATACCAGCATTTTTTGTTTTGTTTTGTGAGTCAAATTTGCTCTCGACCCTGTTGTAAAGAGAGAGATTAATTGACGTTCGTGCCCTAGGTTTCTTGAAACGCACATCTAGTATCGCAACTGCTAACAGCTAACAGTTCGAATCTCATACTGCTGTATTTGACCTCAAACTTGTTTGCTACTCATCATCATCATCATCGTTATCGCCCTGGCTATACCCACTGCAGGGCGAAGACTTCTCCCATATTCCTCAAATTAGGCCGGTCCTGTGCTAGCTGTATCCAATCCACTTTACCCCTGCGAACTTTGTAACCTCATCCGTCCCCCCAACTTTCTGCCGGCTCCTGCTACGCTTTCCTTCCCTTTGAATCCATTTTGTTACCCTAAGCGACTACCGGTTATCCTCTCTTCGCATTACATGTTCTGCCCATGGCCATTTCTTCTTGATTTTCACTAGAATGTCAGTAACATTAGTTATTTCTCGCAACTATTCTGCACGCTTCCTATCTCTTAACGTTATCCGTACCATTTTTCGCTCCATATAATCCTCTTCGTTGTCCTCAACTTAAGCTCTCTACGTTAGCATCCACGTTTAAGCCGCATAGTTGCGTACAGGTATGATGGAACTGTTGTATACTTTTCTCTTGAGCGATGCCGGTCAGCTGCTAGCCATAATCTGCGAGTGCTTGCCAAAAGCTCTCCATCCCAATCTTGTTCTCCTTGTACTTCTCTTTCATGGTCCAGATCGACGGTTACTACCTGTCCTAAGTAGACATATTCACCTACTACTTCCAGTGCTTCACAATCTAACATAAACTGCTGTTCCTTTCCGAGGCTGTCAAATATTACCTTAGTCTCCTGCATATTTATTTTCAATCATACCTTTCTACTTTATTGGGTGGGTCATCAATGAATCTATGCAGTTCGTCCCCTGAATTACTTAGCAAGTCAAGGTCATCAGCAGGTCGCAGATTACTGAGGTATTATCCATCTACCCTTATCTCTAACTGCTCTCATTCCAAGATTCTGAATATTTCATCTAAGCAAGCTGTGAATAGCACTTGAAAGGTCGTGTCTACTTGCCTAACACCTTTTTTATAAAAATTTCTTTACTTTCTTTATGGAAAACTATGGTTACTGTGCAGCCACTACATATATCTTCCAGTACTTTCACGTACGGCTCGTCTACACCCTGATTTCGCAGTTCCTGCATAACCACCGAGGTCTCTACTATTTCAAATGCTTTTTTGAAATCAATGAACGCTACGTATAGGGGCTGGTTATATTCCGAGAATTTTTCTGTCCCCAGGTTGATGATATAGATATGATCGATAGTAGAGTACCCTTTCCAAAACCTGCTTCATATTTTGTTTGATTACAGCCTAAGGTTGTCCAGGTTCTATTAGTGATTACCTTAGTAAACACCTTATACGCAACAGGTAGTAAGCTGATTGGTCTGCAAATTGTCCGGTCCTCAGCGTCCCCGCTCTTATGAATTAGGATAATTTTTGCGTTCGTCCATGGTTTCCGTACTATCCATAACACCAGGCACTGCGTATACAGGGTGGCCAGGTTTCGTAGCACGATATCCCCCCCTCCCCCCGCCCTTCAACAAATCTACAGTTACCTTATAATCATCAGCTGCTTTTACTGCTAGCCTGAACTTATAATACTGCGAAAAACTTACTGGGTATTGGTAACGCTCGCCAGGTGGTGGCAAAGACGGCATATCATTTAGTCTCGGTCAACGATGAGAAATTTTTATAAGCCTGTGGTGGCTGCTGACGTGGCGCCCTGCGCACTCGTTGGTAGCTACAAAGTCATAAGCTATAAATGTGCGTATAAATAGGCTGCTTTGCATCTTGTTAAATTGTGTGGCAGTATTTGGAAATTCTAAAGTTAAAGCTCAGCTACTTTGGTCATCTGATGAGAAGAGAGGAGTCGCTGGAGAAAGATTTGATGTTGGGAAAGGTTGAGGGTAACCGGAGAAAGGATAGGCAGCGAACGCGATGGTTAGGTGGCATCCTCGAGGCGCTGCAGATAATGTTATGTGATATTAGGAAGATGGTGAGAGACTGGAAAGCGTGGCGTGATATGGTCCATAGGGTCACGAAGAGTCAGACATGACTGAACGACTGAACTGAACTGAACTTGGAAAAATATTATGGTAAAACATTTCGCAGCACAAAAGAGACGTAGCCACAAGCGTAATGAATAAACAATATAGAACAGGTGCTCGTTTGTTCCTTACGCTTGCGTCCACTCTCTTATGTGGTGCGAATTTTTACGGGCACCTTCCCAAAGTCCGTATATCTTACAAAAATGGCATCCTGAGGTGCACTCTTCCAAATGTAATAACTGTGGAGGCACAGCTACCCTAAATCATATGCTCTGGGCTTGCCTAGCGCTAAACGGAACACATAGAAATAAAGAGTCATGAAAATCCTCCCTTCACAGCCAGGATGAACAAATACAAAAACAAGTCATCAGTTAAGCCCAGGCCGCCGCCGGAAGCCGATTCCGGCCGAAATCTAGGGGGGAGATAGTGAAAGGGGGAGCTGCGGCTCCCCCGATCATCCATACTCTCTGACGGGTGCCAAATAAAGTGTTTTCTCTCTTTCTCACTATAGATGGCAACCAAATAGCCCAATTCAGCATTGTTTTGCGAAGAGTTTCAAGAGGATAATTCAAGATAACTTCGTTTTCTGAAGGGCTAATTTAGACTGTACTATTTTCACACGGAACAAGAATTTGAAATAATAATATGCCCATGAAAAATACGAAATCCGAGAGGAATAGCATAAGTCACATTTTCTTTATTACCCAAAGCGATGCGTTTTAAGAACATGCATTGAATTGCTCACATCGCAAGTGAAGCTATTAACTTAAACAAAATTTTGTATTTTGTCGCTAGGACACCACAGATAAACAAGGGCATTTTATTTCATGTGCATATTCTACGAGAACTGATAGTCACCTATATATTCTGAAAATCGAGAGCAAATAATTTTAAGGAAATAATAGAAATCTAGCCTTAAACATGCCCTCGAACACTGGAACGGCTACGGAAGGGGCACAACACTGCAAATTACGGAGCGAGGTGACGTATAGGGAAGATGACTGCAGTAACAAAAATGTAAAACAAGGTTCGATTTTTCCAAGTTTTGTTTTTTCGCTACTTGCCTTTACGAATAGCTGCTTCCCGCCTCTTTCTGAAGGTTCTTTGCCTTCATTTTTGCCTCCCCTTCTTCCTCCCTGAACGCGGTTCTCTAAACCACGTTTTGTGGACAACGATGCAGCGTAGGCAGCCGTGTGAAGGAGGGCGATGAAAGGGAGTAATGTGCTGAATTCTAAGCAGGCAAAGTCGGCTTGCCTGCGGTTATTAAAAATTCGGGGCAGTTTTCTTCCGTCGGCTTAAGGAGCTTAACATGCAGTGGAAGAGAGGGAAGTACTGTAGCGGGCCGTAATATTCACGGCAGAGTAGCTGATTAAAGAGAGAAAAGGCGACCTATCAGCAGGGGTTGCTTCTCATCATGCCCGAATGCTCTTTCCACCGTAGAGGGCAGATTCTTCCCCATGCCTTGATTGCTGACGCTAGATGGAACAAATCAGCGCGTGAGGAAATCAAATATTTTACACTGTTCAAAGTATGCTCCACCTCTTTATTCTCTTGACCTGCTTCCCGTCTGAAAGAGCCGGCGCAGCAGTTCTTTCTGGAACATGGTAGTTTCGCACGGTTTCATCACGCTCGGCGCTCACATTTTCTCAGCCAGTGTGAGGAGCGAAACTTGTTGTTTTATTATAAAATCACCAACACAATTAGTAAATAAATCGGATTTTATAAGAAGTGTTTTCATTACAAATTGATAGGCAGTGCAGCTAAACTGCGCCTTTAAGTGTATAAGGCGATAGCATTAACGGCGTACATACGCTGCTCCCCTTGAAGATAATCGCCCGCGTACATGCATTTTGCCACTAGCATAATCACTAAGCTCTTATTTTAGGCCTATGGTATCTTAAAAATGTACTTTAGACCGCAGTCGTAAGCTGCCATATTAGGTGAAAGACACCCGTCTTAGATATAAAGCCTCGTAACCGTCCAATGTTCTTGCGTGACCTAGACGTAGCATGCCTCATTAGCATTGCACCGTTCTTGGAAGTTTCGATTCCTCTCTTCTCTCTCTCCTGAAATGCGAAACAGCAGTTGTATGTTATTGGTAAATCACCCACGTCGCATGCGTACGTGACGTCACACAAATCTAAGACCAATCACTGCCCGGCAATGTTACCTGCCAGCTAACAGGTCCTAAACCGCTGAGGCCACCGACAATGACGGCGCCAGATTTTCTGAAGGGCGTTTAACGGTATCGCCTTAAAACCGCACAATCACATTGAACTTTTTCATTGCGTCATGAAGCGAAGGTATTGAAGAATAGATATAATTTCTACACTTCATAATTTGCTACTGGCGGTAGCTGAACCTGAAGCGAACACTGGGTTGTAAAGGCTTTTTGAACATCTTTTGAGTGCATATCGGTCGGTTGACCGATATGCACTCTATTCTGTCCAGATGCCCAAAGACGCAGTGAATTTGTTTTTTTATATTAGTAATTTCGGTTGAAATAAACCGATTACATAGTGTCATGTGAGCTCTTAAGACAAAATCACCAATTCATAACTTCTTCTGGTTTCCGCTTTATCTCTGCAAAATTCAAGTAACAATGCTTGTGCCAGTGTGATCTGCAACGTCAGGGCCTATTGTGCCTATTTCAATTTTTCCACACACGCCCCTGTATCTTAATCGTCAAATGATCAATATATCTGAAAACGTGTTAAAATGTTTTTTAGTGAAATTAAACCAGAAGGAAAGCGCAAATTTCCAGTGACGTGTCAGCAATCTCACTACTGTTGACAGATAGATTGTTACAGTGCCATATATTTGCTGACATACACCACGCAATTAAACACGCAAAAACACTAAGACATCATCACCATCGATAGCGTGAGCATCCGGTCATTTCCTGGGGAAAGGTATATATCTAAATTTGCATTTTACCGTGAGCATTATGGGCAGGAACTAGTGCGGGCTAGACAAAAACTGCCAGAAAGTAGAGACACCCGGTGTGAAATTTTCGAAGCAAATAACTTTCTCCTGCAAAGTTGAGTTTGCCCAGTCGAATAAAGCCGTATACCTCTGTTAAAAATACGACAAAATATTCTTCAGTTTTGTCGTAAGCGTTAGGTTTCCCTCTAGGTCTGTAGTACTTCTATGTTGTTCTGTGTTTTCTTCTGCAGCAGTTTTGTCGGTAGTTCTGTAGTATTCCCAGTCGAAAAAAACTACAGAAAATTTTCTGATGTTACGACAGAATTTCTGTGCGGTTTTTGACGGGAAACTAGTTGTGACAACAGAACATTCTGTAGTAACATCAGATATTTCTGTAGTTACAACAGAAAAGTGCCACAGAACTACAAACAACAGAAATATACTACAGAAAAACTACAGAACTACAGGAAAGTACTACAGAACTACAGAAAAGCCTTATGGTTACGACAGAACTACAGAATATTTTGTCGTATTTTTGACAAAGTTCTGTAGATTTTTCCACTGGGATGTACATTTCTGTTACAAACAAAGAAAATTATGATTTTGCTACAGGACATTCGATGGCCACACGTTTCGTACCAGAAACAGCATATAAATTCTATACTAGCAACCAACACTTTCTACAGTTTTTCCGACTAGGTGTTTACGAAATGCAAAAGTACTTAAATTTCATATTATTCACCACACAAAATGCAATGCTGTGAGTAATTTATTTTGCGCAGGGAATTGAACATTTATGAACGGTAAAGCCTTTATTCCGTAACGGAATGCGGTAGAGGCCTATACGACTGCTTAGATCTGATAATGCGAAAGCATGAACATGACCGCAAAGGCCTCAGGAGTCTCTTCACATCGCACCCCGTAGCGCCCGCACAGCCGATACACTCTGTGCCGAAGCCAGAACTCACACGATAGACTCCGCACACAAATTCTCTTGGTCGGTACATAGTTGGGGTACGTACTGACAGATGCTTCAAACTGTAGTTGAGCGGTTGCTTTCGCGTTGCTGGCGGACTGTAGACTTACACTAAGAGCGCACGCTTTCTTCAAAACAACACTCTTGTCGACGCAGAGCTGAGGCTGTAGGGGACGCGCTGCCGCGCGTAGAAGAAGCGTCGTGGCCTACAGAGTGGCAAGACGCCCGCCCGCAGATCATGCGAGGAGGAACTCACTATCAGGCGCGAAGATGGCCTAATTGAAGCGACCGCTTAACGATGACCTTAGGCGCTACTCCCCTCGTACAGCTGCTTTGAAGGGCCGCATCTCTCCGGTAGGTATGCGCTCACTGTTCTTCTACTGCTGCCGGTAAACCAGTGGGTATTCATGCCGTGAAGACTCCGGATTGAGAGTGCGAATGCCAACGGCATCCTGGCCTATAAAAGAACGCTCGCTGCCGGTTGTCTAGTGATACTGTCGTGAGCATCCGGTGAGGCGTACTGCTCAACTGGAGGGGACCTGCGGAATATCCCTGGCCGGTGCTGAGCGAAGACAGGGGCGTGTAGCTAGTAGCCTCCGGCCCCAGTGCCGATATTTTTCTACCATGTACCATGCATGTAAATGTATAAGAACATTTTTTTGCTCGCCTCGTCTCGTGGACTAGGAGCCTTGATACACGGAATGAAATTGCGACCGTGGTGTTCTCGCTACGATTTGGTCGGACGTCATCTTGGCGAAGAGGGTCCAAACAGCACCGTCGTGCGACACCTAAAGTTAATTAAAAGTACCAATAATTGATAAAAGCCAGAAATTAGTCTAGTACCACGCCTTATATGATTCACACTACTCCATCGCGGTGGCTGAATCCAACTCTCGTGCGGAGGCATCAGGTGGCGATCATTGTTTGTCGTTGCCCTTTCGAGCTGGCGTTCACAGTTCTTTTGTCCGAGTACTGCCCAATTTATGACCTCTACTTCTAGCGTGGATCTGGCAACAGCAAACCAAGTGGGATATATTAGGCCTATCATCAAGGCCGCAGTCCGGAAAAGAAGGCCAGCCAGCAGGTCCGATTACAGGACCGCTTCCGAAACCATGGGGTCAGAGTTCCAGTGGCCGGCAACGCCGGTTGAGGCGGGATATGCTCTTCTTTGATGGCTGTACCATTACTATCGGTGAATTATATTTTCTGTGAAGCCGGAGGCTTAGCGGCCGCGATGTTAACAGCACCTGCGCTGCTGTCGCTATTGTTTACGTTGGTGAGGCCGATTTGCATGGCTACATCCATTTTCACTTTCACTCTGGTTTACTATAGTGTGGCAGTGTTCAGAAACGAAGGGGAATTGCCACATTCGACCCTCTACAATCGGAAGCTGGCCGAGCACTCTGCAACACGCGGGCTGCGGAAGACTGCATCTGGTGCGATTTGAATGCTTGGCGAGCTCAGTAATAGTCGATATACACGTTTGCCAAACGGTGGTAGTGATTCCTGAGAAAACGATATATCGTCCACTCAGAGGTGCACTAATACTTGTCCTTGACGTCTGATGGTTTCAACTATTGGCATTTTCAAGAGTGGGGAATAAGAAAGAGTGGGGAGTTGGTGGGCGGGCTCGGTATTGGCACTTTCCTGAGTTGATCAAAACATTGCGCCTGTTTCTGTGCAAGTATATATCTACTAATTATCAACGCAGCTTTGTGTTTAATCTCTGAGTTGCATGATTGTGCATACATACATAACACAGATGAAGTTCCAGATGAGTGCAACTGGCAGGTGCTATCATAAGCCTTTTCTGTCAGCTTATTCTAAAGCTATTGTGTAAAAATCAGTTTATAAGCTAGTTTTTTCGCTACACTCTTGATTTTCAGCTCTTTACTGCAAGAAAAAACACTGCACATTTGCTTTCCTCCAGCGTTAATCGAAGTTAAACCAGCAGCTCTATTTTTAGACAGTGCGTACGAGTTTGGAATGAGTCAAAGACGCAGAATTTTGTTCCGTGTTTTCAGAATAGTCGATTGCAATCAATTTGCCAACTAATATATTTTGCAGCATGTAAACATTGCTTTACGGTTATTCTGTGAAACGCGTCTTGTTAATTTTTTATGTAGGATAAATATTGAATTCAAGCGCTGGAGAAACTTTAGAGCTATCTTTTGCTACGCATTTGGAGGTTAGACTAGTTTAATCAAAACGTTCAGTAAAATATTTTACAAACCACACAGTTACCTCACAATAATAACGATCTTTTAGGAAGCAAGCCATTGAAGCTTAATTATGAAGTAATCACCAACAGTACTCGCGAGTGTAGGTGCAGAAATTGTTTAAAATGTGCTATACCGCGACCGTTAAGAACTTACAGTATTTTCTTATCCATTCTCTAAAACTCACGCAACTCACGCAAATGTGAATGAAAAGGCATTCAAGTAGCAAGTTGTCCACCATTATAATGACAAATATGTGCGAGATTCTCTTCTTTTACAGACTGACTTTAGTGACATTGCCTCATGGTCTGAAAAGTGGGAAATGCAACCAAATATAAAATATGTATAAATCTATTGTTCTCTAAGAGGAAGACAGGAATAGAACCCTATCGAAAAATGCAGTGTCGCTGGGATACTGGACAGTGTTTTCCAGTGTAAAGCAGTATATTTTTTACACTGGCAATACTGCGCCACACTGGCGTCGCACTTGGATTCGCTGGGCCACACTTGGATGGTACTGACGCTCGCAGTTTGGCACTGGCTCGCACTGGCACCTACTGGACATTCACTGCAAGCTCACTGGTCCCAGCGTTTCACAGCGCCAAGCTACACCTTTCACGCTGGGTCGCAGTGTATCACGCTGCGCCTAATGGACGTTCACTGCAAACTCACTGGTCCCAGCGCTGTGCAGCGCCAAGCTGTGCAGTGTCACACTGCACACAGTTTGCACACTGGGACAGTACCCGTCACATTCCCTGAGAAAATTGGGAGCGCTTACTAACGCCTAATTGCTGAAGAATTCATACCGTGCATCTTATTGTAAGTATAGCGGTTTTTAAAATGGGTCTAAATATGCGTCTGGCGGAAGTCCATGCAGCCAATGCCGGACGTCGACGTAGACATGTAGATGCATTATATGCTACGCGCTCTTCCGGAATGACACTAAATTCAGGACCTTCAAAGTAATGTTTAACCGTTTTTACGTCTCGCACTCACATATGATGCCGATCGCGGCGTTTTCATGCGCATTTGCGCGCAGCGATCACTGCAGCGCTGCCGCTCGCACCACATTGCATGCAAGCGTCGCGGCGGCAAAGCAATGCGGCGTACACCGGCCAGCAGAGATACACGATATAGTTTGGCACATCTCTCGTGCTTAGTAAACCGTCTCGAACTCGGCCGTACCTCGATTTGCTCGTACTTTACAAGATGCCAGCATATATGGACCGCCGGCGCCTTCAGTGCTTTCTGAAGTACGTATACTGCGCGCCCCGAATCTATCGAGTGCCGCGGACATTGAAAGCACGCATCTTAAAGCGCAACTTTTTTTTCAAGTGCAAACAGTGCATAGAGGGTGTTCACTATTTTTATTTTTGCGTACATGGAGTTTAAACCCCTGCATGCTCGAGGTTACCGTAACTCGATTGAATGGCCTCCGCTTTCACACGAGCGGAGGATATATGTACGCGCCGGACTTCGGTACGCAGTAGGCACATTTAGTTGCTGAAGCTGACTCTTGGAATTTTGCAGAGGGTGCCACGCAAGCGATCGTTGCTACAACCACCCATATATATGTTCCCACGGCTGGCCTACTCTGTGGCGCATATGAATGAATGTAGTTGAGTACGCGCCCCCAATGCATTGACCGGCTGTGCGGAGCTCGCAATTCTGCCCTCGATCGCGTTCGTTTTATTGCTTGTTGGGCGCTTCCATATCGAGTTTTGATGTGTGCAAAATAAACGTGAATTGTAGCCAAGCACTTGTCCTGTGATTATCGTTCCTCAATTGCGTTTTTGATGCATATATATATGCGTCGAATGTACTACGTACCGCGCGCTCTCAAATGAAACATGCAGTTGCACAATAAATATTCTACTTTCGAGGGGCTGCAAACTGCTGTACAGCAGTATGCGAAGGAGGTTTTATCATTTCTGCCTTGACCATGCATAACTCAGTGTTTTAGGTGTGGTCGAGATAGTTCGAACAGCTCGCCATTAAAGAAGAATTAACGGCTGATTGGGCGATTTGGTGAACCATGACGAACAGTAACATAAGAGCGCGGCAGAAACCATTGTTGTCCTCTTCTCTTCGTCTCATTTCTGTTGCGCTCTTATATTACTGTTCGCCTTTCAAGCCCGCGGCGAGCGCTGGACCAGCAGAGCGACTTTCCACGCTACACCGCTGTCTTGCTAGAAAGTCAACCTAGGCGGCGTTTGACATTCAGCTGGTTTTTGTGGGCCCCGTAATGATAAACAACGCCTTCAGAAACGTGCTAAATGTTCAGAAATATTCAAAAAATGTTTAAAAAAATTATACAGTCATCACAAACACACCAAGAGGGCAGTTTAGATCATTTTCGCAGAAGACACATCCACAGCTAGCTTCATACTTATGAAAGAGGACAATTACCAATAGGCAAAGAGTGGAGATGAACTAGCAATAAACCATTCGGGGGGGGGGGGGGGGGGTTCTATTTAACACTTTCATTCCAGGTTGTCTTCAACAAAAAAAGTGGGCAGACATTGACAAAACAATTGAGCACTCCAGTCAAAACCAAACACCCGCACATCTTTAGAGATCTGTAGAATTGCCAAAGGTCACTTTCCGATTGCTAGGACATTAGAGCTGCATGACAGAGCTGTCATGTGAATAGACCACACCAGACCAAAGGCTTCTCATATAGTATAGCTAACCAAGGTATACCTAACAGCGTTGTGTTGATTTTTATGGCACATAAGCGACTAATGCTGCCATGCGCTAAGAACAAGGTTTAATGTATTTTTTTTTTGCATAATGACTAAAATGTTCTTTAGGATGCAGCTTGTTTAGGAACATTGCTTCCTTTAGGAAACGGAAAATGCAGGGAATTTGGAGTAGTGCACTTCCTCGTAGGATTATACTGGAATGGAAAGGGATCTGTTGCAAAATTGTAGAAAATGTTTTCTTCTTAATTTCTCGCGTCTGGTGCATATGAAAGTAAGATATGGTTTATTGCTAGTTATTGCTTTCTTTATTGCTTTCTATGGTTTATTGCTTTCATAACTATGAAGCTCTGTGTCAGGTGTGGGTGTGTCTTTTGCGAAGACGGCCTAAAATGTCCTCCATGATGTGTTTTTGATGACAGCATGATTTCCATTCCTCAATGATAGGTTTGACAAAGTTGAGTTTGTTGTTTATTTCAATGTTCCAATCATTCTGCAATTTCACTCTCAAATTTTCTTTGTAAAAGCTTCTTGGTATTTTTATGCAGTATATTCAACCTCTAATTTAGCATTGCAGCTAGGTTAGCCGGTTATTTCTCTTCAGCACCTTTGAAGACAGCTGTCCAGCGTTCATAAAGTGTACGGCTTCTGACGACAGGAACTTCTTTCAAGTCATAGAAATAAATGAGACTCACAACCATTAGCTATCTAAGGTATGCATATATATATATATATATATACATATATATATATTGATCGCACAGTGAAATGGTGTCAGCACACTGTTAGAAGAGGTCTTGTAACAACATTCGCTCCCTGAGGTGGTCGTGCCATGTAACCACAAGCACTGACAGAACTCTTGATCATGTTATGTGATGATGCTGCCCTTGCAAAAATAAAGGTACACATTTCAAAACATCCAGTGCACCACTTGACTATTTGCCACCAATGTTTGTGCAAAAATGTCTTTTTCATGCATGTTAACCAGCATGATTAACAAACAGACCTTGTGCACAAACCAAAAGGGCCACGAGGCCACACAATATGGCAGGAGCTGCTAACTCGAGCTTGCAAAGTTACATCTTGAAATTTGTTCTGAGACGTTTCAGCTCCAAGTAAGAAAGGTTACTCCTAGGCCATGTAGGCATATTTGTACAGTTTGGTTAACACAAGCCTTACAGAGGTCTCCGTCAAGTTGTCTTTCACATAACACGGCAGCCTATGACTGCATGCTAATGAGTATGTGTGAGACAACAGAGACATGAATTAAGAAATTAGGGATTAAGTGTGTAGCAAAGGGCATATACAGTTGTGAGAAAAAGTGGTATACTCCACACGCTGCAAGAAAACTGCCCACCAGATTTTTCCGACAGAGAAGCAGTTATTTCTGAGATATGCATTACGTATCCTCCTTGATATACTTGCCATCTTGTCCAAGCAATTTTGTGTGGCACATTTTGTTATACTGAAAAAAATGAATCGTTACGGTTTGCGTCGAGTATACCACTTTTGCTTACTGGTGTACATTAATGGGAATCCACAGTGGCATCCGCAGACAAGAGTCATCAACACTGGCACATCATACCCTTACAGGTGGAGGTTAGGAATCTTCCTAATTTTTGTCTACTCAAAGCTTAAGTCATTTTCTTCGTTCTTCTAGGTATGGAGGATGTCAAAATAATAGCATCAAGAATGCCTAAGACCATCAATTAAGAGGAGGTTGATCTCGTAAATAAATATTTCACAAAATATGGGTGACTAGCAGTGCTAGCAAAAGTCGAATCTTAGCGGAAAGGCATGAAATTGAAATGCAACGAATGCAGAGATGTGTTGCGAGACGATCAACTGTCGTGTGCGACATCTGTCTCCGTTAGTTTGATCAAGTGATTGGCCAAAGTTGATGGAGCTTGTGGTCTTGTGAGAAGTGCAGTGTAGTAGCATAGATGCAACCTTGCCCATTAACAATTTGAGTTCCGTAAGTGCATCATATTGCTTTTGTAAGATGTTCATAGTTTCCATGCAAACATTGTGAGAAATTTCCTTTTAGTGAATGTTTGCTGAAATGTGAATATAATGTGCAATAAAACTAGTGTTTTTTGCTATTTCCTTTTTCATGTATACATTAGTTCTGTAAAGAACTCCACAGGCTTGGAGGAAATGTAATGGCATGCTTTTTGTTACTAGACCCCATCTTGTTCGCTCAGTAGTTAAGAGCGCTCGGCTGTTGAACCCATGGATGCAGATTTGATTCCAGCCGCAGTAGGCATTTCAGTAGAGGCAAAACAATAGGCTATCATGCACCGTGTGGTGCCATTGCTTGTAAAAGAACCCCAGGTGGTTAAAATTATACCTGAGTCCTCAAATATTGCGTCCCTTATAGCCATAGTTGTTTTGGGATGCTAAACCATATATTATATATCACATCACTGTCTGAGTAAGACGCTATTCATAGTCAAATAATCATACACAAAACGACCAGTTTTTTCTGCATGGGACAGCATGTGTTCTACAATTTTATTTTAGCCTTCATGAAGAATGCCACATTGGCTCCACACGGCCTTCTGTCAACCCTTGGTATGTGTCACAATCCCACGGCCGATTATGTATTTGTCTAAGGGCACCTGTGCATGCATGGAGGGGACCATTACGTTCCATTTGTCAGAACTGAAATACATCCTTTACATCACTCCTGTAATTCAACTGCTTGCTATTTGAACTGTCCAGCATTGATGCAAGCTTCAAAGAAGTGCTATTAGCAAATTAATCCAAGAACTGCTTCGGTTTTATCTTCAACAACTGTTCCAGAACCATAATTAGCCAAATGTTGCACAACATGAATGGGAGGTTACAAAACCTAAATAAATGCACATCCTACAAATGGTATGTAGGGTGTCACATCCTAAAGTGACATATATGAAGAATACTGCAGTGGAGGGTTCCAGATTAACTGCTTGGGCTTTGTACCTTGCATTGACATATCGCAGCAAATAGATGTGTTTGCATTTCGCCTCCACCAAAGTGCGGCTGCCATCACTGGGGTTAAAGTGTCACGATGTTGGGGTAAGAACGCAATGCTAAGACGTCGCAGCGTGTAACCTCTCCAGCATTACAGCTGTCAGATGCAAGGCAGATATTCATGTTCAGCTTTGGACTGACAAGCGTAAACGTGTACCATTTGCATTTGCCTAGCTTGACAAAGCAAGAAAAAATAATTTAAAGAAAAGCTAAAAAAAAACACAATACAGGACTAGTCATTAACACATATAAAGCACATTTGTTCCTTTATTAATGATGAAGTGGCCTTCAATAACAGCACAAAGCCTGAAGGAAGGTGCTGTGCCTGGCAGCTAATATTTTCACCTGTAGTAATGCGCATCTTGGGGGTGCTGAGCACTTATTTTTCTGTCCACTCCAACATGCGAAAACTACATCATGTGCATTCCCAACTTTGTGCAACTCCAGGTTAAAGTATTGCCGTTCAATGCTTTTTGCAAGCTTCAAAACAATAGGCGTGTACTTTGTAGAAATAGCCCATTTTCCGAGTTTTAAGCTCCGTAGTGCAGTCTGATAAATTGTCGATCACTTATTTTGGTCTGACTGTTGCACAGCGCGCGTCAATAAGTTTACGGCGCTCTCTTTACGCGACATTTTCGGACTTACCACTGAATAAACACTGACATGCACGTGGATCATCGGCGATCATAAGTGAACACCATCTATGTGAATACCACGACCTAATGTAAAATACAGTAGGTCGTGGTGAATACGCTCAGCGCACGTTCATCACAGCACTCTCGCAGGACGTAGTCCGGACCGTGGTCCGGACATCACGCATCTCACGAAAAGCACAAACCGGCGCCTATACCTCCAGCCACACAGCAAACAAAAATGACGCGATGCTTGTATTAGATCACGGTGGACTAGAGACACGCAGGCGGTACCCAGCAGCTTTTTCAGCGCCGCTTGTCTGTATACAACTTGCAGCACCGCAAAGCATCAGCAGAAAGCGACGCGTTACGTGACGCATTTGATCACTGATGGAAGTGAGGAAACTTTGAAGAATCGAAACTACAAAACTACCATCGTAGACGATAATCCACAGGATAACCAACCAGGCTGGCCGTCATCGATACCATATAGCCTCAACGATTACATATGCGCTTGTGCTTCTCTGCCGCGGTCCAAAACACGTAAACCTATCGGGCCATCACGTAGTCTATCACCCATTGCTACAATCACACATCCGAGGACCTCGGATCCGTCCTGGTTTTCCGACGTATCCCGGAGAAAAAACGCATCGTGTCCGCCGGACGTAAACACCACCGATCGGGTCCGTGAGATATATTTCCCGGATCTGTCAGGCTTTTCCGACGATCCCGAAGAAAAACACACCGAGTACGTCGGATGTAGTACCTTTAAAGCCATTGATCGGGTCCGTCCGACGTACCTTTAGCCACAGCCTTTTTATATTCACTGCACAGCTACAGCAAATGTATGTTGAATCTGCATGTTTGAGGTCTAGAGAATTCCCCGCCCGTCGCGCCTGCCGAGGCAAAGGTGTGCTCCGCTGTAACAGGGATGTTTGAGGAAGACTAGATAACTACCGAGCCTGAATTTCTCATTACGAGAGTACTTTCGTGAGTTCTAGATTAGCGCCAAGAGTGCGGGCACTTCTAAGCGGTCACCATGTGCAAACAGATGCGAACCAGAAATGAACCTGAAAAAATTCTGTCATTTCACGGTCAGTGTTAATATATGGTTCACGTGTACATAATCATATTTATTTTTTCAAGTGTCACCATAAATCTACTTAGTACCAGATACTTCTATACCATCGCAAACAGGGCTTTGCTTGGTAAACCTTTTTGCTCCAGCCTCACAGCTGTGCATCAGTACAAGGCACAACCATATCCGCACTGGCAGTGCTGCTTCCAATGTGCAGGTCCTGATAATTAAACAGCAAATTATTATTCCACGCCCACTATTCTGATTTTCACTATGATATGCATGAGATAATTACAAGGGCTCTGTAGGCTCTTGTTCAAAAGAGAAAGAAGTTTGAGCCAGAAAACCATTGACAGATTTCATTGAAAACATCAAAGAATAACTGCTTTCAGATGTAGATAAATGCTGCACTCAACATTAATCACCATTACTCTGTCAGGCAGCATCTCCAGTGTATAATTATTCTAGTAGCATTTTGTAGGAAAGCAAGCATTCATTAGTATTCATCCATTTCACTTCTCAAAGCAAAGAAAAAAAATATCCTTGGACAACACCGAACCTAAATTACATGTCGACTTTGTTATTCGAGATGGTTTGATTTGTAGCACTGCACTGCTAACCTATGGAAATATTGTATAATGCAGAAATACCTCCTCCCTCTAGCAATGCACCACATGGATAAAGCAGAAGCATAAGAACAGCAATGGAACAGCCATTAGCAAGATAAAAAATAGAACTGCTGCCAATTGTAGATGCAGTTTCAGCTTGAATTGTCTAGGTACTGCATAAAGGATTTTAACTGTTGATAATTTCACAATTAAGAAATAAAATCTGCACCTGTTTCAAACCAAAACTTTTTGTGCATAAATCAAATGCACTGCATAGAGAAAAGGTGTACCAACTAAGTTTGTTGTACATGAACAGCTTCTTTGTTTCAAAACAAAGAAAATCTTACAAAACATACTGCACAACTCCTGAAAGAATGCTTGTGTCCAGGACTCAATTCAGAGTGGTTAGGGTGCTCGACTTCTGTGGCCAAGGATGCAGGATCAAATCACAGCCACGGCGGCCCCTTTTCGAGAGGCAAAAAGCAAGGCGCCCATAGGCTGCGTGATGTCAGTGACGCTAAAAACCCCAAATGGTCTAAATTTTCTGACTCTTCCACTACAGCATCCTGTACAGCTTGAGTCGCTTTGGGACGTTAAATCCCACAAACCAACCAACAAACTCAGAAAGCACACAATTGAATGTGGTGCAAACCGTAAACAGCATGGTTTTGTGATTTGCATTCTGGCACAAAAAGAAATTTTCCCCTTAATAATATCAGGATATACAAATAAAATAGTCTATTTAATTAGCTGATATGGATTAGAAACATTATAGTGTTTCATTTTAATGAGTGCCAAAAAACTTATGGTCATGAAATTCAGTAGCTTTAAAAGCTCCATGATAAAATCTTACCTACAGACATTACGTTTTAAAAGAAGCAGAGTTTTTATGTGCTGCAAAATGCTAGTAACACATATTCAAAAACCCTAGATGATCGAAATTATTTCAAATCAAACACAAACTGCATCGCAAAACCTGTATGCAAGTTAGAGATAAGTGCGACATGCCGTGTTGTCCCATATCATTTCATATTGCTCTGTTTCAACATGAAAAAGAAGACCACAAGTTAGAAAGAGAAGGCGTGTCCCTGTGATCATTGGCTTGCTGCACAACAAAAAGTCACCCTGTGTACCAAGCTTCTGCAACTTAGTAGCAAAACTGTATTTGCACTCTTCTAAGGATGCCAAGCTGGATGCACTTCACAAAAAACTAACCAGCAATTCTCGCACCTAGTTTGTGCACACCACTGCATGTGTTGTACATAGGTGCACTCTTTGACACGGTCAATATACCTTCAGAGCCAATTTACTGCTGTGTGCCCAGGATAACGCAACCTTTACATTCACCAGTGTTCCCAAGTTTGGACATCGGTCATAATCATCATAATTAGCCAGACTATACCCACTGCAGGGCAAAGACCTCTCCCCTATTCCTCCAATTTACCCGGTCATGTGCTAACTGCATCCACTTAACCCATGCGAACTTCCTTAACCACTTCCACCCACCAAACTTCCTGTTGCCACCTGCTACGCTTTCTTTCCCTTGGAATCCAATCTGTTACCCTTAACGACCATCGGTTATCCTCTTTTAGCACAACCTGCCCTGCCCATGCTCTTTTCTTCATTACTTCCTCTAGAACGTCATTAACTCGAGTTATTTCTCTGACCCACTCTACGTGCTTCCTTTCTCTTAACGTTACACCTATCATTTTTCGTTACATAGCCCCCTGTGTTGTCCTCAACTTAAGAAGAACCTTTTTACAGGGTATTCTGTGCAACACAAACACACACAAGAAAAAGGACACCATGGGCGCCCATGCTGAACTCTTTCTTGTGTGTATTTGTATTGCACTCGATACCTTATAATTATGTGTGACAGCCAACTAGCTCAGGAGTTAACTCTCTTAAAGAACCCTTTTTATTAGCCTCCACATTTCAGCCGCAAAAGTGAGTAAGGTAAGATGCAGCTGTTGTATACTTCCTGGGTGATACCGGTAAGCTGCTAGTCATAATCTGCGAATATTTGCCAAATGCGCTCCATCCCAATCTTATTCTCCTAATTATTTCCCTTCCATGGTCTGGATGCGGTTACTACCTGTCCTAAGTAGATATATTTCAAAGGGTAGATACTTGGGCTTGTTGGTACATGATCTAAGGGAACAAAATGTAGCGCACCAAGACAAGGACAGCGCTGTGTGTGTCTTCTTTCTCTGTCCTTGTCTTGGTGCGCTACATTTTGTTCCCTTAGATATATTTGCCTACTACTTCCAGTGCTTCGCTACCTATTGTGAACCTACCTTCCCGAGGCTGTTGAACATTACCTTAGTCTTCTGCATATTGATTTTGAAGCCTACCTTTCTGCTTTTCCTATGTAGGTCATCATCCTTCTTTGCAGTTCATCCCGTGAGCTACTTTGCAGATTACCGCGATTCGAGAATTGCAGATTACTGACATCCGCCCTTATCAACTGCTCCCATTCCAAGTCTCTGAATACTTCCTCTTAGTAAGCTGTGAACAGTACTGGGTAGGTCGTGTCTCCTTGCGTAGTACCTTTTTATATGGGAATTTTGTTACTTTTTTTATGCAGAACTATGGTTACTGATTGAACGGGTAAAACTGCGTCTGCGCCTTGTTTGTGCCTGTGTGTTTCTTACGTCCTGTCTATTTTGCGCAGTTTTACCCGTTCAATTAGTATGAACCAACCAGCCCTTCAGAGTGTATACTGAATGGTTACTGTGCAGCCGCTATATATATCTTAATCCAGTACTTTTACAAACGGCTCGTCTGCAACCTGATTTCACAATGCCTGCATGACTGTCGAGGTTTTTACTAAGTCAAATGCTTTTTCGTAATCAATGAATGCTATGTATAAGGGCTGGTAGCTTAATTGGTTATTATATTCCTAGCATTTTGCTATCACCTGATTGATGATGTGGACATGAAATTTTCGAAAACCTGCTTGATCTTTTGCTTGATTGAAGTCTAAGATTGTCGTAATTGTGTTAGCGATTTTGTGATTACGTTAGTAAACACCGTTATATGTAACAGATAGTAAGCTGATTGGTTTGCAATTTTGAACGCCGCTACAATCCATAATTTCAAACTTCCCGCGTCTCGGCTGCCGATGGTACTTCTGGTTCCCATTGGTTGAAAATAAAAGAAAACTTATGCTCCATTTTTGGCTTTCAAAACGTTTCAAAAACAGGTTAACTTTTTATTATATTATTGATAAAAGGATTGTTAATTATTGTTGCACTTTTGTATACAATACTACGATACTACTACTCACATGTAACTGCTTGGCAGTTCGCATGTGTGTGTACAGGCGCTGGTGTGTATCAACGGTCACCGGTCTGTGTGGCCCACAGCCTATTGTATATTGGGTTATCTTTGTGTTATCTGCCGTATTTTACTTCTGCCTGCGTGTCATATTGGCATCAGCTGCTCCCTGACCACAGCGCGCGTCGTTTACTAACAGCGGTGGATCCGTCCTCGTCTCAAGTGTTTGTGTCGTCTCAGTATGCAATCGAAGGCAGCGGGGAATACGTCAGTGGTAAGCCTTTCTCCACTTCTGTAGGCTCTCAAGCAGTGCTTACGAGCAATAGGAGGTTACGCAGAACAGTATATTGTTTTTCATTTCCGAAATTTTCATCGAGATACTGCTGGATAAAAGCGCAAAAAGAAATTATTTGAGCTCTATCGCCGCAAGTTGCTTTGTCTCTTGTCTTTTCACCGCTGTGCAAGGCGCCGTCGACGCTTTTACCCACGACCTACTGTATAATGCTTTTACCGCTGCTACCAGACGTTATTGTTCTTAAGTAGGGTCTGCATTTCAGGCAAACATCGGAAGATTAGTCGAAGAGGTGTTCATGAGACTCCCCCCACCCCCCTCATGCGAACGAGGCACCCTCTGCGCGAGCGCTCACCTCAGCTGTGTGCACTTCGCACTGTCGCGTGCTCTTCTCTTCGGATAAGTGTGTTATTACATGCCAGCTGTGCTCTGCGGTGAAGGGGCTCTAAAAGGCGACGCAACTTGCAGCAGTGAGCTCGACATCAAAAATTACTTTCTCTCTTAAAGCAACAGTTAACGCGATGAAAAATTCAGAAATGAAAGACAATAAGCTGCTCTACCTAGCGCCTTAACGTTCGTTCTTTTTTTTACTGTAACCCTTCCAGGCTGACACCAACATGTCTTCATGGTTCAACATGCACTTCTTTCTGCAAACTGTTTTCTATTTTGATATACACTGATTTACTAGATGTAACATTGGTTATAAATGACATCTAGGGAAGCAATATGGCTATTTTCTAATTCCCAAAAGCTTGTTGATAGTTGTAACGAAATGAAAATTTTGTTCTTTGAGTATTTCTTACACAATGTTTAAGGAAAGATTTCGAAAATTTTGAATGCTTTATTGTTTATTGAATGTGATACGCCCCGCCGGGGTGGTGCAGTGGTAAGACGCCCGACTACTGTGCCGGAGTTCCCGGGTTCGAACCCGACCCCGGCGGCTGCGTTTCGATGGAGGCGAAACGAAGTGGCGTCCGTGTGCTGTGCGATGTCAGCGCACGTTAAAGATCCCCAGGTGGTCGAAATTACTCCGTAGCCCTCCACTACGGCTCCTCTTTCTTTCTTTCCACTTTCATTCCCACCTTCCTCCCTTCCCTTACGGCGCGGTTCGGGTGTCCACAGAGCAAGTGTGACAGTTACTGCGCCTTTCCCTTCCTGTGAACCAATTTAACTTTAACTTTATTTAATGTGATACTTGGTTTCTCGCTTTTTCGAAACATTTGAATTTTGCTCAACTCAGAAAAATGTTTTGGAGCAATTTTAAGTTTTCAAACATGCCTTGGGATGAGTCATCGGGAATGTTTTTGGACAAATCAGGTTGAGTGCTACCTCCGGGACGTTTGGTGCAGAACGACCCTCGTTAGTTTTATATGTCGGAAGAGCTCAGCCAGCGTGCCTGTACACAAACAAGAGGACCTTTTAAGGAGGAAGTTTTAACTCATTTTTGCCTGTATGCTTATTGGCAATAACATGTGGAAGGGAAACAGTTTCAAGACAAGACACGAGCTTATGTCATGTAGCTGCACATATTTATCCCTTACCGCTTATAGTTTTTGTGATTGCATATTAGCACCTAATATGACAGAGCCTGAATTCATAACTTTGCCATTACTAACACCTCAGCAAACTTGGGCAGAGTGTTGGAACAGTTTCACGAATTCTATACATCATGCACTTGTGTTCATTTTGGATATCGTACCATATTAGTTTCTATCCACTTTAGGCATTTAACAAAAGCTTCTATGCGAGCTCTTCTCATGTCTTTTGTGTGTTGTCATGCAGAAGGTCTCAGAGAGCTGATGGCTTCTTTTAAGATATCGTGGACCCCAGTGCCAAGGCTGATTCTTGGCAAAGTCACCAAGTCTGCTAAGGTAAGGATTTTTCTGTCATCACGCCATGACCAGCTGTGCTCAAAAGAGCTGTACATAATAGTTAGGGTATTTATTAATTGCAGTTTTATTTGTGATGTGGTCCAGTTGGACAGTCCATTTCTTAAAGCTGTAGCCTATACATGCAACACTTATTGTCTGGATGAGGGACCAATTCAAAAGTGCTTTGCAAGATGAAGCTAACATGTGTGCAGTATTAGATACATTGTGACCCTCTAAATAGTAAGTGAAAGTACATGAGCAATATCACTTGGGGTTCATTTTATTATAATAGTATGATTAGCTGCCACTTCCTTGAGAATCGTAAAGGTGCTTGCTGAGTAACGGTTTTGCATTGTGGGGTCATTGCAAACTGGCTATTTTAGACAACCGGTATGTCTACAGAGCAAGATTTATTTAAAGGAAAATAGATAGGTCGGCTGACTACTATGAGGGTGGCAGCAGAACGCTGGAGCTGATCAACTGAAGGATCATCTATTCAACTGCACGCTAATCTGTGAGCGACTTGTCTTCTTCAAAGGCCTCATAATGTCCAACCGAAAAAGAGAAAAGGAAATGGAAGTGCCAGGCGAATCACATTGAGATGCAGAACATCCTCAAGGCATTCAAATCTTTCAAAACTCCCGATGAGGTATGTTACATTCATAATTTGTCACCTCCTTGATAGTCAGTAAAGGGTGGTGTAGCAGCTTATGGGGTGAGTTGGTGCATAATACTCAGAATTGCAGTGAAGCCTAGACAAACACATAGAAACAAACACGAAACAGGCACACACTACAAACTGTAATACAAAACTGTACCCGAATTTCCTCTTGCACACTCGGCCACAACTTCCTCCTCTACTCTCAAGTACAGCACACTCGCACACATCTTCTATCCCAAGCAGATATGTCTGGCCAATAGTAAATGTTAGCAAGGTAGCATCCAAGCAACAAATACAAGACCAAGACTGTCACTCACATCTTCTAACAAGAGTTAAAACTCCCGCCACATAGGCACAAACTAAAAAAAAACACACATCTGCAGCTGCCAAGAATCAGGTTCACATTCACGCACAATACATCTAAACAATGAGTCCGGTTTGTGAGTTTCAACACAAGACATATGAAGGGAACCGTTATTTGAATCGCTGATTGCCTTGCCCAATCTGGTCAGCTGCAGTTCATTTCTTCTTCACAAGCATAAAATTCTTTTTAATTGCCTAAGGTCTTCTTATTAGGCAAGAGTCGGAATAGGATTGGCAGAGAAGTTTTTGAGGCGTTATAGATACAAAAGAAAGACAGCACATGGTTCATTGATGCCTCTTTGTCCTTGTGCAAAAATGAAATTTCAGTTCTTGAAGGCTGTTTATGAGTTGTTGCTAGGGATGTGTGGTGCATGAGGAATGCTTTTTGGATGGGCTTGAAGACTTACAGAGGACTTCTCGGAAGATGAGCCGGAGCTGCGAAGCCCCGTTGTTTGTCAGTTTGAAGAAGACGAAGGTTATTCCTCTAAAAAATCAATGATTTTAAATACCTTCTGAGGAATAACCTTCGTTTTCTTCAAACTGACAAACAACGGGGCTTCGCAGCTACGGCTGGCCTATACAAAGAGAAGGCAACCCAGGAAATTAAGAATTTTATGTTTGTGAGGAAGAAAGCTGGTGCAAAAGCAGTCGTGTTTTGTAATGAACTGCAGCTGACCAGATTGGCCAAGGGGATCAGCAATTGAAAGGAGGGTTGCCTTGATGTGTTTTTTTTTCCTTTGAAACTCAGAAAGCGGACACATTTAGATGTATTGGGAGGGAATGTGAACCTAATTCATGGCAGCTGCAGATGTTTATTTTTTGTTTAAGTTTGTGTCTGTGGCGAGAGTAGTGACTGTCTTGTTTGGACGATGTGAGTGATGATCTTGGTTTTGTATTTGTTGCTTGGACGCTACCTTGCTAACAGTTATTGCTGGCCAGACATATCTGCTTGGTATAGACCAGATTTTTTTACCCTCACGCGCAGGCTGCCAGCGCGCTCCTGCTCTAGACACCAGGCGACGTATGTATGGGGACTGCGGGACCGCAGATCACGCAGGCGCCTCGCGTTGAATACGCGTGTTTGTGAGCAATCGTTGTCAAATTCTGTAGTTAACGCGCTCTACCACTTACGCATGTAGGTGTGTGCTGTGCCTTGCTACTCACATTTGTCCTTGTTCTACATAATACTACAGCAATTTGAAACGCACTGTCCTCTTGACGCAATATACGAAGGTAGGCTACCAGGCAGGTTGCGAACTGTAAATCAGCGTTCATGCGCAGCAGTGGCGTATTTTTTTTCTCGGACTGCCCTTCACAAGCATTGAATGCATACGTCTTCCTTTTTTACTTCTTTGATTCTGCGAATTTTGGACCAGACTCCATGGTGTGAGATGTAACCGGATTGGCGAGCTTCACGCTAAAGGTTGCTTAGGCAAAGCGTGTTTTCGGCCTTCGGCCACCAGTGGTTCGTCTTTGGCTTTCATTTGCCATTCCTTAACGCGAGTTTAAGTCCGATTATAACAGACGCTTGGGCGAGTTGGGCAATCCACAAGTGCAGACAGCGCAAAAAAAAAAAATGTGGAGCTACGTTTCCGATGTTTTTTTGTTTTTTTTTTTTTTTTTGCTTGGGCTGTCTGCACTCCCACTATCAGCAATTCAAATTTTTATTTCCTTGTTTCAAAGAGAAGTCTGCATGAAAAATGGTTGAGCATAGTAGCTTTTTGTGATTTCTGCCTAAGACTCAAAAACATAATTTCATTACATGCTATGACCTGGCCGAAATGGCTAAACAGATCTTTCACATACACCGAAAGCATCTAAATAGAGAATATTCGTATTCAGCCGCTACTGTGTTAATATTTGTTCAAAACTTGAAATAGAGAAACTGTGTTGTGTCCTCCAGCGAGTGGCTCTGTGGATAGGGCTCTCGACTGCTGAGCCAAAAGACATGGGTTCGATCACGGAAGCTATGGCAGCTCTTCGATGAAGATGAAGCTGAAGGCGCTTGTGTGGTGTGCGATGCCAGCGCACGTTAAAGAACTCCAGGCATTCAATAACTTTCCGGAGTACTTCACTACGGCGTACCTCATAGCAGATGCCACTTTTGGACGCTAAACTTCATATACCACATAAAAACAGTTGTCATGCTCCAGCTAGTATTTCTTTGCTGCAGTTTCTTCCTTTGGCGTGTATGACAATGTATGTGCAGGATCAAAAAAAGTATCATGCTTGACATGAAGGCACTACTGTTCAATAGGTGCTAGATTATCCAGCGATGAAAAGAAATGATCCTAATGCTCCGTTGTTTATAAATAAAGCTCAACAAAACTTGCGTGCTGTAAGCTTGTCGATTCCGATGAACGAACCACGATAATTTGTTGGTGTTACTGGCACAGTCGTTGATCGTACATCAGCTGCCTTCATCAACAAGGCACCAGACAACCTGCATTCACTTTCATCTTGATGTATACTGTATTCTTTTAAGTATAAGTGATTGCATTGTTTATTACCTACTGTATTCATTCAGTAGCTCTCTTCGAGCCATCCTGCAGTGGCATCCACCTACCATTTTGGCATAATCGAGGATGCACTGCTTAATTTTTTTTTTTCAAGGAATGGGAGGATGTAGTCTTGGAATGATGTATATTCATTCTTATTGAGTTTATTTTTGTTCTAATTCTCTTGTTTTGGAGGTTTTTTTATATGTAGACATTTTAGCAGCAGCCTACATAACCACAGATAAAGCCCCCAGAAATGAAAATATGCACATACTGTTTACTTCCACAAGGCTCAACCTCATTACTGTGTCCATAGAAGGCACCCTAAATATTCTTGTTTGATGTTTTTGGACACTACGTAAATAATGTTTGATAAAACTGCCACATACTTGTTTATCAAACAGAAGATAGTCGATGGTCACTTAGGGCGACAAATTGGATTCCAAGGTAACTAAAGCATAGCAGGGTGCAGCAGAAAGTTGGGTGAGCGGATGAATTTAAGAAGTTCACAGGGGTCAAGTGGATGCAGCTAGCAGAGGACCGGGTTAATTGTAAGAATATGAAAGAGGCCTTTGGCCTGCAATGGATATATCTCTGCTGATATAATTTTCCCAGACCTGCTACTAGTGTTGCTTTACTGTCTATTACATACACAACATAATGCAAATACCTTGTTGCCTGCTTTTTGTCCTTTTGTACATACATGGCTACTTTATTAGAAACAGGTGCCGTACATGTTATTGTCATTGCAAAAGGTATCTGGAGCGCCACTTCCTAATGTCAGTCCATACAAGTATCTCATATTTGACCTGTATTTTTCACCTTCCCTTTCAGTCAACATGGCTCATGCGAAAGTTGGCGCCCCCCCCCCCCTCCCCACCTCTCCGCCTCGTGTTCAGCTCTTTGAAGTCACGGGAAGAAATGTAAGCCCCTAACAAAGCTAGACGGCTGTGACTTTTGATCGTTCAAGAGTATTATTTAACGTGTGCATGTTGTATGATGTGACATGTTCTGCTTATCCTATTTAATGCAGTTACATATGGCCTGGAAAACTAAAACAGCACTTTAATATGGTGTGGTGCTAGCACAGACTTCATATATTTTGAGAGATGCATGGCTTTAAGGCATTTGTAAAATGAAACTATCTAGAAGTATCCTGTTTACTCGTTTATAATATGCATCCATGTATCTCAGCAAGAAAAAAAGTGGAATGCCTTGCATTTTTCTGGGCACTGGATTTTCATGGCCAAATCTCGATATTATGAATCATGTTGGGCTAAAATGGTTCATTATTTTGAATTATCACGGTACTGAAAAATTAGTGGTTATAAGGGAGTGATCTAATCTTGGTATGAAAATGATGTATCTTAGCAGTAGAGACATGCATAAAAGCCAGATCTGAAATGAAAATGTTTCACGAACTTCAAAGCTGCTTCCTTTGAAGAAATAAGTTATTTTCTTCTACTGCGTGCAGCACACGACTGATTAAAAACCTCTATACCTTCCGCTTTGTGCAATGCTTCATCGGATGCATACTTCATTGCACCGACTCTCTCTGTTTGCTAACATATATATGTTAACGTGTTTGTAGTAACGAGATTTGAATGTACTTGAATGAAAATCTAGCTACTTGGAACAACCAGATTTATTGCAACCGCTCATCACTTGGAGTGATATAAATGGTGTCAAAGGATGATTTGCCTTTCTGACAGGTGGCTGGCTGTTTGCCTTCAAAGTGAAGTTCATAATTAAGAATCTTGATTGGCTTTGAACACTCACGTTAACTCTTTCTGCAGTCTGTTCTGTGCATGAAATATTTAACTTAATATCCCGACTCATCGCCCTGCTCCCCTTAATCAAAATATTCAGGCAAAACCGTCATTGCCAACCTCTAGGAAGAGTCAGTCACAGGCCGAAGACATTCTCGCTAATCGTTTTTTTTTGCTTATTACGCACTTTCTTATCTGCTTTCGGTATAGCCCCTTTGTCTTTTGGTTGCTGTTTTTCTTGTATTTGGTATTTGTTTGCGTTTTCTTTTGAACCAGCATTGCTTTTTGTTATGCGTTTGTACTGGTGTCACTTTTGGGCATAGACTTCCAATTGAGCTCTTCCGGAGCTGCACTTGCATGAGACAAGCTGTAGATTTCATAGACAGTAAAACATTGTTTTGCGAGTCTTCCGAGCAAGATAAGATCCCATGAGTTTGTTTTGTTTGTGTTTTGTGGAGTTCAACGTCCCAAAGCGACTCAGGCTATGAGAGACGCCGTAGTGGAGGACGCCGGAAATTTCGACTACCTAGGGTTCTTTAACGTGCGCTGACATCGCACAGCACACGGGCGCCTTGCTTTTTGCCCCCACGGAAAGCGGCCGCCGAGGCCGGAATTCGATCCCGCATCCTTGGGAATAGTTGTCTGCGCCACCCCGGTGGGGCATAAGCTCCCATGATTAAGATCGTCAAACCGCACTAGATGCAGAAAAAAAGGAAGGAATATTCTCTAGATTTTGGTTTTTTATTCAGTCCCGGAAGTTTGAAAAATTAACCTCCTCGGGTTTATGGCTCACATTCTTTTTTTTTCTTAGTGTGATAGCATGCCTTGCAATACAAAATGCTTACTTACAAAAATAGGTACATGCCAGATTTTTAAAAGAAATATACTAAGTGCCGGTGATAGATGGCCCTTTCTAGATTTCCTTTGGATCACGTTCATACTGTCGATGTTCACATCTTTTCATTTTTTTGTGCCGAGAGTAATGTTTCCTCCCTGTTTAATGGCTCCAAAACTTCATGCTGCTGCTAAGTGCAGTTTTTTTCTGTTCAGCTGCTCCAAATATGGATATTACTACTCCAAAAATTAAGATTTTGCTGCTCTTAAAATTGTTAGAAATCCTATTTCAGCTGTTACATCCCTGCATTTCTGTACTCTATTCTTAATTTTTACCCAAAATTAATTTTTCTCCAAAAAAAGGCACACTTCACTATGTAGTGAATAAAGGGGGACGGAATGGAATCCAGTCTTCAGGCCACGAAACGCTTGTAATTGTTTCAAGATTTTTTTTGTCTTCCTCCACTTGCGAATGCACAACTCTTCGACGTCATTTTCTTTTGCTGCAGCTTTGTTGCAAATTTCCAGTGGCTATAGACCAGATTTATAGCTGCTCCCGGACGCGGCCATTTTTTGCCGGCGCGCCGCCACGTGGACACTTCCTTGGGGACTGCGGGACCGTGCCTGTTCAGTAGCCACGTTCAGCTAGCGTTCGGGAGCTAGACAAAATTGCCAAAAATATTTTCATGGCATGATTGTGTTGGAGCAAGTTTATTTTCATTGTCGTAGAGTTAAAATCGACTAGTTATTAGTGGGATTTAGTACTACATTCACGTTAACAGTGTTTGATGCTCAGCATGCAACTGCGCTATAATGCTGTCATTTTGGTGCCTTACTGATGACAAAATGTCTGAACAATTGCAAGCATTGCTCTTGCACCCCGCTGGGGTGGCGCAGTGGTTATGGCGCTCGAATACTGTTTCCAAGGATGTGAGATCGTATCCCGGCCGTCAACGGCCGCTTTTCGATAGAGGCGAAAAGCAAGGCACCCGTTGTGCTGTGCGATGTCAGTGCACGGTAAAAAACCTTTAGGTGCTCTAAATTTCCGGAGTACTCCACTGCGGCGTCTCTCATAGCCTGAGTCGCTTTGGGACGTTAAACCCCACGAACCAAACCAAACCATTACTCTTGCGTACGACTCGCATATAATTTCACTTCCAGTGAGCTCTTCCTTCATACCAGCCATTTCGAACCTCACCAATTGCGCTGTGCTGTTGTTAGCGTGGTGTGTGCCATTAACACCAACAAATTATCGCGGTGTGCGCATCTGAGTCGACAGGCTAACAGCAGGCAAGTTTTTTTGTGCTTTATACATACCACCACATTAGGATCGTTTCATTTTATCCCTGGAAAATCTAGTGCCTATCAAACCGAAATGCCTGTATTTCAAGCATTTTTGTACATGCCAAAGGAAGAAACTGCAGCAAAGAAATGCTAGCTGGAGCATGACAACTGTTATCAGTGGTATATGGAGTTTAGCATCCAAAAGTGGCATCGGCAATGAGGTACGCCGTAGGGAAGTGCTCCGGAAATTTAGCAAATACCTGGGGTTCTTTAACGCGCGCTGACATCACACAACACATCACATGACATCACAAGCGCCTTCATCTTCATCGAAGAGCGGCCATAGCTTCCGTGATCGAACCCATGTCTTATGGCTCCGCAGTGAAGAGCCCTATCCACAGAGCCACCGCTAGAGGACACAGCACAGTTTCTCTATTTCTTTTAAGTTTTGAACAAATATGAACACAGTAGCAGCTGAATACAAGTATATTCTATTTCAGTGCTTTCAGTGTGTGTGAAAGAGCTGTTTAGCCATTTGGGCCAGGTCAAAGCATGTAATGAAATTGTGTTGTGTCTCGGGCAGATGCTGACAGCAAAAAGCTATTGCGCTCAAATGTTTTGCACGCATACTTTTCTCTGCAATAAGGAAATAACAATTTGTATTGCTTACAGTCAAATTGCACACAGCACCATAAAAAAAAAAAAAAAAACTTTGTGCTAGTATTTTTTTTTTTGCGCTGTCTGCACTCTCTTGGATTACCAACTCGCCCATGGTCAGACTTACACTGCTGTTAAGGAACGGCAAACGAAAGCCAAAGACAAACCACTGGTGGCCGAAAACATGCGTTTTGCCTAAGCAACCTTCAGCGCGAAGCTCTCAGATCTGGTTACATCTCACATCATGGAGTCCGGTCCGAAATTTTACATTCTCATTCGCAGAATCAAAAAAGTAAAAAGCGAAACGTGTGAATTATGCGAAGGGCAGTCTCAGAAAAAAACGCCGCCACTGCGCATAAACGGCGATTTACAGTTTGCAACCTGCATGGTCGACTACCTTCGTATATTGCTTCAAAAAAAGAACAGTGCGCTTTAAAATGCTGTTGTACTCTCTGGAACAGGGACAGGTATGAGTAGCGAGGCACAGCATACACCTCCATGCATAAGCGGTACAGTGCGTTAACGACAGCATTGAAGAATGATCGCTCACAAACACTTATTCAACGCGGGGCATCCGTATGACCCACAGTCCTGCAGTCCCCTGTCACGCGCGCCTGACAGATGTTGCCTAGTGTCGAGAGCAGGAGCGCGCTAGCAGTCTGCGCGGGAGGGTAAAAAAAAAACTGGTTCGTAACCTTTAGCTTGTTTTTCGCTGTGAAAAACTGCTGCCGAGTCGCACTCATGGCACCAAAACAAAGGCTATCAGTGCAAACTGTGTTGATAGGGTGTTGAAACAGCACCTTGCAAAAGGCCTAACAACTTCTGGCAGAACAAAGCGACCAATGGCATGGAGAATAAAGACTATGCTATGGATGTGGATTTGCCTCTGCCTTCTGTTGGCTCCTTATCTGTTTGACAAGCGTTGATGGCTATGGGAATGGCGGACTACATGGGGAGACTGCGCATTGTTGTGCAGTGACCACTGCCTCCCCCTTCCCCCTGGAAAAAATTTGCAGTTAACCTGCACCCCCAAACCTGCTTTATAGTTAAGGTAGGTTCTAGAGCTGTGCACGGGCTGGGGCTGCTCAGAAGCCCTTGGGCTTGGTCTGAGCCCAGGTATATTTATCTTGGGTGGGCCGGGCCGGACACCCTGATCACGAACACATGCAACATCTGCAAAAGTGCGAATACAGCCATAGTGCGATAAGTGTCTAGAATGCACAGCATTTTCCTGTGCCAAGCTGGATGGGGAATGTTATTAAAGCAATATTAAGCCATTTAAAGGAGCTAATACATTTAAGTCGTAACCATGTGAAGCGACAATCCTTGGCGATGCGTCGTGCCATCACTACGCTAACTCCTGCCGTTGCCACTGGTGCACACCGCACAAACAACGGGACTGCAACAGAGCAGCGCATTTTCAGCGTTGCTCTGTTACTGCTGCCTCGCGGTTTGGTCTAGGGAAGTACAGTTAGGCTAATACTCCATTTCTAACACTTAACAGCATGAAGTACGATATAACACTGATGAAATTTCATGTAACACATCTGGTTTCTAATGGAAACACCACATTGGTGCGTGGCGTGCTCCTGCACATCGATGCAGATTTCCATTGCAAGCAGTGACTTCCTCCAGCTCCTTTCGAAAGTAAACAATATCTAGCCAGTCTATAACCTTTGTTTTCCCTTATTACCCTACCAATCAACCGACTCGATGCCCTCGTATGCGCATGGACGAAATGAAGTGATCGTCTACAGGATTTTCCTTCGTCCAAAACGGATTATAGAAAAACTTGTCGCAAAAAAGGCCAAAACAGAAGTTGAATACCTCAAAGCCTTCTGCAATTGGCTGTCCGCGATCTGATTCCGGGCAACGACTGCTGAACTCAAGGATGTAGGATCGAATTCTGGCGGCAGTGGGCACTTTTCAAAGTTCGTGAAATGAAAAGCAAGGCGCCACTGTGCTGTGCGATGCCTTGCATGTGGAAGAACCCTAGGTGGTATAAATTTCTGGAGCCTTCCACTGTGGCGTCTCTTATAGCCTGAGTCACGTTGTGATGTTAAACCACATAAATAACCACTGAAGTACTTTTTGAACTCATCTTAGTGTTGCAAATTCTTATTATGGATGACTGTGCCTCTTTTTTCCACCCTCTGTATATACATATTTTATGTGTTCCAATTTTGTGCTTGCAGGTTCACTTTGGGTCGAATCTGTACATCAACGAGAGAAAAGTTCAATTTATCACAAGCAAGAAAAATGAGACAAAAGTGGAGCGGGAAATGGTGATGGTATTTCTGGACACCTGTGGCGTTGAGAGAGAAGCCTCACGGGCCAGCATTGCAGAAGGACTGCAGGCAGTGTTCCAGAGATGCCGGCAACCCCTGAGAAAGTGATGGTAATCATGACTAGGTTTCGTTTTATGCTTGTTGCTGAAATCAGTGCTGCAACAGCTGTGCCAATTGTGCCATTTTGATACAGCAGCATAATTCTGCGTGCGCAAAACTTGCTGAATTTGCACCAAAATACGCCGAACGGCCGCAAAAATTTGCCATGCTCGGAGACAACTTTCTGCGACCGTGATATAGCCAGTTGTGACGTTTCAGACACTTCAGCATGTCACTGGCCTTTTTATTTTTATTTTGAGATGGCTTCATGCCGTTCTAACTCCTACCCATATTTTCCTTTCTAGCATTCACGTGCTTCCTCCACTTTGAGTATGCTGAACTGTTGCAGTTTGAGGATGCTTCAACGCACGGGTCACAGTTCGTGCGGTGAAGTATCCTTTTAATGCATAGAGGCCATTTGTAACGAGGCACCACTGCTACTGCGTTGCACTGCTAAAAGGGGCGTGGTAGTATTTTTGATTTTGCAGTAATACTTCCATGCTTTGTTTTAAGCACTGCATGCTTTTAATGGGTGTATCTAGCTTTTTTTTTATGTCGCTTCGGGAAGTTTTCTGTATTTTGTTGGGCTATTCATGTGCAGCAAGGATGTTTTTATGCAGTCTAGTTGATAGACTCAAGACTCACTTTCCCGTCAGATAGTGTAGGAGATGCATCAGTTATGGCTTCTGTTGGTGATAATAAATTGGGGGGGTGGAGGGGAGAGGCATCGGCATGTCGGGAAACGCGCAGCAGCCATATTTTGAATTCCATAACACCACAATGTAGCCCAAGACTGTCAGAATTAACATTTATGGATGCCGAAACATCTAAATTGCCCTGTGCACGAAATATACAGCCTTGCTTATACGAATATATACGACTTGCTTTCCTATCTGCTTTTGGCATTTGCCCTTTTGCATTTGGGTTGCTATTTTTTTTTTTTTGCTTTTGAATGAAGATTTTTGTTTTTGGTACTACGCTCGCATTTAAGCACAGGCTGATAGCAGGCTGATGGCTTTGAATCTCGACTGGAGCTGTCGTCGAGCAATACAAGCTATGAATTTTGCAGACAGTAAAATATTGTTTTAAGAGTCTTGCAAGCAAGAATCTGTGAATGAGATTGTCAAACCGTGCTAGATGCAAAAAAAAGCACATTCTTTAGCTGTTTGTATCCTTTTTCTTTTTTTGAAAAATTAACCTTGGTTGTATGGCTAACATTCTTTTTTTGTTTGATGCCACGCCTTGCGGTACAAAATGCTTACAGAAAGAGGTGCACGCCAGATTCCGGAACGAAATATGCCAAGCACCTGTAATAGGTGGCCCTTGCTAGATTTCCTTTGGATCACATCCATACGGTCCGATATTCACATATTTTTTGTTTGTTTGCCCCGAAGGTAAGGTTTCTTCTCTGGTTAATGGCTTCAAAATTTAAATTCATTCTGCAAAGCGCAGGTTATTTTCTCCTGTGAGCTGCTCCAAATACGGATTTTGCTGCTCCAAAAATTGCTACAAATCCTTCTATTGCACCCCTGTGAAATGAATGTTAAAATTAGTGGCAGATCAACAGTGTTTTTCTATACCATGACCTTAAACACCATTTTGCTTCCGTTACTTATGCATATCTTCTCTTTTTTTTAGATCTAATACAAAAGGTGGTCACTGAAAACCCAAGTGATATGTCGACTGCCAAAAGGATCTCTGACCGAAAGGCCATTGATGATATGTTTGCAGAAGTCAGTCGTGTGGGCCGTCAGAAGGAAATGTGTGAAAATAAAATTGCATATATCATGCGAAGCTCTACGTTACAGTCAATGGGAACAGGGCATCACCCGCTTCTGTGCAGGGTGTATTCTGTCCTGCATGCTAGTATCACGTGTGGTCTGTATGCTGGCTACCTACTGCCAGTGTGCCAGCACAGTGTCCCCCAGCATGCCAGTGTCCCCCAGCATGCCAGTGTCCCCCAGCATGCCAGTGTCCCCCAGCATGCCAGTGTAGGCCAGCATGCCAGTGTAGGCCAGCATGCCAGTGTAGGCCAGCATGCCAGTGTGCCAGTATGCAGTGCCACACTGGTCCGATAATCAGGTATGACACTGGCCCAGTGTCTCCCAGTGGCACTGCGTTTTCCAATAGGGAAGCACGTTACGTTTTTAACAATACATAATATTGCCACCTAGCGTTGCCAGGTGGCGCATGACTGAGTGAAGAACGACGAAGTGTCGCTTGCGGGTTTTGCGTCTGTGCTGCTCACCGCTGTTGTATCGGAGCTAACCCCTTTGCTATTCTTTATATCCTCAATCACCTTTACGTGACATTCTGGTGGAGGTGCTGGGTAAGATCACCTATGCAAGAGTCTCCATCTGAAAGACTTCGCGCCAGCCCTGTGCCATTGGACACCCCCGTGCATCGCTGCAGTCGACGGCTCCAGGGACTGTCTCCGGAGTTTCAGCCATCACCCGCCGCCATGACATCTAGTGCTTCTGCTCAGCAGGTAACGGGCGTCGCACCGGCCTGTAACTACACCTTGCAGGCCCCTCGAGTACCGAAGCCTTTTCATGATGACCTCTTTGAGGATGTGGAGGACTGGTTCCTTCAGTTTGAGCGTGTCGCTGCTTTGAACCAGTGGGACGATACTGCCAAACTAAGGAACGTCTACTTCAGCCTTGAGGATGGCGCCCGGATCTGGTTCGAGAACCGAGAGCAAATGTTAACATCGTGGCAGGAATTCCGTCGTTAACTGCTCGAGGCCTACACTAGCGCGGATCGTCGCGAACATGCAGAACGTGCCATTCACTCCCGCATCCAGATGCCGAATGAGAGTGTCCAAGCATACGTCGAGGACATGACGCGCCTCTTCAGGCGAGCCGATCCCGCCATGTCCGAGGACAAAAAGGTCAGGCCCTTAATGCATGGTTTGAAAGAGCAACTGTTCGCAGGACTTGTGCGCAACCCACCGTCGACTGTAAATGAATTTCTTGCGGAGGCCGCCACAATGAAAAGGGTGCTCCAACAACGTGCCGCGGCTTATAACCGACCTCTCCATACTGGCACAACTGCGGAGTCATTTGCATCTTGCGAGCGGCATCCTGATGCATTGCGCGAACTAACTCGCAGTGTCGTGCGCGAAGAACTGAGAAAATTCTGGAACCCCCTGCAGCAATCGCCAGCTTCCGTTTCTCCTATAGTGCAATAGGAGGTACGACAGGCGCTCAAGAGCCCTCTTTCGCCTCTAGTTACGAGCCCGCCATTGCTGTCGGGGACCGAAAACCGTCCCACATATGCGGAAGTTCTGCAGAGTCAGTCTCCTCCTTCACCGCCACCCATTCCCGCGCCGCCTACAGTTCCGCTGCCCTCGGTGCAACCAGTGCAGTACTTCAACGAACGTCCCCTGCCCCGACGCAAAGCCGACATTTGGCGCACGCCTGACCGCCATCCACTCTGCTTCCACTGCGGTGAACCAGGCCATCTCTACCGGGATTGTCCTTATCGACGCCTCGGTCTTCAAGGCTTCCGCATTGACTCGCCTCCTCCCCGGTTTGGTCAACGACCCCGCGTTATTGAAGAGTACCTGCGGAACAGCGTTCATCTCGTTCGCAGCGTCAGTCCCGCTCCCCTTCACCAAGGCGCTCATCGACGTCCACCCAAGGCTCCTCGCGAGAGGAGCAAGGCCGCTCGTCTAGCCCTGGTCGGGAAAACTGAAAACAGCGACCTTCGGGGGCGAGGCCGCTGGTAGTCGCTGCGTTGAAGACCTCCCGTCGTCGCCGCTTCGATCCGACCGCAAGCTGCTGGTACCGTCCCCTAGGAAAGCCAAAAGCGTTTCTCTGGACATTCCTGTTATTTTAGACGATCGCACTCCAGTCAATGCATTAGTGGACACCGGTGCGGATTATTCGATTTTGAGTGGTCGCATGGCGACTGTTTTGAGGAAGGTGCTCACTGCTTGGCCAGGTGTGTACCTTCGAACCGCCGGCGGTCATATAGTTACCCCAAAGGGGATGTGCACGGCTCGTATTCAGATTAACAGATATACGTTCATCGTTAGTTGCGTCGTTTTGAGTGACTGTTCCCGTGACCTTATCCTCGGCATTGACTTTCTGCGAGAATACGGAGCAGTTATCGACCTGCGAAATAGACGTGTCACATTTTCGATGGGACAATCTGCCGAACGAGATAGTAACAGTCCTTGCAGTGCCGCACTTCGCGTTTCCGCCGAGAGCGTCTCGCTGCCGCCGCGAAGCAGTGTTCTTGTGGAAGTCACCTGTGACGATTTCCGTGCCGGCGATGCTGTAGCGGAAGCGAACCATTCACTCCTGCTTGCTCAAGGCATCTGCGCTGCTCGAAGTTTATTGTCGCTTCACAATGGCCGGGCTGCACTCCTTGTCACAAATTTTTCTAATGAGCACCGGCACTTGTTTCCGGGAACTGCTATCGCTTTCGCTGACCCTGTTACGCACGATCCGGTCTGTTTTACATCCACGGCAGTCGAAACTAATGAGCCATCTCTTGACAACATCGACATTAACTGCCTTTTGTCGAAGGAGAAACGGCGGGCCTTAGAGCTACTGTTGCTGGACTTCAAGCACTGTTTTGCTTCTTCCTCGAAGGTTCGTCAAACGCCCATCACGCAACATCGCATCATTACTTACGAAGACGCTCGCCCTATACGACAGCAGCCTTATCGTGTGTCTGCCAAAGAACGAGAAGTGATCCAGACGCAGGTTCAGGAGATGCTGGATGATGGTGTTGTGCAGCCTTCACAAAGCCCGTGGTCCTCACCAGTAGTTCTGGTCAAGAAGAAAGACGGCACTCTTCGATTTTGCGTCGACTATCGGAAATTAAATAATGTGACAAAGAAAGATGTATACCCGTTGCCGCGCATCGATGACTCACTGGACAGATTGCGACGTGCGAAGTATTTTTCATCTATTGATTTGAAAAGCGGCTATTGGCAAATCGAAGTAGACGAAAGAGACCGAGAAAAAACCGCATTTGTAACTCCAGATGGCCTATATGAATTCAAAGTACTCCCATTTGGATTGTGCTTTGCCCCAGCTACATTCCAGAGGATGATGGACACCGTCCTCACTGGCCTCAAGTGGCAGATCTGTCTTGTGTACTTGGACGACGTAGTTGTTTTTTCCGAAACATTTGACCAACACCTCGAACGCCTTCGAGCTGTACTGGAAGCGCTCCGTTCTGCTGATCTCACGCTGAAGCCCGAGAAATGCCACTTCGGGTATACACAACTCAAGTTCCTTGGCCATGTTGTGAGCGCCGATGGGGTGCGCCCGGATCCCGAAAAGACTGCTGCCGTCGCACGGTTTCCCGTTCCAGCTAACAAGAGGGCTGTTCAGCGCTTTCTCGGCCTGTGCGCATATTATCGGCGGTTCATTGCGGACTTCTCTCAAATAGCGGAACCTCTAACGCGCCTCACAAGGAAGGACACCGCCTTTGTGTGGAACTCTGAGCAGCAGACGGCCTTTTCTTTGCTTCGCGAGCGCCTTCAAACATCCCCTGTTCTGGCGCACTTCGATGAAGCGGCTGACACAGAGGTGCACACTGACGCCAGTAGTATCGGTCTTGGCGCGGTCCTTGTTCAGCATCAAGACGGGATTGAGCGAGTAATAGCCTATGCTAGCCGCACACTCTCTCGAGCCGAAACCAACTACTCCACCTCGGAAAAGGAATGCCTGGCGGTCGTGTGGGCCACTATGAAGTTTCGCCCCTATCTTTACGGCCGACCATTTAAAGTCGTCACGGACCATCATTGTTTATGCTGGTTGGCAAATCTGCGAGATCCATCGGGACGACTTGCACGCTGGAGTTTACGACTTCAGGAATTTGACATAACTATTGTTTATAAGTGAGGCCGCAAACACGAAGACGCTGACGCGCTGTCACGAGCCCCCGTTGACACTGACGATGCTGCAACCGATGGCGACAACGGCTTTCTAGGAGCTCTCAGTGCATCTGAGCTCAGGGATCGACAAAGAGCTGATCCAGACATCCTTCCATTCATCGATTATCTGGAAGGGCGTGATACGACGCTCCCTCGACGCCTATCTCGGCACATTGGTTCATTCTGTATGCAGCAAGGCGTCTTGTATAAAATAAACTCCCAAGGCCAAGAAAGAGCTTTCCTCCTGGTAGTACCATGCGAGTTCCGTGCGGATATTCTACTTGCTTGGCCACGACGAACCGACGTCTGGTCATTTGGGTTACTCACGGACGCTTGCTCGAGTCCGCAACATGTATTACTGGCCAGGACTCTCCGCAACTGTGAAACGCTATGTAAGAAGCTGTCGCGAATGCCAGTGCCGTAAAACACCGCCCCTGAAGCCTGCCGGATTTCTCAAGCCCGTTAGAGCACCACGTATTCCGTTCGACCAAATCGGCATGGACCTCCTTGGTCCTTTCCCTTTGTCGCAGGCGGGAAACAAATGGATAGTAGTCGCTACTGACTACCTGACCCGATACGCTGAGACAAAGGCAATCCCTCATGCCACAGCTTCCGAAGTAGTCGAGTTTTTCATGCATAACATAGTCTTGCGGCATGGCGCCCCTTCGTATGTCATTACCGACAGAGGGACAGCTTTCACTTCCCAGCTCATCGACCACATATTTGAGTTGAGTTACACGACGCATCGCAAGACCACAGCGTACCATCCGCAGAGCAATGGTCTTACCGAAAGGTTAAATAAGATGATTTCGGACATGTTATCAATGTACGTCGATGTGCAGCACAAGACCTGGGACGAGGTGCTGCCGTACGTCACATTTGCGTATAATACAGCCCAACAAGAAACAACGCGCTTCACACCATTTCGACTTGTGTACGGGCGTGAAGTTCAGAGCATGCTCGATTCCATGCTCCCATGCCCAGATGATGACCAGCTTCCGCCAGATGCCCAGCAGTACGCCATCCGCGCTGAGGAAGCCCGCCAGCTTGCCCGTATGCACATCGGGCGGCAGCAGACCTCTGACGCGGACCGCTACAACCTCCGGCACCGCCAGGTTCACTACAAACCTGGGGATCAAGTCTGGGTGTGGACACCAGTTCGCCGTCCAGGCTTGTCAGAGAAACTCCTTTCCCGCTACTTCGGGCCGTACAAAGTGTTGCGTCGTGTGAGTGATGTCAGTTATGAAGTTATTCCAGACGGCGCCGCACTTTCAAAACATCGAAAGCCCAGCTCGGACATTGTGCGGCTGAAGCCGTACTACCAACGATAACGCACGGCCACCTCCTGTGACGACTCTCTTTGCACACCGTTCTCACCGCCCGTGTTCACTTTTTTTTTTCGGAAGGGGGAGTAATGCCACCTAGCGTTGCCAGGTGGCGCATGACTGAGTGAAGAACGACGAAGTGTCGCTTGCGGGTTTTGCGTCTGTGCTGCTCACCGCTGTTGTATCGGAGCTAACCCCTTTGCTATTCTTTATATCCTTAATCACCTTGTACGTGACAATATTGTGAAAGAAGGCCAGGTCCAGACGGCAAGGTCGTGCAGGCAAGGCAAGGTATGCCGTGTCAGCGTTTAATCTGATGGAGAAAACCCAAGCGCGCGCCGGAGCCGGCGCCGCGGGACGATGATGATGGTATGTACAAGAGGAAGAAGAAGATCATGGTATGTACAAATGTAAGAAGATCCGTGGAGGGCTCACACAATCTGCCCGGGGGATCGGAAGCAGCCAGCCTGGCCGCTCCTAACCAACCGATGTACCGCGGCGCACAAACGGCTTCAAGCGAGATACATGAACAATTTCAGTTCCACGGTAGCGTCGGTCAGCTGGGGGATCAACAGGTGTGACTTGGTAGTTTACTGGGGAAGTTTGGTTGATTACCTTGTAGGGACCAAGATAGCGGGGCTGAAATTTATCACTAAGACCAGGGGTGCGCAGTGGTGTATAGAGCAGTACTTCGTCACCAGGACGAAAAGAGACCACGCGATGCTTTGAATCGTAGCGACTCTTGCGGTCTAGCTGGCACGCTTCTGTGTTGAGGCGGGCAAGATGACGGAATCTGGCGACACGGGATAGGAACTGGGCTGGTAATGATGAGGAGTAGTCGGGCGTAGAGAAGAAGGAAGTGTCGAGGATTGTAGTGGGAGGACGGCCGAAAACGAGGAAAAAGGGGGGTAACCGGTAGTCAGGCGAATGTGAAGAATGGTAGAACAGTATCCCAATTTTGATGATCCGGTGTGATGTACATGGATAGCATATCCGATAGGGTGCGGTGAAATCGCTCAGTCAGACCGTTAGTCTGGGGGTGGTAGCTTGAGGTTGTCTTATGGAGGGTGGATGACGCACGAAGAACTTCGGATACGACTGTCGATAAGAAGGCCGTCCCGCGGTCACTTAGAAGCACCCGAGGAGCGCCATGACGCAATAAAATTGACCGCAAAAAGAAATTAGCTACCTCTTCAGCGGAACTAGTCGGTACAGGGGCCGTCTCAGCATAGCGTGAAAGGTGGTCGACAGCTGTTATAATCCAATGGTTACCTCCATTGGAGAGAGGCAGGGGACCATATAAGTCGATGCCGACTACGTCGAATGGTGTGGCGGGACAGGGAAGGGGCTGTAGGAGACCAGCGGGGGAAGAAGTCGGCCGCTTGCGACGTTGGCACAGGTGGCAGAAAGCAACGTATTTAGCTACGGTGGTAGACAGGCCAGGCCAAAAAATCGTCTTTTCACGCGGTCGTATGTTTTGTTAAAACCAAGGTGACCTGCAGTAGCGTCATCGTGGAAAGCCGCTAGTATACGTGGGCGAAGCACACGCGGTACGACTGGGAGCCAGCGAGTTCCATCAGGATAATACACGTAGCGGCGTAGTATGCAATCTTCAAGCTTGAAATTGCGGAGCTGTCGGCGAAGCCTAGCGTTGGGTAGGCTCGAAACGCCGATAAGGCGGTCGATGATGGGCCGACAGTAGGCATAAGCTAATTGCTGTGAGCCGAGAGCGTGCTTGTTCTCAGAGTCATCAAAAGAAACTGCAGTGATATGCGTCGGTAGAAGCGATGATCGGCTGTGGTCAGAGGTGGAAATGCATTGTGAAGAAAAACAGCAGGCTGATTCCGAAACCGGGCAGCGAGAAAGAGCGTCGGTGTTGGCGGCCCGATTTATAAAGGACGGCGAAATGGTATTCTTGCAGGCGTAGAATCCAACGGCCAAGTCTGCCTGTCAAATTTTTCAGTGAAGATAACCAGCAAAGAGCATGGTGATCGGTCACAACTATGAAATGCCGACCATATAGGTAAGGGCGAAACTTTTGAACAGCCCAGACGACGGCGAGACATTCCTGCTTGGTAATGGTGTAGTTTTTCTCAGCTGGAGTCATGGTCCGACTGGCGAAGGCAATCACTTTCTCACGTGAAGTTGCATCGGGCTGCAGAAGAACAGCGCCAAGACCATGACCACTGGCATCAGTGTGCAGGATGGTAGGAGCGCTGTCGCTGAAGTGGCCAAGAACTGGATCTGATGTGAGGGCGTGCTTTAGGTCTTTAAAAGCAGTGTTGCACTGTTCAGTCCACACGAAAGGGCTGCGCGCTTTAAGTAGTTCATGAAGTGGAGCAGCAATAGTTGCAAAATGTCTTATAAATCGCCGGAAATAGGACGCCAGGCCGAGGAAACTGCGCAAATCTGTAGTCCGTTGCGGACGAGGAAAGTTCAAGGCCGCGGTTATTTTTTCAGGGTCTGGGCGAATGCCGTAATGACTAACCAGATGTCCTAATATTTTAATTTCCTTCTCTGCAAAGTGGCACTTCTTGGTGTTGAGCTGAAGACCTGCTGAAGCAAGACACGTGAGGACTTCATTCAGGCGCGTGAGATTGTCGGTAAAAGTTGACGAAAAGATAACAATGTCATCCAAGTAACATAAACAGGTTCTCCATTTGAGGCCACGAAGTACAGTATCGATCATTCTTTCAAATGTTGCGGGTGCGTTACAAAGGCCGAAGGGCATAACATTAAACTCGTAAAGTCCGTTGGTAGTTGCGAAAGCGGTTTTTTCTTTGTCGTCCTCATGCATAGGTATTTGCCAATAACCTGAGCGGATGTCCAAAGTTGAAAAATATTCAGTGCCTTGGAGAGAGTCAAGGGCGTCATCAATACGCGGGATCGTGTAGACGTCTTTGCGGGTAATTTTGTTGAGTGCGCGGTAATCAACACAAAATCGTACCGATCCGTCCTTTTTTTAACTAATACTACTGGGGAGGACCGTGGGCTTGTTGATGGACGAATAATATCGCGACGGAGCATGTCATTGACATTTTCTTCAATTACTTTTCGTTCCGAGAGAGAAACCCGATAAGGTCGTCGGCGTACAATTGAGTTACCTTCGGTAAGGATGCGGTGATGTGCAACACTAGTCCGTCCCAGTGTTGGGGAAGTGGCATCAAAAATGGCTTGGTGGGGTTGAAGCAATTGCAGCAATTCTTGACGTTGGTGTGGCATGAGGTTCGGATTTATTGTCTTCGACAGCATGGAAAGAGAGACTTGCGATGAATCACGTTGCGGAGGTAGCGGGGCAGTGAGCACCATCATGGATATAGGGTGAGCATCCACTATGCATGGCAGGGAAGTTCCTTTAGTCAGCACGAGGGATTCGCGGGAAGTTTTCGTGGCAGATACTATTGCTGAGCTGCTGCTGAATCGTACAAGACTTGATGGGAAGGCGATTCCACGTGCAAGATGACGATGAGATGGTGCGATTAGTACATCCCCGTCACTGATGTGTTCGGAAACGACGGTAATACGTGTTTCGCACTGTGGAGGCAATACAGTATCAGCTGCGGCAATGAGGAAATGATGCCGTGCAGAAATGTCAGATGAAAAATCACTGTCTGTCATATAGATGACACGGTCGCCACAAGAAATTAACGCTGAAGTGGTTGACAAAAAATCCCATCCAAAAATTATCAAATGCGCACACGGTGAAAGCACAGCAAACTGCACATGGTGGCGGACGCCGTCTATAACAACTCGAACTGTACACTTTGCTGAAGGGTGCAGAGGGACGCCATTTGCTCCACGAAGTTCAGGTCCATCATATGGTGTCGTTACTTTCCGCAAACGGTGGCACAAATCAGCATGAATAACAGAAAGTGCAGCTCCTGTGTCAATCAAAGCTTCGACCGGTAATCCTTCAGCTAAAACGGAAATCATATTATACGGGCGATGAGGAGGACTTTTTGTAAGTTCGCAAAGCGCAGTTTCTCCTCCGGAAACTGCATCGCTTAATTTTCCGAATTACGGACAGGAACAGTTGTTGCTGGTCGAAGTGGGGAAATAGAGCGGCGGTATGGGGAAGGGGACCGGCGTCGGGATACATGAGCCCCACTTGGTTCAGACGAGGATACCGGCGGTGGAGAGAATCGACGAGGTTGGCTGGGAATTGGTCGTCGCTGACAATATGCAGGTATGTCAATTTCGAAGGCGTCATAACCACGTCGCTCGTTCTGTATGCGTCGGCGACAAAAGCGAGATATATGTCCTCGAATTCCACAATAATAGCAGACTGGGCGAGAGGGGCGCCAAGGTGCGTAATAGGGTGGCGTCGGTTGAGCCGTCGTCATGGCGTTGATGTGGTTGTAGGGTGGTGCTTGGGGTGGGGGAACAAAAGAAGGAGGGGATGCAGCGACGTGAGCGTAAGTCGGTGCTGGGCGAGGTACAGGAGGATCAGGTGTGACAGGGTGGCTGATAGTGGCCAACTCTTCTTTAATGATGTGGCGGAGGCCGGCGTCGTTAGAAGGAGGAGAAGAATGATCGCACCCGTGCCGGCAGAAATGGCTGAGGGCTTGGAGCTCCTCGCGGATTATCGCTCGAATCATGGCTCGTAGACCGAGGTCAGTAGAGGTCGGGGCAGTAGTGAAGCCGGGCTGCAATCGGGAGGACTGTAGCTGGTCGAGGCGTTGGCAGGTCGTTATAATGGAATCAACACTTCATGGATTTTGGGCAACTAGGGAGTTATAAGCCATCGAATTGATTCCCTTCAAGACATGGTGTACACGTTCAGATTCCGGCATGGTGGGACTGATACGTCGACAGAGTGCCAGCACGGCCTCTATGTATGGCGCATAGGACTCATCGGTACCTTGACGGCGGGTAGCGAGCTTGTTCCTTGCGATCTCCGGCCGAACAGCCGGGTCGGCGAAGTACTGTCGGAACTGCTGCTTGGAGGTGGGCCAGTTTGTGGTGCGGGGCTCGCGGTTAATAAACCAATTTCTGGCGACCTCAATAAGATAGAAAGATACGTTCAGAAATTTCAAAGCATCATTCCACCGGTTGTAGGCACTGCAGCGTTCATAAGTGTCAAGCCAGCATCGACGTCTTCGTCGCGACGACCAGCGAACAGCGGCGGATCGCGTTGTCGTGTGGGCACCATCGGAGGCGGCGGTGTAGCTGAGGTAGAGGGTCCGGCCGGGTCGGGACTGCTCTCGGTTGACATGACGATGGTAGTTGTTAAAGGGCGACCGAAACGTAGCTCCAGCGAGAGGCAGGGCACAAGGCAGCAAGGGGATCGGATTTCACCTCCACCACTTGTGAAAGAAGGCCAGGTCCAGACGGCAAGGTCGTGAAGGCAAGGCAAGGTATGCCGTATCAGCGTTTAATCTCGTGGAGAAAAGCCAGGCGCGCGCCGGAGCCGGCGCCGCGGGACGATGATGATGGTATGTACAAGAGGAAGATCATGGTATGTACAAATGAAAGAAGATCAGTGGAGGGCTCACAATAATAATAACTAGAAACCGTTGTGTAAATATTTGGTTTTAGGTTTTGATACGATTGCTCCCGGAATGCCCATGCAATTATTATCTTATCAATGGCTACCAGAGCGCAAAATTTCATTTAACTAAATTTTAAATCCTCGCCTTTAGCTCTAAAAATAATTGCTTCTGTTTTATTAGTTCAACCGATGCTGTAGCGTACCAGTTGTGTATAGGATCCTCATCTCAAAATGTATTTGAGCAGATCAAAAGTAAACAAAAATAGATTGCGACGGTTTATTCTAAAAGCGGTAGAAGCAAAGGGAGAGTCGCACTAAAATAAGAAATGAGTGGGAAAGGGAAGCGGTCTCCTTTCATCCAAGAAATTTACGTTTGAAGAAGTTTTCTCAGGTATATAAGAACGGTACCCGAATTAATAACGGAATACAGCGTACCACCACAAACACGAAAAAGGAAGGGACAACACCAGCGCTGTGTCTTTCCCCTCCTCTCTCGTGTTTTTGATAGTGCGCTGCGCGTTTCTGGGATGTCACACCAACTCGTCAATCAGTCTGCGCTATTGCGCTAACAGAATTATGTCGTTTGTCATTTAACCAAGTGCTCTGCCATAACGAAGATATTACTTTTTTTCTATGTTGTAGTCCTCCTGGTTACAAGCCTTTAGGCAAAATCGAGTATTTCTGATACATGAAAGGCAAATGCAGTTAAAACAGAAAGAACAAAGACGCAAGAGCGCTGTACCATTTTCGTTACCTTTTTTTTTTGTCTTTCAATTTTTCTCGTTATAATTTATGCACGGGGAATTCGTCGGTAATAACAGCCCTGCACAATTAGTACAGCAAAAACCTCTTCTAAACTTCGAATTATTCTATAAATTATTATGTAGCAGCCTCCTCACAGTCCTGTGTGTGCTACACAGGTAGGTCAAAAGCACGCCTGGTCCACAAGTGTCGTTTTAAATTGATATATTCATTCATCTACTTGGTGATCGAAGAGATTGCATTAGAAAAAAGTCTTGTGATATGTATATTATCCCGCCCGGCGTTTCATGGAGGGATGCCAAGATTACCGATGGCATTTTCTTGTTTCCTGTTTATCCTGGATACGGTTTATAGATGGCCTTAGCCTCGTCATCATTCTGCTAGTGCTCATTCACTCTCGTAAAAATAGGGAGCACAGCCTAATGCACGCACTCAGTTGATCTTAATTTATAATGTGCTTGTGTTCTGCTTTCTAAGTGCTCTGAGTTATCAAAAACTAGTAGAATAAAAGAAAACACAACAAACTGCGAGCAAAACGTTGAGAAACGTAGCGTCTTGAATTGAAACGTATGGTAGGTAGGCTCATTGTGTATTAGCCGTGCAACGTTTGTTGGCATAACACAAACATACCACAAAGGGAGAGTGCGCCATCCAGCTGCATACTGGAGATCACTGGCGACTGGTTGGAGCCCATGCTCTCCTGCCCATCTGATGGGCTGCTTCCATGCTGATGCTAAAATAAGTTGACCATCAATGCATCATGCTTCAAAAATAAGGCTATAATCATACACAGCGCTAAGTTACTTAGGACTACTAACGAGCTAGAGTGCAACTGGTTTTTCATTGTTTATTGTAGTGAAATGCATTCTGTGTTGTCATGTAAAAATAAAAATGATCAGTCGAGCCCGTATATGCAAATATTGTATGTCGGTAGCTTGGGGAAACATTCGGGCGTGGATAATGGGGGAAATGAATTGGCCATATCGAATTAAATCCGCAAAGTAAGCAAAAGCCACGTTAGGAGGAGCAGCCGTCGTCAGACTGCGACCGTCACCTAAAACTCCTCACCTTACTCCGTCACCTTAAACTCCATCACCTCAAATTGCCGGCAACCTGCCGCACACCAACCGTACTGTGCTATGCGGGAATGTCCGACAAACGCGACATGAAAGTAAAGATGAAGAAATGAAGAGCATGTTTACAGCGGTCTCTCCTCATTACCGAGAAAACACATTTGCTTGCCAGAAACTATACCTATTCGCTCATTTCTTCCAGCTGGAACGACGGAATGGGCATGCCTCTGTAAACTCGCAGCGGCTTCTTTTTCTAGTGCGGGTGCTGGATGAAGATAAACAACCGAATAACAAAGATACTGAACCTCGAAAGTGAATACACAAAGCTAAACATTTCAAGCGCACGTTCATATGACTTGCAGCACCTGCTGTGGAGAGCGGGAAGCTCCGACGTTGCAGCTCTCCAAACATAATGTTTTAGTGTTTCATTTTTAAGATCGCTTGCAGATATGTAGTTCTCAGTGCATTTTAAGCCTACTGTCCTTCTTCGCTCTCAGTAGCTTGACACGGTTCGGAACAACTCCACCGCACACTTCCTAAATGGGGTTCTCTCATGTTTTGTTTCTGCTGCATGGTTTCATCTTTGCGCCCTCGTTTGCACCCTCGTTGAGGATACCTTCACCCTATTTTGAATTTCTCTCTCCGCTGATCGCTCGTCTGGCAACAGCAGCGTTTCGATCCGTTCTGGGGTCGTCGAAGAATGCAGGTTACGTAAACACACGAAATGCAAAACAGAGCGCAATGGCACTAGACCGCCGCGAAAATGGTCGGGCAATGCTTGTTGTTTAGCTTATGCGGTCTGCCTGCATAAACTGCAGGGCAGAAGGAACGCTTTCCGTTCAAGTGAGCACTGATGAAAGCAAGCGACCATCTAGAAAATCCAGGAAAAGAACTCTGGAAAGCGCCGTAAATAAAGCGTAAATGACACTTCGTCGCTTGCACTCGGTGCATTTTCATGTTATGCGTGAGATTCGAGTTTTCTTTTTTTTTTTTTTTTTTTTTTGAAGTCGCAGGGAGCAACTGCAGGAGGCGACCTTTTCTTTTCGAGGATGATATGTTGCAGAGTTCAAAGGGTAGGAGCACTTAATTTCATCCGAGCACACGTCACTAGAGAAATGTGATCACAGTGACCTCCTCTTTAGTTTTTGAAGGGTACAGCTGAAACGGAAAAAGATTACCACTAGTCACTGTTGGCAGGACCGGGAAAACCGCGAGACGCGGCGATATTTTTGCTTACCCGCCGGTAGCGAACGTTCACGATACATTCCATTTTGCAAAGTGGGGGTCGGTAGCAGAAACCAGTGCATTGTGCAAAACCAGTATTTTCTTGTGACACTGTATCGCCGAGCAAAGTTACAGGAAACTGCGGTAAACATACCGCAATTCACAACGCTATTAAAACAAAGACAGACAAAATAACTATTGTCAGTAGCTAGACCGGAGCATTGATCTACCAATAAGGAAGGCACACGGTTTACTTTAGAGGCCGGCTTTCGGATGGGCCAATTTCGCGATTGTCTTGCTACTACCGGCTACCCCTTCTTAGGGAAATAGGATTCTCGTATCGGTGCTTAGGGCAGCACGAGCGTCGCATCTCGCTATTTTTCTGCTTCGGTCATGAGGCACTTGCATCAATATTTTTCATTGCAGCTGTTGAAAGGTGCTTCCTGCCAGCAGTAATAACATCCAGAAAGCACGACGAATTGTGTAGGTAGTTGAGATGATAGGTGTTTTTGCGACACACTACTCAATTATTGAAGGAGTAACTAAATGATGCTTCCATGAACCCCGGTTCATAATGCATTGTGCTTCAAATTGCTTTTTTATTGCCTGGGCTGCCGAGCCTAACTTGCTACAAAAATTCCCTGTAACTTTATATCTGCGAAAGTTATCGATTTCACGCTGAAAAAGAAGAAGCACCTGTTTCCTAGCGTAAAAACTGTGAACATATTATGCCGGCATTATTGTCAAGAAGCGTGAACGTTTAGACGAGCTGGTCAGACATACTTGGCATGACAGGTGCGGAAGAAAGAGATGAAGACGCAGATCCTCGAGGTCCGTGTGTAGTCTCTGTCCTAGTCTCTTTCTGCCGCGCCTTTCGTGTCAAGTAGGCGTTACTGTGTTCGCCTAGTTATTTGGATTTGAAGCTGCAGTGTTTAGTCTCACCAAGGCACGCACGAATGTAGTTGGAGAGAGTTTTGTGGAAAAAGCGCCCTTTAATGCCAATTTACATAAAGGCATAAAAATAATATTTACATATTAGCTCAAATTACGCACTCTCATATTAAGTCATTCGCAATTCCCAAGTTATGGCTTATACTGTATTAAACAAAGTTAAAAATCGGCAAACATTTATTATGAAATGCAATGTGCACAAAGGGTACCTGTCTGGCATTAAAATATATTCTTAAGACTCTAGCAAAGGCGTAGGAATGACCGTTACAAAACTTAGTTTGTGTAATATAAGCTCCTTAAATACACTAAACGTATTCGCAATTTATCATGTTTTTTTATTGCATCGCTCAACAAGACGTTGTTACAACATTTGAAAGGCATATATTTCTCTGAGGATAACCAATATCTTTGGCAAAAAAAATTGCCAGTGGTTTAGCCGCGCTTGAAGAAAGTTAGGCAAGAGATATGTTGATTTTACATGTGTAGAAAGAGGAGTGGAGAGGGCTTTTCCCGTAAGCGTGGGAATAGGATGAGCGTAAACAACCGGCCGAAATCAGCGAGCCCAGCGAGAAATGTGAGATTGGCGATCACCTTGCAGCTCACACGTCAACCTTGTTAGAAGAGAAGCCTTCTCGGCGATTTATGAACGGGCAAGGCAACGAGTTCGTAGCATGTCTTGAGGCACTGGACATACAACAGTCTCGAAGCCACGGTGATAGAGATAGGAACATGGCATGGGTCGCTCACATTCAGTTAGCAGAAGATGTTCATTACGAGATGTTACAGGGTCCTTGATGTTGACTGTTCAAGCGCACGAGTGATTCCCGTGCGACGGGTTCAGGACAGCGCGTTGAGAGACACGAGAAACAAGCGGAAAATGCCCAGCAAGCAGAGCAAAGAGCCTATGTTCCCTTGTTTCAAAGAGCTCGAGGAAGCGGAGGTACAAACTTCTTACTTACAGACAAGCTACAGAGCACCCTTAGCGCAAGATGCCTTCTGCAGGAAGAAAAAAACTTCTTTGATTGGAGTTTAACTCAAATGGGTGCGGGCGAGGATAATCACTTTTCTTCAGTTCGTTTTCACCATTTGTCTGGTGGGCGATGCGGATAAGATCTTATCTTCCCGTGAATAATCGAATGAGAAACTCGAATCAGCAAGTAGTGCATGAGTGAAACCCGATTGTGCTCACTGTGTGGCACGCTCTGTGATGATGATGATGATAGCAACCGTTATAGTTCCCCGGCCAGCAAAAAAGAAGTGAAGTGTGGCTGCTGCGAGATGAGTAAGTGCGCGTGGTCGACTGAAAAAAAGGCAAAGAGGACCCACGTATCTCCGCGTCGCCGATATCGCTAAGTAATCAGCCTTAATACGTTTGTCGCATATCCATTCCCTAATTTCAGTATATTGCCAGTTTTTAGGTTCCAGCGATTTCAGCATATATCAACCAGACTGCGTGATCACTTACCTAATACGACGTATATTGTCAGCACTGATATAGTTTGAGTGTCCGTTTATGTAAAACCAGATAGTGTGGTTTGAGAATGGCGCTTTTGCGGCGCAGAATTGCGAATTCGAGTTTATATCTCTGCCGATGTGGGTCGACACCTAAGAACCTATGCGTATTATGCGTGGATGTAGAAAACACAGAAGCTTCCTTCCTCTCTTATCTATGGTTCACACTTCAGGGAAGGCCATACCTGGCGGTCCCCCTTCCTAGGTTAGGACTCCCCTTGTCACTACCGTTTTACTGTCGTTCGGTGCGAGCTCCAAGGAAGGAATGATCGAAGGATGGCAATTCTGTATGTCGACAAGTGGTAATTACTGTATACCTTAAGTATAGAGACCATCATTCAGGAACTGAAGATATTGTCTGCTGCACATAGCCAGCATCACAAAGCAAAACAGAAAGTGGCCATGAACGTACTGTCGAGGAGAGAAGTTTAGAAAATGTGGGAATAATTATTTGTTATTTACAGCTTAATACAGGCCTCACTTCCAAGTAGGAGCGGCGTTGAAAGCATGATAAATATTCTTACGTGACGACGCATTCACTAAGACAGCATCTTCTTGGCGGTAAGAAACCCGCATACTGCTCCTAGGGGCTAAGTGTCCGAAAGGGGTCTGCTAGCTGATAACGCAGCTATGCTTTAGTTTGAAAGCACTCCATTACATGAACATATTGCTTTAGGTGTTATAGCCCCTCGGCAATTAAGGCCAATGCTGAGTTCCCCCAATAAAAAGCCTGATAGGCTAGGCGCTGTTGATGGTAGACACGAAACCCGCAGTGGTGCAATGTAGCTAATGACCATTTTGTTCAAGAATTTTGAAGTTCGGGGCATAAAAGGCTGTAAGAAGCTGGCACCTACAAAAAACTCAACTGTTTTTAGGTGTCACACGGCGGATTTTTCAACTCTGTAAATACTTTTTGTTTTGGGGACGTGGCGAAGGGCGTAGAAAATACTTCGTGATTCTCGGCGCCCTATGTTTCGGGAAAGGCGGGTTGCTGAGGGAACAAAATGAGAAGCCAATAGATAGAGGAAATGTAGCCTTCTTTTCAAAGCATTGCTCAATAGTGCCTGAAGTTTCTATGGAGGTTCTGGCATAAGTGGTCCATTTTTCTTTCTAGCATGCCTCATTTGCCTAAGTCGTCTATTGCAGAGTGTCTTCTTCCGTTCAAACGAATGAGTGGGACCGCTCACCCTTCTTTCTAAGAGATTGCATCTAATCGAGCGTGTGCACCTAAGCTTTAAGGCTTTTGAGGGTGGGTACCCCACTGGGCTGTTCAATGTTGTAGGCATGATACTGCGTAATAAGCCAGAAAAGAGCCCCAGCCACACATCTATCTGCATTATAGGCGTAATGGAGCCTTGCTGTCAAGCTTCTTACTTTCTTTGCCGGTGATATATTGGGCGACAACCGTAATAAGAACTGTCGTGCTGTACGAAACCTCGGCTGTGCCGCTTTGCATGAAAATAAATACCTTTTACATGTTACTTGCAGAGGTGGAGAAGGTTCAGAGAGCTAAATAAGGGGCAATGTGTGTGGTGACTGCGTTTATTTATAATTCTTTTTCAGAGTATCAATACGGTTGAGTATTTGCCTGTTACAATACGAAAGGCTCGCCTCACGTAGCACCAAGGTCAGGACTGTAAAAGCACCAAGTTTATTGCATTGGAAGATTATCAGCCATTGCGAGACACTGAAGCTCTGTAGTTACAAGCGCAAATAACCTGCGGGGATCTAGTCGGCGATGTCGTCTACGAAGAACTGGGTTGACTCTTAGCATTGTATCAATAGCCCTAGTTTACAACGATTACATCTGCTTGGGACTCCGTCATCATTGACTACAGCTGAAGCCCAAAACAATAATTACACCTCTGCAGTAGGCCAACCTGAATCCCGACACAAAGCCCCACGCCCTTTTGTAAATGAATGAGCTGTTCGAGAACACCGCCCTCTTGCCCTGCTCGTCAAGATTACGAATGACGCCCACGTCACAGGAAATTCGATGCCTGGAGCACCCCCAACAGCCGCCTACTCTGCTTCCATGGCAGTGAGACAGGCTACATTCTCCAGCACTGTCCACAGAAAAGATTGAGCCTTCGCGGTTTCTCTTTCGACCCTCCACGACGACTCGCCGGTCAGCAGCCTCATGAAATCGACGACTATCTTTGTTACGAGGAGAGGAGGATGAGTGTAGGTGCCCTAAACCCGTCGTTGAAGTCACCAGCCCGATTTTCATCATCACGACGGTACTCACTTGAAGCTCGCAGGCACTCTCCGAGCCTCAAAAAACTAAGCAGCAACTTTTGGAGATCAGGTTGCTTCCCGATTCAGTGACAAAGTTCATCCATCGATATCTAATCACAGCCAAGCCGCAACCAGTACAATGAAGTTAAAGACGGCATGACGGAATTTTAATAGGGCTACACTTGATGGCGACGGGACAGCAAAGGTCGTCAGCAAATTTTACTCATGAAGCGGGTATGTTAGTCAAAGACAAACTTCTAATCCATGAACCCGCATCTCCGAACTCGAGATAACAAAGACGGCCGCAACACTATTGCCCTCATAAATAGAGAACCCGACTGCTTCGTAATCACTGCTAAGCTGAATAAAGTTACTACCGCTTGGGATGACCCGCAATTTCGCACTGCTGGAGGACACTTGATAACGCTGTCACAACTGTGCACAGCGCGAATAACTATAAATATATGTACCATTCCGACCACTTTTATAGTCCTTCAGTAGTGTTCGCATGCCGCAGTTCTGGCAATACACGTTTTCGCCAAAAACCAAGCGATTAGCAACCTTCCATCTAAGCGCTTAACATCTTCGCCGGACGAAGTCCTACCCCTGAAATTGCAGAACAGTATCACGTGGCCCTGGCTGTTTTTGATGAATAAGTAACCCCCCACCCGGTTCAAGGTTAATCACCCATGGATGTTACGAATACGTTTGAGAAAATGAAGGCATCATGGATGAAAGCAAGCAATTCCTGCTAAAACAAAGGATAGGTATCACAAGAGTTAGCGACTGCATCTAGAAAGCGAAATCAAAAGTTCTGGTTGAAAATTTCAGCGACGGGTATCAACTTATAGGCAAGAACACCGCCATCGCACTCTCAAGAAATTTTGTATTTGAGCTATGAAGTCGTCCTTTCAAGCCCGCCGCAATTAGACACTCCAGTGAACGAAACCTTAGAGCCCAAATTCAACATCAACCCAGTTTTGTCCCAGTGCAGGTGGGAAGAAATCCGCAAATCCGCCGACTCCTACAGAATTATTGCGAGTGCATTGCGTCGTCTTCAAAGGTTCGACTAAGACCCGTCACCATGCAACGATTTGTAACCGGCCGAAACATCCGACCCCTACGCCAAAGCGCCTACCACGTATCGCCGAAAGAATTAACTCAGCAGTTCAAGACGCAGTGGATGAAATGCTTCGTGGTGATGTCATTCAGCCATCGAAGAGTGCCTGGGTGGCACCTTTGGTTCTGGTGAGAGAGAGCAGAACTTTTTATTTATTCCAGCGGATGAAGAGGCTAAGACGACACACTGCGTGAATTACCGGCACGTGAGTAGCATAACAAAGGGGACGTCAGTCCCCTACCTCGCATGAACGACACACTGGACTGTCTCTGCATCGCCAAGTGCTTCTCCTCGATGGACCTAGAGAGCGGTTACTAGTAAATAGAAGTCGATGAAAGAGATACTGAGAAGGCTGCATAAATCACGCCGGATGGTCTTTACTACATCAAGGTCGTGCCATTTGATCTTTACTGAGCACCACCCATGTTTCATCGAGTAATGAACACAGTGTTGGCGGGCATTTAGTGGAAAAAGCTGGTTTTTATATTTTGATGACGTCATTGAATTCGCGACTACTTTTGATTAACCACTGCTTAGTCTTAGAACAGTACCGAATGCTGTGAAGTCTTCTGTACTTACTCATAGGCCTGAAAATGTCGCTTTGCCTGCCAAGAACTAGTTTTTTGGCTACTTCATTAGTAAAGATGGTCTCCGTCCCACCCTGCAGAAGACTTCTGCTATCATTCAGTTCCAGCAGCTAACAGAAAAAAAAAGACGTCACAAATTCCTCACACTGCGTGCCCATTACAGGCGGTGTGTGAGAACTTTCGCATGCATCGCCGAACAACTGACCAAAATTACGCACGTGTCGTTTAATTAAGAAGTACCGCAGGCGGTAGGCTTCAACATATATCAATGTTGCTTGCAGTTCTCCTCACCCCACCTCTATCTTTGGGCCCTTCGATGAAAACAACGACATGAACATTTATACAGACGCAAGCACTCTCAGTCTTTGTGCCGTCCTCGTTAAGGTGAACGGCGAGGTTGGCGCAAAGGATTTCCTGCGCTAAGAGGTCCCTCTCAAAAACCGAATCAAAATACTCAACGACTACGAAGGACTGCCGTTTTTATACGGACGACGATTCAATGTAGTTAACTAACATCACGCTCTGTGCTGTATCGCAAATTCGAAAGATTTATCCGGCCGCTTTGCTCTGTCGAGCCTGCATGTTCAGTAATTCGACATCACAGGGGTCTGCTAGTTTGGTAGCAACCATTCCGATATAGGCTGCTGGTCAGAAGCACCCATTGACGCTACACCAAAAGAAGAGGACCATGCCTTCTTGAGACCAGTAAGCGCTAGCAGAAAGTTTACACAGTAGCAGCACTCGGGCCCTGAGATCAAAGAGCTAGCGTATTACATAGAAGAAAAGGCCGCTCAACTCTTGCTGTCTTTAGGTGCCATTTTGTGTCATTTGCCTTAAGAATTCACGTCGTCATGATAAAGAAATTCGCCGCCAACCGCTCCACAAGATATATATTGTGCCTAAAACTTTCGGATAGATATTTCTGCAGGCGTTCCACGACGAGTCCACAGTATGGCATCCAGAGCTGGCGCGTGCGCTGCACCGGATCTAAGAGAAGTATAAATGACCACAGTTATCCGCTGGCGTTGCTTATTATGTGAAAACGTGTCGTGAATGTCAGCAGAGACACTCCCGCCGATATCTACTGGGCTACTGAACCCTTTACTACAAAATAAGGATAGACATTCTCGGTGCCTTCCCAACTTCAACGGGTAACAGGTGGATCATCGTGGCGATGGATTACATTACCCGTTATGTCGAACCAAAGCCGTTCTCAATGGCACGGTGCCACAAGTCACGAAGTTTTTCGCCGAAAGCATTTTCAAGCCACACGGCGCTCCTCAAGTTGTTACACCTGACAGAGGAACAGCATTTACGGCAGAGCTCATGCAAGCCATTATGGTCTATAGTCAAACGAGCCGTCGGAAGACAACTGCATTACATTCGCAGACAAACGGACTTACACAGCTTCTGAACAAGACTATCGCAAACACGCTTGTGATCTACGTCAAAGCTGAACACACGAAATGGGACATCATACTGCCCTACGTAGTTTTCGCCTATAACATCGCCGTAGAAGAGATGACCAGGTCGACACAGTTCAAATTTGTGTACGGCAGGGAGACCAGGACAACGCTCGGCGCAATGCTGCCGCACGTAGCAGAGGAGGATACTCTTCACGTCCTAGCCTCCCTTCAGCGTGCAGAGGAAGCCCGACTACGTGCCCAGATGCGAATAAATGGTCAGCAACACCGCGACGCCCGACGCTATAATTTACGACGACGTGACGCAGAGTACAAGCCTGGACACCAAATATTGGTTTGTACGTCGATACACCAACGCGGACTGAATGAAAAGTTCTTGCGGTAGTACGTCGTCCCATATGTAGTCCTTCGACGCATCTGACAGCTTGACGATCTATTTTATTGACAAAGTAACCAGAAAGACTGTGAGGAATGTAGCGGTGAATTAGAAGTGTACACTCCTACCGTTAGCAGATGTAGACGTAAGAAAAGCCTTATGAAAAGGCAAAAAAAAATAAAGAAGAAAAGATCTATTATTCAAAGGAATAAGTAAAATGAAATGGAGCAGGAATAAAGATATCCGATAGTCATTAGGAACAAGGGTTGAATATCTTGCGAACCGAATGGAATTCATTAAGAGAGCGGATAACATTTTCGAAGTTCTGACGGGTAAAATAGACAGAGATAGCTCAGGGGAGGAATAATTTGTCAAAGAGTTATTTTCCCAGTAGGGAGGAGACATATATCGCTATTGTTGTTGCTGTTGCGGCTCATAGTGATGATTTATTACAATAGTCACGGTTTTGATATTTTACGCCCTCTCAGCCAATAAATATTTTTGTAGTGTTGTTTCGCAGTTAAAATATGCTGACGTAGGTTGTGCCTAGATATGGCTGGAGGCGAGTATACCCTGTTGTGTGCACCCTTTCTCCTGTCGACATATGTCAGTAGCCAGCGCACGTCTTGAGAATATCAGCTCGAAGTACACGTTGTTTTGCGCACCAGGCTGACATCTGTGAAGCTAAAAAGGGCTCGGTGTTACTGTATACAGCGTGCTCACTCTGCAGTCCGTACATTGCGGGGCTCATTGCGTGGCTCGGGAGAAGCTGACGACGTGCCCCGCATTCAAAATATCTGCTCAGCGCTAGACGCTTTCGATCAGACATCGGCCAAATACAGGTCCTTATTTTTCCTCTAATCGGAGGATCAACGTAGCGTATTTAGCGGCGTCTAGTAGTTTTTCGAATGTGCTCACATTCATTTTGGGCCATGAGTTTGGCCTTTTGTTCTGTGAAATTAACTGTAAGCTCCATTTTGCAATACGACTAATATATTGTGAGCCTTCCACGGATCTTCTTTCATTTGTACATACCATAATCTTCTTCTTTCTTTTGTACACACCATCGTCATCGTCCCGCGGCGCCGGCTCCAGCACGCGCCTGGGTTCTCCATCAGATTAAAACGCTGACACGGCGTACCTTGCCTTGCCGTCACGACTTTGGCGTCTCGACCTGGCCTTCTTTCACACGTGGTGGAGGTGAAATTTGATCCCCTTACTGCCTTGTGCCCTGCTTTTCGCTGGAGCTACGTTCCGGTCGCCGTTTGGCAACAACCACCATCGTTATGTCAACCGAGAGCAGTCCCGACCCGGCCGGACCCTCTACCTCGGCTACACCGCCGCCTCCCACTGTGCCCACTGTGCCCACACGACCACGCGACCCGCCGCTGTTCGCCGGTCGTCGCGACGAGGACGTGGATGACTGGCTTGACACTTATGAACGCTGCAGTGCCTACAACAGGTGGGATGACGCTTTAAAATTCCTCAACGTTTCCTTCTACCTGATTGAGGTCGCCAGGAATTGGTTTATCAACCGCGAGCCCCACACTACTAACTGGCCCACCTTCAAACAGCAGTTCCGCCAATACTTCGCCGACCCCGCAGTTCGGACTGAGATCGCGAGCAACAAGCTCGCTTCCCGTCGTCAAGGTCCAGATGAGTCGTATGCCTCTTACATAGAGGCCATACTTGCACTTTGCCGGCGTATTAGCCCCACCATGCCTGAACCTGAACGCGTGCACCATGTCATGAAAGGAATCAATTCTGTGGCTTATAACACCCTACTTGCCCAGAACAGATCAAGTGTTGATTCCATTATTACGACCTGTCAACGACTCGAACAGCTGCAGTCCTCCCGATTGCAGCCCGACTTCCCTACTGGCCCCCCCTCTACTGACTTCGATCTACGAACCCTAATTCGAGCGATAATCCGCGAAGAGCTCCAAGCCTTGAGCCCTTTCTGCCGGCACGGGTGTGATCACTCTTCTTCTAATGACGCCAGCCTCCGCATCATCATTAAAGAAGAATTGGCAACTATCACCCACCCTGTCGCACCTGACCCTCCTGCACCTCGTACAGCGCCGACTTATGCTCACGTTGCTGCATCCCCTCCTCCTTTTGCTCCCCCCCCCCCCCCACGACAAGCACCGCCCTACAACAACATCAACGCCGTGACGACGGCTCAGCATACGCCGCCCTATTACGCACCTTGGCGCCCCTCTCACCCAGTGTGCTACTACTGTGGAATCAGAGGACATATTTCCCGCTTCTGTCGTCGACGCATTCAGAACGAGCGGCGTGGTTACGACGTCTTCGAAAGTGACGTACCCGCATATTATCAGCGACGATCTACTCACAGTTCACCTCGTCGATCCTCTCCACCACCGGTATCCTCGTCTGAACCAAGTGGCGCCCATGTTTCCCGACGCCGGTCCCTTTCCCCATACCGCCGCTCTGTTTCTCCACTTCGACCAGCAACAACTGTTCCTGTCCGTCATTCGGAAAACTAAGCGATGCAGTTTCCGGAGGTGAAACTGCACTCTGCGAACTTACCAAAAGTCCTCCTCATCTCCCGTACAATATGATTTCCGTTTTAACTGAAGGATTGCCGGTCGAAGCTTTGATTGACACAGGGGGTGCAATTTCTGTTATTCGCGCTGATTTATGCCACCGTTTGCGGAAAGTAACGACACCATATGATGGACTTGAACTTCGTGGAGCAAATGACGTCCCTCTACATCCTTCAGCAAAGTGTACAGTTCGAATTGTTATAGACGGCGTCCGCCACCATGTGCAGTTTGCTGTGCTTTCAATATGTGTAACTGGTATACATGCTCCGTAAGCTCGTCCATGCTCCGTAAAAACTAGGCGGTGATTGCCGTGAATACCCCAAGTCACTCTAGAAGCAGGGATTTATGTGTAACATGTGTGCTAAACCGGGATAGTGTCAACATTCCGTGTCTCCTACAAAACTGATAGCCACTCTAAATGCTCATCGGCTGAATGGGTGATGACGTCGCGTCCCTGAGATGTAGGAAAATTTCATACTGGCGTTACTGGTCGAGTGCTGTTTTGTGGTGAGTCAAGTTATTTCAAACCTTCACAGGATATATTGGAAATATAAATGCATTTTTGTGTGGTAAAAAATACTTAATTTTTAGCTCAAAAGCCTTATGCAACTTCAGTCATATCATTAGAAAACGGAACATGGTACCTGTATAACGCTGAGCTGAGGAGTTACGACATGATAAACCACGCAGCAGAATAGATCACAATACATATGAGATGCACGCAGAGATAAACATACATATAAACAAAGATGATGCTGCCATGACAACTAGTTATTTGTACATTAACACCTCCTTCCTTCTCGACTTCTGAGTACCACCACTTCATCTTTCACTGTCCTCACAGTGATCTAAAACGTCACTACTGGTTCAACTTTCTACTGGATTATACTGATAAGATAAACAGCGAGAAAGAAGACAAAGGGCGGGAAAGGCATAAGATGAAGTCCCAAAGACTTTGATAGGCTCCAGAGGCCCACCATTAAAAGTTTTCTAACAATTTCACATACAAATTCCCGAGTTCACTTCTCGTTGGTGTTTACCATTGCATTTTTGAATATTTTCGTTCACTTAACCAGAGCAGTATCAACAACCAAGCTCGAAAATCGTAGCCTGTGATACGGCCCTTTATAAGAGGCATCAAAAAATCGCTACCTTTCAGGTCTCAACGTGTCCCCGAGCTAAAATGGTTGTTAAATGTATGTGATCTTATGAGAAGCATAAGAGCATCGCAGGATCTAAAACGCACAGACAACCCGCGCTGTCTCACTGCAGCTATGAATTCCATGATGTTGGAGTGCAAAATATATGCTTGAAATGGCAATAAACATTTTTTTTTGTATCCATCATGTTTCCGCGAAATGTAACCTGGCTTCTAAAAAGACTCGCAAACGTTAGTGACCTCGAGGGAAGACTATTGAGAAATGGGTCTCCCAGTGTGGAATACTTTTTGTTCTTCAAAGTAATATATTTCGTAAGAAGTGTCTAAGTTTTATTCAGTTACTTGAGGAACAATGTTTCGACGTTATACTCCCTAGACCGATTTAGTAATAGCACAAAACTGAACCAGAACCGAAGCACCGTTTACTCAGTTCTATTCACCGCGACAAATCCAGGGACTTAATTAATGTAGTGCAGATTTCACATGCGAGCTTTTTATTGTGCATGTTACGTAATAAATAGAAATTGCCTAAAGTTATTTGACGATTGATACAAACTCTTCTTTCTGTAGTTTTAAAGGCAATCTGCAACTTTTGTAATGACGCTCTTTTTCAATCAATAACTAAAAATTGACCCACTAGTGTAGTATGTTTTAGACTCTAGAACCAAGCTTACTGCTAAGTATATCACGCCATTCTCAAGAGCCTTCTGCTAGTTTTACTGAAATGGGACACGCCAGTTTTTCCCGAAACCTTGGTTGCATATACGGTGGACCCAGTTCTATTCACTAAAGACTGGCGCTGTCTAATATTCTGATTTCCCAAACTGTCGCGGTACTACAGACCACTTGTGTTCGAATTGGCATCAGCAATAGTATAAGATACTTAACTAAATAAGTAAAATGAAATGAAATTAGATGTTTTTAACGTAGCGTCAGTCAGCCGTCGAGGTTTAGTGGAGCCATCGCCCAAGCAAAGAATTGGCGCATATGAGAGCTGGTCTGGCCTGCATTGAAAAGTCGTTGGTGGACTCATGGTATGCCGTCAATCCGCTTTTTGCATGGAAAAGACATTACAGTTTGCATTGAAGCTCATAATAAAATTCTTTATTTCATAGCTCGCAATGATGTATTACGTGTCCTCCTCAAAGGTATTTCAGTTCAGTTCAGGCGTTCAGTCGTGTCCGACTCTTCGTGACCCTATGGACCATGTCACGCCACGCTTTCCGGTCTCTCACTATCTTCTTAACATCACATAGCTTCATCTGCAATGCCTCGAGAATGCCATCTAACCATCGCGTTCGCTGCCTACCCTTTCTCCGGCGACCCTCAACCTTTCCCAACATCAAATCTTTCTCCAGCGACTCCTCTCTTCTCATCAGATGACCAAAGTAGCTGAGCTTTAACTTTAGAATTTGACCCTCCAATGAGCAGTCAGGGTTTATGGTCGACAATATCGACTGATTTGATCTTCTGGCAGTCCAAGGAACTCTTAAGAGTCTTCGCCAGCACCACAATTCAAACGCGTCAATTCTTCGGCAGTCAGCCTTTTTCACAGTCCAACTCTCGCATCCATACATCACAACTGGAAAGGGCAACCAATAAAAATCTACGTTCTGACGGCGATCATTATTGCCAGGTCAAGTAAAAGGGATATAAAATGCCAGCCTACACTTTGTCACTCGCTTAATTACGACAGGTGTAACTAGTCGGCAGACCGATCTCTGTGACCAAACCAGACGGCAGGGAAGCGAACCTTACGATATGTTCCGGCAGCAGCGTCGTGCTTTTAATTTATAACTTCTCTATTTGTAGGCAACCTAACTGCAACACTCTCTTAAGATACCAGTCTGCTTGAAAGCCAAAGTATCAAAGTTATAAACCTTCTCGCGTGCTTAAGGAACACAAGAGTGCCATAGTAGCCCCTACAGTAGGGTAAATGCTTGGCGACCCGAATGTGACAAGTTTTAATGCTGGATAGAATTCAGAAAATTCAGTACTTACGTAAATCAATTGCTTTAGAACTTTAACACTTCTGAACCTTGCGCCAACATATAATTTATATTACATTTCCTTATTTTGATTATTTTGATTTCGAACATCAAAGCGTAGCGAGGATATTTTGACACAAATCCGGTGTATTGTGTGTTTTGTACTCAAAGTCGACGCCGTCTTTTCCTCTTAATGTAAGTCTACGTTGTGGCTTCAAAAGGGCAAAGAAAAGTTCTAGCTTTCATTGGGAGTCAACGTCAGAAATATTTGTCATGCGTTAGCGCTAAGCCCCGACCATAAGCGCTGTTTGTTTCTTTGACAGAAGCCTCCAAGCTCGTACAGGATCGACACTTATGTCAGCGTCGGTTGTATATGGGACGGAACGTGACATCATCTCATGGTCCAAATAGCAGGAGCTGCCAACGTGGGATGCCCTTTTCAGACTGCATTCTAACCCAACCGTACACTTTTTACCCTGAATAAAAAATTCCAGTCCTAGGCCACACAGGCACGGTTGTACGCCTTAACGCGGTTTTCTATCTGGGACGCTTTCTCCAACTTGGGTGGTAGACGCCATATGACGATTAGCCGCGGGAACTGTTACAATTTTAGTAAAGTGTGCAGAATCTAGACATTTATTCCAAATCAAGGTCAATAGTGACAGCGTTTTAGAGTTCATTATTATACCAAAGCCTAACCGTCCGGTCATATTTTTCCGCACGGCCTGCTGTGGGTACATGTCCAGCAAAAATGAAACAGTAGTATGAGCAGTTTCGTTCCTCAAAGCGAAATGAAGAAAAGATGGTTTGAAAAGCAAAAAAAATAATGGGAATCCCATCGTGTTATTTGCTTTGTGCGAATGGACCAGCTCTTTCGCTTTGCGAAAAAAAAAAAAGATGCAGCTTTTCTGGCTCCTGCACGTCTCTTCTTCATTCTCAACATTTTATTTCAGGATCTGAAGGAAACTAAAATAGAGTATACTTACACCGCTACACATAGAAATTCACTCCCATTCAACATGGGTTCATACCAACATCCTGAACTTTAACCTCTTACTCGCCTCATTGCGAATGGTAGGCCGCTCTCTGACACAGGTTCATGACCTGTGAGGGTAGCTCGAAGCTATTACGCATTTCTCGCCCTGAACAAGAGCAGCGGTAGAAAAAGAGCTCCGAAACTGAGACCTCGGCTGACGACGCAGAAAGGTCAAAAGGTTGAGCGGGCGGTAACAGCTAAATAGATATTGAACTCCTGAACTCCACGCCATGCGCCTAATTGCAGCATTTTCGTTCAGTCTAAGTTCCGTCCTCCGAAATTACTGAATATATATCCGAACAAAATTCATTCTTGAACGCACCTGCACAATTTTTCTTTCTTTTTTATAAATAATTGATGCCCGTTATGTGGGCCTCATTCAAGAAGCCCATTGATTTTTCCCGCCACTCTCGGATGTTCAACAGCCAAAGCTTGTTCTCTGGCTTCGAACTGAACAGCGCCTCTTTCGAGCCTTCAGCGCCTGGGTAGTTGATTCTCTCAGTATCATTTTATGACCCTGTCATTTCATTTTATATAAGCTAGCCACTTCCACGCAGAAGGGACCATACAAAGTGTTTGGATATTGAAATGATCCATTTCAACTCGTTCATATAATTATCTGATTACAGTTTTCGGAGGTGAATTTATTACATTTTTGAAGTAGACTTTGTTCGGACTCGGTGTATACTCTGCACAGTATTCTCAGATGTTGAAGTTGTTCCCTAGGGCCCGTTATCTGCTTTGAAACATTCTTATGCGAATGGTAGAAATCAAGTATAATAATTCACTGGCAGCTATGTGAGTCCTTTCGTGAACGCGCACGCATACAGTGATCTTGAGCTCATACGCTCGTGGGCACGGACGCGGAGCATGTTGCAGAAAGCGTGCCGAGAATACCTTCCAAAACGTTTGCAATGATTTTCCATTAAGCAACCTCCGTTACGAAGGCAAACCATGAAAAATGAGTTTGGTTTTGGTCGATGGCTCTGTGTAGAAGGCTGATTCCCTCTTGTGCGCTTGCTAAGATAAACTCTCTTTACCGATTGTACGCATTTGCCTCTTTAGCTGACTAAGCTCTCAGTGATAACCCTCATGTGCACTCTCATTTGTCCCTCGAGTAAAAGTTCCTTTATCAAACCGCTTGCGTTTTTGGAGAGCCACTACGACAACAAGCATGTCCCTCGTTTCTTGTAACCGACTACACAATATTCATTGCTTCCGGTAGGGCAGTTTTCTAATCCAGCGAAACCACCACTCATGCTTCCTACTAGCGATGTCGCTCTCCAACATTGCTTGCGCACGTCTGCCGACACTTAATGGAAATGAAATATGGCTCACTTGAGGACTATTATGATAATGCAGTTGCCGTGACTGTACCTTGAACTCGATGTACTAATGATCCTTCAAGACAATAGGCGCTATATTTCCAGCTCATTTATACAATAAAGGGGGTGGTGGTAGAAACTTGACATGAAAAGAGGCATTCGCTTCTCCATGAAACATATTTTTTCCTTTCTGTCCGGTCATAAATGTTGTATAGGGTGGCAGGGGAAGCTAAGTGGTATATTCAGTGAGATAACATATTTCAATACCATTCTTCCTAAAGTGAACAATACATACCTTTCAATCTGATTTACTATTTTTGTAGTTTTTAGGGCGCCATGCTGGTGTGGCTGAGTTTTCGCCATACTGACATATTTCAATATTCTAGATGCAAAACTTGTGCTCGTGACAATATACTGTGTCGTCCAATTATGTACACCCATTAAATTATGCACAGCACAGAATTCTACTGGCACTTTGACTGGACAGCGAACGTTTCGGAAGATCAATATCAGAAAGTCGGCATGGCACACTTAAAGCTGAGCCATTTTTAGGCAAGAGTGTGAGCGGTAGTGAGTGACTTATAAGACGTAAGACACGAGCCTGACACACATCGAAATGTAACGAAAGACGGATCGACGTTTTGCATGATCCACTGCCCGCTTATCATGGAGTCCAAATGATAAAGCTTGAAGTCGTCATCATCATCATCATCATCGCCAGTCGAATTATACCTATTTCAGGGGGAAGGCCTCTCCCATATTCCTCTAACTAACCCGATCCTGTGCTATCTGCATTCACTTTGACCCCTGCGAACTCCTTAACCTCATCCACCCACCTAACTGTCTGCCGCCCCTTCTACGATTGTCTTCCCCCGAAATCCAATTTGTCATTCTAAGCGACCATACATTATTCTTTCTTCGCACTGTATGTCCTGCCCATGCCCATTTTTCAATTTCCACTTGAATAATAAATGCAGTTATTTCTCTTACCCACTCTACCCGCTTCCTATCACTTAATATAACACCTCCCATTTTTCGCTCCATAGCCCTCTGCGTTGTCCTCAGCTTAAGTAGAACCCTTTTCGTTAGCCTCCAAATTTCATCCCCTTAGACGAGTTCAGGTACGATGCAACATTTGTATACTTTCTTCTTGAAGGATACTCATTAGCTGCTCGTCATAATCTTCGAGTACTTGCCTAATGCGCTCTATCCGAATCTTATTCTCCTAGTTGGTTGTAGTTCATGGTCTGTACCTGTGGTTACTACCTGTACTAAGTAGACATATTCGCCTACCACTTCCAGTGCTTCGCCACCTATTTCAAACTGTTGTCGCATAGACAAACTTACTATATGCATACCTTCGCAAATGCTATGTCATTATCGTTGTTTTGCATCTGCCAGAACTATGACGGCTGGAACACATGGCACAATTTCATAGCAAAGCAAAACAAATGCAAATTTTTGTTTCGCATATACAGGCGAGGATTGCATGCGCTACAAGCTACGTTGTCGATTCTGCCAGATGAATGTTTACAACTTCCTTAAGGAAGGATGCGCACTATGAATTCTAAAAGACTGCCTGTGTGCTGCGCTTGCGTGCAGGGAATTAGAAATGACGTATACATATGACCATGTTTTTCTGGCGTTGATTATTCTAGGCCTCGCAGGTAGTAAACGCAGATTGTCTTAGCATCTAACCATCCTTTGAACCATATCCTATCTTCCTTGCTCCCCTTCTACCTGTACTGCTACGGTTAGTCTTTCGTTTTCATCTTAACTCCTCCACCGACTCCAAATAGCTGCTTTGTTCTCCAAGGTATGTTCTTCGCTAAGGACTCGAAACGCTGCTTGCGCACGAAAGTGGAGAAACTTTCTCAACAAAATTAAGGAATAGAAATATTACTGGTGCTGTTTGAAAAAATACATGGAACTATATTTCTTGCTTACCTATGTTGTTCTGACTTTGTACGTATTTGATATGTTGATGCAATAACGCCACAAGGTAGCGGACAACTATGTGTATTTATTTCCTTTACATTTTAGGTTCCGTTTTAGTGTTGCTGTTAAAACTGAATGCTAAAATATTTCATTATGCCTATTTATTAAGTACTCCACCCCTCATAATTTACTTGCGGTGTGAGTACTAATATACGATCGACTTATTCATATAGCACCCAATTCTGTGCTGGAAACTATAGGTATTTATGTGTGTATTCTACTTCAAAACTAGGTATTCATATCTTTGAATATCAACATTAAACTTTATTTCCAAAGCTACCAGCCGCGTAGGCAGATGGAAAGTGAAGACTGAAGTTTCAGCCTCCGCTTTTAAAGCAGAGGAGAGAGGTGAAAATTACGAGAGGGAAGATAGTAACTATGAGAGGTCAGGGGGAGCCAGTGGCTTGGGAGGTTTGGGAAGAGCGATAAGAGAGAGAGAGAGTAATTTTATGTGACGAAAATTGGGAAAGTCGGCCATTGGTAAAGAGACACTGGCCTGCTACTACACACTGGGGAAGGGGGAAAGAGGGTGTAAAAGAGAATTAGGGTGTGATTGAAGGGTTATGATGGTATAGTAAAGTGAGGTTTCACTTCTGGTTCGAGCCATTCAGGAGACCATCCACATACTTAACGACACTCGTGAAATGTAGTGGACACACACCAGTGGTCACTGAACAAACACCGCCACAATTAAAAAGAACTTTGCACTCTCACGTGCCAGCTCAAGAAGAAAGGAAAGAAAGAGAGAGAAAAACAAAGAAAGAAAGAAAGAAAGAAAGAAAGAAAGAAAGAAAGAAAGAAAGAAAGAAAGAAAGAAAGAAAGAAAGAAAGAAAGAAAGAAAGAAAGAAAGAAAGAAAGAAAGAAAGAAAGAAAGAAAGAAAGAAAGAAAGAAAGAAAGAAAGAAAGAAAGAAAGAGCGATGAAATGAGCACGGAGGAAGGCGCCTGCAACGGAATAACTATATCTCGACTTCGGTGGCAGAAGCTGGCTATGAGGAAGTATGTTTGAAGAACGCGCCACTTGAGAGGGTTTCCACAGCTTAATCCCGAGTTTATACAGTCTAAATCCAAATTTATAGCAGAATAATTGATTATTGTGCTACACCAGCCAATTTAGCTGCACTACCTCTTTCAGCTAAGGTGTGCGTGGCCTAAGGGCTGCGCTGAACTCGCTAAAAATAAAGCAGTCTGCGCATTTCAAATTTGAGCGGTTATTGAGTTGAATCCACAATTTTCATTCTCCAATTTTAACAACAATAAATACAGCTTCTTGCGCATTAAAACGTAGTGCTTGTGCCCAAAATCAACGAGATAATTTTTGATATTTAGTGGACAAATATGGTGAAAGTTGAATTCGGCTCAGCCATAGGACGTTGGGAAATGAGAACATAGTCATACCCGAAGCATAGAAGATTTTTGGTATTGGAGATGTCGTTGAAGCGTGGGATAGCTGATATAAGAGAGACAGATTTTGTAGCGGGAATTTCAGGGAGATCGAAGTAGCGCTTGTAGCATTACACCACTCACAAATATATTTGTACGTATAGTTAACTGATGCATGCGCCAAGCGTAAAATTCGGACTGAAAATGATAGAATGCAAAGGTATTCACACTCCCTGCCACCATCTGCATTTTTTACATTTTGTTTTTCTGCTGCAACATCTTTGTTTTCCAAATAGCGGCAGCCATTTTCCACAGTGTAAGAAGTAGCTACTTCTTACACTGTGCTCCATGCTAAAGATGGATGTTGAGATAGCTGCTGACCTTTTATGAGTTTAGAAAAGTATGTTTTCTCTCTGACAATACTGCACAGTGTTATCGCGGTTTACCACCATATTATTCGCACAATAAGCCCGCAGACATCGGAAGATTGCGTCCCCCATGACATAGAGCCAAAACGTTCAAGAAGAACTAAATTTCTTGGCAGCACAGAAACGTCAAGTACTCCTCTTTTTCGGTTCTCGTTCTCACATCGCTCATAATGGTGCACCCATCTAGGCGCCATTCTTCAAGCAGGACTGTTCTAGACAGTCATAGTAGACCTATCCGCCACTTCCATACTCCACTTCGTTCATCACGTCTCCAAAACAGAAGTTTCTAGAAAAGAGGTTCCGAAATGGTAATGCTCTTAAAGAAGTGTCCAGCGTAGATTTGTGTAGCATTTGTCTATAATTGTGAAGTGTCCAGCGTAGATTTCTGTAGCATTTGTCTACGATTGTTCTTGCTGTCCACTTCAGTTACGCAAAGCTGATACGTACGCGAACCGAAGCGTGTTGAGAAGTATAGGAGTATGTATTATTCATTTATCTCAAAAGAAATGCACCTGTGGGGCGTGTGTGAGTGAGAGAATCAGTGCGCAGAGAAACGTACCACGTCTCGCTCAGCATTAGTTGCGGAGCAATGCTTTTGATTTTATTCACAGGAAGTACAGGGCAGAAGCCAGCAGAATGGAATGCGTCGATTGTCGTTGTTTTCCTCTACCACCAGTGCCGGAAGAAGTTTCAACCTTTAATCTTGGACATCTGCCGTGGATGTGCTGTGCATGAGATTGCACCATCTGGATTTTTTACATTTTGTTTTTCTGCTGCAACATCTTTGTTTACCAAATAGCGGCAGCCATTTTCTAAGATTTTTATGTCTTTTCGCGCTTCAACCGACATTGATTTCGTAGGTTTTTAGTTATACCACTGAACAAGCGGTTAAAAGACTTCGGTGTTATTTAAAGTTCTTCGGTTATCTCTATTTTTTCCATGCATTGCTTTGTTATAATTTAAAATCATACAGTTTTAATAATTGCGCAGGTCCAGCACGGTTCAATTCAATGACCCGATTTTGTTTTCTTTTTTATTCTCTTCGATTCTTCTCTTTCTGCAGAACACATTGGTTTATGTGAAATGATACCTAAGCACAATAATGTTTCGAGCCTCTAAAGAATCCTAACACGGCAAACCATAAATCACGTTATATTTCTCTTACAAAGACATTTTAAGCTCAAACGTTCGGTACTTCATAAATTTAACAACGGAAATAGAGTTATCATCATTTCAGATATTTTTGTTCGCGCTCAAAAACACGAATACAAATCACGCTGTAAAATGATCTGTGATTAGGGTAAGAGTGCAGGCTTATCCTCTGCTGCCTTAGAGCTCGGAAATCTTCCTAAACCTGACTGAAAGCTTATAAATACCTGAAAGATCTATAATGGAATCCACGAAACGTTTTCTAAAAGTATGGATGTATGAGGTATCCAGTGGTTTAAGTTTAGGCAGTGTTCAAAACTGTAGGGCGAGATTTGAGCTGTCCCTGATTTTTTTGGCCCACTAATAAGAACCACTTATCCACCTGTCTCCCTGTTCTTTTTACCATGCACTTTTTCCGAAGAAAACCTGGGCGTTTTCCTTGAAGTTCGTATTTTGCGCATTCTACTGCGCCTTAAAGTTTGCAGAGGCCTTAGCACGTATATAGACCTCACCCTCGCCACAAGGAATTCGAAATTGCTTCTGGCATGGACAGATGTCCAACTATTGTTGTTCTTGGTTTTGTCATTCAGTTATCGCAAATTCAGTGCCACCCTTTATTCCTCTAAACAGCTGCTGCTTGCCACTAACAACTCGCCCGTTGCTTTTTAACCCACCAACACCTTTTAAATTTTTTTTTATGCGGGAAAAGAAATATACATATGCGTTAAACATATGATGTTACATTTTCTCCCATGCGGCTTTGCTAACATCTAATCCTAGTCCCTGTATTATTTTATTTCTTCAGCATCACCTCTTTTTGTAGTGATCTGGCGCCTACATTCAAAAATGCCAGCCAGGCAATAACTAACTCCTTTATATGGGCCCTTTCTAATATTACAGGTAAAAGAAATGGAGGCCGGAGAAGGAAAAAGAGATATTGGCCAATATCTGCGGCGCAATAGCGTCGTAAGACTTTCAGTACACCTTAGTTCAACCTCTTTTTACGATGCTGCGTGAATGTCACACATCGTCTGTGCTTCAGCGTTGAAATATGTAAAAACATCAGTGCGCGCTGATCGCCAAGTTCGCACGTTGTTGAGACATTTTCCCGGCTTTAGATGATGCATAAGAAACCTGCGATATTTTGCTGTCGTCAATCTGTACCTCTGCGTATACATTCTCGAATCTGCTTCAAAACATTCGCTAAGTTTAGCCGCGAACAGCGTTTACTAGTTTGCAGAAAACACTGTAATATCAAAATTTAATTAGTTATTACATGCGCCTACCGTAATATGTAATCCTTTGATGATAGAACAAATGACAATTTTGACAAAATATTAGCTCCTAATTACCAAGTTATGAGCTCGCCTTTGAACTGCTAACCAATAATTTGAGACCCTTGGGTCCCACTAAGTGACGGCTGCGTTGGAAAAAACGGACGCGCGTCACTCTCTAATAGGTCGCCGACAAAGCTTCAGTTCAACCAAGAAATGACTTTTAAGCACTGCTGCTCTAAATAAAATTAAAATTAGAAAGTAATCTATATTATACTGTCGTGATATGCGTCCAGCTTCACTACGCATAGTGTCTAGGTGCCCCGGTCACACGAGTAGTAGGGGCATCTTCAATTTTAATGAACGGCAAGAAATACGACGGACCAGTGTCTGTGACGACGTCCGTAAATATGAAATAGACGAAAGAGATGGAACGGCACCTTTTACATTTTTCGTTGCATACACTGTCTATTCCTCTTCATGCACAAGTTCAATATTCTCCAGCATTCCCATCTTCATCTTGGAGCTTGGAGTCATAGCAAGCCATAACGCTCGATTAAAATAAAAATGTCACAGTAAACTATACGCACAAAAACATGGCTGCGTGGCAATTAGACAATCAGCTTCTTGAATATGTTAAAAACGCATTTTTCAAAAAGTTCATCTGAGCGAAGACGCGCAAAACAGTTGCTTTTAAATCAGCGGTAATATTGCCTACTTTCTGCACGCAAAATTTTACAATTGCGTCTTTTATGTAATCGTTACACGATGGCTTAAGATCACTGATGATTATGTGCATAAAGCAAAGCACTTGGTCATTTTTCACGTCCTTGTTTACTTCTTTCTTTATTCTTTGTATCCTTTTTTTTTATCCCCCACCTCATATCCTTGATGACGTAGTAAACGCGCTCTACAAGAAGTAAAACAGTTATCTTTTTTATTTGCATAACAATGAAATTCACATTCTTTTCTAGAGGGCATATAACGCCTCCCTGCCCTCCTCCATTTTTTTTTTGGTGGTGCCTAATGTGCCACCAGACGGGACAAATAAAGATCCCGACATGGTTGTGCAGTAGTAGGGTCGCCCGACTACTGCGTCTAAGGATGCTGGATCGGACCTTGGCTGCAACAGCAGCTTTTCCATGGAGCCGAAACTTAAGTCGCCGTTGTTTCGAAGGAGCCGAAAAGTAATGTATCCTTGTCTTGTGCGATGACTATGCACACAGGAACCTCAGTTGGTCAAAATTTCTGGAGCCCTGCACTATGGCGTCTCCCATAACCTGAGTTGATTTGGGATGTTAGTCCCCGCAAATCAACCTAACCAGCAAAAAATAAAGCGAGCCCACTTCAGGAAAACACGGACTTGTTTTGTTTCTGCATGAGAAGACACGATGGAGCGAGCAAAAGCCGTCCCCGAAAATGCTAAACAACGTTTAGAAAAATATGTAATTTCTGCTTACTCACTAAGGGACTAAGCGTGTATCTGTCATCACTGGCATGATGTAACCACATGCTCAAAATAACAGCTTAACATGCTATTCAATTATATGATCAAAAAATTTTTTTTTTGTCTTATATACAGCTTAATAAAGAAGTGGTGTCCAAATGTTATCTTATTTTTGTTCGGTTTCATGCATTATGAAAATGTTCCGCTCCTCTCCTGTAAAGCGTGCTTTGCCGCTTAAAGACTCTTTATGAGGAGAAGCAACTCAACAGCTTCTTCCATTTACTTGTTTTAGAGCGCTGCTCTTTGGCGCCCGTTCCTAGAATTCGCATCGTCGTCGTCGTCGTCGGCATCGGCCGCGTCTGCCTCGTAACCGGCGGCGCGCCCCTTTCATCCCCCCTGTTCGAGCCGGCGCTTCGGCAACCGGAGCCTCTCAGGAAGAGGGGGTCGGGGGAGGGGGGGGGGCGACGCTCAGCGGCGAACGAGGGGAGCAGGAGTGCGCGCAGCAACCGGAGAACACGAGAAAAAAAAGGGGGGGTTGCAAGAGGCAGCGCTAGCAGTGACTGACTGATGCCGCCGACGCCGCTAGCGAGTCAAGGCAACGTGACTGCGTAGAACACCATCGCCGCCACGCAGAAAGACGAGGAGAGCCCCCCCCCCCCCCTCCCTCTTCCTAAGTAGCGGCGAGGGTGCTGTCCAGTCACTGAAACGCTGGCTCATCACGGTGCGTGCATCCCGTTCTCACTCGCTTCACTCGCAAGCGGCGTCAGCGGCATCAGTCAGTCGCTGCTGCCTGTTCGTCGCGCAACATTCCTATGGGCCCACGCGCTGCCTCCCGCAACCTCCTGATAACCTAATTGCTCTCTTCATTTCTCCGACCACAACGATTCTTTCATGAAAGCCAAGACCTGTTAGTGGAGTGTTTCTTGAAGGAATACCTGTGAAAAATTAAAAAACAAAAGTCTGTAATTGCACATACGTGTCTTGCTCGAAATATTTGCCTCAATCTACCGAAAAATGAAACAGCTGATAAGTTGCGCTCAAATTTCTCTTTAGGAAGTAACGTATTCGTCGGCAATTGTTTTCTTCCTTTTGACGAGCCCACTGGAATTTAGTTTGCATTGTTAGTTTTCGCAAGCTTCCGGGTCTAAAATATATAATTGAGGTTTTGCAAAGAAAGTTAAAAGCACCATAAGTTAGATTTAAAGTCTCTACGTAACTACTGTAGTCGATTTATGTATTTTGCGTTCATTTATATACTGCTGCGTCAGAGGATACTTGCTGAACAGAAATGCTTATTGCAACTGCAGTAAGTGCTGCATTCTGAAGAAACTACCGCGTCGGCGTTGTTGTCATGCGTGTGAGCAAAGGATCTCAAGCATGGCGCTGGCAACTGGTAGGTTAAAACTGACATTTCCGCACGCACTGATTAGTCGCGAGGTTGCCATACGTCACGTTCGGCAGAAGCTGTCCGCTCGGGCCTCTTCTCTCATATGAAAAGGTAATATCTGAACCAGCCTTCCCCAGAGTCATACATGTTCCTACGGCACTAAGGCACGTTCATAAGACTTGTTTAAAGCCGGGCTTTATATTGCCGCCAATCATTCCAATCTTTATTCTTTTTAATAGCCGCCAGCATGCGGCCTTATCACCATAATTGTAGCGCTTGGATGGTTCGTCCATACTTGTTATCGTGAGACGCTGCTTTGTGCCGGGGTAACACTTTCCTGGTAGCGCAAGATGCTTCGAGCATTTTCCCGGGAAATCACAATGAAGTGCAAATGTTTCTCTATTGCTCTAAACGCTTTCAGGTTCCTTTGGCCGGTTATCTGGATGGTTCTACAACAACTTTTAAGTGAGCGCTGACGAATACAATGACCATTCTTAGTCCGAAGACTATCCAGCACGTCTGCTGCTATCGCCGCAGCCAAATTGCTTACTTCCTTTGCGGGCGCAAGAAAGGCAGATAAAGAGTTGATTCCAGTGCTATTACACCTGCCTTCTCTTTTGCACCTACGATGTTGTCATTACCACGTGACAATATTTAGTGTGGTAGTTTACGATTTAGTGTATTGACCTTAAACGCAGAGCTTAAGTGTCGACCATAATTTTGAAGAACAAATATTGCAAATGGAGATTGCTATTACAGGCTTAGTAAAACATAAATCCGCGAATATGATATGTTTTCACAGCCATTTTACATACATCAAACCGGCTATAAAATGTCTTATTTCGAAGCTATGAACAAACGTAATTTGTAAAATCAGAGGATTGAACAAAGAGATGGGCATATATATAACGAATCTGATAGTATCTGTGATAGCGCTCACTATTTCCAAATCGATTGACAGGGATGGCGACTATTTCGAAGCTATCTTTCAGTATCACCTCTCGTCCTCAAAAAATAAAAACGAAAACAAGAACGCCGGCTTTCGCAGATGGAATTTGTTCCGACAGGGCTAGTTATGTTTCCTTCTAAAAGGGTAATTGAGAGAAGTTATTCTTTCTTCGGAAATGCTTAATATATGAGTCTACTGTTTCAATCCCTACCCTGAATTGCGCCTTCATGCTTCTCTTGTGCGGCCAGTGCTCCTCTACAAGACATTTACTGATAACATAGTGTTTCAGGAACGCGATGTAGCTAGCAGCAGTTGAAGTGCTCTTGAAGAATTCTGGCAGGCATCATTTTCCACAAATTTAGTACATGGTGAGTCACATCGTGAGTTCGTGGCTCTATTATCGTCTTCTCAATGTGATCGTTAAAGCCACGAACTCACTTAGGTGGTACCGGGTGTATCCAGCTCACATCCCTTAACTCCATGTATGTTGATTTTCGTAACCGCCCGGCACCCTTCTTTGTCTTTCCTGAGCCCCTCGCCCTCTTAACAAAACCATTTGCTGATGCCCCCAGGAATTAGCTTAGTCCAGGCAAAATTAAGCATTTCTCCAATGAAGAACAAAGGGCATCAGAGTGGGGGGGTCAGACAAACTGGTTCACTATCAGCATACACCGAAAGGAAGCCTTGATAGCATAAATGACGCTCATGTCCCTCGAGCGAATCCTGATTGTCGCATTCTTTGGGTAACAGAGTATTGTCCTGGCAATCAGGAAGGACTATACATGACGCGCCAAAAATAACTGGACTACCAGTACCACTTTTTCTGCTTTGATAGTTCAGCTTTTTGTCCAATTAAATAGCCACTAGGCGAAAAATTTGTATGTTCGGAGGGTAAATGCTGCGCACTTCGGAGATTAAGTAGACGACACCCACTTGTCGCCCTGAAAGTTGTTGCCCTCCGATCGAAGTCTGGGAAACTCATTTCGACACACTAATATAGACATTGATAAATTATTCGACCTAAACATATAAGCTGTGGACGAAAACCGAAGCGGCACATGCTTTGATTCTGTAAACAATAGGTTTAAGTATCGTTTAGGAATCCGCACACATCTTTCATGGCTAAAAACATACCTTCATAATTTAAACAATCTACATATATGCTTGATATATTGGTTATAATTATGTAGCTCGCATACCAAAACCGCGCCGACACAGGGCTCACATTGCCAACTCGGCATTTACAAACTTACTCTCAAATGTGTCTTAAAACAAATAAAATTATTATTAACATTAACATTTTTTGAACTCAGAACTATAAATGTTTTCGTCATACGTGATGTAAATTATGCACCAAATGAGAGCTGCGCTCAGTTAGAGGGGAAGAAAATTGCTCCAGCAGCGGTCTTTATCACTCGAGAATATTTAGTGCCACAGTAATATACCGGGTGTTTTCAGCTAGCATATTCCCACTGCGAAATTTCTTTCTCCGAAGTCAATGCCAACAAAACGTCCCCCTCAAGGTTCTTTTTTGCTTTGTCGTATAACCTAATATTTTATGATTATTGCGAAACATCATGGCGCTAACAAAGAGTTTGGAATGTCTATTTTTTGTGTACCTTCTTAGATAGCCGTATATTTCTTACCTATGTTCGCACAATTATACCTTGTCCCAGACTACATTCTAAATATTGTTCATATCGTTTAGTTGGTTCCTCCTGCATCATTCATTCTTGTTCGTCGCAGCACCCTATCATCACCACCTACGAGCTCTCGACTAAATTATTATGCAGGAGCATACTTACTGTCGTTTTTTCTTTCTTTCATATTTTAATTTGGCATGCTTCGCTTTGCAATCTTCTGTGAACAATGAACTATTCCACATAAGGTTTTCATAAAGAAAAATTGTTTGCTACTCTTATGAAAGATACAACCAAAACAGATTCTTGACGACTACACGAATATCAACTATAACGATGCCTTGACCATCTACAACCTCAATAATGGCGATTTCTTGATCAGTTTAAGCAGACGCCCGCACCACGGAGGAGGGCACGAATTCAGAAATTTTGCCTGGTACGGCTCCGGGGCTATTATGTTTTCGTTAATGGGTTTGACTCATATCCTCACAGAACACAATTGAGTGATTAGGCCATTCTATGTATAAACAGCCAATATTTGTTTCAGGAAGTTTATTGTAAACGATAGTGTATTGACGCCTCAATGAAGGAATTAAAATGTAGAACGTGTTCCATCTTTTGTGTCAAACACTTTATTCTTCTTTGGTTTCAAAAAAGAAAAAAAAAAGATTTTAGAGCTAACTTCACTTGTTTACAGCATTTTTAAGCAAGAGCTGTTTTGAATTACGGGATTTTTTCCTGCTTTTCATTCCCGGAACATTTCTGGAGTTCCTAGAGATTCTCTGTTAGGTCGTCTCTTGTTTCTAATTTTTATAATGATCTTCTTAACGATGTTTCCTCTAACATTAAACATTTTTCAAATGCTTCTGTGCGATATATATGGTATCATTATTAATCCCCGTGGTGAAGCATGTCTCCACTAGGACTTCGGAACGATTTTTCATGTTTTCATGGTGCAGCGAATGGCTCATAAAGTTCAACACTGCCAAATGTAAATGCATGCGTATTTCTAGCCGTACTGTTGATACCACCAGTCGCTATCTTCTTAATAAGACACTAGTATCCCCTGTACCATCATACAAATATATCGAGGTTCACATAACACATACTCTATCTTGGAAAATACACGTGAACTACGTATCTAACCAAGCTAACCACACACTAGGCTTCTTGCTCTGCCATTTCACAGCTGCGGACACGGCGGACAGTTTCGATAAGCTTCATTTGTATAGGACTTTAATGAGACGCAAACTAGAATAATGGTCTATTAGGGATCCTAATGAAGTAACTTTATTAAAAAGTTGAGAGTCCGTTTAGAACCGCGCCGCCTGTTATATTTTTGCTATTTCCTTAAAAACAGCAAGCATATCTAAACCTTTGGTCTTCCAGTTCATTCCTTGTGCATAAAATATTTTCGTTTATGTATTTTCCATCGGATGTATTATACTAATTTTATTCTCAATTTTGTTACTTCTCTTCATCCTATATATCTTCACGCTTTGATCACAGCTTCAAGGTAAAGATTCCACGCTGCCGATACACGCTTTGTTTCAATTAATGTATTCATCGAACTGCAGATCATTGGAACCACCTCCCTGCCTTCCATCACTGCCCTTACCGATGCCTAAAAGTTTAGGAAAACTACTGCTGATTTTTATGACCCCCGTCTCTGTAATGCATCCGGCCCTTGAGAGTACTGAAAAAAGATAAATAAATAAATAAATAAATAAATAAATAAATAAATAAATAAATAAATAAATAAATAACTAAATAAATAAATAAATAAATAAATAAATAAATAAATAAATAAATAAATAAATAAATAAATAAATAAATAAATAAATAAATAAAAAAATAAATAAATAATTCAACTGGTATTAGTGGCCGAGAAGCTGGATCCGAAACCTCGTTTAGGCGTTTTGCAGGTACCACGTGGGGGCTACCTGTCTTAGTGTGCCGAGTCTATCTTGCATGCTCACCTTTCATATGCGGTCTACGGGATTTTTCTCATTATGTTTATCTTCAATCTCATGTAAAATTTTCTAACACTCTATAATGCCCTCGTGTTCTACATCACTGTGATGTATGTATTTATTTCCGCGTCGATCTGCGTCTTCGCGTTTCCTGCCTTTTTCAAAGTAGCAGCTTTTCTTGCTGCGACGATTTACTGATGGAAATAGTGCTGACGCTTGATTTTCTGCTTATCGGCCGAAGCCTTCTGGCCTTGGAAATATCCTGAGGCAATGACATTCAGTACGTCAGAACAAAAGACCAGAGAGGCGAAAAACGATACATATGCGTCTCTGGGTTATTATTTAGATCCGATACAGCCTATATAGGCTAGCTACTTGTTAGAATAAGGCGAGCGATGGCTGCACCTTCTCCGTCACCGCAGTTAAGGACGCCATTCTGCATACCACGCGCAGTGATAATCTTTGGGAATTGTACAAACACCGGCTATTGCTCCCATGCAAATCATCTTCATCGGCTCCTCCTTCATCACAGTTGATGACGCAGTGCTGCCTACCTCACCAATTTAAAGCTTCCTGCAACTCATCATAGCAATTATTGCGAACTGCTGTGCTTCGCTAAACACCCGAGTTATGCCAACCTTTCCCTCTTCTCTAACTATACTATATACTTTGTGACGATGCGACATTCTTCGGTGTGAGTTCTGCATTTGACCAGTGCACAGCCCTTCCGCATTGGTGCAATGGTTAGGACACTGGACTGTTGTATCCAAAAATGCGGATAGACACCAGGCTGAGCCGGCCGCTTTTCTATGGCGATGTGAGTGCAAGTTAAAACAAAACCATATGGTAGAAATTTCCGCGACCCTTCATTACGCCGTCTCCCATTGCCTGATTCGCTTTCGGAAGATAACCCGATAAAACCAAACTCCAAAGATTTCACTAAAATAAAAAGTCAGACCTGCTGACGCATTCCTGGTCAGACACAAAGCACAATTTGTTTCTAATCTTTATGTGGAATGAGCGGAGAGCACTGTAACAACAACGGTAAGCGCTGCAGTCAGAAGCTTCGTGATTCCATTAGCCATGCGCGTTTTTTAGTCCCGCACGTAGACGTCTGAAAGCTATTTATTAGTCTTAACTATTTTCCCTTTATTATGCGAAGGCATTAGGTGCACATTAAAGCTTTATTGTCTGAGTCACATACCTAAAGAGAAGTGAAATGCCTAAAATGTACCCGGGTTGGGAGGGAATCCAATCCCTACCGTCGGGAGCGGATCCTTCGCGTTTTTAGTAAACTAAGCAACTACTGCATTTTCTTTCATCGCCCGTTATTTATTATATCAAAGGATATGTGGAATATGTGTGCCTCTTTTGCTAAATGTAACCTCTCTAGTCAATTCCAAATAACATTTGCCATCTTTGCAAACCAAGCGTCAGTGCCCCGAATATATTGTTCCAAGACAAACTAACTGACTGATTGCTAACCGCTCGCTACAGTCGAAAGTGTTGTCATCTTAGACTAAGACTATTAGCACCTCGCAGTAGGATTCTTATTCCCATCAGTGTAAGGCATTTAAAAGTCGTCTCGTCCGTGCATTAGACAAGCACAACAGTTCTAGAAGGCAGTGAAATCTTTGCTGCTCAGTGTAAGAGGGACTGAGCGTCTTTCGTCTCGATTTACCTATATGTTTGGCGCCCTTTGGTCTGTTCCTACATGACGTCCATTGATCGCTAAGTATTTCTGTTAACTTCTGTTTTGCACTTGAGAGGTCATAGGCCTTCATTCTTGGAGGCCCATTCGTGGTCCACACTTATTTATCCCTCACCTGTTTCTGTCATGAACAATGACGCATCATTATCTGAAAGGAGATCAGCGAACAGACAAAGGAAAAGAAAACTATGGCTTCTTCAGAAAGAGCGAGTTTCAGGTATGCTTTAAAAAATGAATGCTCAATCAGAGGATCCTAAAGTCGGCAACAAGTGTCCGCGGAACAACGGAAGTCAGACCTCGCGACAAGAGCTTGGGTTTGTAGGACCAACGCTCGTCTCCACGCCATAGCTACCAAACCGCATGGGCTTTCTGTCCTGCTGCACTTTTACCTACAGTAACAAAATTTTGCATGTCTTAATTTCTCAGCATTGTGTCGGCGCACGTTCATTCGGGTAAACCATATGCTAATCATCGAGGCTGAAAGTTGTAGACAAACAAAATTGGTGACTGGTCCGGGGAAATTGCAATAACGACTGCTCGGGGGTTTACATTTGGTGGTGAATAGTATTGATGCGTCACTGGAGTTTTCCTGAGACCCGGACAAGGTGGAGAAGAATGTACCTTGCGCCGCAACTGTCGCCGCTGCCGAGGCATTAACGTTTTTGTATGCAAAAGTACGTCCCGCATCACTGATACTAGTTAAAGTAAAGGTGAATATCATTCCAGTCGTCACATCATTTCCCGATTTGCCTCTCTTGTTCGGGACTTCTGTGTAAAGAAGCGGTCGATTATAATTTTCAAGTCGTTCACTGCCGTGCTATCTAGAAGGCTGCCTGCGACTTGGGCGTCGGTATCGCGGCGCACCTTCTTTGCATTGGCGTAGCTGTTCAAATAACCAAGGCGATGAACCGGAGAAAAATATGCTTCTGCCCCACGCGCACAACCCTTGGCACTGCGCCCAGTATAGGCTACCTCAACGCGAAATAAAGTAGGCGTCGTTTCCAAAAATGCAGGTGTGTCGTGTCATCAAACAGGAACGGTGTCTTCATGCATTTTGCGCGACCATGAAATGAATTATTCTTACTTTTTCCGTGCTATGTCGACATTTTCGAGACACCATTCTCCCCCCCCCCCCTTTCTTTCTTTCTTCTTACAGAAAATTTACTTTTTTTTGGCCCCATCGTACAAAAAATTTACTTTTTTTGGCCACCATCGTCCCTGGAACAGATTTGAAGGTTTAGAAAGAGATCTTTACGCATGAGGAAATTTATTTTGTTTATTCATTTATTTTTTTCGCACATCTGCATAGAGTGCCGGTATCACTGTTTCAAAGAGTATCATTTTCATTTGAAATAACTGCCTGAGGCTTGTACCTGAAGTGCGCCTCTCCTAGAGACGGACAGCGAAACCAAAGTGGAGGCGACGACAGCAACTTTGCCGCCGGCGCGTGTAATGTTCTTCTGATTTCTTTTTTAATTATTGCCTGAAACACCCTGTCATGAGGGGCCTCGCTGTAGAGAGACGACCAAGTGACGCCGGCTTGTGTCACTGCAAACAAAGAATATTTATGTGGTTGAGATGATGTAACTTGATCAAGATCGTGTGTGAAAGAAATTTTAAGCCTGGTGGATTGAAGAATTAACACTGCTTCTTGGGCTAGTTGGTGCATACTTCAATTGGTGAAATAATTTGCGCCGAATCATACACACCACACGCGTCTTCTTTCATGTGTGTATGGTTCGGCGCGATTGTTGCACCAATTGAAAAAAAAAATAGATTGAAGAACTAATACTAAAGTAGAGAAACGATCGTGATTTTAAAGTACATTAGATTACATAGATTTTTCACCATCGCATTTATTCGTACTGCCTTTTAACGAAGATTCGAATGCAGACAAAAATTGCCGGTACTTGCACTTAGCAATCGTTGCTTACTTTATAGGGAATCCGAATGAAATACAATGAAATAAGTGGGCTTATACTTTCCCGTTCAATATTCCCTGTCTCTTTGCACCTCTCTAATTACCCTTTTCCAGTGGCAAATAAATGGGGTAGCCTCAACGTTGTGCATTTTCCAGTCTCGAAACTCCTCTTGAGGAATGAAGAGGTTGATCAAGCTGTGCTCTCAAACTGCATGGCGAAAAGGGAATCAGAATAAAAAAACTGTGCTGCCACTAGACAAATAAAACACGTCGGTGCTCCCTTGTCACTATCTCGATCATTTTGTTGGCCTCTGGCAACGAGGACCCTACTTACACGCAGGATAGGCCGATGATGTGGTGGCGTATTCAATGAAAATGCCATCAGCGACTGCGAGAAAATGATGGTCGCAAAGCAGGAACGTAAATTACGGCAATAATACAATGCGAGAAAAGAACATTAGGTGCGATATAAAAAGTGCAACGGTTTTGGAAAAAACAGAAGCATCTCACAATTTTTTAGTAGCTCTAGAACAGTAGTCCAAAAAATTAGAGCGGCTTGTCGACGGCGTTTTCTCTACGCGAGACATTCTGCCAACTGGGCCCTATTTACGACGTTTGTATTCTAGAAGGAGATGGTATAATAACATATAAGCTCGCGCTCTCAGCTATGTTTACTTCTTTCCTTTTTAAGCTAAACTTTTATTTACTCGGTTTAGATTACGCTTTTTTACTTTCTTTTTTATTTCGGTTTCAACACAAAGCAGCTTGTACTCATTTTCTAGGCTACGTCGTTGACCTTCCAGCAAATGTGTAGCGACACACCAAGGGAACATAAAAAAAATGGGAGGATAAAATACCAGCACCCTGTGAGTCTACCACAGGGAAGACTCACAGGACGTGGCAGCCTCTATGTTGGAATTTTCAAAGGTTCTCTTCTAGGCACATTGGAACTTTTTTTCTGCATTCGTCCCAAAATTCAGTTTGGTACACGAACTTGCAGTCTGCTCAGAAAACGGCCACTGTCTGTAACTTTACTCTTGGCATGCTTTAATTTTCCTTTTTTTCTACATAACCTGGCAGTGCGGAAAATCTTTTGAGAGAGTTGCGTGAAAGCGGATATACTCGCTGCTATGGCCGTGCCTAAACCGGAATCTAGCCCTGATTAATAACGAAAACGAACAAGATAAAAAAATACAGAAGATATTGTTGCGGACGAGCAAGGGAGATAAATCGGGCAGTGGCGCGGGCAGGAGCCCTCGCGCTAGGCCCGCCAACAATTCATTAAAATGTCATCTCACAGTCATCGAACATCTTCTCTCTGTTCTCTGTTCGGTTTTCATCGGCTTGCCGCTTCGTAACATTTGGTTGGAGGTGTAGGCTATGTCATTATCCTCCCTTATCCTGGTCCGGAGCTTCGGCGCCCTGCGACTTCTTACGCCATCGGCTGAAGGTTAGGAAGCATCGCATAGCTGGTCCCCAGCCTGACAGACCCAGCAAGACTTTGCCGTTCCTCCGCCTCGTCCCCACACCCCGACCACAAGACACGATGAATGAGAGACTGACCTGAGACGCTACACATGACCACAAGACAGGAGAGAACCGAACGACCATATGTGACCCCACTGATCAGACGTGCCGACCAGACCCCACGACCCAAGATGCGCTATTTTGAAGGCATCCTCCCATACCATGCGGTGCGTGCCTTGACCTCCGCCATCAGGTCGTGGCATGTGCGGCCCGAAAATTTCCTGGAACAAGGTTCATCGCACAGAATCGGCTCAAAAGAAGTGATAGTTGGAACGCCACACTCATTGTCGCGAAGCCAGCGCGACTTTCCTTCCCTCGCGTCATCGAGAGTGAGAGAGACCCAACCCCCTCACCCTATCTACTCTCGCAGCGAGCGTGCTCGAGAAACAGGAGCGCCACTACCCGGCTGCGTAGCCGCTCCGTGTCTCTTCGTAGTGTGCTCTATATTTTTGACAAAGTCTGTACCTGTCGTTCCGGAGTTAGATGCGTTCGAAATAAGTAGTACCATTGCTAGCTTGTTGCCCTTCACCCATGCCGAAATAATATTTCAGGTTTGGTTATTGGCATTATAGCATAGGGTATGTTTTAGGCAATCAATACGAGCAAGGAGTCCGAGTTTTCTAACGCAGGCCTACCACTTGGGCGAAGTTATTTTCTTCGTTACTTTAATACAGCGCATCTGACATGGATTTGGTGTGCCTTTCCTACTCTCTCTTTGGGCGCCTATAAGCCTTTCCTATGAAACAACGCCTGAACACGGGACTATGAAGTTGAAAACGCGACGCACGGCGCTGAATTTGCAACTGCATTTATTGGAAACAATACACTGCTTTATGAAGCCAGGCATCAAGCATTCGCGAATGTGCTTTGTCAGTAACACAATTGTGATGTAGATACAGAAAACAATTTTCATATCCGCACGTGTGATGATCGTTTTTCTTCCCTGTTTAACATGTCTATTTCCATAGAATGTGAAGCTACTGATTGCTGGCTGACAGCTTCCATTCGCAAGATTTGATGTGCCTCGCCTACCTATCTTGTGCTACGATCATTATGAATGAACAAAACGTCGGTGTCGACACGAGGAACGGAATACTGTGACTCTCGAGACATTGATTAGCCAAGTTTATTGAACATTTCTCTAAAGAATTTTGATCCTCCAAACACCGTACATTAAGACACTGGCCTTTCTCTAGCCAATGTACGAAGAGCCACAGGACAGAGGAATCTGGTAGACTACTGGATTCGGTAAAATCGTCCCCGGAATAAACTTTCCCTGAGAAACGTTCCTGGAAAAAAATGTCCCTATTTGCGAAGTAGGAAAAATGCCCCCCCCCCCCCCCCCCCCCTACAGGGACTGAAGCCTTGCGCTATAGGATGTAGGCTGGATTCCCCGTGGTGAGCTCCAATGATTACAGCGGTTTCACCTGTCTGCTTGAAATTGACCGCGAACATTGAACTGATGCGGGAATTTATAAAAATAAAAATATTGGCAGCGGTTATGCAGTGACATCGCCTCATCTTTGCCTTGTTTGCGGGTAAAAGGAGCGCTTACAACTGGCTAATTTACCGGACCAGAATTTCAAAGCGATACTTTAGGGCTTTAGGGTGGCATGGTGCACTACAGGTTCAGCACTGTCTTGCTTACACCACCATCGCCCTTATCACCATTACACCATTATCAGAAGATCGGTTGAAACACGTCATCAGAAGGTCTGGGAGGTAATTCTAGTTAAATCTTCTGCTTTGGACACTTCCCCGAGACTACCACACACCGATCCTCTTGTACCTTTCTCATGTGGCAGTATTACCAAGCTGATCATACCGGTCTTATGATTGCTTAACGAGCTGCAGAGCTTGGAACCACGCGAAGTATAAAAAGTCAGATGGCTTTCTCACTATGTTTTTACGCAGCTCTTGTAAACATCTCGGGCACCCAAAAAACGCATCTTCCACAAGATGATTACTTCTAAGAGCCAAGAAAAAATGGCATAAAATGTGTATATTTTTTTCATGTGAGTTCCGGAATAAATCATTTTAATGGCCAGGTTTTGCCCCAGGAACGTTATTTCGTAGTTGCCGTTGCTTCAGAGGCCGTTGCTTCAGGGGCCGTTGCTTCCAGGTTTTTTTACCCACACCCGGAAGACCACACTAAACTTGCACGGCACGAAATTCTTTTCATAAATAATTTTACAACCTGTTTTCTTGCAAATTCCATCTTTCTTTATTTGTAATATTGCTGCAACCTTGCTACCTTATTAAAAGCTGAGAACGCAACGTTGACACCATACGGCCCCAAGTTTCTTATATCTGTTTAAAAGGGAATGAACGTATGGCATCAAAGCTATAATTTTGCTGTGTCTCTTTCATCTGGACTGGCGCGTATTAGCTGTAAGTTTATGTGCGTTAAAGGTCTGCTAAATGATTATAGCAAAGGAAAATCACATGTGTAGTGTTCATACTGTGCCCATGCATCTATCAACCTTGTCACCCCTTCCCCTCAGTATCTTGCTAGCTTTCAGAATCTAAGAAGCTGGCTAGGACTCGTATCTTATCGCTACACGTGGTAACTTTCATCTAGACTTTCCGGTCGATCTAACCACGCAATTTCACTTATCTCTCAAGCTGGATCTCCCTTCTGTCCATACAAGTAAACAGTTGTCCTTCTAGCTTTCGCATTTCTGTAAATTTTATGCATTCCACGCATTACTGCAGCTATTGTGACAGCATGCCGTTGCCATGCCATTGTCGCATTAGGGCAATGACATCTTCCCAGACTTCTCTGTGCGTTCTAGAATTTTCCGAAATTCACCTACAGGGGAGGGGGGAGAGGCTTCTGGTGAGGTGCTAGACATGTCCTCCTTTCCACAACAACAACCAATCGTATGACAATACCGGTTACTTGTGATACCATATGCATCTTATATAAGAAGCTTAACATCTTTTCGGTTAGCATTTTCAGTTAACACACATCCAGTGCTCTGCCTGGTTTGCTGCGAAAATGCATACACCAATTGTTCTCCTCTCAGTGCTGCTGCTTCGCCTGGCAACCGCCAGTGGTGAGATAATTTTCGTCCTTCTCTTGCTGTTTTTTGCGTAGTTTGTTATTATTATAAGCCTAATTTCTTCACAACAAAATTTCGTCTAGAAAAGAAACGAACGTGCTTTATTTCAAACTTTTCTCGGTCTTTTTCCTAATATGGGCGTACTTTAACGACGAGAGACTTATATCGTACATTGTTCATATCGCCATGTGTGATCTCTTTTGTCTATATTTATTTCACTGGTAATCTGGACACGTTGCTTTTGTTCGAGGTAGTGAATGTTATTTTCAGGATAAACAGTGTCATTATTCTTGCCCTGTTGCCTAATTTTATGTTCTGCAATTCTGAGGAATTTCGCCATCGACCGCATCTTTTTATTCTATCTTGTCTCTCCAGCCTATGACGTGTTCTTTAACCTGAGTTCAGAGCTGCCGCTGGATGTTGCACAAACTGGCCGATCCCTGCCCGTGTCCCTCCTACCTGTGGCGTTAGCCATGGCGGGGCCTGCGCTTGCCTTGGCACTTGGAGCGCTGAAACCCGTCCTTCTGGCTCTAGGACTGCTCTACCTGTCCTTGTTCGTGCTCGCTTTCATCCCCGTTGTCGGCGACCTAATGGAAGCGAGCTTCCGCACCCTTCACTCGTCTTTCACGGATGCCGCAACTACTGGCTTCGTAGACGATATGTTGAGCGCGTCCGGGCTGGATAAGGAAGTGTGCCGTACGCGTGCGGTCTGCGAAATCACGGAAGAAGCCGTGCGCAAGTACCCCACCATGGCCGCCATGCTGCGATCTTTGACCGGGGCCGTCCAGGCTCAAGGCAGCAACGAGAGCGTCCTCAAGGGTCTTCTCGGAGGACTGTCGGGGTTAGGCTGCGAATCACTGTATTCGATGTGCACGCACTCAGTTTTTGAAAAGTTTTTCAAGAGTATTCCATAAATATTGAAATTTATAGATTATTGCTTTTATTAATAAACAACTTATATATTTCTATTTCCTTATATACCGTTTTGCCATGCTTCAGCGGAATAGACTGAGTCCTGCACAACTAATTCTTCTGGGTTTGATCGCTGTTTTTGTGTTTAGATGAAACCAACATCGGAGTTGACGCGTTGTGGAAATTTAAATAAATAGGGTAAACATCATTATTACTACTTATGCAAAAGAAAAAGGTAGAGACGTACTTATCAGAGCGGCTGCCAGTCAAGCTGAAACACTGGCGTGATTTTTTCATGCCAATCAGACCGCAGTGTTTCTTAGGCACCGATCATGACGGGAACGATATCAAGCTCCTTCGAGTACGCGTTTTCACAGGAAGTACTATGGAACGCCAAAGATTGAGGCCGAGCGCAGTGACATGTTTAACCTGGCTCGGGCTAGACTTTCTGCTGCGGCTGACACAGTGTAATCACATCGCAGATCTGTTGTATACCCGAGAGCAATATAAAACTAATTCAGTGACGTGTATTTGAGAAGTGTATTAAGGAATCCGTCAGAGCAGAGAAGTAAACTGTAAGCGGCAACGCTGATGCCGTTTTTACATACGCTGATGTTGCTGTTCGCAAGTAGTTAGTTTTGGCAACGCAGCGCCGCTTTACATATTAAAATAAGAATGTAGGCTACTTGAACCAGTCCATCATGTTTTTGCTCTGAATGCGAGAAAATAGGTCGAAACCCACAGCCCTAAACAGGCTCAGCTCGTGCCACGGCAGACGCCGCAGCAGCACGGCAGAGTGGCTAAACCCTCCAACATGGCGTCACTAGGCGCGATTCGCCGAAGATCCGATAGATGGCAGGATTTTGTATAAGGTGTATAGTCGGCGTCATCAGGAACTGAAAAAAATACTGCAGCTCTTTTGCGAAAAAAAGGGTGGATGAGTCACGTTACTAGGCGTCTATGGAAAGAAAAAAAGCCGCCTTATCAAAGGGGGGCATATTGCGTATCCGCAGATAGTTTTCAGCAAAGACCTTTCAGTTCCGTGCGTGCATTCGATTTTCTAGTTTCGGACTTCTTGCTGACGGGTCTTTGCTTCCGCTCGGGCAGCAGGCATCGTAATGGTCACAATCTTGCAAGCTACGTCCATCGTTTGCTTTTAGCAGGCGATGTCATCCATCAGTCACCACGAAACAGTTCTTTAGGAGTGACGGCGTGCGCATGTTTATCTTTTGGCGTGCTTGTAATATAAGATAGGTAACAGAGGCGGTAATCAATCGATGCTCTTCGCGAACGGAGCACGCCATGCAAGAATACGAAGCATTTTACACACGTTTTGCGGTGTTTGCCTGCCATTGCTGCTCTGGCAGTTCTTTCAATTCGGGGCAAGCTCACTTCGCTAAAAAGCAGACGAAAGCATTTGCAACAGCATTTACAACAAGCGTTAGCTTCTCCAGCATACAGCAGTTCCCCTGGGACGTTTCAGGCCTACGTGCTGAAAATATCGCGAAAAATATAAAATTTGGACAGCACGAACAAACATCTGCGCTCGGGACTCTGGACGCTCCCATTTATAACGAAATTCGAGATACGAAAGAAAATATGTAATATTCAAACGTCTTTCAGCTGCTTAGAGACCAGCTACGGAGTTTGTGTCAATATTTAACGCATGACATCGTCTGCAGGAACATGACAAGTACTCATAATGCGCTCGCAGTCAGACTTAGTATGGGCGCTGGCTCGGACCTATACTAGTGGGCGGAGCTTCGGCGCTACCCGAAAAAATCGAACGCCGGACAACTGTTACAAAATAATAAGGGACTGTCCTAGACTTAACATCGAATGTACCCATTAATGCAGTTACCGTTGATGATCGCCGCATAGGCGATAATCACCACTTAGGCTATTAAACGGCTACCGTCATAGCTGTGGTGATAATGCTGACGACGACAGCGTGGCTGTTGAGACCACGAGAACCATTTGAGCCGCAGAAGCGTGTCATTTGATATCAGCTGATTGCTATGGCAACGACACTTTCCAAGTATGTTTTTTTTTTTACTTCCATGACGTTTATCCGCTACATCAAACCTGACGCTGCAATCAGCGACCCGGTTCAAAGAAATGGGGCTGCCACTTTTTCTGATCAGTTAAGTCCAGTGCATGGCCCGTGTTGTGCCTTACGGGTTAACCTCCCTGCCTCTCCACTTCATCTTCCTCCTCCTCCTCCTCCCTGCCTGATTATATTTAACGTTGCTTAAATAGGGATTTAATTTCTAAGCAGCCATCTCGGCGAGGGGCAGGAGGACATGATATAAGAAGACTGGTGGGTGGTAACAACATCACATCAAAGGGGAGCAGCGACCAGATGAGTTCAGGAGAGGGAAGAGGGGATTAGAGGATTATAGATGTCTGCATGCCCTGAAAATGTCTGTGTTTGGGCGCATGTGCTGTGACAAAATGGCGTGATTAATTTTTGTTGCCTGAATTTGACACATAGTATTACAACAAACGAAATGAACAAAAAGTACACAGAACAATATTTACATGCAACACCATCGTGATCAGCCGGCATGGGTCTTACGTCATCACATATAAATTTCACGCATTCACCACAAAGGCTCTAGTCTTGAGAGCCATTCGAGAGGTTTCGCAGCAGCTTTCTGCATTGCCAAAAGCTTGTCTTTTCCCAAAAATAAATTCGGGCTCGTCCAGCGTCTTCATCACAATGACAACCAGCCATTCTCGAGCGCCGTATACAATGAAGGCCCATGAGCATTATTAAATCAAATGAAACCCCATCCAAACATTCAACACATAAGTACCTTGCATCATATGGGTCTAGCGGAAATTTTTCATTAGCATTTTTTTGTAAAACATCACAAAAATAAACCTCTTTTCGAAAGGGCAAAAAACCAACAACATTTTTTTCTAGCTTCGTGCATATTAAACAGTGCGAATACCATTGTATAAATATTCCGGCAGGGCTCCGGTGTGCAACCTACAAAAAAAAAGGTTTTTGTTCCCGGTGAGACCTGAATTCGTTCTACCCTCTTTAAACCATCCCTGCCGGGGCCTCCACTGTACAAGGCCCTGTACAAGGGCACTGGGAACACAATCTCTCACAACACACAGTGCAATTTCTTTCGTTTTACTGTTGATAGATAATCGCTTGAAAACTGCGCCGAAAGAAACCTCCCACTTGCTACAAATGCATGATAGCTGCAAGCTGAGCTGATCTGGAAAGACTGGGAGAAGGCGAACGGTACGCCAGAACAAAATATTGGAATCTGTATTAGAAACGCTAGTGATAACTGTAGTGAGAGTGACAGCGACATAATAAAAAGAAAGGTGATAGAGCTAAGCTTCAGGGCTTCGCCCATTAGGAAGCCCGAACTGACTGGTATTCTGTGGCGGAAAGGTCTTGATGGTAAGAAGGCTACGAACCGGCCGCCCCATGATTGAACACTTCAATGCAGGCAACAAAGACGGATGGTTTGCAGTCTGTATGCAGCTCTTTCCCACCGGAACGGGTCAACGCCCTCTCGAAAACAGTACACGCTGTTCGGTTGCTAAACACAATGCAAATAAGCGTAAACGCATTGCGATAGCCGTGGTCGCGCAGCCTTCGGGTATCGTTTCTCGATTAGAGAAGGGTTTGATTGAGCCTGTGAAGCTGCGCATGAAAACCAAAGCCCGCCTCCCCTCGCCACCTTCTTGCGACTGCGGTTTAGCATTGCGATCTGAAGATCAGCGAATAGAGGGAGGGCAGGGGGGGGGGGGGGTGCGGAATAAAGGGAAGAGCCCTCGGTGTTGACTCGTGGAAATCCGAAGCGGAAGCAAAAAACTTCTCGCCTGCAATGCTGTTTATGCCAACAAGAGCTTGTGTTTTTTTTTTTTTTTGCTTTTTTGTTGCAATAGCGCCATTACTTGCCTGCCTTCCTGTCCACGGAACCCTACATAAAGCTTCAGAGATGCAACTTCACTATTGTTGCGACTGGAGGAAGAAGAAAAAAAAATGCACGGGCCTGCTACTGGCTCTGTAGCTGAGCCACCATGGCTTCTCATACGGTCAGAATAGAGAAAGTAGAGAAGAAACAAAAAGAAGAGGGGCAGGAAGATGAGCGCCGCAACAGCCGTCTTCCACCACCGAAACGGCAGCGGGTGCAAAGACGGCCTACAACAGATAAAAATGCGGTGGCACGCTAGCGCCCGCCGCAAGCGACAGTGACCTACCAGTCCCAGCCCTGTAGGGCCAGGAGCAGCCACCCCTGAATTTTACTGTGCGAAATTCGAAACGACTGACACCGACCAAAGATATCAGGCAATCTAAACATTAAAGCTGATATTATATAAGCTGATAATTACTATCGGTACCAGAAATGGCTCTCATAAAGGAACCTACCGTTTTAAAATCCTGGGTAGCGAATTCGAGGCACAGGATTTTACCGCCTTGCACTCACTACAGCATCGAGCCAAGATTTTCTCTCACATTGTTCTCTAGAGCCAGCGGTTTCCATTCGACATATTTTGCGACTATGCCTAGGAAGTGAGCGAAGAACACATTCGGTTTGGTTTGATTTGGTTAGTTAGGTTTAAGGCCACAATAAACGCAGTCTATGAAAGTAATCGCAATTTTTTTTTGCCACCTGAGGCTCTTTAACGCGCACTGAGATTGCACAGCAGATGGAAGCCTAGCTTCCCGCTTCCTTCGAAAAATGGCCTGGAGTAGCCGAGATTCGATCCAATATTCATGTTACAATGGCTAGGGCGTCCGACTGCTATGCCCAAGGATGTGGGATTGAATCCCGAACACGACTGTCACTAGCTTTTCGATGGAGGCAATAAGAGGGCGCCCGTGAGCTAAGGAATGCCAGTGAATGTTACAGAAAGATATGTGGTCAAAATTTTCGGAGCCCTCCACTATGGCGTCTCTTATAGCCTGTGTTACTTTAAGATATTAAACCCAATACAACCAAACCAGTTCGTTTCTCTTCTACCTTAAAGACATACACGCCTTTATTTTTGCATGCTCGTTTGTTGTCCGATCTCCATTATTCCTCACATGTTTCTGCAACGACGCATTCTTACCCGACAAGGGAATAATGACTTCAATAAGATGAAAGAAAACCATGCCTTCTTTCCGCCATTCTTTTTCCCTTAATCACCTATGGAGAGAGAAGAGAAAGAACATTCATTTCCGCCGAATATGGTGCAGCAGCCACCTACGAGTCCGCACGCAGGCGTCCGGGGAGGCAGTCTGTCACACCGCGGCCAGAGGACACCCGGCCTCGTCTAGGAGAAGAGGTCTTCAGCCTCGGCCGCCAGGCGGACGGCGAATCGCTGTGTTTTTTCGTCGGAGCTTCTTAGCGTGGTATCCCATTCATCGCTAGTTTTAATCGCGTTGCGCCCTGGGGCACGAACGCATGTCCATATTATATGATCTAATGTTGCCACGTGGCCGCAAAATTTACAAATTTCGGTTTCTGCACCGTCCCTCTTCCGCCCTCTGGCACCCGTCCAACTCCTCCACAGGGGCGAAAAGAAATTTCGAGCTTGGAGTCTTCTCCAGTCGTACGATTCCTTTTTACTCAGGGATCTAACCGGTGGCGGATATATCCTCCGGTCTTTCTTCAAGTTGTCGGTTACATCCCTAAAGGTACCTATACATTCTTTGGTTTTAGATGTTGTGGAGGCGTCCGCAGCACCCCGAGGTAGCGAGGAGCGGGCGAGCATGTGGGCAGCCTCGTTGCCGGCGAGACCGGCGTGTGCTCTTGTGTAAGCAACTATACCTTGCCCACGTTTCAAGAGGTCAACAACCATAGCAACAAGAGCAAGCTTGAGATACAAAAATACAATTTACAAAAATCATGCCCAAGTAGGTGAATATGAAAGGTGGCAACAAGGGTCATAGGAACCAACAAAGTAAAACTCAAGTGAAGAACGCGAGAGGGTCTAGCACGCCAGGGTCTACACGCCAGGGCTACCGATACACATAGGTTTTCTTTCCTGCTTCACTGTAACTTAAATGCCACAATTTTTCCTGACTTAGTTCCCTCATCATTATGTCGTTTCACCAGCAGTGGTGCATCCCACATGCTCATGAGCCAATCAGAGTTGTGCATGTGAGAAAATGAAGATATGCGGAAAAAAAAACCATGGCTCAGCGGTTTTTTGTTTTTATTTTTGAGGGTGAATGAAACTTATGCGTCGCTGGAGTCTTCCTGAGCGCCTGAAAGAGGCGGCAAGGCAAGTAATAGACGCCGGAACTTTCGCTGGCGAGACATTATCGTGTTTTCATGCAGAAGCACGTCCCATATTGTCGATACAAGCAAAAGTAAAAGTGAAGGTCATTTCAATTTGCATGCCATTTCCTCAACTTTCGTCTTTTTTAATCGTTCCAGATCTCTGCATAGTGCAACGGTCGATTTTAATCTGCCAGCCATTCGCAGTCGCGTTGTCTAGATGACTGCTGCCACTGGGGAGCCAGTTTCGCAACACGCTTTTCTGCATAGAGTTATAGTGATGCATATATATATATTGTTCGAAAGTTTACGCGATGATTATATGCAACACTATATGCAAATATACATGTACATCTCTTCATATAGCGTTGCATATAGCCAATGCGTTAACTTTCGAACAATATGCCACTGCGGAACGAGCAGCTCTTGGCACGGCGCCCAACGTGGCCGACTCAACGCGAAAATAAGTATAGTTCGTTTCGATCATCGATAGTGCTTGTGCTGTCTAGGAGGCGTAGTGGCTTCATGCATTATATGCTACTAAGAAATGCGTCCTTCTATGTTCTTATGTTTCTCGGCACCGCGCCGGCATTGTTGACACCGTCCCCCACCCCCCTTTCTTGCCGCACCGCAACGTTACCAGTCTCGGTTTTCTTTTTATGCCCAGAAAATTTTCTTTCCTGCCACCACATTCTCTAGAGCAGGTTGCCTCCATCAGTGTTGTATGTTAAGAAAGAGATCTTTTCCCAATAAAACATTTATTGTCATTCTTTGTTTATAAATTACGAACATTGTTTTTTATTGCGTTTGTCGATATTGTGCGCCGTGTGCCGCTCACGCCGAGGCAAAGAGTATAATGCCTTTTGAAACAACTGCCTGAGGCTTGCGTCTCAAGTGCAATGCTCCTGCAGACGGTCCGCGAAAGCAAGGTTCAGGCTGTAAATTCAGCAAGTTTGCCTCGGGCACGTATAACGCTTTTATTATTTTTCTAATTCTTGCCTAAAGTACCAGTTTTCGTCCCTTACTTCTGCAGCTAAGTTAAAGTAATCTGAACAAGATCGTGACTGAGAGGAGAATTTTGCGCCTAGTGTACTGAAATAATATTGCCAGGAGAACAGCAGCATTCGCGCTTGAGGGCACAGAGTTTTTTTCACCATTGCATTCGTTTCACTACTTGCTTAAAGAAGCAGGGGATTGAGACGAGACTATCGCTAGTTCTAGTTAGCCATATTTCTTTATGGTGAAGGAATTCTCATGCAAAAGAATCGAATGAATCGGCAACTGCTATTACGTTCATGGTATTCATCCTGCTGTGGTGAGTATTTTTCTTAAATTTATTACATATACCGGCCCATCGTACGGTACACGCGAGTAGTACGATTTGTAATAGCGGATATACGGAAGTCTCTTTGTTATCTGTGAGAGGAGCTTGACACGACGCAACAAAAATGTGCTCTAAAGATAAAGCTCGAAAAGATTTAAGAATCGCTTTCTTTGCGCGCTTCAGAAACAATTGTACTGCAGTAAATTAGATTGCAGTGATATACATTTCACTTAGCTAGCACTCAGTCTCCAGATGTACATATGTATCTTCTCTGATAATCATGCGGTAGAATTCAGGTCAGCTTCAGCAGGAAAACTTGCCAGGGTCAATCGCTGATTGGTCGAAAATATGAAAGTGTCACTAGGGTATGCGGCATGACCGAGGGCTCTTTCTTAGGCGGGATGCGTGACGTCACTAGATCACAGGAACAGGCCCACTTCGCAGGAGGCAATAGGCAAATGACAAGGCTTAGAGCTGAGATGAGGCTGTTCGACATCATAAACCTATGTGTCATTGCCCTGTGCTTACGTGCACTGGTCGATGGCAGGTGCACTGGTCACGTCTCTCGATGGTGTCGCGAGCAGCGGCATTTTGAAGCTCTGGTACCTTGTATATGGAGGTGTCCAAACAGCACTACACGTAAGATTTGTATAGAGCGAGAATTACTTGATGTACCTCTGCTGAAGAGCTAAACATTCACAAGTCGTCGGCGATCTGCCGTAACTTCTAATGCATAAATTATACCTGCAAAGCCGCAACCTGTGCCCCACGCTCCAATAACAGCAAAATGCAGCAACCACTCTGTTTCTATTGGCCCCTTCTCTAGGCACTCAGATAACTTATTCTCAATCTTGATGAGCGAAAGCAAATATTAATACTGGCTTTGACGTGCCCCCAAGGATAACAGGTAATATTCTGCATCTCGCCTGTGCCGTCCAAGAGAAAGGACACAAAATGAAATCATAAAAAAAAAAAAACAAGTAGTCCGAGTCACTTAAGGTCCGTTATTGTGCTTGTGACTTGGGAGCTTATTGCCTACCATTGGATACTCTCCTTGCGGATTGACCTTCAAGTACATTCTCTTTGCTACTCGAATAATCAACCATACTTAAATCTGCTCCGTTATTATCTTAGAGATATTCATTAGCATACAGTCGTTAGCTACCCGAGTATGTGAGTGACCAACAGACATTGATATCAAGCATCGCTTTTACTATGTCCTATCAATGCACCTGCGTAGCCTTGAAAAAAAAACGTGTCTGATGAGACTTCTACGGTTCCGGTGGGTTTTATTTCTACCTCAATGGAGCTACCTGAGTTTACAGCTGCTGAAAACTCGACGTTTTCACGTGGTTTCGGAGTGTTGCACAATCCGCCATCCAATCATTGCCAGCCATGTCACTAGCTAGAGCCCTGTATCTTATTTTTCCCCCTTCACACCGACGTCGACAACACCAACGCTGACACCGGATTTCATGTTGAACGGGTCTTCGTGAAAGTACTGAATTACTGATATGAGCAAAACAATTGGTGCAGGCACTCAAGGTTTCTTCTGTGCAATAAAGTGAAACCATGAGCACGACAGGAAAGACACCAGGAGCCTCTTTATATTGCCACCTACAACATCGACACGGCCGCCACTCCCGTGCTCATGCAACCACATATACACCAGAATCCTCAGAAAGCTCTTTCTCCGGCGCGTTCCTCATGAGTCACGTACTGAAATGTTTCTCGTACCGGACTTCACCGTTTATTGTTGCTTAACTAAAAGGAATTACTACAACAATAGGGACGTTTGTTTAGAACATAATACATGTCCACCCATCCAGGATCGCCGCTGTAAGGGACGTGCCGCCACCCGCGGTGAAGCACCACGGCTCGTCGATCAACCTCTCAGCTGCCCGTCGCTCGCTCGTCGTGCACTCCGTGCAACACATGGCTTTCAGCGCACGGTTCGAAAGGCATGTGATCTGATTAGGTTACTTCGCTACTACGCACTTGCTTTCTGTGAACACCTCAACCGCGCCGTAAGGGAAGGGATGAAGGTGGAAGTGAAAATGGAAAGAGAGAAAGAGGAGCCGTAGTGGAGGGCTACGGAGTAATTTCGATCACCTGGGGATCTTAAACGTGCGCTGACATCGCACAGCACACGGACGCCTCTTCATTTCGTCTCCATCGAAACGCAGCCGCCGAGGTCGGGTTCGAACCCGGGTACTTCGGCACAGTAGTCGGGCGTCATACCACTGCACCACCCCGGCGGGGCTCACGCAGACAGAAGAGAAAATAGAGAAGAAAGAAAAGGAAGAGGTTGAGAAAGACGCGCGCTGCAACAATAGCCGTCGACCACCACCGAAGAGGTGGCGGGTGCAATGACGGCGTATAAAAGAACAAGAGAAGGTCAAATTTCATTGGTTGCCTTCCATTACGTAGTCTCATATTATGTCGATTCGGGCCTTTAAACCCAAGAAATCTTGATCATAGATCACACAGGGTGATCGTACAGTTTTATGTATTCTTGGCGGGGAGAGCCCGGAGCCGGAGAATTTTTTCCTTCTCTGCAAATGTGAATTTGGTCCGCTACATATTTTTTGACGTCTATATAGTTGAACACATATGTCTTACATTGTTGTCTGTCTTGCTGCACGCTTCTGGGAGCTGATTAGATCTACCACTAGCGACATAGCCAACGGATCTATATTAATACATATTGAATAAATCGAAGCGTCCCCCTAGCCTTATCATTATCCTTTAAAAACGACGGCAGGTACGAGAGGAGTCGAGATGAAACGAAAAAAAACGTCTTAGAAAGTGTTCACTTAGACGAAAAAATTTCTTGACATAAAATAATAGCAACGACTTGTCCGGTCATTCCACTTGCTACGTTTTCACGAAGCTGCAAAACGCGAAGGCTTTAGCTGGCCCTCGAGGCAAATAGATCGGCATTGACGCCGTCGCTTTACATTCTGACGTTAGGAAAATACGCTTTCTTGTTGCGTTCAAACTATTCTTCTCGTCGGTCAAAACTTGACAGTAGCCGAATAGCAGAGTGGCTGCTTTTCCTTGTCTTCAGCATTGGCCTATTCTGCCTTCTCAGTACAAAATTATGAACAGATTCCCAGTTATAACACAAAAAAAAGTGTCTGGTCGGCGTCCTGTTTGGAATTAGGCAGGTATTTTGACAAGCACAAGTTTATAAATGCAAAAAGAATCCAGCATCTCTTCAATGCTATTATTTCCTTTTTTTTTTCTAGACGTGGCTTCAACGCAAAATTTCTTGAAGCGACGTTTTCTCAGTAGAGCTTTCACTAATAAGGATACTGTTATAGCGTCTCTTCCAATGATCTGCACTCAATTAACTCCCCTGCAGGTAGGTGTAAGACAAAAGCGGGACATCCAGGACTGACTGCTCATCTTCAGATTTGTATGTACATGCTTTATCCAATCTACCAGACTCCAAGACTACCAAAGCTACTATTCATTCATGAACTTGGAGACTTCACCCATCTTGGGGTTCAGTGGTAGGGTGCTCGATAGGTGATTTCAGGAACTTGGGTTCGATCCCCGTGGTGGCCAACATGTTTGAATGGACGCAATGCACATGGTGTCGTATACTGTGCATTGGCAGTGCATGCTAAAAGCACCCAGGTGGTATAAATTGCCCCGAGTCCCATTTCAACGTGCTTTAAGGTCTATATATTATTTTCGGTCATTAGATCCCATAACGGCAACCAAACTAAATCAGTTGCCGATACACTGATTGTCCGGTGACGTTTTGCATTTTTCTTCAAAGCACAGCTCAAGGCACAAAAAAGTAGCCACTCTCACGAAGACTGAGAGTTCGCGTTTCTGTAGAGAATGGAAAGAGCTGTGAAAAATGGACGTGGTAAGTCCCCTGACAACGGGTGAACACAACCACTCGTCACGGAATTAGGCGAATAAATAATGGGTGAACGGTAAAAGATAATAAAAAAAAGAAAGTTTTGTTGTTTATGAAAGCTGCCATTTATTATCACTGCTTCCGCAACAAGCCTAGATGGAGTCATTTTGATGTAAGTGAGAGTATTGAAGCAAAAACCTTCTTAGGCTCAAGGAGCGAAAATCTGTTCGCGGAATCTCTGTGTCGCATCTGTGCGCTGATGTGTCACTCGTAACCAGCGCATGTGTGAGGAGGGAGATTACGAATTAAAACATTGATGGTGATAGGTAATTAATCGGAGGTAAAAAATGAGTTTAATAAGGTTGATGACAAATGCTAATGATGAATAATAATGACTAAAAATAACTTGTAATGATCAATATGTGAAACAATGCCTTCCAATGACCTTAACTGATTACAAATAATTATAAGGTTTGCTATGAGGGATAACTGCTACAATGACTACGCATGACTCATCATGGCTGCCAATGACTACGAAACAACTAGTATGTCAAAATACAACATGTGATGATCGCAACTGATTTCAAATGAGCAAAAATTATTGTTAGCTATGAGTGATAATGACAACAATGTCTAGGCATGATTCATCCTGACGAAGAAATGACCGATATGTATAATGAAGACTTGAATGACCGCAACTGTCTGGAAACGAATAAAAGTGTTTTGTGATAAGTGATAATGATTACAATGGCTACACGTGATTCATCATGACTACGAAACGACCAATATGTCAAATGCCGACATGAAATGACCACAACGGTCTGGAAAGTAGTAAAAATGCTTAGTGATGGGTGATGACCACTACAATAACTAGGCTTGGCTGCTCATGGCTGCTAATGACTACGTAAGAGCAAAAGAGGCAAAGAGAATGAGGCAAACAATAGGAGGCAAATGATGAGATGCAACGAAAAAGACGCAAACGATGAGAGGCAAATGATGTGAGAGGAAGGGTAGGCTTTCGCCGTTCACCTAAGAGACCCTCTAATTTTATTGCTACAGGCATAGCAGGTGCGCTACTTTATTTTGCTAAGAGTGACACAGAGCAGGCGACATTCGCAAGAGTAAGAAAGGGCAGCTTATCTCCTATCGCAATCTATTAAATATCTTTTCGGTGAGGAGTCAAGAAAAAAATGTATAGACTGAAAAGAAGACGCTATAATAGATTTCTGAAATCTAATCATCATTGAGGAGGGTAACGTGAATTGCACTCCATTGGTTAGGAATAAAAAGGGGAATCTCGTTAAGGCTTTCATTGCTGCTAGACTAATCCCTATATTTGGTAGCACTGGTGAATACTACAACTGCGGATATAAGGTGATATGATGCCCTCATTGTACTTTTTTTCTAAAAAATATCACAACTCTTCATTTAAAAAAACATCTACTTGCCCAGTATTCCCAAGTTACTTGGCTGTAAACGGCAATAATTCATAAGCACCTAAAAGAAGTCAAGCAATTTTCAGAACGCAATTAACAGTTTTCAATTTCGTTCAGCAAAATCTCTGTTAAAAAATAAATCTCTGGTTTTGTTAACAAGTGCGTTATTTTATATATATGCATATAAGAGTTGCCTCCCAGTATAGATTTCGTTTAACCTGATGCTATCGAACGCCAAGCATATGCAATTCAACTGAAATGTAAAAAGTTTAGAAGTAATCGCTAAATTATTCATAGGATTGCTGGGTCTCGTCCTTTCAGCAGAGGACATTTACAAGCTTGACCACTTCTACAAAAATAATAAAGAGTGCTCTGTCACTTTCTAAGCATATTATACATTAATAAATTGTTAATAGTAAAGTGTGCTTAAATAAGAAACGACATATTGTTCCCAATGGACACGGTACCGGCAGGCTCCAAATTAATTTGGTCCGCATAATGTATTTTTACGTGCCCTGACAACGTGCCGGTGCTTTTAACGTTTTACCTCAATCAAAACAAGGCTACCATTGCCGGGAGTCAAGTCGCGCCCCCCGGCTAGCTGCCAAATGCCTTAGCCGCACAGTTTCTGTAGGGTTTAATTATTATTTTTAATATTAGCACGACGTCCACATGAGTTTCGTCAGTCTACAATGAATTTATAAAGAAACACGCGTGAGCTGTGGTGGCTATTCTCAAAGTTCAACAGTCACTATAGGAGTATGCTAACTGCATTTGAAACGTATTGCAGACAGTTTGAATGATAACAATAAATCTTCTAAAAGACTTTGGGCTTCAGCGTTGCAGCCAATAACAGCATCCGGCATGCAAATGTTCATCGAGCTTATTTTCGCAAGGATTCGCGCTCGTCACAACACTTAGGGTGTCGAGCATGTAGCCATAAACAGGGATGGAAGAACAAAGACAGAAAGCCATGACACCTAATCATAGCACTGAGTAATCAACTTTTCTTGACTGCACATCAAGCCACAAGGTACCTCACGGGGTGTGGCTGCCCATCAAGAAAACAAAATGTACTTTACAAATTCAGATCAATAGACGTGAGACCTCAGCTGAAGTCAAAAGATCTATCGCCTCCCCTTCCACGTTCCGTCTAATCTTTCTGCTCATCATTTCCTCCAATACCTAAATGAGCCAGGCCCCCTGCACAAACGTTTCTGTGCTTTTAAGAACCGCCCCTGCGTGGGCAAACTTGATGAATCATCTTCGATTACGAAATATATTGCGAAAGTAATCCAGCCTTGCAAGATGTCCTTAGATTTCTCTTACAAAATTGAGTTTGTAAAATATGTGCTCCGATTGTTTACTTACGTAAAGTCAGTCAATAAAGGTATCCCAAAAAAAACAGACAAATTTTGGTGATCCACACCTATGAAATAGTGGCGCTCCGAACTGTTGACTGGGTGTACTGATGTTGTTGACTGACTTCTTTTCAAGTTGCTGACTTAGCACAGATTGTCAACACAGCACTAGTTCTGCGATTACATTCAAGTTGTTGACTCAGTGTGCTGCTGTTCTGGAGTTTACGAGGTCTATCATAATTGTTGACTGCGCACAAATCGCAGTAGTAACCAAGTGAACTCTGCAAATGATTTGAGACAGGTCTGATCAGTTATCTTTGTTTATTTGGAATAAACTTTATTGGAATAAGGAGCCATTATTTGAACATAAACACAGAATTCTCGTTGCGAAGATACAAAACCACACACTGCACTGTCATACCAATATAGAAGCGACAATTTCGTGACACGGTAGACTTCAGGAATCACATATAGGCGTACGCAGTCCGCAAAGTAGAGGGAATTTATTGTCTTCCACACACATAGGTACTTGTATATATGCACACACGCACTGTAGTACATACAAGGGAGGACAAGGAAACGTGCGATACTAGCAACAATCACATATGAATAGCTATTCCGTGTTCATCAATATCAACAGACCAAAAGCTCAAAAGGAATTACAATGAGAAACTTAATGGCAGATGATTAAATCTTATATGGCAATACACTTCCTCATGATTCGAGGTACGTAACAAAGGGGCCGTGCGGAGCTGGTCGTCGCGGTTTAGACGCGAGGAGGCAACCATCTCGCTGACTTGCATTGCGGGCACCTAAAAAAAATTGAGGTCAGGCACGTCGTTGTCGACCGCTGTCTTAAAGCCTGCTACCGTTTGGTAGAACCTGTGAGGCCTTTTGGCCTGTGGGCCCAGTGCCTGTCTGCAGTAAAGGCCTGATGAGCTGTGCTCAGCCAGTACTGTGTTTAGAAAAAGTTTTATTAGACATTAGACGTTCCCATTTGACATTCACATTAGCGGCGACAAATGACCAAAACAGGAAATACACATGATTAACAACAAATGAAAGTACACATAAGATGTATCCTAAGGAACAAATACATCACAAATCAGTATTTATATTCAGAATAAATTTTCCAGTTCGTGATGATGACATATAAAGCAATGAATGACAGTATACATGAAGTATAAACAGTGTAGAATAATTTGCTAGATAAATTGCATATAAACATATACAGCAATCGAATGTAGTACAGTATGTATTGCACATGTGGGTTGTGTTGTGAACATAAATATTTACATTATATTACAGTTACCAAGGTGGCTTAAAAACCACCCGGACACGTCCATCCGACACGGAAACAAAAGGGCATGATCACTGACGAAGGAACTCTCGCTCTCCAAAGTAGAAAGGTTCATCAGCCAGAAAGCTTACGATCTCCTTTCGTTGACGCGCCAGGACCGGGAAAAGCGCACGTCGGCGCCGGCTCGATGCGACAGCCTCACAACGATTACGCCATAACGCGAAAGCGCCAGCTACGAACATAAATCGTGCAAAGCGACCGTGGGGACATCTACCATTTATCTGAAATCGGTTGATACCTAGACTTCTGAAAGCGGCATGAACTGCCCACCAAAAAACACGAGCAACGACGCATTGCTGGGCCATGTGACGATTGGATTCCTGATGTGGGCAGTTGGGGCACTGCGCTGTTCGCACAATGCCCCATCGTTGCAGCCGATCTCGTGTAGGCAACCCCCCCCCCCCCCCCTCCAAAAGCCGCATAAAGTCACGTAAATGCCCTGGCAGAAACGACGCTGTGAGTGATAACCAACAAGTGGAGTCCGCCCTTCGCCTATGTTCCGCAGGCACCAGTGGAAGTAGTAACGTTCCCATTGACTCCACTACTCTGTTCGCAGAGATGTCTAAGTCAGAGCTCACGTGGCGCGCGTGGCGACGAAATGACTACGCGAATAAAAAACAGGCATCCGGAAAGCCTGATGGCCCCTGTTGAGTGGTATGTCAGGGACAACTCCCTGACACTTGTGCCTAAAAAATAGAAAGCAAGTACCCGTGCTGGGCACTCATCACCCTGCAGCAAACGAAGAAGGTAGCGTAGAGCCAGCAGCCGACAGTAGACTGACATAGAAGGAAAGCAAACCCACCCTTCGAACCGGGCTGGCCGAGTGCCGCATGACATACTAGTTCCGTGCGACCTGCCCAAAAAAAATGAATTTACAAGAGACTGAAGGGAACGCAAAATTCTGAGAGGTGGATGCGCGACATGTGCGAGGTACTATATTCGCCCGCAGAAAACAGTGTGGGCAAAGTAGCGTTTCTCCAACATGTGTAGTTCAAAGGCACCGGCTGTAGTCACCTTGCTGCGCACCTCGTTTAAGACGGTAGTCCACACCGAAGCTGCTATCCCACGTGCCTCATAATCAATGCCAAGTATGCGGGTGGTGTCACTGTGCATAATTGGTTGGGCACCATTGAGGCGCGCTTCTGGCCGGCCAATTAAAAGATATTTACTTTTTTCAAAATTGAGAGGAGCCCCAGACACCTTGCCGTATCTGTCAAAAAGATGAAGGCAGCACAGCAGGCTCAATTCACCACGTAGACACAACGTAATATCATCCGCGTAAGCAGTCACACGCAGCGTCTGACAGCCTGGGAGAGGGAGGCCACGGATAATTTGGTCTGTAATTATTGCCCTCAAATAAGGCTTTAAGCTGGGAGCAAATAAAAGAAGCGAGAGGGGACAACCTTGCCTGACATCACGGGTCACAGGGAAAGGGGCACTTTCCCACCTATCCATCACCAGTGTGGTTTGAATGCTATCATACATGCTTTTTATTAAACCTATAAAATTTTGCAGGAACTGAAAAGCATTCAGAACGCCGAATATGTAGCCATGTTCTAGCCGGTCAAAAGCTTTTTCTTGATCTAAAGAAACAAGGCTACCACTAGCTAAGCTTCTTTGTGTGTAATCAATAATGTCTAGAGTGGCATATGACAAACTATGTATTTCCCTGCCAGGAACAGAGCCCACCTGATGACACCCAATAAGGGAGGCCATCACACCCCTCAAGCGCCGATCCACGAAGCCTGCGAGAGCTTTGTAGTCTACATTTAGAAGGCTGATCGGCCTCCACTCTTCCCACCGGGGCGGCCTTGCCTTGTCAGATGGAAGGAAGGATGCACTAGGTGCGATCCTCCTGTGAGGGTACAGACCTCAACCAGCGACCATCATCATCATACGGCTACCCCAGGCAAGGCCTCCTGCAACATAAGGTTGGGGGGGGGGGGGGGGTTTGTTTCGGGGAGCGGGCTTTTCCCAGCCAAAGGGCTAATGCAATCTGGCCTGTTCCCACCGGGCCGGGTCGCAGTGCATATGCACCACGTCCGCACCACCCCGGTGGGTCGAAGCCTGACGCGAGCAAGTCTTCTAATATCTCACTTCTAGTTTTCCGTTTTCTTCTTGGAAGTTCACCATGGGGTGTCCCCATTTCTCAAAAAACTTCTTTCTCCCTAAGTGGCGTCTCTCTCTCTCTAGGTGGAACCATAGTTCTTTTCTGATTTTGGCCTTCACTTCATGGAGGCTCGGAGTCTTGTTCGAGTAGGCCGCTTTGCAGCGTGCCAACCACACCTGATAGTTGACCTCTGCCAGTGTCAAGACAAACTGCTTGCGCCCTTCCTTTGGAAGAGGGTTGAAGTAGCGCACGGTGGGGTATGGGATTCCGGGGAGGCCGAACATATCTCTCAGACGCTCTAGGAGTGCTGCGGGAATTAGGCAGTCAAGAAAGATGTGCTCCGCTGTCTCTGGGGCCAAGCAGAAGGGACACAGGTCAATCATTCCTGATGTCGCAGGGACGAAGGCACGCCTTCTGATTGGTAAGATGCCTCTTGCGAACCTCCACATCAGGGAGGCTCGGCGTGCATCGAGGAAGTGGGCGGTTATGTACTGCCAACTGGGTCTTTCTGCACATAGCATGTAGCTTGATAGGCGGGCAGGGAGCGGAGGGGTGATCATATTGATAATATCTTTCAGGTGCATGGTTCGTGGGTCAACGTCAGACGAGTTTTCTTTCAGGTACTCTAAGTCTGTGGCTGCGGTTCGGTAAAATGATAGGGGTGACCCTGCATGCGGGGTGTTGTGGTGTAGGGCCTTCTCAGTGAATGTTCGCAGCCGTGTCGACAGATTGTACGAAGCCATCGTTTTTGTTAGCGGCATGTCGTATTCGACGGCTCTGAATGTCTATTTGATGTGCAGAGCCCTTGCGTGAATATCCAGATCGGGCAGCCCCAGGCCACCTTTGAATCTGGGCAGGAAGACAATGGCTCGCTTTACCTTATCGGGGGCTCCCTGCCACAAAAAGCGGTATATATGTTTCTGGAGCTGTTTTGTCTTGTCTGGGGGGATGTCAAGAATGATTGCCACAAAGCTGAGAGTAGAAATCAGCATTGTCTTGATGATGGTGGCCTGCGCAGTCAGGGGACATTTTAGAGCACCAAGATTGTGGGTTTTAATGCTTAGTTGCTCTTCAGCTCTATTCCAATTTCTAGGCGCTGGTCCAGCCGAATCGAAGAAATATCTGAGGATTCGTATCTCGCGAGTAACAGAGATCGATTCGATAGTGGTAGGGGAGGGGGTCGTGTTCAAGATCATAACAGTGGACTTCTTGTGATTGAGGTGAGCCTCAGTTGCTTGGCAGTACTTCGTAGTTAATTCAAGTAGTTTCTCCACTGATGCTGTGTCTGGCACCACCACAGAAACGTCATCCGCGTAGGCGAACACTGGAGTGCAGGGAGGGCCCGCTGGCAATGGTGTTTTGCGGATGCCGCCATCTCCAACAATCTTTTGCAGGAGGGGTTCAATCGCTATGACACAGAGCAACGGGGAGAGGGGGCAACCTTGTCGGACATCCTTTTCCACGGATAAGGGCATTGAGATGCCCCCTGTACAATGACTGCTGATTGTGGTGCGGCATAAAGCGCCTTGCACATGTTTATGTATTCTACGGGAATGCGCGCAAGCTCAAGTGTCCTAAACAGGTACTCGTGACTCCGCCGGTCGAATGCCTTCTCTTGGTCCAGGGAGCAAAGAAAGCCATTGAGGCTGCGCGATTCCATCCATGTCAAAAGATCTCTCAGGGCCATGCCGTGGAGTTCTACCGAGCGGCCTGGGACACAGCAAGCCTGGTGCGGGCCTACTACTGACGATAGAGCAGGCATCAGGCGTAAGGAGAGACATTTGGCAATTGCCTTGTGGTTCGTATTTAGAAGGGTTATTGGCCTCGAAGGTTTAAGGTCGCTGCTCCTGGAGGTGTCCTTGCACAGGAGTGTGGTGAGGCCTTCGTTCGTACTTTGAGTTAGTTCCCCTCGCTCTAGGGCGTCGTTTGCTAAGTTGGTGAAAGCGGTCTTTAGCAACGGCCAAAACTTTATATAAAAGGCTGGCGGGAGTCCGTCCATACCCGGGTTTCTGTTTGGCTTCATCTGTTTTAGGGCTGTGTGTAGCTCTTCAGACGACAGCCATGTGTCGTCCAGGTTAGGTGCGTCAGTTACTGTCTCCAGCTGGAACGATGTGGGGGTGCAGGGCTCAGCAGCATAAAGTTCGATGTAGAAATCGCGTGCTAAACTCAATACCTGCTCAGGGTTCGTAACAATATGGCCGATGAGTGGATCTTCGACTGCAGAGAGGGTTTCGTTCTTTCTCGCAAGGCGACGGCGTAGCAGATGACGCGAACACCATGCCTCGGTTTCCCATCGTTCAGCGCGTGCTGTTGCGCGAAGTCTGTCCCAACGCCGATTTAGAAGACGATGGAGCTCCTTACGCAGGGTGGCCAACGCCGCGGGGATGCTTGGTCCCCGAGAAAATGGGGCCGATAGCGCTATGATGGCATCCGAGGCTATTCGGATTTCTTCTCTCTCTTCCCGCGCCATCTTATTCCCCCCATCTTCTTGGAGGCAAATCTTGATGGAGGTTTTCATATTATCCCAGCTTTCTGCATCCATGTTAGAGGAGACGTAACACTTTATAACTTTGACGACTTCCTGCTGGACACGTTCGTCCTTCAGAAGTCGCGTGTTTAATTTCCAGCAACCCTTTTCTCGTGGAGTAATATCAGCCGCACACAAGCGCGTGATAAGCAGCATGTGATCACTTAGGGCAATGATCAGCTACGCTAGCAGAGACATAGACGCGGTCATTACGGCTTTCGAGACCACGGCCAGACCAAGTCATGCCGGCGCAACCAGGTTGGAGTGCCCGCCAAGCATCGGTTAAGTGTAACTCCTCCACCAGATCACGCAAGGCCTGTGCGCCATTGTGGTCTCGTCTAAGCCGCCGCGGTGTACCCCGAAGAGAGTGGCGGTCTTTATTGAAGAGGACACAGTTAAAATCGCCCAATAACACTATTTTGGCTCGGCCAATAAATCTCTCTTCTAGCCCCTCAAAAAATTCTCGCTGTCCAAAACGGCATGAGGCATATATATTAATGATGTGCATGCCATTGTTAAGGTCAATCGAGACATTGCGTCCTGCGTTGTCCCGATCATGGCGTAGGACTGACAGGCCGGCGTCTCTTAGGAAGATGAGCTCAACTCCCTCTGAACCCTTCCTTCCGAAACTCCAATAGGATTTTGTGCGGAAACGGAGGTCAAAATTTTCAATTTGTTCTTGCCGGTGAATATAAGTTTCTTGAAGTGCGAGGATGTCCATCTTTTTGGCGTGGGCTATGTCTATTGTTTCAGCTTGTTTCGCAGCTTTAGTAAAGCCGCGAATGTTTAGCGTTGCGAGAACGAAGGAAAAGGCCAGGATGTAGCTAAAGGAAGGAAGGGGGGGGGGGGAATGCGCGACCACCTCATGAGGAGAGAGCGGTGTCATGAGCAGTGGGAGAAGCGGAATGTGACTCTGCTGTGGAATCGCCGTCGTAGATGTCCGAGATGTCCGAGTAGCAATCACAATTCATTGTGTTGCAAATGTGACAGGGAGGTTGACTCGGCATTTCTGTTTCAGTGTCAGAGCTGTTCTCGCTTATTGGTTAAGGGTTTTTCAGAAACGCACGCTTCGTCAACGGCGCGTCGGCGGAACATTCCCAAGATGTTGATGGCGCTGATTTTTTGGTTTTCTTCTTTCTGGGACTGCGCTTGCGTTTGGGGCGCACTGCGGTCGTATCCATGTCCCTCTCTTCTTCTTCAGTTTCAACCGATTGGTCTTTTGTTGCGGCAGCGCCGCCGGCTGCACACTCTTGTTCCTTTACCGCGGCGGCCACTGAGGGCACCTGATAGTGTCCAGTTAAAGTTTTCTTTTCGGGGTTCTGTTCGGACGCTGTAGAGGGTGCGGCAATGTCCGTAACCGCTTTCCCGGCAGCGGACGTTGGGGGCACCTCGTGGTCTTCATAGACAACTTCTGCTTGTTTTTCCTCAAATTCTTCAGATTGCGCGGCCGCAGCCGTCGCCTCCTTGCTATCTTCCTCGGTGATGGCGTTTGTAGACGCATCACCCTGCGTCTCGGTGTCTTTCGGGTTCTCAGGAGTTGCCAGCACGAGTGCTGGTGCGGGCTGCTTCTAATAATCGGCTGGCTGTTCATTCACGTCTTCATTCCCTAACACAGACGCAAATGTCCTCTTCTTACATGCCTTTACAGCGTTGTCCTCACCACACTTAAGGTCTATTCACACTTGCTACTAGATGAGGACGCGCGACTACCAGTCGCGCGACCAGAGGAGAGGAGCTCGCCACTCCGATGTTCACACTTGCGACAGTCGCCTTCTCGTTCCGAAGGAGTTGGGAGTAGGAGAGCTGCTGGGCGATGACCGCGAACGTCGGTAGCAGCCGCTTGCCAGACGCTTCAGCTTTTTCAGGCGAGCCGGTGCGCATGCCGCACTCTGAATATCTTTCCAATCTCCTCCCAGGCCATATATTCCTTCTCCCTGCCTTTGAATTCCAGGTAGGTACCGTTTGTTGAAAAGGTAGGGGTATTCTTTAATTGCCTTGAGAAGGTGCTCGATCGAGTACTCCGGGACCTCGCTGATTGGTGAAATGGTTTGCGACTAGTAGTCGCGCGACTGGAAATTCGAGCAGTGCCCGATCGGCCCGCGGCAGTCGCTTTTCGACCGATGCGACCATTTGCGACTGTCGTTTTTCGACCAAAACGGTCACGCGACCGCTGCTAGTCGCAAGTGTGAACGGGCCTTTAGGGCACACGGCATCACACACTTCATGCCCATACGCGCCGCAACGCTCGCACTGTGGTGTGTTGCAACTCGCGCCCGGGTGGCCTTCGTATCCGCATTTGGCACATACCCCCTTGACTCCTTCATACTCGCTCTGGATGGTTGTATCAATCACATCCAGGAATAACACGATCTGTCGGGCTAGTTGGTAACGATCCATATGTATCAGCAGCGCAAACACAATCAGAGGAAAAGAAGACTAAGATAGACTTGAAGATCAGCGCTCTGTCCTATCTTAGTCTTCTTTTCCTCTGATTGTGTTTGCGCTGCTGATACATATACATCCAGGAAGTTCGGAATCTCAGACTTCATCTCTATCTTGATCCGTCGGGTCCCCGTGGTGACGATCAGGAAACCGGGGGCGGTCTCGCGAGCAACGCTGAAAATTTTTCCATAGGGCTGCAGTGCACTTGCCAACTCGACGTCATGGTGCTCCGATGAGTAGCCAAAGATGCGCACTAGCTTTGCGCCCTTGCCCCGATACTCAAAAGTCACCGCAGTTCCCTTAGCATCTACGACGGGATCCTTCAGGAATCTCTCAACAGCAGCCCTAGTCTTCAGGAAAATCTCGAACTTCCCGCCTGTGAAATCTTGAACGCCACCAAGTTCCGTTTTCGAAAAACGTTTCACTAGGATCTTCGTCAGTTCTAGCGTTGTGGTGCCTTGCGGCACACGGCCCAGAAACGTAAAAGGCTTCAGCCGCTTGGCTCCTGGCATTGCGAGAACGCGCCGGCGAGCGCCGGACGCACAAGTGTCCTCTCAGCGACGCGAGGCAAGAATGGCGGCGTGGACGCACAATAATCAAATCACAGGGCCAGCTGGCCAACTCACCCCTTTAGGTAACGTATCCGTCCTTGCGTCGCCTTCCTTATCGCTTAACACGGCCGTTGTTGTCCTGGCACATCGGAGTCACAGAACTTCACAAAAGGTCGCGAAGCCAGGGCCCATGCGGCGCACGTCCGCACAGCTCAGCGTTCCTTCTTCGAACACTGACGGGTTTTTGGATTGTAAAACGTTTATTGCCAACCGTCTGAAGGGCATATAGGCCCCTCGCCTAAACGACGGCCAGAAGGTCTTGGCTCCTGGCGGCGTCTTCGGCCAGTTGGACGACTTTTGTTTGAGTCTCCGGATCGGAGCTGAGTAGGAGAGCCTCCCATTGTTCAAGTGACTTTATTTTTTGTCCCTCCAGGGGTGCAAAAGGGCATTTCCAAAGAATGTGGTTGAGATCCGCTTTGGCCTTATATTGCTTACACTCGTTTGAATATTGTCCGGGATAATAACGACTACACATAACCGGGTTCGGAAATGTATAAATTTGGAGACGGCGCCAAGAGGTGGCCTGACTCTTTGTCATTGATTTATCAGCGGCGGGGTACTTCGTTCGATTAAGCCTATAATGTTGTGTCATCTCTCTGTAACACACAAGACGATCCCTGTCTGCGAAGCCCTCGGTATGGCCACTGGCTTGGACAGCAAGACCTCGAGCCAGTTCGTGAGCTGCTTCATTTCCAGCCAGGGATGCGTGTGCAGGTGTCCAGACTATGCGAATTTTGCGGTCGTCCCTTGCAGTCTGCAGGATTTCGTTCGTCAGAGGGGAGACCCTGCCCTTGACAAAGTTCATCACTGCTACCTTTGAGTCACTGACTATCGTTGACGCATCCGTGCCCCCTATTGCAAGTGCGATCTTCTGCAATTTAGGGACTTCCCGTCGTGATCGAGGCGCCGGCTCGGAGATATGTCTCGGCGCTAGCTACCGCTATCACCATTCTCCCCTTCCCGCAATTAGCTGCGTCCACGTAGGCCATGTCTTCTATCGAATAGTTTTTGAAACATTTGCCGAGGGCTTCAGCCCGTTTCTCTCTGTGATTCTTGTGGTGGGCGGGATGCATGTTTTTCGGTAGTGGTGGGATCATCAGCCTATCGCGCACGCTCTTAAGCATGTCCACTTTCGGACCTCGCTGACTCTCGTAATTTATTCCTGGGAAAATCAAAATGCTTTCATGGATCAGGAGCTACGGCTTCTCACTTCTGTTGCAGCCCGACACCCACCACACGAACCACATTTCCCGGAACAGTTGTGGACGAAATTTGATTTTAGAATACAACCCTACGGTTTATGGCATACAAATAAAACTACATTTAAATAAAAGCTACACATTGAATACTTCGAATTACTAGTTAAAACGTAAACATATCGAATTAGCGACCGAATTCTGGATCACCGACTCCCCTCAAACAGACCCGATTTTGATTCGGGACGTTTGCTAAGGGGGCCATACGCACAAATACAAATACACAACTGTAAACAAACTTGAGTTGTATCAAACATTTTTGCATGATGAGACCTATCGGAAATCATGCATCGTATATGTCAATAACGTGATCATAATTTCTCGACTGGGCGGTGCTAGACGGCGTATGCGTGAGTATATAGAGCCGTCTCCTCGGGAGCCGAACGGGAGGTGATGAAGGGTGGCTGTTCCTAGCCCTACGGGGCTGGGACGGTAGGTCAACACCGCTTGCGGCGGGGGCTAGCCAGCCACCGAATTTTTATCTGTTGTAGGCCGTCATTGCACCCGCCACGGCTAGGTGATAGACGACGGCTGTTGCAGCACGCACTTTCTCTCCATCTTCTTTTTCTTTATTCTCTACTTTTTCTCTTTTGTCCACACGAAGCAGCGGATGTGGCTCAGCTACAGAGCCAGTAGCAGGCCCGTGCATTTTTTTATTCTTCTTCCTACAGCCACAACAACAACAGCTCCAATTTTGAAGCGAAAAGCTTGACTAGGAGGGTTGGAGCCGAGCTTCGCGTATGCCCCCGGAGCATACGCGAAACCGAGTGACGTCACGCGCAGCGCAAGAGGCTACCGTCGCCGCTGCCGGCACAGTTACCTGAACTTTGTGCAGCCGCGCGCTACCGCGCATGTGCGCCGCCGCTACTAATGAGCGCTCGCCTCCTCGCAGCCGTTTGATCTTTGATTGGGTCCGCGTCTTACCGCAGGCTCTACATAAATGTGCTTGCCAGAGAACAGGCGTGCGCACTCGCCATGGAAGAAGAGAGTGTGGCTGCTTCTGCTAGACAACGCTTCAAAAATACCGACCCAGAAGCGCTTCCTTGGGAGTTGGCGGCAAAGCAGAGAAGAAATAAGGAAAGGAAAGCTCAGCGAAAGGGCAAAACGCCCGAAGAACAGCAGGAACGCCTCGCTAAGCGACGACGAGAAGCAGCTCAAAAGTGGCTTTTGGCTGTGTCCACGACCAGTGTTAGCAGCCAAACAAGTGAAGACGACGAAAGAAGTGCTCAAGATGAGGAAAAGACTTGCCGTTACACCGACCACATTTTGAAACTTGGTGAAAGGGCAAGTGAGACCAGAGTGTTCACGTCATAGTTTATGAACTCATATCATTCTTTAAACCGTTAGCATGTCCATAGCCTAAATCATAAAGCATAACGATAAGCTAACCCATAAGCATCAGCTTTTCGCTTCGATATATCCAGGCTTAACCTTAGCTAAGCCCCAGCCAATTTTTTTTCTCAGCATAATAAACGATAATTACTCGTTAGAGGCTATCAAATTAAAACTGACCCTATTATTTTTGCGTAAGTAAAATGCGAGAAACTACAAATACCGGTTATTATTTGCAACGCGCTTTTGTTTTTTTTTCTTGTGCCAGAAAGGTAAAATGAAATAAAAATGGAAGCAGGCTTATCAGCAGACAAAAAGCACTAAAGGAAGAAAGAGCGAAATCACTAGCAAAAAAAAAAGAAGCTAACGGGGTCAAGCTGTTAACTGAGGTTTCCCTGATAATTGTTGAAGATCATCCGTTTATGATTCAGCCAGTCAAACCCAGTTAACAAAATTTACACACATGTTAGTCGACAACTATATGTATTTAGTTAGGTCAAACATGGTTAACAAACTTTACACAAATGTTAGTCAACAATTACGCTGTTGACTAAAGGTAAATATCCATTTCGTTTACACTTGTTGACCGCACTCAACAACCTTTGTGGAAGCTGTTGACTCCACAAGTTGTCCACAGTCTGTAAACTCTTTGTCAATGCTCATTTTTGTAAGGATTGTTGGGGTTGGCTTTGAAGAAAGCGTATGATAACGTCTCCCACGAGGCTATACTGTCAAATCTCTCGATCAAATCTGTCAATCTATACTGTCAAACCTACGACTATATAACAGATTTTTTGTCCGACAGGACTGCGGAACTTACCATAGGGGAACTCAAGTCGGAACGCATATCACTGAGAAACAGGGGCATGCCGCAGGGGTCAGGGTTATCCTCTTTTCTATTCACTGCTGCGCTGATCACCTGCCTAAAAAGAAGTCGCCATACACGGTATTCGACACACCCTATACGGTAATGACGTCACGATTTGGAGGAGTCGGGATCAGACGGGCAAATCGAGGAAGCCCTACAAGAGGTGGCGGACGTCGTAGACGCCCACGCCCGTTGGGCAGGACTAGAATGCTCCTCACAGAAGTCGGAACTGTTGGTCACCCGTAATAACTGACGGGCTTGCAAAACAAAGCCGAACATGATACAGCTAGACATCCAGGGAAACAAAATACCGGAGGTAGAAACGGTACGGGTGCTTGAGATGTTTATACAATCCAACCGGTGCAACAGTGTAACGATGGAAAGGTTGTGGACCTCGATCCAACACACCATACGGGTAATTAAGTGCGTGGCGACTAGGCGAGAAGGTATGGGAGAGTGTGATGCATGTCGGCTCGTTCAGGCTTTTGTCCTAAGTCGGTTCGTGTATGTCACCACCTACCTTGGCCTCAAAAAGGCCGATAGTGAAAAATTGAATGGCCTGAAAAGGCAGGCATACAAAGCGGCTCTCGGTCTCCCCAGAAACACGTCCACCGCGAGACTTCTGTCCCTAGGGGTCCACAACACCCTCGAAGAGCTCATTGAGGCGCAATTGACATCGCAAGAGTAGCGGCTCAAGCAAAATGAGGCGGGGCTGTGTATCCTGAGAGGCTTAGGTATAAGGGCGAGGACCCTTCAAGTCAGGTGATCTTGCCGGTAGAGAAGCGTGAACGCATTCGTGTCAAACGACTGCCCAAGAACATGCAAGCGGATCGCCACAAACTTCGGAGGGGGGCCAGGGCAAGGACGTTAGGCAAAAAGTATCAAGAAGATGATAGTGCCGAGTTTGTTGATGCGAAAAAATTACAGGAAAGGAGGCTTTCGCTGTGAGAGCGGTAAGCATCCCCCTCAGGGTAGCAGCTACAGTGGTCACGGGCTGAGCAGAATATGCAGAAGAGGCCGCAATAGCCCTAGGAATTGTTCAAAACGGAACCAGCACCATTTTCAATGATTCCAAAACGGCCTTTCGCCACTTCGGTAGGGTTCGTATCGCTGCCACTGCATTCAAAATTCTTGGCGCGTCGCCAAAAATAGGAACATATAGTAGATCTCGTATGGGTCCCGGCTCACCTGGGCATCCCGAAGAATGAGGCCGCTCACCAATATGCTCGAGGGTTTGTCAGCCGAGCTGGTGAGGGGATCTCGGACGCGGGTGCCCGACGGGGTAAGTCACTGGATACGTACCAGGTCATTACCACTTATTACAAACAGCTCAGGGCGAGCCTGCGTCCTCCGCACGCTTTGCTCAGCCAAGAACGGGCTATCACGTGACGGCGGCTGCGAACGCGATCGCAGCCAAACCCTTAAAGTATGCCAAGTTCTTTCCTGACATAATAAATCTGTACTGCCAGCTGTGCGGCGATCCTGCCACCTTAGACCATATAATCTGGGACTGCGCGGAGGATCCGCCTCCGGAAGATCTAGTACAATCTCCTTCGCTGGAACACTGTGAAGCTGTTCTCGCCAGCTGGAACCCAGACGTCCAGTCACGGGCCTCGGCAAGAGCGCAAGAGGTCGCTGACAGACTTGGACGGACAGCCATCTGGAGCAGCTGAATGCAGCCCAAGGAAAAAACAATCTAAATCGCTGACAAATAAAGTCTCTCTCTCTCTCTCTCTCTCTCTCTCTCTCTCTCTCTCTCTCTCTCTCTCCCACCTCTTTCAAAGCAGTGACTACAGAGCCCAAATACATAAAACCATTATTTCCATAATTTTGTACAAGACAAGTAATAAATAAATCGTACGTGGCGCTTAAACGCGCTGGGAGCGCCCCCACATGTGTCGCTGGAATAGCCCGACGCTATGCCAGTGAAGAGCAGTCCTTGGACTTTTTTTTCTTTTCTTGGAATTCAGAAGAAAACAAAGCGATCTCTCGTCTATAAACTATTTAAAGATGAGCGCCTCCTAGCAGGGCCACCAAGCGTAAGAAAAAGGCGCGAGCCTTGTCGGAGGAAGCGTACGCGCGCACACTCTTACAATGCACCCCTTCAATTGCCTTCATTCTCGCTTGGGCTGTGGCAATCTAGGGTAATGAGTGAAGATCAGAAAATAATATGGCCGTCTGCCGAGTGCACCCTCGCGAGATAGTTTTTCACACTGGTGCTAGCTCGGAGCCTGCCGCGTATCGGAAATCCTTGCAGGGAAAATGTTAACGAGAGATGGAGCGCTTGGGCGGCGAAACTGCTACTAGAATTCTAGAGAGCGCCACTGAAATGGACGCTTAGTGAAACGAAGCGCGCAAGCTCATCCCCCTCTCTAGCTTCGTGCCTTAAAGGTTGTGTACGGGGGTTACATTTTGCGCCGCAAAAATGGTCCACTACAAGAGATAGGGAAGCCACTCATGTGAACCGTCTAATAGTTTTGGAGCAACATATACAAGGAGGGTGGAGCACCTACATTGTTGGCACAGTCGTTCCGCCAAAGCCCATACGCGTCTCCCTACTCCAAGAGGAGTGCACAGGGTAGCATATTCCCGCTCCTGCCAGGTTTATTTACTAGGTCGTAGTCCGCACTGAACTATGAAATAACTTGGCCGACATTTTATTTCTTTGAGCGAAGGGTATAAATCCACACATCATGAATGTAACGAGATATTTTTGTGTAATGCGCGTAGTGAGCCTGTTTAGAGAAATTGGCTAAGGACACTGTCGCCGGTGCAGCGGAAATATATCTTAGAAGAAAGGCAATCCCGCGCTAGTAGAGTAACAGATATAACGCAGGAAAATTGTGAACGCTGAGATTTTCTATTATGGGATTAAGAAGCATAGTCTGCTACAAGAATAACTGGAGTAGCTTAAAAGCCATCTAATAGCAAAGACGTAGGGAGACCTACCTGCCCCGCCGGGGTGGCGCAGTGGTTACGGCGCTCGACTGCTGTGCCTAAGGATGCGAGATTGAATCCCAGCCGCGGCTGTCGCTTTTCTATCGAGGCGCTACGCAAAGTTCCTGTGTGCTGTGCGATGTTAGCGCATGTCAAAGAACCCCAGGAGGTCTAAGTTTCCGTACCCCTCCCCTACGATGTGTTTCATATAGCCTGAGTTGAATTTGGGACGATAAACCCGACAAACCAAACCAGAGCGACCTGCTTAACAACAAAATTCTCAGCCGAGCGTTGAGTATTTCATGATGTGTTGTTTTTTCAGAACTTGCGAAATCATGGCAATCAGTCTACCCAGTAAGGCTTTTATTCAAGTATTTCGTTTATCTTGAAAAATAAATGGAATGCCACTGAAGACGGCTTTGGTTAGTCTGTTGAACGCATAACTGAAATCGAGCCACTTGCACTAACCCTTGACCCTACCCCACCCTTCACCCTTGGACTCCCACACTTTACAGCCCAAATCTTACATTGAAGAAGAGGGCAACACAGCGGTAGTGTTGAAAAGCAAATAAAACAATCGAAATGAATTTATTCTGATATGCTGTTTTCGCATGCGATTATGACGCAACGGCTATCGCGTCATCGTTTCTCGTATTTAAATATGTTGAATAACAAAACAAATTCATTCTCACTTAAAAACATTATTTGTTTATTCGCTCTTTAAATATCGTACAAAACAGTGAAAATAACAATATCATATGCTGAGTGCACTTGCAACGATAAGTAAAGCAACACAACAGCGATGTCATGGACTAGTTGCTATTGCATATATGTAAACGGCAGCGCCGGTAACGGGACACACGAGGAAAGAGGCGCACAAACGGGCGCTGAAAATTGCCTGAAACTTTTATTTCGAAACAGTATGTTTAAATAGGCAATAAGGAAAAGGGAACAAGGAATGCTGCACGAACGCCGGTGATCAGTGTAGTCAAGTCACAAATAAAAGAGTACATGAGAACACAGGACGCGATATATGGATAAAAGGGATAAAATCCACCGGTGTAAAGGGCTGAGGTAACGGAATGACAGGTAAGAACGATACAATAATAAAACCGAGAAAACATGGCGATAAAACACTGGTACAAGTATAATAGCATTAGAGAAAATAAAACCAGATAAAGGAGGTTAAAACCTGATTAAAATACATGGGCAGTGAATAAAAAGCCTTGAAAGGAGACATGGAAGGGACTGTAGAACTGCCGCGCCGTCCAGGAAATCAAGTTCTTTCTTTGACAAGATGATAGGTGTGCTTACACATTGAGCTTTTGCGTGATGAATCAGGAGTGCTTCAGTAAGTTCTCTGGACAGCCCCTTCTTTTTTCTGGTTTTACTTTTTCTTGTTTTATTTTCTCTAACGTTATACCCGTAGAAACCTTTTAGGGCCATATTTTCTCGTTTTTAATGTTTGCTTGAAAACCTAGCTTTGTGGCTCTATTAAACATTAATATTTTGAAGCTTTCGCTACAAAATATTCGTCGTTGTTTTTTATGACCATTTTCCCGCTCATGTTTGCGCAGAAAAAACTTTTAACGGAACAATTTTGTATGCATCAAAAGTTTACAATATTCCATCCTGCGTGTTCGTCACTTTTTCTTACAATATTTCATAGCTGCAAAAGAAATCAACTGGTATCAATTAAAGGCTAAACTGAATATTTAAAACGATACATATTTTTTAAAGCCTTCAACAAAACAGGAAGAGAAGTCGTATTTTCTACGAATTTTACTATGTTGTTACATGCCGGAATTGCAATATTTTTCTTATGCAGATCTCAGTGCGGAATTGTACGGGTCAGAAGCGCCCTAGATTGTTGGACTTTTTCTATTGCTTTTGTAGGATACAAGCGTCATACAAGCATACAAGCTTGTAAGTAGGATACAAGCATCATGATCACAAAAGGTAGCATCAACATGCATAGGAGTGGAGGGCTAACACAGGTGATGCACACATTGCGTCCTCATTTGCCTGTTCTAGAAAACTCTCTTAGATCCAAACCTTGGCGGGGCCCTTGTTTGGAAAAGTTCCATCTGTTATTTTATCAGCAGCCAAACCTCGCATGCTCCGTAGAGAAGCAGTTCGCTTAGAAAATGCTGACTCCAGCAAACATTCAGTCTTTAGAGAGAGGGTTGTGATGAGAGACAGATTGAAAGGAAATATCATGCTTAGGAGAATAAGCACTGCTGTGCGACAGTGTGCTTCTCAGAGCCTGGTTGCCAACACTCGCCTGTGTTCCATGAAATTTTTACCCCGCAAAACATCTGACGAGACTTTCGTTTTTGTATTTTATTTGTGCATGTGTGTGTTTTTGTTTCGTGCGTGCGTACGTTTGCATGTGTAGTGTTGAAAACTTTCTGCAAAGCAAGAATGACCTAGTAGTTTATGTTTTATTTAATTCCTGAACAAGCTCCTGCTGCGAAACTGTAATGTCTGGCTCTAAGCACTGATTTCCATAAACAGTCGAAACGTATGTTCATGTATTCTCTGGACGAATCATTGAAAACAAATCGCAAAACGTGAACAAATAAAATGGGTTTTTCGTGAAATGTCCATCATAGGTTTTTAAGCGAAAGCTTCCCTACGCTTGGTAGAGCCGGTCTTCGCGTGGCACTAAACATTACCTTCAAGTGACCTTGACAGATGCCGCGATCTTGATAGATGCCGATTGACCTTGACAGATAGCAGATTTGTAAGACAAAAATATGAAAACGAACTTGCCTTGGTTAGATGTAGCTGTCCAATTCAAAGATATAAGGCCCTTTACTTTCCTGAAACTTGAAGAAACATTATCAGAAAGCTGCTCATATAAAATGCTGTTTTACAGAGGCTATTACTGCAAATCTCACTACTTTCACTCTAGTACAATATTTTAGCAATGCTAAAACACCCTCGTTCTATATGTTTAGTATAAGCTGCTATAAAACCTGTGCCGTAACGCAAGATCCAATGCTGCCGCCTCAGTTGCAATAAAGCGATTGTATGTGGCACTTGAAAATGTCCCGAAGCAGTTCTTTGCAAGGCCTTGTTTTTCTCAGCTCAAGAATTAGGGGTGCATATATGTTCGCAGCCGCATTGTCTTTCTATCATAAAATGGTGTCAGCCCATGACAAAAAAGCCCTAGCTTGCTAATGGGCCTTCCTTTGGGCTTCCGCTGCTCTGAATGTGTCATCAGTAGCGATGATCCTTTCAAGCAGTATTCTAGTTTTCCAAACATTTCCGTTCAAAATGTTTAGCTAAAGTGACGTTTCAATCTTCCTATGTTCTCAAAAACTTTGATGCGTTTTCGTCGTAGTTCCCCTCGTAGCAATATATACTAAGGGTTTTTTTTTTTTTTTTTTTTTTTTTTTCAGCTGAAAATATATGTGTCACTGCAAAGCGCAAGTCCGACACCAACTCAGAGCACACAGATTTGATAAACACGCGATCTATACCAATGCGTAACTCTTCCTTCATACGGTTGCCTTCAATCGATTGTAAAGTAAGCAAATTGCTGCCAGAACTGCAGCAGAAATCTCTCACGCGTCCTTATTTTGTTTTCAAAAGACCTGGGGAGATATCAGCACATAACCTTGCGTTCATGACTTCCGCCAATGAGAGAAAGAAATAAGAAGCAAGTGTGCTCTTTCCACGTGTCCTAGTAGTATATAGTTATATCGCACTAAAATAGACAGACATCGACATCTGTATTAGATCCGATTGTCAGCACTGCGAACTCAACGAAGTGGTTTCCTTGGGAATACATTTCATGAATTGCAGCAGTCTTCTTCTGGTTTGACTCTTTTGAAATCATACCTATCATATTTATTTTACAGCACTAATTCCAAGTCAGTTCTTAAATATATTTACGATCTGCGTTAGCTTCCGCAAATTTCATGATAAATCTGACACTTTCAATTTGCACACTATATCTATAAAAGATGTCCATTGTTTCGCTCGAAAACCTGTAAAATCGCGTTGACAAGGCCAACAGGTGGACCATACATTAGAGGTCCAAGAGGTTAAGGGAATTAGAACAGCCTGGGTACTGGCAAGGTTTTATTACCCAAAAGCCAATAGAAACCGCTCAATGAGACGAACCATACCACGCAACAAAGGCTGCGATTAATAATGGACATTGCGTGCCAATCCCCTGCCAAGACGGAAAAAACTGCCGTCCTTTTTAGTTGATGTTGAACACTCAGCGGTGTAAAGCTTCCGAGCATTTTTTTTTTTTTTCGCCCTGAATGGCTAGACCAGAAACCATCTCCTTCCCCTTCGTATCGAAAAGGTAAATACAAACCAAGACAATGACATCAATTGTATATGTTTACCTCAACAAAAGCATTCTCATCTACTTTTTTCATCATTATGCTTCTTCCACAGATAGCCTCGCCGATAACTCTACATATCGGGTTTTTAGCAATTACTCTACTACATGTTTTCATAAACATATCTATTTCCCTGTTTATATCGCGCACTCAATTTTTAAATGAGCTAAAATATTAAGCTACACTCGGTCACTGAGAGAGCGGTAACACTTATAAACGAGCATGAGCCAGCCCACTGGTCCCTGCGATGAGCCTATTGTAGTCGACTTCAATCGTAATTGCGATCACACGAACTTTCACCTTTTTTTGCCTTATTCATTTCGTGACACTCATTTTGGCACTGTTTACACAAAGCAGCGTTGTTCGTAATAAAATAACGCTGAAAAACAGTGTGTCGCGCTGCCTGGCTGGACATGCAGACGTGATAAGCAAAGCCCACGCAGGACACTGATGACATAAAGGAACACGGTAGGTTTAATTTCAACAACAAAAAACCTGCTTGGATGTGAAGACAGGATTAACAGAGCATGGAGAACTGCTGATAAGAGACTTTGCTGGGTAGGCATGGCGACAGTTCACTAGATAACGCTGTGTTGTGTGTACAGTGACTGTGGAAAAACGTTATCTCTGTGTGTTATCTCTGGTTATTTTGATGGCTGGAAACTAGGTCGACCGTTCTGTCCGCCAGAGTACCTCGTTGGCTGCAAAGTTCTTTTTTTTTTCTTTTTTCTGCGCCCTATACCAGCTCGAGCTCTTGAAAATACGTGCTCAGGACAATCCACAGTTTCTCGCATTTTGTGTAAAAAAGGAGGCACAACAAAGATTGGAAAATAATGAAATCTGTAGTTAATTGCGAACTTATTCGTCAGTTCTCCAAACTCTTTGTTGCGACCATTGTAACCTATGACGCCGGCACATCTGCCATAGGTGGTAAACTATCACAAGTGTTGGCTCTGGAACACGCATTACATGATGCACAGATTTCCCTTCGCGACATTGCACCCCGTGTAGCATAAATGTAGGGCCCTTTGAATAAACACCGATAATGTATATACATGAGATACAAAAAAGGCTCGTGAGTTATTTTGCCGAAGCACTTCCTGGAGATGTATCATAAACTATTTGTTGTGCATATTCTTCCAGTGGGGAATTATCGCCAGAGTCTTGGGCTCTTTTGAGTGCGCATACGTGAAGCAATTTCTACGAACATTAACACTTTCAGTTGGTCAATATTTAAGCAGTACACTCAGAAGATTCTGCGCAAAAGCCTCCATGGTCATCTGTAGCAATTTTTCCGCGCAATTAAATAACCGGCTGGTACTCTATTAAACATTCTACCTTTTTCTTCTTCAGTATTCATAGCTACAAATATAACTTTACGTTTACGTAACTAGCTGCAGTTAGTGAAAACAACCATGTTAATACTTGACCAGAAAATTATGTTGATGCTTGGCTTCAAGAACAAAGACGTCTCAATGAGTCACATTTTAGCATCACAAGATACGATTCCTCAGCTTTAATCAAGCGTGCATGCTGAAGGTTTCATGCCAAATAGTTTGCAGCTGTTGATGTACGACACCTTTGTCAATGGCTGGGATGCCATATATTTCGCAAGTGGAGCTTTGTAGCAAAACGCATCTTGCTAGTGCTGAAGCGCCTCGCATGATTTGAGAGAAGTGCTGATAACATCATCATCATCATCAGCTTGACTATACCCACTGCAGGGCGAAGGCCTCTCCCATATTTCTCCACTTAACCCGGTTCTGTGCTAGCTGCATCCACTTGACCCCCGCGAACTTCTTAACCTCATCCGCCCACCTAACTTTTTGCCGCCCCCTGCTACGCTTTCCTTCCCTTGGAATAGAGTTTGTTACCCTCAGCGACCATCGGTTATCCTCTCTTCGCACTACCCGCCCATGCCCATTTCTTCTTAATTTCCACTAGAATGTCGGTAACTTGAGTTATTTCTCTGACCCACTCTGCACGCTTCCTATCTCTTAATGTTACCCCTACCATTTTGCGTTCCATAGCCCTCTGGGTTGTCCTCAACTTAAGAAGAACTTTCTTGGTTAGCCTCCACGTTTCAGGCCCATAGGTGAGTACAGGTAAGATCCAACTGTTGTATACTTTCCTCTTGAGGGATACCGGTAAGCTGCTAGTCATAATCTGCGAGTGCTTGCAAAATGCGCTCCATCCTAATCTTATTCTTCTTGTTATTTCCTTTTCATGGTCCGGATCTGCGGTTACCACCTGTCCTAAGTAGACATAATCGCCTACTACTTCCAGTATTTCGCTACCTAATGTAAACTGCTGTTCCTTCCCGAGGCTGTTGAGCATTACCTTAATTTTCTACATATTGATTTTCAAGCGTCCCTTTCTACATTTCCTGTCTAGGTCATCAATCATTATTTACAGTTCATCCCCCGAGTTGCTTAGCAAGGCAATGTCATCAGCAAATCGCAGATTACTGAGGTATTCTGCATCCACCCTTATCCTTAACTGCTCCCATTCCAAGTCTCTTAATACTTCCTCTAAGCAAGCTGTGAATAATACTAGGGAGATTGTGTCTTCTTGCCGAACACCTTTCTTTATGGGAGTTTTGTTACTTTCTTTATCCAGAACTATGGTTGCTGTGCAGCCACTATATATATCTTCCAGCACTTTCACGTACGGCTTGTCTACCCCCTGATTTCGCAATGGCTGCATCACCGCCGATGTTTCAACTGAGTCCAATGCTTTTTCGTAATCAATAAATGCTATGTATAAGGGCTGGTTATATTCCGAGCATTTTTCTATCACCTGATTGATTGTATGGATATGATCGATAGTAGAGTACCGTTTCCGAAAACCTGCTTGATCCTTTGCTTGGTGGCAGTCTAAGGTTGTCCTGATTCTATTAGTGATTACCTTAGTAAATACCTTATACGTAACAGACAGTAAGCTGATTGATTGGTCTGTAATTTGTAAGGTCCTTAGAGTCCCCTTTCTTATGAATGAGGATAATGTTTGCATTCTTCCATGGTTCCGGTACCGTCGATGACACCCGACACTGCGTATACAGGGTGGCCAGTTTTTCTAGCACGATATCCCCCCCGTTCTTTAGCAAATCTGTAGTTATCTGATCCTCTCCAGCTGATTTCCTCTTTTCATAGATTCTAATGCTTTCTTGACCTCGTCCTTCGTCACTGGTGGAACGTCTGACGGTTTTTCCCTGCCGCCAATCTCGTTACGGTCCTGACTATTTTGGCTGCTGTAGAGATCAGCATAGAACTCCTCGGCTACTTTGACTATCTTGTCCATATTGGTGATGACGTTGCCCGCCTTGTCCCTTATCGCATACATCTGGTTTTTGCATATGCTCAATTTCTTCTTTACCGCTTTAAGGCTTCCCCCGATCTTTACAGCATGCTCGATTTTCTCCATGCTATACTTCCTTATATCAGTCACCTTGCGCTTATTGATTAGCTTTGATATCTCGGTCAATTCAGTCTGGTCTGTTGGATTGGAAGCTTTCATATTCTGGCGTTTTTTAATCAAATCTTTCGCCTCCTTCGAACGCTTACCGGTAACTATCCTGCCGCCTACTTCTACCGCACACTCCGTAATGATATCTCTGAAATTATTGTTCATTGCTTCCATTGTAATGCCGCCATCCTCGTTTAAGCCAAATATCTATTCTGTAGCGAGATCCTGAATTCTTCTGCCCTCCCCCTCACCACTAATTCGTTGATGGGTTTCTTTCTTACTAATCTGTTGCGTTCTTTCTTCAGATCTAGGCTTATTCGGGACCTCACCATCCTGTGGTCACTGCATCGCACTTTCCCAATTACCTCTACATCTTGCTCAATGGCGGGGGTTGAACACATTATGAAGTCAGTTTCATTTTTAGTCTTCCCGTTAGGACTTTTCCATGTCAATTCCCGGTTCCTGCATTTGCTGAAGAAGGTACTCATGATTCGTAAGTTATTGCGCTCTGCAAACTCAACTAGTAACTCCCCCCAGCTATTCCTTGAACCAATGCCATAGTCACCTACTGCCTGATCTCCTACCTGCTTTTTCCCTACCTTGGCATTGAAGTCGCCCATTAGTACAGTATACTTCGTCTTTACTTTTCGCATTGCCGATTCTACATCTTGGTAGAAGCTTTCAACTGCCTGGTCATCATAACTACATGTAGGTGCATAGGCCTGTACAACCTTCAGTTTATACTGCTTAATAAGCCTAATTACGATGACTGCCACCCTCTCATTAATACTATAGAATTCATCTATATTACCCGCTCTATACTTATTGACAAGGAAACCTACGCCTAGTTGTCGCCTTTCTGGTACGCCTCGATAACACAGTACATGCCCATCCTTCAGTACAGTATATGCCTCATTCGGCCTCCTAACCTCACTAATCCCTATGATATCCCATTTTATACCTTCTAGTTCCTCTAACAGTACTACTAAGCTAGCTTCACTAGCTAGGGTTCTAACGTTAAACGTTGCCAGGGCCAGATTCCAATGGCGGCCTGTCCAGAGGAGCCAGAAGTTCTTAGCACCCCCTGCTGCGTCACAGGTCTGACCGCCGCCGTGGTCAGTTGTTCCGCAGCTGGTGACTGAGGGCCGGGGTTTTATGGAGCTTACAATGAGAGGTCATGGCCAATTACTGCACCAGGGTGGCCAACTTCTGTTCTGGTGAGGGAGTGTGTTGCCGGAGGTGTTCACCGGCATCAGGTCGCACCCCAAACCTGTTTATGCAATTCCATCGACACGCGGATTTTTTTTTTCTTTTTAAATCCGGTGGAGAATTGCGCGGCACCGGGACTTGAACCCCGGTCCTCTTGCATGCGAGGCGGATGTTCTACCGCTACGCCACCGCTGCCAGTGCTGATAACGCAACCACTCAAAAATGGCAACTGAATGGACAAAGCTCGCCGGAGGGCTTCAAAATATATCAAACGCATAGCAAGAAATAGGTTGGTGAGAAATATCTTTTTAAAAACTTCTCTTTCCCAGAAGTCAGCCTCTTCAAATAAACAGCATTTTTTTCTTTATTCCATAAGATATCAGAGAAATAAACATGCATCAGCTACGAAAACTCAAAAAGCCGTGGTGCAACATCAGTCTCAAAAGATCCCTGTAAATCTTCCCTTCACGTCTTGCCAAGGCTCGGAGAGAACGTGAATTGGATCCTTATATTGGTATTCATTTCAAGTCGGAACTTAAGCTCCTTATCGTAGGAAAAAAAGCATTCGCAGCGTTTCACTAAAACACAATTTGTTGCGGGCTTTAAACTTTTTCTGGTTCAATTTTGGGTGCTGTCGTGACCCAGGTTGCGTGTTGTAGACCCGGCTGGTTGTCGGAGCAGGAACAAGTACGAGGCGGCTGGAAACCGGACTTTGAAGTTAGATGGGAAACTTTATATACAATATTTACATGGTAGCGTTTTTTTTTTTTTTTTGGGGGGGGGGGAGACTGACGAGAGAAGCAGTCTCCGTTTTACGCCCCCTGACACACACTTGTCGTCGTTTTTATAAGGTTGATTCTCTATGTTCCCTAGATGAAAGGCAGGACAATTTATCACAGAATCACTCTGTCACCTTACATTCCCGCACTCTCACACACACGCACCAACACTGCTTGCACTCGTTGACACGCCCATCTGATAAGTTCTGGCTTGAGGGTGAGGTGGTGGCCGTCTAGATGGCATAGATAGCATCATCCGCTTGTCTCCATGCAGGATTGCACCGGAGCTTACGCATCGCTCCCGTCGTCGCCGGGCTGCATGCAGCGAGGCCACTAAGCCGAAAGCTGTCCCCGTGGGATGCACGCCCGCTCTCCGTAGCGAGGCTCGACATTTGAAGGGACCGGAATTTGGTCGTTTCCCCTCCTTTGGTCCAGTCGTCGACGTGTTGGCGGGATCCTTGATAAATGCCGCCGCGTGAGGAACAAGCCTTCGGCCGGCCGGTGCCAGGTGCGGTGGCGTCTTACCGGCGCCGAGGTTGGGAGCTCATAGCCAGACGACCCCCTCCCCCCCCTCCCCTTCTCTGGCTTGGGAGAGGTCAGCGGCAACTGCTTCTAGTCTCGATCTTTGTCGCTGGTCTTAACATTCGACGCGGCGGTCTCCGCCGCTCGTCCCATCGCAATAGCGCTAAACTTGTATTACAGAGCAACTACTCTAGCTCTCGTTTAAGCCTCTTTCAATTCATTTATACAGATTCTCCACAAGTTAAAAACGCTGCCTTTATTCTCGACGCATACGTTTTCGCTATCTAAAATACAGAGTTCAGCCTTCATAGTTTCTTCCTTTACTTAAAATATCGTAAACCATTAACTATATAGCCATTTTTTTTCTTTCTTCTCCTTCCTGTTGCTATAAAACCAGAGTTGAAAGAAGCGCGCAATATTACGGGCTGCAAAAAAGGACTTTATTACAAGAAATAAATTCAATATAACGGGAAGAAGATCAGCTCATCTAATGTTTACTAAAAGAGAGTGGAACAAGCGCCATACTTTTCGCTCCTTGTTGTCATTTTTATTCTTGTGGGATAAAAATAAAACATTGCGTACAGAGTGCTTGGAACACACCATTAGTAGCGATGTAGTTTTTTGCAAGCATCCCTATAGGTTTGAAAAGTAAAGAATTGCGGCACAGTCAAAAAAGGCGCTTTCGGAATATAGCAATATACTAAAGTTGCTCGTAATCCTTTGGAGGCGGAATCGGATTATGCACTCATGGTTGTGACGGCTCCTACGATGCCCTTCCCTTCAGGATGTTTTGGGAGGTAGTCCTTTTATCTAGAAAACAGCACTGACGGAGTGGGAACAGCCAACATAAAGAAAAGATAATATACATGCAACATATATTGGAGATAGAAAAAGATATCCCTGTCGAAACAAATGCAGTGGCATCAAGGTGCCTGCCTAAGTGGATTTATCTGCCCCGATGTATCTAGGAAGAACCGTGTGCTCCCGGAAAGTTTCAAAATGCTATAGACGTACAATTGTCTTCTTTTATTAGCTATACTATCGCCTCCGGTTTCTTTGCAGCGTGGTCTAGGTGCTAGAGTGATTCAGGGAGTTTGCGTTTTATATCAACATGGGTCTCCAAGGGGCCAAGTGCTAATACAAGTGAAACAGCGAACTTCAAAGTGCTCTTGATAAAAGTTGAATTATTTCTAGATTGACGTTAGGAACTACTGTGCAGATGATTTGGTGAAGAAAACATTGTGAAAAACAACCTCCATTTAAAGTTTGTATATCACAGATATACTGCAAGCTCCTGGGCATCTAGTATGTGAAAGCTGGCAGAGTGTAATTTAGTTTTATTTTATGTATTTTTTATCTTGCTGCCGATTTATTTTTTATTTATTTTATGAAGCGGTCAGGAGGGCAACGAATATAGCACCTAATGCTGTAAAGTTTAGCTGAATAAAAAATCTTCAATGAACTTGAACGTACAGTTTCTGGTAGACTCAAATTGTTGGTTTTAGAATGTAGTCTTGACTTGGAAGGTTTTACTTTATTATTTTCAAGGGTGGAAAAAGAGTGCCCAAAACAAATATTTTCGTCTTTGTGTCTGGAAACAAGATCGGTGCCCTGGCAGCTATATTAGAAATAGAAATTAAAACTTAATGTAACAACAAATACACATCGCCCAAAACCAGAAAAATGATCGTGGTTTTGCTTTCCTGTTTGCAATTTGGAAATTCGTCATAATTTTCCAGCGTTGATATAAATACGCAGTAGCTGTTTTTTTTTAGACCTAACTATATTTGGCACTTTTGTTGGCTCAAATACAAGCCTATATTTTCTTGACTTCTTTGTCATAAAGGCATTTTGTATTTTATAAAAATGTCCATGCCAAACGCAGTGGTTTTCGACGTTAATAATTACAGCTGTTTAGAAAAGCCTCATCCTGGAGCTTATATGACCAATTCGCAACACACTAACGTTGACTTCTGAAAGCCTCGCGCAGAATCCACAGGAAATAAAAATTGAAAAAAAGAACCAAGCATGAAACGTTTAACACACAGAAAAATGCGTGCCCACACACACACACACACACACACACACACACACACACACACACACACACACACACACACACACACACACACACACACACACACACACACACACACACACACACACACACACACACACACACACACACACACACACACACACACACACACACACACACACACACACACACACACACACACACACACACACACACACACACGCACGCTCTCTCTCTCTCTTCTTACTTGAACAAGTGAAAAGGCCCTTCTCTAACGTTGCCTTCCAGTCAAGTTAATATGCTTACATAAAAGCTAGAGTGTATTGCTTGCGACCTACTGCACTTCACGGTTGTACCCCGAAAGTAGCGAACACCCTACAAGAAAACATTTTGTGCCGGAAACAAAAAAACAATTAGTGCACCGAACTAAAGCTGGAACAGGTAGCGCAGTCTGCATGATGACCGCACATTTTGAAGTGTAGTTGAGCAGCTACTGAGGTCACAATAAAACTTTTTGTCTGATGCATGGGCTTGTTTACGAGTTGAAGGCTTGTTGTGGGCAGAGAGGTTTTCATTGACATTGTGTGCTAACTTTGAAACGACAGTAATAGGAAACATCCTGCTGGCCTCTTCGGTCTCGTTCTACTTTCAGTCTATTGCACATAGAGGAAAAGCTCTTTCACAAAGTAATCATTCGGTTAATGCGATGACGACAGTGTGTTAGTCGAAGGAGCTGCTTTAGCAGACGAAGCTTTACGAGGCGGCGACGGAGCATATCGGTCTGCGCTCAGTATTTGTCTGAAGATGCGAAGGCGCGCCTAATAACACATATGTTCCCTTCATCTTATGATCTTTGTACCTCAACACCTTCCTACATTCGATTACTTGATGATTACTTCTTGTGGTCGTTGCTTTTTGTATTTAATTTACATGCTTCGGCCTAGACTTGAGCTTTTAGATGTTTCTGTTACTACTGAACTTCCAAAATCAGATTTGGTTGATATATATTTGCACTTTTAAACTTGAAGGTTTGATTTCATTAAATCTGTAAACTTGAAAACATAGCATTGAGCATAGCATTGTGGCAAGGAATTTAGTAATGATTCAGTAGTTCAGTAACGTTTAGAGAAAGAAGCATCCGCAACGCAATGCTCGAAACCAAACCCGTTTTCGTGAGTGAGGCATGCTCCATATCAATATAGCTAGGACTTTACGGAAGATGAAAGCAGTTGTAATATTGCATAAGTAGTTAGAAGCCATAAGAGATAAATAGGGAGCATTAGTTACAGTGCATGTTCTCAAAATGAACTCATTAAAGTTTTCTTTTGAACAGCATGAAAAGTACATACAGTACAATTGTAATATGTCTGTGTTTAGTGAGAACACGCTTTCGGATTCTCGCATGTTTTCATACATTCGTATTATTTTGCGGTACAGTTTAGGTGAAGCACGCAATATGAGATGATAGCAATGTCAGTCGAGAACTTAGACATGGCTCTTGATGATCTGATTGAATTTATATACTTTCGCTAAGTAGGTTCTACATTGTAAATGTATATCAGTAATTCTTGTATATATCAGACAGACTCAGGGAATGCCTTCTGGTGTGTCAGTTCTCTGTATCTATCGGCCTTGGAAGTATTTGAGTGTTTGTAGCACCAATGAACACGAAGCAAAGCCAAATGGAAGAGCCGTGTAACATCGATCGCGTTTCAGTCGCTTTCTAAGCTCGCCTACTTCCTTTATCTAATTTCAAACGAGACCACAAAATCAGTTAAACGAGAGACATGCCATCGCTGGCAGCGAAAATCAGATGGCTGTTGCTTAACTGTGTGGATGGTGTTACTGCTGAAGTTTCTCGCTGCACACTTTTGCCACCTTTGTCAGAAACAATAAATCCTGGCCTGTGTAAGGTACACAAGAGACCACTTTTGGGGCATCCTGGCCTTTTTTGCGAACAAAGGCTTTCCGCCGTTGTCCACCTTTGCATAAGAAAGCGTCTCCAATGCTTTGAATTAAGCTAGCTTCAAAGAATAACATGTTAAGGTTAAGGTCAGGGTGCATTATTGTCACCTTTACTGCAAAAGTTGGGTTAAGTCTTGTCTACACAATTTGTTGCACCCCTGATAGTTCAAGGTATCAGCAGAGTTGAAAAATGGCTCGAATTACACCATTCGATAGAGGCACATAAGTGGTAGACGCATATTTTCTCTTCCTTAATCTCTCCTCCTCGAAAGTTGGAAATAAATTTTCTGTTGCTTGGAAACGCAGCACAGAACTATTGCACCCCGCGTCTGATTCTTCTCCGTGTCAAAAATTCACGAATATGTCTTTAGAAGGTGGCATAGGAGTGTTCACAACTCTGGTATAACAAGCCTAATGTGATCTCATTGAGCTGTGAGCTTTGCGTGCAAAATTGTCGTGACGACTATAGAGCGTACAATGTGTGATCTGTCACTTAAATATAAATCACCAGCACGTAATAAGTGGTTCATAAACACGCTTCGTTATCATGCTGATGAAAAGTAACGCTCTCGCTTAGATACGTCATGACTCTTATTGATCGTATGTGAATTGCTCAACACAAAGCTGTGGAAGCAGTTGGACTACTCTAGCCTTTTCATACGGATATTACGTTGGTTCGCCACAGAAGCTACGGAATCCACTAGACACGAAAAGATAGTTTTACAAAACGTTCAATTGTGTGAAACGCATATATTACACAACTCCTCCTGCAAGGTCTATGGCAACGTCCTTCAATTACTTTTTTTTTTAAATTTCATTGCGCATGCTGTTTAAAAGTGATTGACGGATTCTTCCACAGCTTCAATAAGGGCCAGGATTTCACCATGGCTGAGCAGAATGAAACTGCAAACACTGTAGTGAAGTATATTTTGCATCATGCCGACCATAAACCCAAAGCCTAAAGAGCTTATATTTGAATTCCGTGACATAACTTTCGATGCTTTTTGAAGTTTTTCAAGGACACAGTTCTCAGTTGCTTTGAGGTTTGTAGGTGATTTAGTTTCCTTTTATAATGCGAAAACGTCACATTGCACGCAAATATTTTTAGAATTTATACGTTTAATAAATTCCTAGAGCTTTCAAGTTGAGAATATAATTATCAGTTTAGAATTTTATTAGGTTCTTCGTTACGTCCTGTCTCATATTGTCCATTCTCTGTACAAACTCATTGCTATTTTTACTTTCATTCATTATATTTTTTGGCACAGAAATATTGAAATTTCTATACAATAGCAGAACGTATCCTTTCTTTAACAAATAGGTTGCTTGACGCATTCAGGTCAATCTATATTTCTAGTTTGTTTTGAAAAGCTGAGGAAGGAGTATAAAGAGCGAAAGGATCGTACACAAGAAGAAAACAATGGATGTCATCGTGGCACATGTGCATTTAGGTCTTGCTGCACATATGGATTATTCCAAATTGAAGGAATGTCAGATCTGCTTGCTCAGAGCTAAGTTGGCTATATTGCACCAGCGCGGACAAAAATGCACACTACAAACTACACTTCTACCTGAAAAAGCACATGACTATATTTCGTCTTGTCAGGAAAGTGTCGTGCATTTTTTTCTGCACAACTATGTGGGAAGAAACAGATTGGCTGAATAGATTGTTCCCTCAGTAAGGGATTAAACAAACATGAGTGCAATGCTATACGAGCCTGCATCTGAGGTCGCATGGGAAAACATTGCCGAAACTGCAACGATTGCGCAAGCGCCAACGAAGAATAACCGCCGTTCTACCTACAGGCTTTAAAGTACACATCAGAAGCGACAGCGTCGCAATGGAGTGCTGTCCTCCAGTCTAGTCCAGCCTCTCAATCGAAGGCACCCTTAACTCTGGTTGCATACTCTTATTCTCCCAAATATCGATGCTCTCCCTTGTCCCCAAAATCTTTCGCTGCCGTCAGGAAACTAGATGGTGTGGCCGATGGAGCTGCGCTCGTAGTTTAATCGGTATTCGTAATTCTTGTGCCATCGTTAGCTCAAAGAACCGCCTTGAAATGTCAGTAGATGATATTTGCTTTGTAGCCTTGGCGTGGCGGATACCTCATTACGTGATATTAGTAATGCATTAAGCTTTGAGAATCCTTGGTGTCGTTCAATCCTGGTCGCCTTCTATTGCTCAGTACTAATGCACGGCCAACGACTTTGCTACTCGAAAAATTGTGCATTGCATTACCTGTTCATATCATTTTGTGATGTCTCATTCCGCTTTATATGATATTGCCCCAAGAGTTAAAATTCCTTTCACCCGAGTGAACAGTATCTGTAAATAAATAAATGTCGATAAACTGTGCGCATGCCCAATCCGCTTACTGGAAAACGCAGACGTGAATCTCGGAGTAGGTGGATCTGACAAGCGCGTGCTCTTCCTATAAGCGGCCCAAGCTCTAGCATTACCACGCCGTAGTGGCAAGTCTCGTGACGGTAGTGTACTTACATATGTTAAGTCGTATGAATCTACTTTGCGCATTGTGGGACCTAGGCGCGTACTTTCTTTTCTTCCTAATAAACGTTTGTACTTTTTTATAAATTGAACTTAATTACTGTTTATTCGCTTCGAATAATTCTCGTCAACAGTTTGTCAGCTGCTCGTCTGTAGCCAGCTATCGAGAACCTCTCATATAAAAGCAAAAGAATGGAAAGTAAGCTGCAGTGATTTGGTGGTTAAAGACCAACAGTCCACACTCCGGTCGAAAATATTTTCTTCACCGGTGACTATGAGACTTCGCCCCCAGAACGCAAGGCCGCAAAATGTTCTTCAAAAGAGTAACTAATAACTCAGTTACAGCCACCGCAATCACCCGATTCTATCGTGTTTCTCTCCTCCCGTTCCCTCGCAAAGACTTTTCACTCTTCTGCCCGGTCGTCTAGCCTCCGCAAAACAAATTCCCCTTCCTCCTCCGCGTTTGGCGGGAGGTGGGGCGTGGCACTCCACGTGCGCGAAAAAAACAAATGGGCGAGGTAGCGCGGGCGGCTGGATTGAGTCCGGCCGTGGCGAGGAAAAAGCGCGTAGCGAGCGGTCGACACCCATCCATCACCCTCAGACAGCGAGACGGACCAATGGATGTCGTTTTCGACTACGACGTCATCCTTGCGGCTCATATAGAAAGAAGAAAGGTGGTTTCCCGACGGAGAGGATGAGAGAGCTTTGATTTGTAGTTTTGCTGCTTTGCGGCGCGCGTATCGCTGTAGCATTTTGCACAGACTATCTCCGGTACCTAATCGAAACACTGGGCTGCTTTGCTGAAAAGGTCCTTCCCTGGACAGTGGCCCTTTAACATCCTAGACAGATTTGGGGGTTAACATGCCGCCAGCAGAAGCGGGGAGCATAATGTTCGATTCTACTATTCGTGCTTTTAGACAAAAAAAAAACACTATTCTGGGCTCGTGCGTTCGATGCTGCGAACGAAAGGATTCGTTGCGCAATAAAATAGGTGAATACTCAAGCTCCGCCTTTAAGTGAGGGATGTAACAGCCTTAATGGCTTACTTTTGGTGTTCCCCCAGTGGGTCCTCCGTAGCGTACGTGCACTTTATAGCTCGCTTCAGAGTATAGCATCAGCGGTATTGTAGTGACACAAAAAGTGGCGCATAAATACTTAGGTGTGACACTTACAGCCGACTGTTCATGGAATACACATGTGGATACCGTAGTTGCAAAAGCCGCCAGGACCTTAAACTTTATACAGCAAAATCTGAAACACGTGCCGCCTTGTTTGAAATCAATAGCCTACTTAACGTACGTTCGACCACTGCTCGAATATGCTTGTGCCGTATAGGACCCTTGGCAAATAACACTGAGCAATAAAATTGAAAACATCCAAAATAGAGCAGCAAGGTTTGTCCTGTGTCGGTACTCAAGAACTGATAGCTGCACCGTCATGAAGAATGAATTAGGATGGGAAACCCTCTCCTCTCGAAGAAGGAAACTACGACTTAAACTGTTGTACCAAATATACCACAACAAAACAGGCATTCGAAAGGAAATATACTTACATAGGCCACATTATGTCTCTGCTCGCACAGATCATTGTTTTAAAATTTTGGAATACCGTGCCAGAACTAAAATGTATGCCAGCTCCTTTTTTGTTCGATCCATCAGTGAATTAAATCGGCTTTCAAGTCATCAAGTGTGCTACATAAATGAAGATGTGTTTTTTTCCACTCTGTAACCCCACTGCTGTAGCGCCCTAGGGCTAAGCGGGGTAATCATTGAATAAAGAATAAAATAAAGAATAACATATTTTATTATGCCTGTCTATTGTAACACATAGTTATTTCGTTGAGTTGTAAGTTACCACATTAGCTAAAGCCTACAAGTAATTGATACAAGGCCCCAACCGCTTTAACCAAGCCGCGCGGACATACTAGGAGTAGATGGTCTGAAATAGGATTTAGGGGTCTCGGATCCCAAAATTTATGCTTATGTCAACAAGCCATCTCAATGAAGCTACGCAGTTGGTACCTCCTGCCAACATATAACTGCGTTATGCGGCATTGCGACGCCATGCTTCAACATCCAGTAAGTGTCCGGCTGTGTCACCAACCATTGCCTGCAATACGCATCCTCTTGAATGTTTATTGCAATGCCGAAGATGGATTTTCTGGACAACGAGACGTCTAATGTTGTGATGTTAATACCAGAAACTATGTTATCACTTTGAGTGCGCCGCTAAGTAAGAGGTACGTGCTCTATATGAAAGCAGGTGATTTTAGTGCCTACAATTGGGATTATGTGAAGTCGGTGCCATGGATTTCGGCCACTATAGAGTGACTTATGGGTTATAAATAAGATATGCGAACGCATGACAACACTTCCAAGATAAAAGCCTTTCCAAGATAAAAGCATTTGACTTTCTCTCACTGCATATAGATAGACACGTTGACTTTTGTTTTGGCGTCGAGATTTGACATTAGACTGCCTGCATAACGCCATTGCAAATCATCATTTCAAAGCGATATGCAGTAAGAGTTAATGGCCCCCTGATCGGGGGGCTGTGATGCGTCAACGACAGACAGAAGCAGCTTCAGGAAAGCTGGCTCCAAGGTCAAACCGTGTTTATTGTTGCATTATGGTATCGCAGCCAACGTGTTGGTAATGAGCAAACCGGCATATTTATTAGCGAAAGACTGTCAAAGATATGCGACGATGAACTTATGAACCCAGCACGCTTTACCTAAATTAAGACTTACTCGTCTTCTTTTGTTTGTTGTACAGTTTTCAATATATATATTCCAGGAAAGGCACGTGCTTTGTACTTTAAAGATTGCACCTGTTTTCTCCTTGGCCGGCGCTAGCTTTTGGTGGTGTTATTCAAACAGTAGGCTCCTGCCACATTCCGCTTTCTTTGCCCTAGCCCAATGGACTGCTCGAAATTTTCGTTTGTAATGGACACTTTATAGCAACCGGGGAGTACTTGATCACACTTTTATTTGCTTCTTCGTATGAGAAGGTATATTGAAGGACGCCAGATTTAGGCTGGCACATGCCATGGTTATTTAGAGGTCAGTGAAAGAGAATATTTTTCCGAGAGAGCTTCCTGCAAAGCTGTAAATTAAGAAACGCTGGAAAATTAATAAACTGAACTTTAGACGCTCATTATATGTATTACTCCAGAAGCTGCACATTTCCTCGGATTACCGTTATGGCTTCTATCGAACGAACAAAATTTGATCTGTGAGTTTACAGCCAAATAATAATAATGTGGTAAGTGTGCGCTCACATACAGCAAATAATATGCTCACTAGTTGCAGAGTAATTGTGAATGTCTGTTTCATGATCAGAATAAGAAAGATACTACCATTAAAGAAGGCTGACCGTCATAGATATTAAACAAAACCTTCTTATTTTTGAATGGACAAATTTTTCAAGCTTGTAGTTATTGACTTCAGCCATTCTGCTGCGCAATGACAGTAATGAAGACCTCGAACTTAGGATGTCGGAGCACTGGTCGCCTCTGCAGTTCGAACAATAGCGTTCATTAAAATACTTCGAGCGCTGATAAGGTTCGTTTACATTATATTGGTGATAGCTGGATATCAATAAAAACCGACGGGTCGAAAACTTACCGATAACCGAAGTAGTCCAGCGTGAAAAACGACCGACGACGTTAGGAGCTTTGTACCTTCTGGATACCTGCTTTATTGTTCCAGCCGAGAATTTCTCCTTGCTCCCGAAGGACTGCTGCTGCAGGTGAGTGCTCACTGAGAAGGATTCCGTGGAATAATATAGTAAAAAAAAAAACAAAGAGGACTAAGTGCATATGTCTTACACAAGTGTAGCTCGCACACAGATGGAGCGGTTGCTCTGGACTCACCAAAAAAAGTCAAATTGAAGAAAACACCGATGCTGACGAGAACCTGTGGAAAGTATGTGATAACGAAAAATGGAAACGTAGGTTCCCTAATCATAACAAAAGTGGCGAGAGATGGAACTACAGGGTAGCGGAAAAACGGAGGAAGCACTTCAAGCAGTATGGCGTCTCATTTGATTTATTACCATTGGGTATAAGCGGTTCAGAGAATGAGATAGAGGAAAAAAAAGTGCGGAGGGCTTGTAACAGTAACACTGTAATCTCTAGCCGTATGATATGAGCAGCCGAAACGCGCGCCCAGAATCCCTTGTGTGCCGGGAGTACGGCGTCATTTCAGTGTTGCGCCACATAGCAACACTGATGCTTTCAGCCGAGATTAATACACGATTCAGGTTATTAATACACGATACACGATTCTCCGCAAAACCCATAGGGCAAATTTTAAGCCGACAGTTAAGCATATGCCTAACGATAACGCTTAACATTTAGTTAATGACATAATCTAAGCATGAAATACAAAGGCTTTCATTTCAGCGCTGCCTTTTTGGGAAGCTTACTGCGTCTACAAGGACTTCAACGGCAGGGCTAATAGTTCGCTGTAATTATGCGTTTGGAAATAAGTTGTAATTGAGTTTTACATTGTTGAAATTGTTCAGAGTTGACTGTATGAGAGAGCTTGAGTCGTAAGTGCCTTTTTCTGCGACCATAACGAAGAAGTCCGAGCGGCGACTACGAGTTGAGCAAGTTGCGTCGTCAATATTATCGGAGCTTCCATTGCTCTACTGCAGACATTATCAGCTATAATGATAAACACTACTATCATATCAGAGATCCAACAATTAAGACCTCCAAGGCAAGAAATACAGATCCGGGTTTTTTTTCGACCAGATCACATCACAAGGCCTAACGCGCAATAACTCACCCGTGGCTACTTCCTCTTTGTAGCGTCCCACAGCGGGTGTCGTTTTTAATACTTTGCGTGGGCAAACCGTTACATACTTTAAATGTAGAATGTTCTAGTGTTTTATACAGCACAATGGTACAACACCAGCATTATATGCGATTCGACGATCAAGGCCAACGTTTGCAAACTTGCCGAAAAATTTGAGTGCGAAAAGAGTGCCTTTGCTTAATGGAGGATAATATATGAAGAGTTTCTTTCACTTCCTACGACATGTTATTCATTCCCTGCATGCTCGAAGTTCTGTTGTATGGATTGGTTCCAGGGTCGCACCTACTATGTGATATTTTTCTGAGCCGCATAGACAGACACATAGAAGCAAACCTCAACTAACTTCCTCCTAGTGTATTATAGACGATTTCTAGTGTTCTCAAAAATAGATAACACACATTTTAAACGTGTTTAAGTAAAATAGTTCTAGACGGAGCTTTGTTTTTTACCTTGCAAAACAGCTAAAGCTGTCTTTAGACATCAACCTGAACTTTGTGCCTGATTATGTCTGCCGGTATTCCGCTCGCAGAAGCTGAAAACCGCTAATTACGCGCAATATAAAACTTTGAAACAAAGGGTTGCATTTCCTTGCCTTATGTCGCTCTCGTAGAAGCATGCCTCCATAATACTCAAAGTGTTTTTCATATGCATATTGCTCGGCTGAAAGCGTCGGGGTTCCCCGAAACCGCCTTCTCAACACATTGTGTGAGGCTCGCCGGTTTCATTAGCTTCCACACAGCCTGCAACAAGCACATGCGTAAAAAACGAAAGGTTGTCGTATTTACCTACGTGCATAGAATATCTCGGAGATTCAAAAATCTAGGTAGGTGTTAACGATGTGTGTGTCGTTTTCTACGCCCTCGCCAAGCTCTCCCGTTTGTGTGCTGCCATTAAAAAATGGCTGGTTGCTACATCCTCCGTCAGCAAGCGTGTGGCGTCAGGCATGTAAATAGATATGCTGAATGCTGCAAAAATGTTGTATACAAAATTCCGATGACCTGTAGGCATGCGTACAATGAACAAACTGCGCGGTGACGAAATTTACGCCTCATGGAACATATGAATTCTATTAGTTAAAACCGCCCTGATCTGGCCTACTTCTCCAATAGCAAAAGATTAGGAAAACGTAAGCGAAGTGTGCTGAAATTCGAGAATGTAAGTGTTCTTTTTGCACACTCAAGCCAATTAACGTGCGAAATTGAGGAGGTCTATTGCACTGCAAAATCATGTGACTGCCTTAAAAAGCCCTGAAATTTCATTCCCTGAAGAAAAATGATTTTGTCGTGTGCTTCCCTTAAGCCGAGGTTCTCAGCTTTGCTTACGTTTTATCATGCATGCTTGCATCTCTCGAGTAGTATCGTTGATGCGCCATCTAGCTTTGATTCACTTGTAACCTCCCCGTCTTTCCGGCTTTTAGCGGTAATTTTTTTGCGAACAAGCCATTCATTTGCGAGTGAGCGTTTGGGTCGTGTTACCTTCTCTGCCGTGTCCGTCTTTTTCGCACTCGCTTGCAATAATGTATCGTAATACCCAATTGAAGCACAATAAGAGGCCACAAAATTTTAAGGCGAAAGCTTTGAAGAGCTCATGACTCGCCAGCGTGCCCGTGCGTGTGTCGTCTGCGGGAACTGTCCCACTTATTTGCGAGAATCCGCGAGATAACGCGAGATTGAGACGTCATCACCTAGTGACGTCATCGGCAATGACCGGATGCGCCATGTTGATGACATCACATCTGATCACGTGTAATAAACGTAATGTTCATGACCGATGACATCACAGCTATATTCACAAATGCGAAACGTATCTTGACTGCGTGCTTGAATCGAGGAGGAGACTTATGGCCGCTATGACGTAAATAAGCCGTCGGCGGGGGTGACGCCGGAACCGAGTTGACGGCGCACTTGCCTCTGCTTAGTTACGGGACAACTAAGACGTCCGTCAACCACAGCTTCTGTGGAGCTGTGGGGCTCGATCTGTAGCAGCCTCCGTTGTCCCTTAGGGGTTGTCAACGGATCGCAACAAATCTCCAGAATTTAACGACAGCAGTCGTGACGGATGACCCTGATGAGACGGCTTGCGTAACTGTCTGCGTGTCATACGTTGAGAAGACGACAGGGTGAATCCGAACATTCCCTGCACGTAGCTCGCCGAGAGGCTGCCGCACAGAGATAAAGAGAAGCACGTCGTTGCGAAACGTATCACAACGTTGGCATCGACTAATGACGTTTAGCAGGTTTAAATGTCTGCCTAAGCTTTTAATCTTCCTTTGTTTCCTTCAAAAACAATTGTCATTGTGTCTAGCCAGTAACGCCTACACTTTCACTTCCGATTATTTTACACCTGTTAACGGTTGAAACCCACCGGTCTCCGCGCTACTTACTTCTAAGTGGTGCTGCTGCAGTGGAAGGTGTGGCGAAGAAGACAATATGGTGTGTGCGTGGTGGTGTGCACGAGGTGATGTGCGCGTGATGGCGTTAGAGTACCGTGTGATAGTGTTCTTCTTCGAATGCAGATATTGTTGCCTGAGTGTTGCGTGCAGCGATGTGACGACTTCGGATCGCCAGCGTCTCAAAATCTCCTTCGACTGCCTGACCATCTACCAGTGAGCTTCACTTGTTCTCGGCGCTGACCTCGAACCGTGGTGAGTGTCGCGAGAAGCTTGTGAACGCACATATGCACAGGAACACCCCTCAAAACGCTGTAATTGAGTTGTGCTACACGGACCGCCTCTCGCGTCTTGGTTTTTTACGCGCTTGTGCATCGTCTAGAATAAGGATGCGGCGTCTGAGTTATAAAAGCTTCTGTCTGCGTGTGTGCGTGTGTGTGTGTGTGTGGTCATCTTGGAAGAACGCGGTGGCGAACCACCACATACTGGCGAGTCTGCCAGGATTAATTTCGCTGACGCTTCCGCCATGGAAGAACGCCATGGATCTGAGAAGGTCTTATTAGCAGGGAAAGAATTGGGCATGAGCGGGTCCACTTTAAAGCATTGGGTTGACGAAAAAATTACCGACGATTACGTTACTTCCTAATGCGAAATTTGAGCACAGCAAATAAGCTGTTTCACCTTTTCGATAAATTGCGGCAAAGAAATCGAGCAACACATGTATGCGCTATCACAGAATTCTTTTTTTAATTTTTCACACGTATTCCTTTAACAAAGACTCCCTTCTCGGCGGTGGCGATGAGCTTCTGCTTCAGCCTCGCTTACTGTTCTGGATTCTGGCGGCGACGGCGCTGGGCCTCTGCTCTGGCAGCTCGTTTAGCAGCAGCAGCAGCAGCAGCAGCAGCAGCAGCAGCAGCAGCAGCAGCAGCAGCAGCAGCAGCAGCAGCAGCAGCAGCGGCGGCGGCGGCGGCGGCGGCGGCGGACGGAGGACTTCCACTGGTCGTCTCGCTCATGGCTCAGAAAGAACTGGCAGATAATTTCGCAGTGGCGAACGGCAGCGGCAATTTTGGCTCGGGTGGTGCACATATACAGATCCGCCGCCACCGATCTGGCTCTCTGATTGCCACCGAACAGGGGTTGCATTGGAGGAGGAGCGAAGAAAGGAATTAAGTTCGAGCCGGCGCTTTGACAGCCGGAGACTCGCAGGAAGAGGGGGGAGGGGGGCGGCGTGTACACCCAGCGGCAAACGATGGGGGCAGAAGCGCGCGCAGCAAGCGGACAACGCGATAAAGGGAGGAGGGAAGAGAGCAGCGACTGACTGATGCTGCTGACGCCGATAGTGAGTCAACCCCAGCTGCGGAGTTGGTTTCAGGGACAACGCCGCCGATGACGACGCAAACAATATGATACCCTCGCTTCCGTAGCGCCAAGAACCAGGTCTAGCCATGGGAAGGTGGTCACGTATTCGTCGACGTGCCGGGGCCTACGTGAAATAACCGGCGTGTCGGCAACTGAAGAGCACCCTATCCGCCACACAGGAACAGGGGGGGGGGGGACCCTCCCCTCCTCTTTCTGCATGGCGGCGACGGTGTTCTATGCGGTCACGTTATCTCGACTCTCTAGCGGCGTCAGCGGCATCCAGCGGTATCAGTCGGTCGCTGCTAGCGCTGGGGGGATGAAAGGGGGGCGGAGCTGGTTACGAGGCCGACGCCGACGCGAAACCCAGGAACGGACGCCAAAGAGCTGCGCTCTAAAACGGGTCCGAGAGAGTGATGAAAGCGCTCGTTAGCGTGACGAACGTGCTCCCGAGCGTGAGGCATGTGCTAAAGAACATGAAATGAAGGCTGAAGATCATGACATAGCGCTCAGAAGAATTCAAGCAGATTAGCGCCTGCTAGAATTACGACTGCCGTGGAGAGATCGCGTCCCAGAAGCGCAGTCTTCTTTAGGGCCCGTATTCCGAGTTTGCGTCGTTATCGGAAGTGTCGCAACCTCACTTAACCTCGAGTCATGTGAATGGTAGAAACACCACAACCGGACCCCATTACCACTTCAGTTTCTGGCGTTTTCACCAATCATATGATTCGAAGTAGGGGAGATGGCGACATTTTCAATATTGACGCAAACTCGGAATACGGGCCCTGGTGCGAACTCTGCTGGCAATGAGACGCCTGTTGCATCGGCCAATCCATCCGGCCCGCTATAATTCATTCCACTGTTCAATGGGACACGAAATGATTTAGACGCGTACTTACAGTTGTTCGAGCGTGTCGAGCTGTGTCATGAGTTTCTTCCTGAGAAATCAGCCCTTTCGCTAAGTCCTTGCCTTACGGGATAGGCTCTGAATGTGATCGGTCGGCTTCACCCAGTTTCTGAACTGGACTGTAATCAGCTGAAGGCAGCGCTTTTGCAGTGGGTTTGCTACACCGCAAATGAATATCATAAAATATTTTGCAAAGCTAAGCCAGAATTTAATAAATCAGGCCTTCAGTACATATCATGGCTGACTGGCTATTTCGATCACTGGCAAGAAACGGCCAAAACAGGGAAGAGAGATGTGGTCCACTTCGAGCAGCAATTGATGGGTAGGAAGAGCCCAACCTTACATGTTTTCCTTAAGAAGCGCAACTGTGCAACCCTCAGAGCACTTTAAGCGACAGATCACTTCCTGAAAGCACGAGGGTTGCCCAATTCTGGCAAAGACAAATCTCCTAAGGAGTAAAAAACTGTTTCTGTATCGAAATTACCCTTTCCGAAAAGAGGCTAAGGGGTAAACATTATTGCTTCTCTACGAAAAGCAGGGCACTGTGCGCCCGAGTATTGGTCTCGGACCCCAAACATTTCGGTTGGGACTGGCTGGAAATATCAAAAGCCTGGCCATCACGTGGCAAAAGTTCAAGCTTCCTGCATATTGGATCCCAAGAATAGAAACGATACGTCAGAAGATACAGCTGGATATGTGGTTCTTCAGGTTGGTGATCGCATTCCTGTTGCTAATGGGACTGCAGCCCGCTCTTCAAACGAGCAGACTAGTGAGATGCCAGTCACTAAAGGACTTCTAGAAAACCATAACCCATCCCTTTACTGTGCTTCGTTGCACTGGTTGTTCCTAGAATAGTTGGTGCTGGACGCAAACTTTACTGAATCCAAAATTCTTGTATTTCTGCTGGACAGCACTGTTCGCTACCTGCCAGAAGCTACGGCCTTCCTAAACACATTCTTCTTCACGGGCACAGTACGTGCATATTGCATGGCGGACCCTTTACATAATGTTGTTCTTGGGAACATCGAAGAATTACCGTCTCTCTTCGACCTAAAACAGCCAAAACGTCTGCAGCCTGCAAGAACGTTTCGAAGAGCAGGACTTAACGCCTCTGACTGAAGTGGGAACTTCATCGCCAGGTACGAGGACGGAAATCTCACATCATGTGACTTTCGAGAGAGCCCGACGCAAGCAGAACGTGATGATTAACAGGCAACAAGCCCCACCGAGCGAAAATCCTCCATGTTGGATGCTGAAAGCAAGCATGTGACAAGCCATTTAGGGAATTTGACTTGCGGCTATGAGGCCGAAAGAATAATAGTGGCAGAGGATGCGAAACATCAAGTGTCCCACTTAGCAGTTGTAACGATGTCCGCTACAACCATCAAGCACAGTCTGCTGCAAAAGCTCCAGTACAATGAACAAACGTTACGTCCATGCTTCGCGGCCGTCGGCACCACAGTGGTAATTAGAGTGCATGAAATGCAATATTTCTTGAACTGCGGAACATTGTACCGCAAGCACTAGATGCCGTGCGGGAAAGAACAGGAACAGCTTGTTGTTCCGACACAGCTAAGAGAAACCCTGCTTAAAATTGCACATGAATGCATTTTGGCTGGTCGTCAAGTGGTGATGAAAATGACTGGCCGTATACTGGCTGAGCTTTTTTGGCCCGTAGTACAGTCGGACACGAGACACTTTGTCAAGTCGTATGATGTTTATCAAAGGACAGTGCCCCGGCACCTCATTGGCCGTGCTTCTTTGTGTACCACCCTTATTAAAACCCCATTCACGCGAGCTGCTGGAGACATTATTGCCGCCACTCTAGCCCACATCACAGAAAGGCAATCTGTACATACTGACTATGGTGGACTTCTCTACAAGATAACCGGATGCCATCGCTTCACTTTCCGTTGAAGCGAAACAGGTAGCGGGAGGACTGCTAGAGGTGTTTTCAAGAGTCGATATTCCCTGTAAACTTGTGAACGATCGTGGCTCTAATTTAATTTCTGAAGTAATAAACGAATTCAGCCACCTGTTCTCGGTTAAACAGCTGGTGGTCCCGCCCTATCATCTTATGACGAACGGTATGCTGGAAAGTTTTAACAACACATTGAAATGCATGATAAGACGCATTTCGGGCCAAACGTTCATCTTAATCTCGTCCCTATATGCCACTTGCGCTGCTCCGAGTGGAGGAGGTATTCTCGAGGAGAACTCGTCCGAGGAAACGCCGAGGGGCGTTCATGAATCCGAATCGGCCCTGGAGTCGAGTAGCGGCTGCATTCTCCGCTCCATGGAGTGGAGGTGGAGCGTCGAGTCGAGGCGCGTTTGTGAATATGGACGTGATTGTACTTTACTTAACCTTGGCGTTCTGGCTGCAGTTTTCTTTGATGATGTTTGTAGCGCGAACGCATTTCTGCAACGTTTCTGCATTACGGAAGCCTAACAAAAATAGCAGTGAAAATAACACCCTCAGATCTTTATAGACTTTATCTAGAAAATAACTATTTCACCATGCTAACAATTCCACAGTCAGAAGAACCATCATACAAAGCCGCTGATGAAACATAAGCACTAATTAATATAAATGTTTATGTGAGTCTCAGAGAAGATAGTTCAGACTCCCAAGCTCCCAAGCTTGGCTACTGGCTGATGTGAAATAGATTGAAGAATTGATGTGGTAGAATTGTTTCTTTTGAGAGAGTATATCTGGTTGTCACTAGTTGTATCACATAACGTAACATTTTTTGCAAGGTAATCTGTATGATTTGAAAGAGACATTAAAGGGGAATGCACAGTTTTTTATGCACATAGTTTAGCATGCATATTAGCAAATATGCTCATTTTAATTCAAGACTAGATTTCGAAGCCGGAAAATTTGTAACATATCAGAACATATGGCCCCTTCAAGAGTTGATTTGCACAAGTACAGAATAATGATTTACTGCTCTTTGTTTTAAACGCAATACTATGTAATTGCGCTCTTGCTGTCTTACTGTCTTGGAAGGCAGTACTATAGCATAACAAGGAATGCAAGACGTATCATGGCTAAATAAGAGCAAAACAGATGATCAGCGACAACGAACACTCTGTGTATTTTGTCAGTCTTGTTGCACATGTAACTCTACGTCGCAACATGCTCACAACAGCTGCAGAAAAAAAAACGTTTCTGTTTCATTTAAAATTCCCAAAATTCCACCTTTTTCTTAATGCCTTGTAAAATCTAAAGATGTGATTTTGCTTTTGCTTAGTAATCTTGATGCAGACAACCGAGTGCATGGGCATCATCATCGCTTCATAACCGATGTAACCATTTTGCCTTGTAAACTTCATGAGCAGCAGATAGGCTGATATAGCTTAATATGTGCTCATAAATATACGAATAGCAAGGGAGCCATGGAGCAATAATTTTCATTTCATTCATTAAATAATGAAAAACATATGTGGTCCTGCGAAGGTCATCTTGCATAGAAGACTAGGTGGCTCCTTGCATGGCGCAGTTTCAAGGCGTTTTTATCCGGGTGCTCGTTCCCAACGGCGAATTCGTTATGAAGCATAGAGCGCGATATGCAGATAATTATTCAATACCTGTACGCGTTGCATAAAGAAACACTGAGCGCATTGCGTGTATTTTTAAAGTTTTTTTTTGCATTCTCTCCAGACAGTAGTGGACGATTAGTGCACACTACTGCGGAAGGAAACGTACCCTGACTTTCTCGCTTTGAGCCTAGAAGGCGCCATTTGAGCATGTAATAATCGCATTGACCAGATCGAAGCCAATCACAACGGCTGCATCAGATCATACCCCTCAGTTTGACTACATAGACTCGGGGGTTGATAGCACAATGAGGCTTTCAATGAGCTAAGCCATTGCACTTTTTTAGGCTACATGTAATTTCGAATGAAAAACGATAGAGGGCAACTACTGTACGCAAAGTTTTGCAGATCACTCGAAGCGTACACGTAAGTACACATCACAAAAGCTGACAATGAACGGAAGGCAGTGAGCTGGCGTTGACGTAAACAATGTCTAACTGCGTTAATGCCATCGGCACTGTTCTGAGCTCAAGCCTACCCTACGTACCTTTTTGTAGCATATTCGTCTGTGCAGAGAATATTTCTGCTCTACGTGCGCTTTGCAGCAGGTCGCAGACGCGCGCGATGGAGCGGAGGGCATCTGTCTATCGATAAGGGTTAATGGGCTGAGGGGAGGTGCGCGTGGGCCTTGCCGCCATGATGGCTGACTCGGCCGAAGTGCGGAATGTGGTTATCGGACGCGTTTACGCATTTTAGAGTGGCAGCATGACTGATCGAAGGGATCAATAGCAGATCATTCATAAACAGGACGTACCTGTACATGCTTGTCGCAGCCGCTTTGAGTTCGGAAGAGATCCCAACTATATATTGGCATTTTTCTTAATAATTCATGAACTATCCTTCATCACAAAAAGAAAAAAAAGATACCAGTAATCTTCTCAAGGAATATTCTATACGTCGTATATAATTTTGTAATTTATTTCAACGTCTCATTTACACAACACGACAGAGATTATTGAAGTGATATGTACAACAGATTTTACAATGTACAACTTAAAAGTAACCGAGTAAAAGCTGGAATAAAAATTATAATCCCTTCCCTTTAGCCTAATAGCGTCTAAGAACATCACCCCCTCCTCGCCCACATTTCTGCTTTTCTGCGTCATTATGATATTCTTATCACCAAGCTCTTTGCGCTTGTTGTGATATCTTAATATTCCACGTACTCACTTCAGGTTGCCGTATCGATGTATAAGGCCGCCCACTTAAAGAGTGAACACGCGAGCGCGTGGCCATGCTCTTCAGATCTTTACTGCTTCCGAACCGTCCGCACCTCGAAACAAAGTGGCAGCCCATGTGAAACACCATCTCCAGGTCTGTCTGAACGTGCGCTGATTTGCTGTTATGTACGGGACGTGTAGCAAGGAGCAGCACTTCAAAGAGGATGATTACCTCCTCGCGTGTTGAGCCTCAGAGTGAATGACTTCGTACCATCGATCCAATGCGCACACAAAAAATACACTACATCGTTTATAGCAACATCTTTCAAGAAGGTTCGTTTGATATTCTCCATGTGATGAAAATGGCACGCAGTGTTTGTTCGCTGTCAGGCTTGACGACCTGTGTTTACACGATGCAAGGTAATCTATTATTTCTAAATAGATGCCTCATTTGCACCAACCTTTGTTTACGATCACCGTACAGCCCTTACCTCGCAGCGATAACGCACAGGCTGCTTACAAAAAGGGTAAGTGCCGGAACAGCACTTATGGGCACACTTATTGCTGCTCGATGAAGGTGATTTCCGCTTTTGGTGATTCCACGCAATATTATCACATAAGTAAGGATAAGCAATTCGACAGAAATGAATCCAGTGCATTAAACCCAACATATAAAGGCGCAAATCTGAGTTTAAACAAGGACAGTGTCGATTGCTGCTTCATAAAGACGGGGTTCTTATTAGTGCGCCATATTAAAAACAATGACAGCGCACTTCTCAATTTTGTTCATCATTCAAGAATATGGCTTAATCATAAGCTCAACTGTAAAGCGTGAAAAAAAGTACGTGTTGCCATTAGTTCTACTACTGGCTTCATGGTCGTTTTGCTTGATAGCAAAAATAACTCACCCAAACATTTTTAATTGCTTTATTCACAACAGGCTGAATCACTTTGTTAAAAATGCAACGTTCCTCACTCCGTGTTTCCGGTATTGGCGTGTTTGGCGATGCACACAACTTTGTTGTCCATGTGTCCCACATTGTAGACAAGAAGCACTGCGCAATCCAGGAGAGTTCACAACACCTTGATGGCGAGAGCTTGTGTCTTCCCAGAAAAGAGTTGTTGGTTTTGTTTGGTTTGATTTGTGTGGTTTAACTTCCCAAAACGACGGAGGCTATGAGAGACGCCGTAGTGGAGGACTCCGGACATTTCACCCACCTGGGCAGACACTTCATTATTACTTCTATGAGAATATTTACCACCCGTGACAACTTAACGGTCGTGTTCGATCAGTACTGGGTATATGTTTATGAAATGTCAATATCTAGGAATGCGCGATTAAAAATCAAGCTGTTTTTTTTGTGTAGGGGTACTAAAAAATATCAGTATTTCAATTGATGTTTTTTTAATTTCTTCAAGAACTAGGTTATTGATAGGGGCCTTAATTTCAGTCAGTTGAAAACACTCTCCCTCATGAAAGTACTAAAAGATGGTCACGTATTTTTCTGTCCGACCAACGTCAATCATAGACCTTGACCCTGGAAAGACGGGTGCATCGAGCTAGAAATGTAGATGTTCTGATCGGGCACTTGCTCTAGGCCGGCGATGGTTAGTCTTTGCAGTTCTTTTCGTTCCAGTATCAGCAGACACCTCAAGCTTGTTTTAGCGAGGCGCCAATGGTAACACTCAAGTTTACCGTCTCTTAGTTCGGTGCGATATAAGTAGGCGGCGTTGATGAAGTGTGCTATCCGTTAGCTGGCGAAGTCGAAGCGTCGCATGGGAGGCCTTCTTAAACTGCCCGATGAGATGCATCGGTCACCCGCCAGGCTCTCTCCTGATTGACTCGAGTTGCTGCCATACTGCTCACCATACTTGTCCTGAGGAAGGACTGAGTGGCTGATGCGGCCATCTGTAAACAACAGAACGTTATGAAGTTAGAAATATTAAAAATGAAACTTTTTTTATGTCCCTCAATAAACGCAGCTGCTTATTGTCGGAACAGTGGTTGTTACACCGTAGTTGTAGGTGCACTTTCAGTGTGGTTGTTAATTTTGCAGGCTTTCCTAACATAAACAATCACCAGAAGCGCACTGCCAGCCTAACTATTTGGAGCATTACATCCGGACATGTGGAATAACATTATTTATACACATACGTGTAGCTTATAATATGTGGATAATATTCTCTACGTAGTGTTCGTGTTTAGTGCATTTGGAGAGTTCTACTTTGTAAAAATATCAGTATATAAAGCCGCAGGTCGAGAGTCTCTTAAGCGTGTCAACACCTTTTTCTACATTTGTTTTTTGTTTTTGCGCTGTCTTGTGCCACTGAAATGGCTTTCTCGGATAAAGAAGAAAGCTGCTTTGACAGGCCCTCCTTGCGGAGGATATAAGAACATCAATTCGGCATATCAAAGTCCCTTCTCTGACTTCCATAAGCTGAATGATATGGAGGGGAAGGGTCAGGGCCTGAGAGAGGAAAACTTAACAGCCTACGCTTTCCTGCCTACCCAAACACTATTGATAGGCTTCCATTTCTATGTCCTCTAATGCGTTACTTTACTTTAGTGACATTTTAAAAAGGACTCTTGCTTCGCCTAATTGGTGAAGGCCAAAAGAAAACGTGTGCCACCACGCTCAAATGTGTGCACATATTAGACAGTTTTAGTTTCACGTACGTAAAGTGCCTACGCGTGACCAATGCGCATCCGCAGAAAGTGAAGGGTCTACCTGGGTTTCACGGACGTACGTGAGATTCGAATTTTCACGTCAAGGCCCTCGCGTTGCAGACGTACTCGCAGCGTTGACAACAGGGCGGCGCCTAGAGCGCCCGCTTCACAGTGATAACAGGTTCTTCGCTACTCTCTGGACGCGATATCGTGTTCTAAGCAGTTGCATTCGCCTTCAATGTTCCCGCTCTTACCCTCACATAAAGGTTCAAGCGTAAATCGCTTTTGTTTTCCAAACAGAAGGGCGATTTTGCAGCTGTCAAGCCTGACGGAGTAGCGTTTGCCGTTGCCATAGTAATGGTCTCGCGAGACTGCCTTGGCTTGGACTCATCTTGTATAAGAATGGCTATACTGAGGCTGTCCTACTGAAAAAAATGTATGAGGCAATAACCTCACATTTTCTCACACAGTCTCATTCAATTCACGCAAGAAACCACATACAAAGCGCTTATGATTGCATAAGGTGTCATAATTTCTTGTGCATTATCATAATTTATGAACAATATTTTATGATAATGATGTGCACCGTATGAGCGTCTATGCGATTAGACGAGATTTTATGAGGTTATTGCCCCGTAGAACTTTTCGTTTTTCAGTAGGGTGGAACAATGGCTTCCTTTGGACTCGTCTTGTATTCTAGTGGCTGCAACAGTGTTATTTGCTGATAGAAGGCGTTAGAAACGACGTGCGGCATGCGTCGCGGACGTGTAAATATAAGGGTTTCAAACAACATGCGCGTCGGGTACGTAAACTTCTCACGTTCACGTACCAGAAGCGTTCACGTATGTGAAACTAAAACTGTCTATTCTTCTTCAAAAAGGCGAGTAAGGGAGCACCATTGAAGGCGGTTCCAGTATAGCCACCGTAAGGAGGGTACTCTCCCGAGATAACCTTACAGACGGGATGATCATTCGCTGTTGGCCAAACTGTGAGGGCAAATGCAAATGGAGAAAGAAGTTGCAGAGGAAAAAGAGAGAAGCACGCGAAGACAAATGCGCTGCGTTATAGCGAATAAACAGATGCTGCACTCACCAGCGGCACAGACGGATGCCCTTACGTTAGACAGGGTCGCCCGGGGAGTTATGGGGCAGCTGGTCTGAAATGAGGCGCGACATGCATAGCATTTAGATACCGTGCTCACACCGGCCCCGACGAGGGCTGTCTTACAAAGAGCATTGTCTCGGTATTCTTCTTCTCCCCACCTCCCTCTCCCATGGCATGACATCTTTATACTTCACTCTTTCTGAATACGCTGTGACGCTTTGCCGCTCTGGAACGCGCGAGCTTTGTAGATAAGGGAAGGAAGCCACGATGAGAGGGAAGACGCTGGGCGACAGCAGTGTCATTGCCCTAATTAACCATCGTGCCTGTTCTGCACTGGCGGCTACAGTAATACCAGAAACGTTCTGTCGTCCAACGCGAAACGTTATCCGGTATTTAGGCCTAAGACCCATGTTGGCGTTGTAGCGAATTAGGCTCCACACGACGACATTTTTTTACCCGCTGTCTTCCTCGGAAGCCCAGAGTTCGGAGCTTGCATCCAGTAGGAAGACGTAGAATGTATGCGCACCTTGTTTATTTGTTTTTTACGTAAAGATATGGATGAAGCGAAACCATGCAGAAAACGTTGTGCTTGGCGTGTGCCCAGCGGTTCGTTCAACGCGACGACGAAGGAACCAGAGCAGCGGCAACACTATTTATTGTGGCTTAAGCACTCAAACATGGTGCATAATCGGAGATCACAGTAGCTTTTGTAAAACGGGGTGAAGAAATTTTTTATGTTCTGGCACCATCAGGTAGCAATCTTGATGGATTAAACAAGGTAGTTTTCAAAGAAATTAATATATACCTCGAGCGGCGCCCTATATTTAGACCTCTCCAGAAACGAAAACGGAAGAGTGGTTTTATTTCCCTGTGGAAGTGATCGAAGCTTACTTTGATTTGTCATTTTAAATCGGAAAGAATATCTTTAAACACGACGACGACCTTTTATAGAACGCATTTAGCTTGATGTTGAGGCGAGTATTACAGTATGGAGAAGCTGGACACAAAAGGTCATGTACCAGTCAGTGGTCGTGCTCACTGAAAGAAACGTTAAAGCATGCTTAATGATTTTTTAACGCAGTCACTTGTTTACATCAGCCATATGAAAGACGATTTCCCACTTGTAATTTGCCCAACGTCGGAAACCTTTCATGAATTATTTCATAAGCTTGAATTGAGGTGCTTAGGGAGTGCAACGTTCCAGAAATATATCCAGCGTCTGGAGGTTTTACGCCCTGATTAGCACACCTTAGGTGTAATCTTGAAAAGCAGAGCTCTAAGGTTATCATAAATACACTGAGATCAATGAGCGGCTCACCAGAGTCAAAGAGAGCTGCGTAGACGGCGCCACCGTCGTGAATTGCTCCGAGGTCGATTTCCGTTTCACTGGCTGGGGCTGCTCGCAGTACGTTGTTTCCGCCTCATCGTATGCGCCGCACCTCTGCTGGCCACGTATTTGCTCTGAAATGGTTTAGTCGTCACAGGCCTAAGAAACGTTGAAATAGATATTATGATTGATCGAGTTGGTAAAAATTTAAGAAGAGCGTGATTTTGGCAATGCCGACTCAAATACATACATATCTGTTTGTTTCGTCACTTTGTCCTTGTTGCAGTGTTCTTGAATATTAATGTATCTCTGACAATTCATAAAGCGGTAAAAATGTTTTCAGTATCGAAAAGAAACCTTATCGACAAATGAAAGCGATGTAAATATATTTTCTAGGAAACGTAATACATTTCTTTATCGGTAGTGGTTTTTTTCAGTGAAGTTTGAAACGTTTCTTAAGGTGAAAGCCTTTCTTGTCACAGTAATTGCGCCACCGGAGAATGTGGACAGATCTTTTCACCAACACGCATCAGAAAATCGTGTCCGCACATAATGACAATTAGAAAGACGCACTGCCGGGACAAGATTTCGAAGCCAAGCGAGAACGACCTGATCAGCTACCCTCCCGCACGCACGAGAGCACTACATACTGTTGCAGCCGATCACAATTCGTATTAAACTCGTCCTGTTCAGTAAACATCCTCGTCTTCATCAAGTTTCATATTTATTTATTTTTATTCATTTATTTATTTATATTGCAATCGAGAAAGGATTTTCGAAGGGCGTGCATTAATAGTAAATGAAGACATTCAGAAAGGGAAAAATAAGAGTACCCAGGACCGTAAAAGTATGCGGTGTTGAACGAAAACCAACAATTCGCTACAGCAATAAAAAATTCAGTAAAGCAGTACAGAAATAAAATATTCATCAAATGCACTAAGAGTTGCGGTTAATTAAGATCCACACACCAAACAAGTAAATAAAATAACACTATTCACAAAAACACTAAGGAAATGAGACTTATGCCAGTACAAAGTGAGAAGATGAAGTGTGAAAGAGTGGAAAACATTAATGAAGTAAGGGGTTTACTGAATGGCACAATGTACTTTACGCAAATTTGGTGCCGCCATCTCGGATTGTGAAATCACGTGTTAGATCGCCATCTTGGATTCTGAGCCCAAACTATGACACCATCTTGGATTATGACATTGCAATCTTGTTCTAAAGCAGGCCGCAAACTAAATTATGATATCACGTGGTAGGCCGCCATCCTGTATTGCGAATCCGAAACTATGCCGCCATCTTGAATTATGACCCAAGCGTCAAGTGGTGAATAAAATTCCGATTTTTTGGCGGCCTTTCGTAACCTATGTTGGCCGTCATCTTGGATTGCGGCGTAACGTGGTAGGCCGCCATCTTGGATCCAGAATACAAAACTATGCCGCCATCTTGTTTGATGACATCAGCGTTACGTGGTCGCTAACTGTGCCGCCACCTTCGATAGTGAAGTCACATTGTACGTCGCCATCTCGGATTTCAAATCAGAATCTATGCTGCCCTATGTATTATGATGTAAACGTCACATGATAACTAACCCAGGCAGCATAAACCATTGTACCAGTAGTGCAGTTTGTTGGCAATCTACTGGCCCTACATAAGGCCAGTAGATTGCCAAAGAACTCAAATATTGGGCTATTGATTGTGCTGCTTGAGAACTACGCTACCATCTTGACAACATTAGGTGACCTATTGAGGCTGTTATTTTTGGTGACATCAATTGACCTAGGCTGGGCATAGGGTGGCCACCATCTTTGGTGGCATCAGGTGACCTAGGTTTGGTCTTAGGGAGGCCGCCATCTTTGGTGGCTAGGGTGACAACCCACGATGGTAAACCATAGAGTTTCTTACACTTACCTAGATGGAGAGCTGGGGGCGCTGCAATTCAGCTACCATGGGCGCGCTAAGAATCATGGGCTGGTGAGCTACTCGGTGCGGGACAGTCGCATTTTGTCGGAAACACAGAGTGGCGTTACTAAGATGTCTCATCTTTTTCATCATCCTCATCTCGAGGTACGAACGTGAAGAGTTAAAGCCATAGTTCGAAGTCGCAAAAGCAGACGACACGGTTTTTTTTTTTTCGGAATGGCATTAAAAACTTCCTAAAGTGATTGAGCAAATATATAATTTTCAAAACGTTTTTTTGTCTTTTTAAAGCTTGCCTATAGGGACGAAATATTAGTTTCTGTGCTGCTAAATACTTAGCCAATAGGAAAGAGCGTCATTGCTTATATTGGACAATATTTACACTCGCATGTTCCTGTTTCGCTCGCCGTTTGCAAAATATAGTTAGAATATTGAATTCAGGGACGTTTCTAATTCTGGATTAAAGTTTATTTTTGAATTATTACTGGCCAAAAGTTGTAGTTCTGCACAAAAAAGCTCTCCGCCCCATGGTGCTTTGGGCGCCCATGGTGGCTGAACTGGTCAAGAAGTTGCATGCCAATTCCCATAGGTGGCGCCACAGCTTCCCCTCTAGGTAAGAGTAAGAAACTGTATGTGAGGAACAGTGCTTCCGACTTGGAGAAATTCTAACTCAATCCCTTGGTGGTCACTTGACAGACCCGGCCAATCAGACGCGAAATCGCCAAACATGAGTAGTGAGACCGAATTCTCTTTAAAAATGGTGTGGACGCTTTTTACTTTCGCAATAGCAACCTCAACGCTCAATTTTTCACATATCTCCAGTGCAGGTTCCACAGTACTTCCAGTTTTGATGTTTTCCACATAAAATGTCAGTTTCTGACTAACTGTCATTTTTGGAGGTTACTGGGACAGGCTTCTGGGCTGGTGAGGCATAGTACGATGAACGTGAGAGCGTATCCTTGAGGGTTCCTTGCTTCTGGTTGAACTCCGACAGGATCACCGCGTCGTCCAGGTACATTTTCCCCGTGTGCGGGCCTCCTGACAACAAAGAAACCGAAGAAGATTATTATAGATCAGTACTTTGTATTCAATTAACTGATACCTGGCAGCAAGCGTTCTCTCCTTTAAGCTGAAAGCTCAATGAACGTTTCAGAACATTTGGCAGTCATCCAGATCGCTCACAAAAGGCAACGGGACATCACCACAGGGAATTAAACTAAACACCAAAAGGCAATCAAGGTATATTTTCAGCAGTACGAAATCTTGAGCTAATATTCACTGTTATAAAACATACGTCTAATAACGAATTTATTAAAGAATTTCTGTTTAGGATGAAGCGCAGTGTGTACATAAATAATTTTTCATAGCATCACCATCCGTTTTGATGTAAACAAGGCACGGGATGCAAAAGATCTGTTACATGATTAATAACACCTGAACGGCACCATGGTAAGCTTACACCTTTTATCTGCTGCAGGCAAAGCTTTAGTGTCTAGTGCGCTCGTCGTTATCGGCTTCCAGAAGCGTGTGCGACAAAATTCGAATCGAGAGCAGAGCGAATGCACAATCTAGAGTCAGTCAGCGTTGAATGCATGCGCAGTGAAGATATTAAAGTTACCACTAGAAGAAGGAAAGGGAATGAGCTCAAATTGTGACTGCGGTGTGAGCTCTCAGCTGCTTAAAACAGAAGCGGGCTACGGTGACGTGGGCAGCCAGTCTTGGCGCGGAGCTCGACGAGGTAACTTCGCCTGAGCCGAATGGATTACTAAGGCCGGATGATAGTTCAAGCCATGAAAAATGTACGTAAGGTCGTGAGGAGCTACATAGCTACCATCACATCCAAACATAATCATGCGAACATAGTTTCATTTTGCGGAAGTAGCGTGTTTCTGCGCGCGCGGTCATTGTCAGAGCTCTTTTTGGGCTGATTATTCCGCCTTTAGATTAACGGAACATTAACTTCAAACGTATATGTATTCTCACGCTTTAGAAGTGCGTCTGCATAAATAATTAATACTTCCTCCGTACATCAAGCTGCGCCAATAAGTGGGGCAGTTATACTCACTGCGTTTACTTACAATTGTCTTCCCATTCAGTTGGTATATTTGCCACCCACCCATTTTATCTCAATACTTGCTGCTACAATGCACATAGTTCTGGTTGAACTTTAGAAGGAGAAGTAAAGAATGTCCGGTGCTTCTAAGCTAGTAAACGGGTATACAACTTCACGCAGTATTAAGATACGAATCCAATACTCTCACGTCTCACGGCATGCTTTGCTAGGCTCGCTTAACTCCGAGCGCATGATTATTGCGTCTTGTCGACTTGCAGCCCATCTAATGACGTAAATATACGTAGTAAGGCGAAATAAGGTGTTTGACAAAACCATACGTAAGATATCAGAATGTGATCTTAGCTCACCATTGGCAGTGGGGCTGCTGCAACGTGAAGTATTTCGCCTCAAGCAGATGTACACGCTGAGGATGGCAATGACGACCAATGTAGCAGACACTGCTAAAGGTGCGACAAGCGCGACGTTCTTGTGCAGAGGCAGAGCTGCCTGGTCTTGAATCACCGTCGGAATTAATGTGGCCACTGCGAGAAAAGTTTGCACTTATACCACTAGTTTAATAAAATGCACGGATTCAAACTTCTGCCAATGGCCACGAAGTGGATGCCATCAGAAATATATGAAGACTGCTATAACTACTAGATGCCGAAAATGTAACCTTAAAGGTTTTCAGGAATCCTGAAATATTAGGCTTGTGAAAAAAGTTTAGTACGGCTTTGGCACCTGGTTTGGTATTCACAAATTACACAGAACTGGGATTCTGAATTGTTCGATACTTTCGAACAATGGAAAAAGGTTGTTACCTTCAATTCGCAGACCTAGACAATCACGCACCCTAAAAATATTCCCAATATGTTTTAAAATTTTCGAAACGTTCTTGAATGCTTGAAGGGAGAACTTTTAAACATTAGCGTAGCTTTTTTGTGAAATTTTCAGAAGATTTTGGGGCACTCAAGGTCTGCCTTTAAAGATATGACGCGACACTTTTTCAGAAACACGGACGGTGTTTTTACCTTTATAACTTTTTTTACTTTTTTCTTTTTGACTCTTTCACATCAACACTGAGCATCAGTAAAGACTGTTTTCATTCCCGAGCACTTTGGCAACTTTCAACGCATTGTTTAATTTTTAATAAAAATAATTGTTTGACCGATCACACGCTTTTATGTTCTTAATTAGCATCCTCAAGCACTGGCGTTTCTTTCGGTGTAATTTTATACCTTGTATCGCACCTCCGCATTTTTTTTTATTTCATTGATTATTATATAATAGCAATGAATTGATGCACTTGTCATCACCTATGATAAGCCAATCAATCATCTATCACCAAAAGCACAACTAAGAATAATACGATTTCTTACGCAGCCCTCGATTATTTCTGACACGCGGTGCCGTCTACTACTAATACTGCTATCGCACCGACGACTTTTCTACCGCATAAGCTATATAGATTATCACTTAAAAAACAGCGTACTTCGACGGCATACAGTGCGCTGCCCTAATCGGTCTTGCAGAGAAGAGATGCTTCAAGATTCTGCGCATATTAAGGCATTCAATACGCTTCACATCACCTCCAAGATTGGGAATGTGGCATTCGGGCCGTTTTAACAAAATGGCATTCTGCAGGGCTGGTTCGTATTATTCCTATTGGGGATACCAGCTTGAACTTATGGACAAAGGAGATAAATAACGCATTGCTGGCTAAGACCTTTAATGAAAGCGAAAAGATGTGACAAATATTCGCGTGGACAGAAATAAGGTGGAAGAAGAAGGAGAGCGCAAATAGGGCTGTGTGCATGGCACAAAAGAGAGCAACAAAAGCAAGATACAAAGAATAAGGCCATAAGGAAGCGATGTGTCCTGTGTCTCCCTTGTCCCAAAGTTCAAGCTGGAACTTACAAAGCAAACCTTGTTTTGCTGCCTTATCGCGAAGATTACTGTTTACTGTTAGCTCCTGCCGCTGTCTTGATTAGGGATGAGCTCCTAACTACTTTGCTTTCGTAACCACTACCAGATGCTAATTTCTCTACACTAATGACCGAATATTATAAGAGATGAGTTATGAATATTCCTAGAGAACATAAGCCATGAATATGTACAAATACCCCAAGCACAGAATGAAATTTCCATTCTGTCTCTTGGAATATTTAGCAGCACGGACCTCCGCAAGCATTTTTCTTTGTAGATAAATTTAGGGTAGTTTCGCTTGCATAGCTGTAACTTCACTAGTTACCACCCTATGTCAAAGCCCCTCGCGCTATTAGCTGTTCTCACTTTCATTCTCTCTCCACAAATATACTAAGATGTGGCAAATATGTGTAAATGTTTTCGATATATATTCAGCTCAGTATGATCGCTGTAGATTTTTCTCTAGATTTGATATTCACTTAACATTGCACTTGATTCGGTAGCAAATATATAATGTTTGAGCTGTATTTGGTCTGAAAAACTACTGTCAAAAAGGAACGTCGTGCAGGTCGAGGTCTTCGAGCAAGGCATGACACACGAGAAATAATTTCTGGTATTGCTCATGGAGCCCTTCTTAAAAACAAAAATTTGAAGCAGCACATTGCTTATATTATCTTCGAAGTACCGCACATATCACGGTTAAAAATTGAAAATCAGGGTCTGTGTTTTCTTCCAGCTTTATTCGTTTTTTTTTCGCACAGTACATGCAGCACATAGCCAATGACTAACACACATCGAACTGTAAATTCTGGCTTTGATTCAATTTCATTATTAAGGTAGGATTTTTAAACAACGCGCTACTACATGATCAACTCAACTACCTGCAGCGGAGAGAGCCGGCGTCTGGAACTCGAAGTCGGCCTGAGTGGCACCTGCCTCGCTGTGGGCTACGACCTGCACCTGGTACTGGCGTCCGGGCGCCAGGTCAGCAAGCACGTAGTGCCTTCGGCGTGGGCTCAGGGCGTCGGCCAGTGGCAGCCAGGCCGGGTGGAATTTGAGACGGTACTGGACGGCGAAGCTAGTCACGGGGCAGCCGCCTGTCGACCACGCGCCCATGTGCAGAGTGGCGCTGGTCGCGTTTGACGTGATAAACTTGTCCAGAGGCGGCGAAATCGGTGCTGCGCAATTACAAAAAGGGAGTGAACCCGGATTCGCGCTCTGAACTGAAGCGCACCTGTTAGCGTTTATGAAAAGAAGCGTTATCTCTGAGCTTGTTAGCCCTTCTATCAACCAATTTTGTTGAGGCATAGAAATGGAGCGAATAAACTCTGTTACACATTGTATGTATGAGAAACAATTTCAATGCCGACCGTCAAGTTGGCGTTATTCGAGAAATTCTCTTCTTTGCAAGGCAATAACGCACGTACTAAAAATAGGAAGGTGCCTACAACTATTGCTAGTATCTACTCATGTCTTGAAATTAAATTCGACATACAAAAAAAAATTACCGTGGTTCACCTCTGCTTCAGCATGTTAAATGCGTAAAATTATTGTTTTGCTTGGTGGTCTAATATTGGGAGAGTGGAAAAGAGTTAAAGAAAATGTTAAACGCGTTTAATGCACGGCATAAAATTAGATGAACATATTTCGTTGGTTCGAATTTATAGCAACAAGCTAGCCTCTAAATAGAATATTGGAAATATTTCAAATTGTAAGTAAAATAGTATGGCACCATAATGATCCTCTGAATAAGAATGATAGCGTAACAAACGTGATACAAATGAAGAGAAAAAAGTCGTCACTTGGGAATTCGTTAGTGATTCAGTGGAGAAAATGCAGTGCTAGTGTCGATAGGAAGAGAAGCACTGCTACAACAATATCAGCCGTGCACGTCGTCGTCTTGTTTGCCGCTTCAGTGGCTGGCCGACGCCTGCTGTCGCAATTGCTATAGAAGCTAACGAGGCAGGAAATATTTTTTCTCGCCTGTGACGATTGTGTTATGGTTTTGCACCAAGCTTTATAATTAAAAAAAAATTACATGAGAAAACGTTTTTTTTTTACATATATATGTTAATTCGAAGCGTTATGCGTTCCAGGTAGCGAAATGCGTTGTTTACGCCTTGTCGAGAAAATGCAGAGTGGACAAGAGAAGAATGACGTTCGAGGCAAGCAATAATGTTAAAAAGGAAGCTTGGTTGATCGGGTTTTGCAATCAAGGATCTCGCATTTGACTCGCAAGATGGACATACCACATCTAACAACCAAGGAACGTTTTTGTCAGACGCAATTTATTGCCCGGAATTGCAGGAAACTATACGTAGAAGTAATTTAGGAAGCACCGAGCTAGTGGCTGCATTTCAGTAGGCGGTTTAGTTGCATCGTGTTTGTTTTCTCCTAGGTACCAAGAAATGCGGTAGTGAAACACTGAGAGTGAAACACTGAGACATTTTATCCGTTCTCACGTTTTCGTCTCAGCGTGAAATCTTAGTTTTCTATTCTAATATAAACCAAAATAGAGTTTTTCATTTTATGGTAGCCTAATTTCGTATCTGTTAAATAAGTCCCAAAAGCATAGTGTACATTCTCATATTCATAGAAAGTAACAGAAAGATTCTATATAGAAATGTTTTTGCACTTTTGCCAAATTCTTTGCCCAAGCTGTCATTTTCTACTGGTCACCGAAGCACGTTCTTTGTATGGACACTGCTTAATCAGTGAGCATAAGCGTGCGCAGCCATCGTAGCCATGGTGGCAGATTCGGATGCTTATTTGCCCATCGTGGACTTCCGCTGAAGAGAAGATTTTCAAGATGTACAAAACTAAACTGCTTTTTACATAAGGACGTTAATGAGTTGTAGCAGAGCTGCATGCAAATACTGCACAGGGAGGCAGCGAGCGCATTGTAGAATAAAAAGGCACGAGGTAGAAAACCAAAGTGCCCAATAAGGACAGAGACGAAAGCTTATATCAGAAGAGGCAGCCAACCAATCTCTGTATATAGGGGCACTCTTGTGTAATAAGTTAAATGACAAACCCATACAAAAATAAGAAACAGAAAGAAGCCAGCCTCCTTAGCTGTTTCCGTCTGTAACGCCCGCACTCCACGCGTAACTAGTTAATTCTCATCTATACGAACCTGCGCCTTTGGTGCGTACAACGACCTCCTGTCCCGGTTCCCCGGTGCCCAGGCTGTTGGAGGCGGTCATGTAGAGGTGATACGTTGTTCCACACTTAAGTCCGTCCAGCACAAAGGTCTGCTTAGTGGAATTGATGGGCAGCTTCTTCCACTCACCATGCTCCGTACCGTAGTGCAGTACATACTCTGTCAGAAACACCAAGCACACGGATGAGAGCGCCAAGGAGTGGTGTGGTAACCATCAAGATTCAGCCACAAGAAACACGCAGATGTTTAAAAACTAAGGTGATTTTTGCCAGTCAATGCAACGGTTTGAGCACAGCGCAAAGCACTCCATGATTTTTAAAGTTCTGTCCGATGACTAAATGTACTCACAAAGCGCGAACACTTTCAAAGTTTTACCCAAAATTGCCAGAATAAAACAAAAGTCGGACCAGAAGACTAGTCCTTTTTATAGTCCGAGTATTGTGTGTCTCTCTTAAGTTTTCTTACACTTCAGGCAACCGGTGTGGAAATGGTGGGTTCAATTAGGCACAAAAAAAGGCGCTTCGTCTTTTGCCTGCGCTCCACAAAAACCCATGTTTGTAGGCAAACGAGATGCACTGGGAAGCCTTTATTCATTTACCGTTTTTTTTCTTGGCATGACGGATAAAAGGAAAGCGCTAAATATTTTATTGTAATTGGGCATTTCTCTTTTTATTTTTACAGCAGAAAGCCAGTCCTCAATTTTAAACTTTTTCTGCAGCATTCCACGATGATTTTTTCACACCGGCTGAATTTTTTTTAGCACGAAAGAACCGAGCAAGATTGTCTCGCGTTTGCGAGTATGGGGGTTTTAACAATAAACAAAAAAGATACAACAAAAAACAAGTGATGGCTTCATGAGTAAATCAGGAGACGAGTGTCATATGATGAAGTATGGCTTTCGAAGTGATGCAGTACTCCGTGTCGGTGTTCACCTATTGCGCAGAAATTTGGAGGCTACGGTAACTAAAGTTTCGATTTAAACCGAGGACTAATTAGAGCGCTATATAGAAGAAGAACGGCAGGTGTAACATTAAGAGACACGAAGCGTGCCGACTGGACAAGAGAATAAACTCAAGTTAATGACATTCTGGTCGAATCAAGAAAAGGAAAAGGGCATGAGCAAGTCATGCAATGCTAGGGCAAGATGCCTGATGTTCTTAGAGAACTCCAGATAGGAATGGAAGAGAAAGCAAGCTTAGCAGAGGTCGGCAGAAATGTGGTTGTCGGAGAAGACTAAGAAGTGTGCGGTGATCCAATAAATGCAGCTAGCACAGGACTGGGTTAATTGGGGAGAGGGATATCAGAGAGGACCTTCCTTTGCACTTGGGGTCGTCAGGCTGTTGATGATGAAGATGATGTAGAATGTATAAACTAGAAATAGATAACGGCCCCAAGTCATACGACTAAGTATGACTTACACAAGTGGTAAAGTAGATTGTGACTGACAATTGATGACATCATTAAGTCATACACCCATGACACGCGAATTTGTATATGTTGCAACTAGCAATTTATGATTTCATCAAATACACGCGATCAGGATCCAGGTAGAACGAGAGGAAGAAGATAGTTTAAACGGTATGAAGAAGCACTGAACAAGGGTAAAAGAGGGACGCCTCAGTTAGCAGGTCGAGCCAACGTTTCGACTAGTGGACTTTTTCTGCAAAGCGATCATCTTTGCCCAGACGAATACAAGTCCACTTGTTGAAACGTTGGCTCTACCTGCGAACTGAGGCATCCCCCCTTTACCCTTGTTCAGTGCTCCTTCATACGCGATCAAGCTGACATTCAAAGCTGTACATTAATTCAAAAGGGGTCTGTTATGTCATAAGTAGCAACTGATGAAGTCATTCAGTCATATGAATAACAATGACTTGCAAGGCCAGAAGACTGTGAATGTTGAATAGAAATTGGCAACATCACGAAGGCAATGAGAAAGTAAGTCTATCGGAAATAAATTTTCATGACATCATTAAGTCATATGACTAAGGACGTCTTGAAAAGTAGTGTACTATGGAGCAAACAGATATTGCATCAAGTCACGTGATTGATGTGACGCTAAGTATTTATGTATTATGCGTAGTATGTCATAACTAGGAATTAATGACATCATCAATGTCAAGTTCAAGATGACTAGCAAAAGCGGTTTAGTGTGTCGTGACTAGAAAATGACATCAACAAATACGACTTCAACAGTGTGGAAAAAAAGAAATATGTGATTTCGCAATTCTGTGTTTCGTCAAGTCTTAACGTCTATACCTTATTTACCCAATGATGCTCATGGCTTCCATGGGTTTCCCTTTCGCAGGATAATACGAGTCGCCGCGTAGACTTGGGAAATTGACCTTTTCAAAAGGGTTTTAATAAACGAAGGTAGTCACAGCTCTTTATTTAGAGAAGCAAGTCGTAAAATATATAAACATCTCATGTGACTTTTAAGAACTTGAATTTATTATGCGAAGCTCGCACAGCTGCTTCAGTCGAGAAGCCGTCGTAGCCAGTTTCGGATTGAGTTTTGTAGGGATTTGGCTTATGTGTTCGTAACGTACGTGGCTGGAAAAAAGCAGCCTGTAATCGATCGTTAAAAAATAGGTAGTGGATAGGAAGTGTGATGATGAATATGGTACAATGCTAAAGCCATGAATGAATGATCAATGGTTAGTAAATAAAAATAGGTAAGAAATGATTTCAAAAATAAAGTACAAGATAAGTAGATCAAAATTTATGATATGCTGATTTTTTGGGTGGTAGCTAGTTCGTGGTAGCTAATTATTAAAAGTGGTGAGCCGTCGTGTCCCATTCCGTCGTAGCTAAGATAAAGTGGTTATATTGTGACTTAGTCAGACGTACAAAAAAAGCTTAGTCATTACGCCATAGTCTGTGGATAGCAGATGAAACAAACGAACGCGGAGTACGGAGAACCTTAAGCATCATTGTAATTTTTTTCGGCAAATTGCATGTTGGTGATAGCAATGGTCACAATATCAATGTCTCAACGCCCTATTTATCAGTTTAATGAGACATCTTCAATCATGAAAATTTTCCTTCAGTTTCAATAGAATACCGCCTGGCACACTGTTGTGCCCACAGACTTCAAGCTTAAATTTGCACGGAGAAATGCGACGGCAGAAAGGTCAAAGAAGAAGCCGATTGGTAGCTGACAGCCATCTAGTAAATAACGGACGCATAAGGAGCTCAGAGCAGACGCGAGCCAGCTGCCTGTACAGCGGCACAAGAATCCTGTTTGCACTGGGCGATGTTTGCTCAGCCAGCCGGATTGGAGAGAAGTAAGCACGGCCCTTCGGCTATCAGTATTTGCTCTTCCCTATTCGCGCATTGGACCGAAAAGGTGGAGACACCAAGCTGCAGCTCCACTCTCGCAGTGCGCACGGTGCGTGTTCCTAGGGTGCTGACGGCATAGGCTTTCTGATGTCAAAGAATAGCTCCCAAGTCTAGTAGTTTTCATTAAATTGTTGTATGGGCAATTAGAAACGCATCCGATTGCTCTCCTTTCCTTATTTTATAATAGTTTTGTGCTGATAGGCACAAGAAACCGCTCTGGATAAAATATGAAATTTTTGCAGGAAAAGGTATTCCTGTCTCAAACAGCGTCAAAGAATTTCAATTTATATTCATTATTGTAAAATGGAGGGTCGAAAGAACAAAATAAAGATATCACAAACTTGTGTGAAAGGGTGCCGCAACTTTGGATAAGTTGGACCTAAGGAGCGTGTGCAAAAGACATTAGGTTTGCCTAATTAACAATTTTGTTCTTATTTACAGCTAAGTACTACGCTCGAAACTAATTCACGGAGAAGAAAAAAAGAATAGGGTATAATGCGTTCAGAGAGCCTTTTGTCGGGATCGAACTCGGTATTGGTCATGGTACTGTATGAATAAAAATTCCAGCCGTATCGACCCCAAAAGGCGCCAATATTTAATTAAAAGCCCGTTCACACGCTTCTTCAAAAACGCCAAGTTCATCTTCCAATTTGCCAGTACCATTGAATTAGCTGCGGCGACAAAGCGAGCCATCTTTCATAGGTAAATTCTGGTGATTCAAATAGATGAATTACAAAACAGTATTTAAGTTCCTTCTCTCCTTGTCAATTTGCGTCTCTGCTTAACATGCTGTTACTCGGTCTTTTCATTGTTCGCTTTTTCTTTTTTAATTTATTTCATTCTGTCTCGGCCATCACCTCGCCCTCGATACTGCAAATGTTATTTTGAGGCATGCTTCTAAGCCCTTAGCCGGTTTTTGGAGACAAAGTATCCACACAGACAAGGGTACAAAAGTGTTTCTTTGAATACTACTGGAGGAAAAAAGCAAAAACAAAATTGCACGGCAAGGCGAGGTAATATGGCAGAGAGCACTGAACGAGCTTAGGGCTTAGGCTAAAATGAGAAGGAGAAAAGGGAATTATCTTCTTACGGCTATACACACGCGCGAGCATGGCAGCACGACTCAGAGAAAGCAGGAAAGAGAAGTATATATATGTTATAATAGCTTGATTACTGTGAACTTACGGTAATTAATATTTTCTGAAGTATTGGTGGTCCCGAATTTCAATCGGACGTTCCTTCTCGACACCCAAATGTGTATAGCAGGTTTTGCACCTCAGTGTTATATATTTGAACAGAATTGAAAAAAAGGCACTGAAAACATTCTGCAGCTTTTAGCGTTTTCGGTCATCATTTTTTTTTTTATTGCTTGATGCATTTTTTTTAAATATTTGCACTCTTTAGCCACTGATGAATAATAGTGTTTGCCGAAAGTATGCCATGCTTTATAATTTAGGAAATATATCACAGTTAACTTCTTTGATTGATTGACTGCAAAGTGCTTCCACGTGCGAGTGTAGATGGTCTTTTAAAAATGCAACAATAATTTAGTGCTGCAGTTGACTTTCAAAAAGTATATAAAATAGCATAAAAATGTTTTTCAATTTATAACCGGTTAATTTTTTGTATTTATTGAGCATTCTCTGGAATATAATAGCATTGTGAAAGGGCATATTATGGCGACTTTTATGAAGGCCACAAAAAGGCTAAAATATGTCAGCCGCCATCTTTGAAGATTATAGCAAGCTCAAGCTCGTGAAAATTTGTTGGCCATATATATATTCGCTCAAACCTTTTATTCTCAGACAAATTACCTCGTAGCGATTTCAGTTTCCGCCTCAGGAAAAAGCAGTTGAATATATTTCACTATTGAATATTTGTGGAGTGTCCAGCATGAACTACTGATCTTTTACATCATTCATACAAGAAAAAAAAAGCTATCTACATAAGCGAAAGAATCAGTAATATATAGCTATGCATGATAGCAACTAAAAAGTAAAATACAATATATGACAATACGGAACAAATCAAACAATATGGCAGGAAAGGAGGAAGCAAGGAACTTTGAAGAAATAAATACCGAAAGAAAAAAGGAAAGATTGGAATGGAAACTAAAGAATTCCAGCAAACGATAAGTCAGAAGGAAGTTAAGGAAAGAATAAATAAGCCACAGCAATCATTTAACTAAGCAAGTATTGCTCTGCATTAAGAAAGGGGCGCTTGCGGAGAAGCAGCCACAACAAGTTGACAGTGAATAAAGCCTTTATAGCAACCAAAAGGAGGGCTCTCGGCCGCTTTTTGAAGAATCGAGGAATCAAAAGAGTGATAAAAAAGCAATATCTCGGTTTTTGATACCTTCCAGAGCATTGCTTCGTAGTCTTTTGACATCGTATAGGAAATTTCGGTACATTACCAACATGCCAGAATTGAGACCTTGCTAGGATACCCCACTTACATGGTGCCCACCTGCTACCTTCGTCCGCTCAGAACTATTGTGTTAGTCTGCCACAGTGCCGCACCAGTATACCTATTTTAGTCTCATTGACTGCAGTTGAGTTTTTTTTAAATACTGTTACGATTGCGGGAGCACTACAATGGTATAAAATTCAGATCCTATAAAAATATACGGGAAGAATTGTTTGCGCACTTTCAAGAAAAAAATGAAAACTATCATTTGAATTTACTTTAATCTTGCAATGAATGAATGAATGAATGAATGAATGAATGAATGTAGCAAGAAATGTTTTTCTAAATGCACTGAAGTACCAGCATTTGTATCTCGACTGTGACAGTTTCACGAAATAATGTTATCTTTATTACGAGCGAGTAAAATTTACTGGTATGGAGTCTACAAAAAATGTCAGCAACACCATTGAAATCCGCAACCCAAAAAAGTATATTGGAATATGCATTACTCGACCAAGGCGTGTGTAAAACTGACGAGAATTCATCGCGCAAATATGCAACAATGCCGATTTGTGCCCAGCGACAAATTGTGAAGAGAAAAGTAACAAAGTTTTTTACGTTTATACCACTATTCACCGCGTGTACGATGTCAAAGCTCACTACTTGTACTGCCAAAGCATAAGTGCTTGCTCTTTAGGTGGCCAATACTACAACGAAGTTCTGAAAGTTAAAGAGGCGATGAAAAATTTTCTTACCTGTGACAGATGACTTGTCCTTCTGGTCCCTTTCCCACTGCACCGAGAGGGAGGTTGTTGAGAGCGGGCTCGCCTTGATAGATGGAGATGTAGGAGGCGCTGACCGAGAGGAAATGAATGAGACAGAAAAGTAGATGCTAGGCTAAAATACGTGGCTTGTATTGCTTGTACGCTGTTGTAGTACCCAGACACAAGTGCAGCACGTGACCGGTTATGATGAGATGGATGTTTTTTCGACACATCATCAGTAGAGCTGCGATTTTTGTGACGTTACGACCATCTTCCAGTATCTAATTCTTTGTTTTTTTTCTGCATCGTTATCTTCTGTTTTCCTTTTCACTGTGGTCGTGGCAATAAAGATGTTTGTAAAATTACTGCATCGGCCTTGCACTAGTCCGTCTGTTTTTAGTTTCTTTTTTCTTTTGCTTACAAAAACTTTTTCGCTTGCTAACCATTCATTTTATATGGCACTGCTAAAATATCCTATCAATTTATTAAGTGACTTTTTAATGTGTTTTTGAAGGTTTTGCTTACTACCTAATGGTAAGAGGCAGGCGAGCCGTCAGTACATTCCTTGGGTACACTACCGGGGTTTTGTGGCTAGTCCTGGCTTTTATTTTAATTTTTATGCCGTCGTATGGAGGCATGTTCATTCCCATGGCCTCCATAAGTACAGCCCCCCCCCCCCCCCCCCCCCCCCCCAGCGCGAAACTGACTTTACTTAAATCAAAAACAAACAAAAGGCGAAGGAATAACAAGTAGAAACTGGCAAAAATAAAGACCTTGAACGGAATCGTGGTGTGCTAAATACGTTGGGCGAAGGGTCCACGGCGTATTTCTCCATAGGGAATGAGTCGTGTGGGCATGACAAGTTTGGCGGCTTCTGTTTTGTTTGTTTCTGCTAAGCCTTGAGCCTTGCTGCAAAGCTTAGTTGTCAGAGATAAGGAACACAGAGCTTCCTTTGTAGTATGGCTTCAGTTGCTTCGATATGCGGCGGTAATTCTCGGAACTTGCGGAAGCAGCAAACCCAGCTATTGGTGCCGCTTTTCTTACTACTGATTTGTTCCGATGAGAAGCCGGGCTACCATCGGCTGTGACCACTTCACGGAACCAGCATTGGTACCAACAAGACCTTTGTCTCTTTGTTTGGCTGCAGCTACATACTGCAAAAACGATTATCTTTCATCTGGGGTGTGTAGCTCTTCTTGCATCAATGACTTCTTTTGCCAAGTATATCATTTCAGGTGGACTTTAATAGGTGCCCAACTTAATGCAACTGGTAAACGTTATCCATATTTTGTGTGCAGGCTTTATTGAACTGATGTGTTCAGTTTATTTTGTCTGTGTCTAGTATGACGCTTACGTAGTGCTCAGAATGTTTCCTGAAACATTTCGAACATACTCAGTTTATTTCACTGTAGTTTACAGTCTAACTTGGTCGTCCATTCTTTCGAAAGGTGGTAACGAAAATGAAACAAAAATACACACCACTCTCTAAATTTTATTGGTACGGTATATAAAAGGGCTGTACTTTTTCAGCGAGATTTTTTATTGGTTACGGCGCAGAATGTAGGTCGCATCTTCTGGCTTGTTTTTTTTTTTTTATACTGCAACGAAACGTAAATTATGTTTCCCAGTTTGGGCGAAGACACTTATTTTATGACATACTGTCATGAACCCGAGGGATCGTTTATCGATCTAAGGCCATAAATATATGATTAGGCCAATGTCTCCAAGAGCAACCGGGAAAATAAACAGGCTGACCAAGGAAAATATTCTCAGAGAGAATTAGGACGGCGGCATTTGTGCATTATGAAGCGATTTGACGTACTTCGATTTGCAGAGACGGTTGTGCTGATGGCTGATAACGGCACTTGACACTTGACAGCTGTGTCTATGTTGCCAAAAGTCTCCTATGTTGCCTTCATTCTCCGCTGATATCAATAGGGGAGGTTTCAAAAAATGTATCGTTTATTCATTTGTTGCTGGTCACTTGACCACCGGCAACCAGGAAAAAAAAGCTACTCTTCTTTTTGGAAGTGTCAACGTAATCTGCGACGTATGCTGCCGCTTCGATGCCAAACAAGTGGTGGGGTGAAACCAAGACATCTGCTCTCCACCAATCCTGTACGGAGTTGATGAAGGGTAATCGATTACATTTAAAAATTTTCATTTTGAGTAATTTTGCAATCAATTCATTACTATTTCAAATAGTAACGTTCGGGCTAATTCATATATTTTCGTTAATCGATTACTAGTTATCTATTACTTCTCTGCTGCAAAGGCTTCAGGAGCGAAGTTCTGGGATGATGTGACAGTCTCAGATTTTCGGGCTCCAAGCCGATGCGCATAGCAGCCTGGCACGTTGCGCTCTCCACGTTCCTTGTTCTTGTTGCATCTTCTGCTGGCCTCTTTTGTAAATCCTCTTTTTAAGGAGAAACCGTGCGTTGAAATCACTTGCAGGAGTATAGCATATCTACGACGTTACTAGACGCTGACAAATATCATGGAGCAACGTTTGCTCACAATGTTTGACTATCTTTTTTTTAAATACTGGCTGTTGTCTTCGGTTCGGTTTGGTGTACGGGGCTGAACCATCTAAAGTGACTGAGGCTATGAGAGAAGCTGTAGAGGAGGGCTGCGGAAATTTCGGCCACCTGTGGTTCCTTAACTTGCACTGACATCGCACAGCGCATGGCCGCCTAGCTTGTTGCCTCCATCGAAAGGCGGCCGACGCAGCTGGGATTCGATCCCGCGTCCTTGGGCACAGTAGTCGCGCGCTCTGAACCACAATGCGGGACTGCCGCTATATTGGAGGGGAGAAACTCACAAACAGGCGTTAGCTGAGTGTATGGGGTATTCTGCTTCTCATACAGCGTTGAGAGCTCGATATTTTAATGTATGGTTTTCATGATGCCCCTATATGAACAGTTGCCGTATAATGAACACATTCCGGCTCGCGGGAAATTCATAATGTGTGACATAATTGTCAGTGTCACGTTTTCCTACATAAGAAACAAAAAAACCTTTTCGTGATTTACAGAAAATAAGACTTCTTGCGAAGATTATTGAAGCTGGTTTCCAGTTTAGATTGTGACTGCTTTCAGAGTCGGTGCAGGTGAAATAATTTACGCTGGTTGATGGGAGAGGTGGCAAACTCCTTAATTTAGCCTGGTCGCCTCTGAAACTCCACGCTTGAGGAGAGCAGGGGATGATTGCGCCCATTAAATTTAGGATGGAAAGGTATTGGCAGTGCCAGCGTCCTCGGCTATTTGATTTGCAGTGGGCATGAAATGTGAAGTGGAAACTTTGAAGGGAAGTCTTTTTTTGTGGCCTAATTTGAACATATATCGCGCTTCCACTTTTGCGAAGACGCAAGAACTGAGCAGCGCGTATGAGGAAATCGACTTTAGCTGAGTTTAGTATCTCTCATGCAATGAAGCTGATATGTTCTTTTATTGTCTACGATGTATGCCATAGGACTAAATGTATCACATTTATTAGAACCTGGCATATTATTGCCGCATTTTTGGGGGCTCGAGGAAGACGAAGAAGACACCGAGATATGGTGTATGCCCGTTGGGCCACATGACAATAGGAGGCGTCTCTTTTGCGGCGCGTATGCACTCTTCCGCTAAACATTTCCGACCAGATCTTAATAGGTCCTCTCGAATATGCGCTGGCAGGTTTCCACTTCCTCGTATCAAACACATAGTCAACCGCCTAACAACAGTAATATAAGCCGGTTCATCGAAGGGCTAGCGGCCTTCTAAGGCCAGTCGTCTGAGTATGGATGTACCTTTCATTCCCTCAACTTCAGCTATGCGTACAGGCGGGAGCTAGTTAGTGGAGTTGTATATGAAACCAGTATTCAATCGCAAGCTGTTTAAGGAACTTTGGCTGGAACACCGTATTAACGTGCCGGCATATAAAGTGAAATGAATGAAGACCACAAGCTCCACTATGCCCGTAATGCTCCCGATGACTCGATGTGGCCATAGCGGACGAAAAACAAAGCTAGGCTACCTACTTTGATGTGTTTCTTTACCGCTCGATAGCCACCCAAACACGAACACTCTGGGGCTGCACCGGGGCTGCAGACCTCCCCACCCCGCCCCCACCTCAGAACACACACACACACACGCACGCACTCACGCACACACACACACATCTGTGAACTCCCTTCGCGGGTAAACGTTGCAACCTCGTTGCGAGTCTACACAAGACTATGCACCTGGACTCAATACGTGACGCAACTCTATCCTTTACAGCAGTACGGTCGTTTATCTCTCTCTCTCTCTTTGGCCTAAGCAAACGTACGGGGTCCTCGCTGCAACCAGAAATCAGCGACAGATTGAGAAAGTCACAAAATACGATAAAGATAAGTCCCGCCTTTAAACCGGGCTGAACCGAACATGTTGACCTGATGCTAGATGCCAAGTAGCAACATTCCTCTGGCTTGTAGAAAGCTGTTCTATAATTACGTTGAAGTTCTCTATGTCATGCTGAAAAATCGAAAAAGGGTGTAACACGTAACTCACTTCTACAACCTCTACGTGAATTTGGTGTCCATAGCCCTATGTTTCACAGAGTTCAACCAGTTCGCCGGAAGCCTAAGGAAGATTGATCAATCAGTTTTTTGGTTTGGTGTACGGAATTTTAGGTGCCAAAATTGACAACCACGCTGAATTTTATGTCGATACCAAAACTCTTTAGAGAGAAAGTCAGTAATTGTTATCTAGAGCAGTTCGGCTGTCTTGCTCTCTGCGGCCGCTCAATGCGGGGTAGTTAGCTTCGTTGCTGCAGCGAAGTACAGGACGAAACTCCCTCATGGCTGAATGAGTTGCGTTGCACCCAAGCTAGTGCCATCCCCGACTTTCAGCGAGTGTAAGGTCACTAGTATTGACGCCTGACTCACACCGTGTTAGAATACAGCCTGATATACCACTGCTGAGAGGCAGGGCACATGCTTGTAGCCAGATTTATGGTTTTCAACCCAGCACGCTTCAGTCCGAAACGAAGAACGGTTGCTCTCATTAAGAGAGTACCTTTCGGCAAAACTGCATTTAATTAAGTTTTCACGCCTCAAACCTTGAACGCCTGCAATAGCAGCCATCGCTCTCCGAGAATGTGTTTTTCAATAAGATGTCTTGGCCGCTCAAAGAGCGCCAGCAGGCGAAACCAAAGCAACGCCTCCAAGTGAAATATATATATGCCCTAAACAGACACCTGGCTTCAGAATTATTTAATCATATGGACGTTTTTTCTATTGATCTAAATTTGATACGGGTAAGGGCAATTACATTAGGAGTAGTAGAATGCTAGCCAATCGGAAGGATATTTTATTCGACTTCATTGGCCCTCGACAATGTGCGGTTAGGAAGGAAGCGGGGTCACCTATTGCTCCTGTGGGCAATAATTTCGCGAGGGTTGAAATGCACGAGTTCATTTACACCCGTTACGTTTTGTTCTCTGCAAATATTCTCTAAACGTGCGGCACGCTCGATATCCATTGGCCTTAGTAGACCTGACCTTGTTGAAAGTTAATGTTGCAGTTATAGATATTCAAGAATCCGCTTGACCTTTTCACCGACACAGTGCTATGCGAGAGCTGGCACCGAACAGCCCTCTCTGGATGCTTCTGAAGAAATGACTGGGCCGCCAAGGTACAGCTCGATGGACCACTGAGATGTGACGTACCCGACTACGGCCGGGCAATTGAGGGAGAAAGCGTAAGCCTCACATAAAACATAAGAGACACAAGCATGGCCAGACGGCTATGTCACTAATGAGAAAGCTTTCCCCTTGTCACATACTGACAGACATTTCGCGACCGTCTTCGATCTTAGACGCTAATACAATCATGTGGCCGGTTGACAAGTCACTGTCGTTTCGATCCCACTGTCAGCTGCTTCCATGCACTTCTGAAACAGCAAATGTTTTTCTTTTTCTTGTGCTCTTGGCACATCGACCATGCACATTGCTCGCCTGCCATTAGGAGCCTTTACTCAATTACACGGGACGTTAACCGCAATTTTGCGCGCATCTGTGAGCCGCACTTTTGTCCAATCTTGTCTCCATAAGAAGCGCATTAAGCGCACTTGAAACGGTAAAAGACCTGGCACGCAATACATACAGCACACTCAGGACGATAGCAACAGTTAAACACTTTTGTAATACTAGAAATGTCGTGGTGGGTTTGTTTTCTACACCACCATTTAATTAAAAAAAATAATCACTGTAAGCAAGAATTCGTATTCTGGTAAGCCGATGCACAACCATTTGCCGGCTTGACAGCCGACTTTTACCATTACTAGACGTCATTGCGAATCCGGCCTTTGTGCACCTACAGATCTAATTTCTCAAACTGCCATAACTCACCGGTCTCGAGTGTGGTGGCGATGACCTCATCTGACGCTGGCCCCGTGCCCGCTGCGTTGTATGCCTGCACCACAATGCCGTACTTTGTGAGACGACGCAGGTTGGTTAGGTAAGTTGTCTCTAGGCTGTCCTCTTCTTTCCCTTCCTCTTGCTGTCTTTCAGCTTGCTCTTCTTTGTTGTGAGCATCAGGCCTAGAAGCAGCGACACTGCGACGCACCTCGACCTGTTTGAACTGGAAGCTGTCGTCAGTGTAGGCGACGCGGTACCCAATGCGGTAACCCAGGATGGTTCCATGCTGCTGCTCTTTGTTCGGCGCCTGAGTATAATGAGACAAATTAGAAATGGGTGCCCTGTGAATTCATACCTTAAAAACTTCGTACATTTGGCAGCAGATATAACGACCGAGTTATATCTTATAAGCATAGCACTATTTCAAACACATACTAGTGCAGAACGAAAACAACTGTTTCGTGACAACAGCAAGATCCAATGGGTTTCCTAAGGAGCCTTTTCCCAATAAGCTCAGTACAGAAGAGATTGGTACCAGGCCGAGAGAAGTATTGTACCACTGGAAGAACGGAGGTGAAAGGCGGAAGTGGAGATCGAACACTCCACCTCATAAACTCCAGCCGGATTCTCTAAGAGAAGGGCACTGTTTCGCTGTCGAAGAGTTATAGCGCTAAGCATTCTGTTTTCAACTTTTACGTGCTTTAGATTGAATTCCCGTTAATTCGTAGCTTTACCATTAAAGTGCTTTAATACACTTTGGGATAATATAAACATACTGGCACAAGTCCTCGTGTAGTGTGACCTCAAGAGCGCAGCATGCGTCACAACCAGCAGTCTAGCCCAATATGCCAGCTCTGTAGATTTGGCATTAGGATAATGACGCGCCGGTTCACTGCCATGGGCCATCACTTGCAATCAGAAGCTTGTCACTGGATGTCTCAGTCCCCTTCTGAACGCTTTTCTGCATTCCTTGTAAATTGCTCCTTTCGGAACTTCTGGCGTGACTGATCGTGACACGAGGCTGTTTGATCTTTGTGTTGTGCAGAATTTCTCTTTAAGTACATTTCTTAGTTGGGGAACTTAAAAAGAAAGCTTATCTATGGAGTAAAGTAGAAATTACTAAGGAAGTATGAACATTAAATGAAATTGACGTAAAAAATGAAATCTTGCTCTAAGCATCAATGTTATTGGTCATACAGCAGCGGAATCAAAAACTGTCCCTTTTAAATGCTTCATGAGGAACAAGTGAAGGTAGATTTCTCTGGGAGCACTAAACAGCATTTCTACTGAAGGCAAGTTTATAAAATAATTTGCATGCAACAAAGCATGACTCCAACAAGCAGTATATTTGATACTCTCGTTCCAAAACGTATTGAGGGGATCTCACTAGTGCAAACAATATGCCTCCAACAAATCATTGGGTGAATTCGTGGATTTATAGTATCTTCTGTACCTTTACGACGTTTATTTATTTCCGGTATTAAAATTAGGAATCGCGGAGAAGCATGATCTGAACTTCAGTATTCTTCTCCGTGCAGCTGCACGCGCCTCTAAGCTGCAACAATGTAATCTCGATCAGCGGCACTCACCTTCCAGGAAACCTTCAACGATTGAGAACCAGTTGTGTGGACGCTCAACGATGACGGTGCACCAGTCGGCGCTGTGAACGTAAGGAATAGCAGGAAAAAATCAGCACTAGTATATATTTATTGTTAGAGGATTTTAGAGCACTGTGCAAATAAATATACAATGTAACAAAAGCAAATTGAACCGCTCACTAAATTATGACCAAATGTCGTATTGTTTCGAGACGTTTATAGACTACCATGTTTTCAGTGCCGGAAAACACTTTTCACGTCTATTCAGTAATCGACCTAATGTGCGCAGATATCTTGCGTCTGCATATGGTAGAAAGACCAGTTTCGAGACCTTGCAACTATGCTTCGAACACATGCTATAACGCCATACGTGATCTAAGAAGAAATTATTATCTCGGGGAGGTTCATGCCGCACCAGTCCTCCTCCGCTTTAAAAGACACTGAACAAACACAGCAAGAGTAAAATACGCCCGTACTCAGCATATATATTCTTTTATAATTGCACTTAAAATCCTTTCCCCAACTTCTGGGTAATCGCAGCTCACCTTCCTCTTGGGTTGTGACCAGAGTCTCGTTGCTTGGTGTGCTTGGTCCTAGGACATTCTCGGCTACAATGCGGAGGGCATACTTGGTGACCGGCTGAAGACCGCGAACGGTGGCTTGGGTGTCTGAGCCGGGAACTACAAGCTGGGACACGGGACCACTCCATGACTCTTGGAGAGAAAATATAAATGTAGGAACAGGACATCATTGTCCTGTTCAAAAACAACAAAGCCCAAAATATCATTGCAACGAGCCTGTACGGGTTTGATACTCTACGGGAATGTTTTCCTTTTTATCTTTTAGCAGACGCCATCTAAAACATTTCTACAAGCTTACAGCTACTTACCACCATTGAATTATGGCACAAAGATCCGGACAGGGTCTCCGCTATGGAGTGCTACTCTTAGAAGTGTTGACAGATATAGTCGACCTGACATATGACAGCCCGTCAGTATTTATAAGTTACAATATAAGTGCAAGGAAAGCTATATCAGTTATGTAAAACATAAAACATGACCGACCACGGGAGATAGCTTTGGTCGTTCTGGATTACTCCTGCTACATTTATCTGCAAATTAGATAAACATCAAACAATTACTTGCTTTCAAGTGAGAATACCACTATAAGGAATGGGCCGTTCTTACAGCACACCATGAGGCGTTATGATTTCAACAGTCCGTACTTACTTTCAAGCAGTATGAACCGCGGCACTGTTCAAACTGTAAATATCTCACCCCTTTGGAGCTTGTGCTGCAGAATGTATCGTGTTATAGGGCTGTTGCCGGTGTACGGAGTCTGCCACTGCAGCGTTGCCGAACGACTTGTGTAGTTCGTCACAATGACCCCTGTTGGAGCATCGGGCGGCTCTGCGAGAATAAAAAAATAAATATTTAGACCTTTCTATACAAGTGAATATGCATGAACCGATAAAAAAGGCTATAATGGGTGCGGTACTTAAGATAGCTTACTTTCTGACGACGTTAAGTGAAGGCCGATCTTCGAACATCAAGTATAAATCCAGTTGAATGAAAGCATAGAACCCCTGTCTCTTTACTGCAGACTGCCTCACCAACTTCCGAATAAATGAGTAAAAGTATTGCTGCTGTCTTTTGATGCGTTTATTGCCCTTGAAAAGGAGTTGATTTCGGTTATAATGGTCCACTTGGTCTTGCTACTTCATTAGAGCAAAGGGGCAAGGAAACCGTTGAGACTCCTTGCACCCTCTTTCAACTATTGAACGGGGATAACTTCAAATCACACACCTCTGACTGCACATATCATGTAGCGGAGACAGCGTGACCTTTGCGCGTTAGCGTTTTAGGCTAGGCGCTCCTTTTTTCAAAGTACGGCCGTGCTAATCATTGCAGTCGATATGACAGAAACTATTTCTAGATGTTCGAAAAAAAATGCACACAGAATATATACCTCGCCAACACGAACCACAACGCGGGGCCGCCCACCCCAGTATATTATCAATATTGAGCCACTAGCTCTTCTTCCTTAGTTCGATTGCGCTGAAGACAGAAAGCGACTGGGCATGACTCTGCACGCCGTTAAGCGTTGCTACCAAGTGCAAGGAAGTTGTGTGTTCGCCTTGTTAACACCACCAGTGGTGCTAATATTTCCCTGTCCACCTACGCTAGGGCACAACAGAATAAAAGAAATGACCCAAAATTAGGAAAAGCGGCGGCATTTCTATTAGGACTGTCTTTTAAGCAGTACCGCATTGTTTAAGCACTAAAAGATAACGAGTGCAGCCAATGTGCATACAAAAACAGTGCATTCTTGTTTTGGAATTTTGTGATTAGCCCTAGTCAAAAATTGACCATTCTACGCAGCTATTCTCTAGTCATACTGCTTATCCCACGTTACGTTTCTCGCTCATTTTATTCTCAGAGATCATATTTACAAACACATCAATACAATAAATACCAACGCGGGCTTCTAGTGTGGACTTGAAAATTTCAAAATTAGTACAACAACCAGTAGATCTATTGAGCATTCGAACAACACGCTTTGTTCCGAATTTTTCTCTTTTACTCGATGCGGACTTGCACAGGAGACAAATGAGACGCTTCCAAATATATGTGCAATATTGTGTGATATTTTCCGCCCAAGGCTTTCGTAATATCTTCATAATGCTCTGATAGAGGGCTCTTAACAAGTGTGTGTGTGTGTGCGTGTGCGTGTGCGTGCGTGCGTGTGTGTGCGTGCGTGTGTGTGTGTGTGTGTGTGTGTGTGTGTGCGTGTGCGTGTGCGTGTGCGTGTGCGTGCGTGTGTGTGTGTGTGTGTGTGTGTGTGTGTGTGTGTGTGTGTGTGTGTGTGTGTGTGTGCGTGTGCGTGTGCGTGCGTGTGTGTGTGTGTGTGTGTGCGTGCGTGTGTGTGTGTGTGTGTGTGTGTGTGTGTGTGTGTGTGTGTGTGTGTGTGTGTGTGTGTGTGTGTGTGTGTGTGTGTGTGTGTGTGTGTGTGTGTGTGCGTGTGCGTGCGTGTGTGCGTGTGCGTGTGCGTGTGTGTGTGTGTGTGTGTGTGTGTGTGTGTGTGTGTGTGTGTGTGTGTGTGTGTGTGTGTGTGTGTGTGTGTGTGTGTGTGTGTGTGTGTGTGTGTGTGTGTGTGTGTGTGTGTGTGTGTGTGTGTGTGTGTGTGTGTGTGTGTGTGTGTGTGTGTGTGTGTGTGTGTGCCGACCCGTCGGTTCTTCATCACGACCACCAGTACAAGACGTCTTTTATAAAAAATTTATTTTGTAATAGGTGACTAAAGCCATAACTGTGTCTTTAACCACACAAGTTGTGGCTTCAGTAGGGGGCAGATTGCATAAATGCAGTTTGAAATGCTAGCACACGGCACAGGTGCTTACAATAGTGAAACGTAATGATGCAATAAAAATAGTACCTTTTATTCCTTTCTTATTTGCTCAGAATGATTCGAGACAAATGAATAAACATTAAAGGCCACGTATATTTATCAAAAGCCGTACAGAATCTATAATTTAATTTTTCATTCAGGGATTTTTGAGTTTAGGCTTAAGCAGTCATACGCAGGCCCGGCGAAAAACTACAATCAGAACGAATGAACAAACATTGTACTGCAGTTATATAATTCACGTTTCATCACGTTATATTCAATCGTCTGTTATATTTATACGTGGCAAGGTTAGTTAAGGTTAGTGGCAAGAAAGTAATTCAGATTTTTAAATTTAGGACTTAGTCGCTCAGGAAAATCTTATTGAACACAGACCCTATTGGGATGTCGGCTTCGTGGTTGCAAAACCATAGATTTGTATTAAAAAGTAGTACTCTTTTTGAGAGGAATCGCACGCCGTAAATATTACATTTTGTTGCCTAGCGCACTATTCCAAAGAAAAAAAAAACGTTCATTCAAAACTTTGTCTTTTAGTTATCTCAATTGAGAATATATTTATCCGTGACTCCATAATGCTTGCAACCTTTCTTCGAAGGGATATACATAATCCCCATAACTATCGGTTTGTTGATAACGCTGTATTTCTTAAAAGCCGAGTATATGAACTTTTCACACAAACTGCACTGCTTGGACAAAGGATACATTTTACATGCAGTATATCCAAAAGAATTTAAACATTTTATTGAACAGTCAGCACCTGGTAGATGTTCCCCCTTCACCTTACACAAAAGAGCCACAAGAATTAGGAGAAAACAGGTACTTACGAGAAAGAGAAAGCAAAAATGAAAGCGGTGCACTTTTCATTGTTCTTAGTTACGCAGCTGTCAGAGGAAATATGTTTCGAGGGAGAGATACGTGCTACAGTGTCGAAGAAATAGCGACAAGGAGAAATCAAAGAAGGCTTGAGGGGACTTTCAAGAGAGTGATAGCTTGCTCAGGAGGAATGAATGTGGTACAGACACGCAGGCACGTCGACGCGAACGTCAAGACGCACTGCTTCATTAAGATACGGCATCAGATGAGTTGGCGATTCTCTAGCCGGCTGCACTTAGAGAAAATGAAGGGGGCTCTCCCGCTATACTTGTCTCTTAGAGGGCGCGGCTGCTTTCATGTGCAGACGGCGACCGAATCGCACATATGTGCTCCACCCACGCACTTGTCCCGAGATAACTGGACCAGATTAATTCCGGGTCTTCTCAGCATGCTCCGATGCACGTATGTCTGGCCAGCTTCGGCGGAACAAAAAAGTAAAAAAAAAAAGACTGGCAAGAGAAGGTCCCGACTGGGCCCTGGCCGGCATCAATGAGGGCCTCGCCGGCGGGATTATTCTGAAGACTTCATTCAGGCGTTTGCTGATCGTGCTTTCGGGACGAGTTGAGATATGAGAAGGCCGGACAGGTTTCCTCACTGTCTAGGAACGCCGTAGTGCATTGACGGAGGTTCTGGTTGAGAAGCGCTATTGTGCGCGCCGCACGTCACCAGCAGGCTATCAGAGATCGACGTGCCTTGTTTGTTTGTAGGTCATCACTACATTCTCTTTCCGTCGAGAGTTTCCTCATTGTTATACAAGGCGAAGTCAATATCTCGTGTCATCAGCGTACGTTGGGCTATGGATAACTTATGTCCTAGCTTTATAATCGCGTGTCCTTGTGGACGCCGTCTTTATATTTGGTATCGAAGCACATTCTGGCCCGAAATGAGTTTCATTTACAAATGAGGATTTTATCTTTGGGTAGTAAAACAGTTTGTTGCGCATTCGTCCTTTCCCTGCGCTCATTTTCAGAACATTTCTTTGCGTGTAATGACGGATCGGTAGTTTGGTGTCAGTTTCATGCTTTCATAAAAATGAAGCAGTCACTCCCTTCACTAACTGCAACTGTTTCACTATTTATTCGCTCCCTTTTTACTTAAGCAGTGGCTCGTGTCTAACGAGACAATCAATTTCGCTGGTACACTGTTTATTTCGAGCTATTAGCGCATTTAGTTATCTGATGTTAGAATACGGACGTTTTTCGCCTCACATTGTTTCATTTTGACATTTGCTTATTTTCTGCTGACCCATTTTTCACGTGGCAAATTGCTCTATCTCTCTACTCCATTGCCGTACACCATCATAATTGGGTAACCACATCGTGCTCTGAGTAGTATGTCGATGATGACTCTTATTTTGACAAGCTCACCTACTGCACCCCGCAGAGGCGTTAAGATGCCCGCGTATAGTCGGTGGCTTGGCGAAACTAGAAGGAAAGTAAGATATAGTTTGCTGGCAGATGTTGAGCGCAGAAGGAAGGCACGACTAGTTAAAGTCTCTGGGCCTGCTACGCTAGTTTTTCTTCTGGTAGTCCGCGCTGACTCATCAAAAATGTTTACTAGAACCACTGATTTATTTATAGATTTGTACACATTAAAATATGTCATTTGTATGTGCACTGCTTCGGAAAAAAATATTTTATAAATGAACACGATGCAGTGCTTGCTAAAACTTTCAAGGTACAGACATCTTCTAACCCGATGCACAGGTTAAATGTGAAAGAACCATAGCAAAATATCTTAATTTCATTCCAGATGTGTTGAATTGGAGTTGTGCAAATCATGAGGTGCGCTCCTATTCGCCTTAAGGTCACAAAAAACCTGTCACAATACTTGTTAATAAACAAGACAAAGATAAAACAAATTAAATAACCAGAAATAGTGAACACAAGGCTCACGTACCTGTTTGAACAGCTACTCCCTGTTTAGTAGCCAAGAGTGTGGTAACAAAGTAATATCCAATGATGAATAAACCATCAAACATAAAACAGCAGCAAAATCAAAACTATAATGAAGCTTAACATTACATCACGCAGGTGGTGATGTGGCATAAATCGAGCATTTCCTTGGATAGAAATACGAGATTATATATATGCAGAATAGAATACGAGATGGAATTAGATTATATGCTTGGTAGTAAACTTCTTGAATATATGACTCTACGCCACATTTTTCACTGCGATCAGCACATGGGAGTCACTAAACACGAAATGGTGAGCAAATCTTAATGAATGTACGACTCTCTATCCACTGTCGTCACCACTACATTTGTATTAACCTCTGACGGTGCGTGTTTGCTTTACTCCCTACATCATCCCTGGCATACGGCAACGGTATGTTCTGCACTGCACATGTGGGTCACAAAAAAAAGCGTGGGGCATTTTTTTTCTTATGGCCCTATCTTAATTATTGTGTATAAGGTAGCGCGGGATGAAATGAGACAAATCTCCTGTCATATAGCGCAAGTTTTGATAATGTAATAATCCTGTTTTAACCAGAAGGCACCGATGGATGTCGGCTTTATGGATCTATTTGGGACCAAAACCGCCGGACTCCTTCAAAAGCACAATGCTGTAAAAAATTCGGCTTTGAATCTCGGCGTACCACTGTCAAGCCAAAAGTCTGTGGAATTATGCAGCTCCGTTTTTCTTTTTACGTGTGATGCAGGAAAGCAGCCGTAAGCTATCGTAACCTAGCATGCATGCATTTACTTCTGTATCTCATTAGATAACAGTGCGCGGAATTGTAGCGCTCTAGATGTTTAATATCATTGATGACCAATTTCCTTAAGACACAATGTTTGGGGCAAAAAGTTACAGTCCGTCGCTCAGAAGAATCAACTGCAATTTTCGTTTGTGCATGGCTTGTTCTTGAGTTCGTATCTTTTTAATGCGTTTTACAACGACATACATATACAAACCAGAAACGATGAGTGATGCCTGTGGTGAGGATAATATGAAGAAAGCGCCAGAATTCTTGCGCCCGTGAAATCATTTCATTCATGCTTAGGCAAACTCTTCTTCGACTAGAGGGACGCCCTGCAAAAAGACTAGCGAGGATTTCTGTAGACGCGCTTGAAAAGAAGCTGCTTTGCTCAGTAAGGCGAGTTATTTAGGCAAAACAAGGAGAGCCTCTAAACCATATTGAAATATATAGAGAAACCGTTTTAAACTTGGCCAGGCGAAGATAGTTGCAGTAAAGACTGCCCAAGAGTTACGTTCTGAAGAAAGAACACGAAAAGAGAAATTGTAAAGGTATGCGGCAAACCCTCAATGTGTTCACTCGTAAGATATGTCTATGCAAGGTGAAAATTGCACTTAAATTTTCACCAGCAACTGAGGTTCGGATTGTTACATGTGTAAATCATTAAAGAGTTGCACACCGCCTCTCTTCGGGTGAATCTAACTATGATGTGTCCCGAGTTGAGACACGAAAAGCATACAAGAACTCATACAATGCCCTTCTTTCGGTCGAAGTGGGAACAGTCAACGTTTTAAAAGTGAAGGCTTTATGGGCCCATTTTGCGGTTAAACTGAGCGTCCATTCGTGGCATTGCATCTGTAACGGTTCGCAAGCGATTCACAAGTCACGAGACGGAAAATAGTAACAAGGGGAAGGGAAGTATATTTCAAATCCTTTGCCTTAATCTAGAGCAAAAACCCCTCATTGCAAGTAGTAGCATTCAGATTTCGCGTCAAACAGTATCGCAACTGTCCTTATATTTTGTTGTTTCATCAGGACGACTCGTACTGTGCCGCCTGATGTCTCTTTGTACCCCAGGGTTTGGAGCGAAATGAGCCAAATGCGGCTATTTTAGTATAGAAGTTTTTCAATATCATACTAATCGTGATAGTTCTGCTAACAACTCAGCCATGTTGTTAGGGAAGGCTTTGGGCTACTTGTTCTCGATTTGCTGTAGAAGAGAAGAAAGAAGATCGATTTTTTCTTTTTCGCTAACTTGCCTTAAGATACACCAAATCGTTTTCTGCAAGAAAATGGAGAAGGCTTTTTATTTTAGTGTTCTCCTTTAGCCACTTGGAGAAATCCTCCTGCCTCGTCGACGACACTTTAGAAAGTTTACAAATTTTACAAATTTTTTCTCATTGTCCTGCTCTAAACAAATTCTATGGACGCATCCCAGTCGGAAAAAACTACAGAAAGTTTTCTGATGTTACGACAGAATTTCTGTGCGGTTTTTGACGGGAAACCTGTTATGACAACAGAATACTCTGTAGTAACATCAGAAATATCTGTAGTTACGACAGAAAAGTACTAAAGAACTACAGACAACAGAAATATACTACATAAAAACTACAGAACTACAGAAAAGTACTACAGAACTACAGAAAAGTACTACAGAACTACAGAAAAATCTGACGTTTACGACAGAACTACAGAATATTCTGTCGTATTTTTGACATAGTTCTGTAGTTCTTTTCGACTGGGATAAGTAGCGCTACATGTTTTGGAATTACTGCTAGCGCCGTTTCACTGCTCGGACTAAAAGAAACAAAGGTGAAATAGTTTTAAAGTAGGGTTAGTATTAGTTATGCCCGGAATAAGTACTCGGCTCTATATTTTCAAAGTATTTTGATACTCATCGCAAACAACATGTAGAAGCCCTGTCTCCGTGTGAATAATTTCACGGCATGCATAGAGTTCGGGAGAGCGCGGTACATGTAATAATGAGATTGTGAAAGTAGGTCCCTATGCTACCGCGTCTCAACTGAATTAGGCGAGCGATATCCGCGCTGATATAAAGTTTACGTCGGTAACCTGGACACCGTTTTTACATTCATGCAAATAGAATCAGCGTGATCGGGTTGCAGAGATATAAGCGACTTTTTTTTACAAGGCCGAAGACTTCCAAATATAATTCGTTATTAGTATTAGCTCAACGGCCTATATAGATAGTACTAAGAAAGCTGCGCGGATATCCCATCTAGATTCATATATGTGACGCCTACAGATAAAATGCAGGCAGTTGTAAAAAATAAAAGCAATCCACTGGATTGAAAACAATGTGAAATTCTGCTAAAAATCTCATAAGCACAAAACCGACATTTTTGCGCATATTGTGCATGTTTACAAAGTTCCTTTAATTAGGCAGCGACGTGTATTATTAAGCTCTTATTTTTCTTATGGTTATCACCAATTTTAATATTATTATAAAAAGCAGTTTAGCGCCTATTTTGCACGCACCTTATACACCTCCTCAGAGGGTAACTTATGCCTAGAAATAAAGGACAAAGAGGGGTCCTTTTAATGTCACTAATTAAGCATTGAGTCTAAGGAGCACTGTAATTTCGGCCCACACCCTTACAAAAATGGTCGTGAACAGTCTTTAGAATCTGTATTAACACCTTATTGACTCTATCAATATTGTACGTACTTTTAATCTGTATGAACATGTGTAAATACGAAGTTCATACACTGTTACTTTTGTGTATTTAAATCAGTTCATATAAAGTTTGTACATAGCAAGTTGTTAGGTGAATATACTTCTCTGTATATACTCCTATCAATATACAGCAGGGGCGTAGCCAGGGCTCTGTTTCGATGTCAGAAACCCTTCCGAAAGTTTTTGAACTCCTTCTTTGGGCCTTTTTTGCAATTTTTTTTATCGATGCCGTATAACGCCCTTGAAAATTATTTCTGGTTATACCACTCATACACAGCTATTAAAATATACTGAAGCAATTTAGCATATCAGAAAAAATGTTCAGATCGAAAGTATATAGTATTAACTGACCGAGTGAATGCTATTCATTGCAACTCATATTTGAATTACATTTTTTATTATGAATAGCATCTGTTAAAAAGAAATGGAAAATTGATACGATCAATTTGCATGAATTATAGATAAAACTTATAAGGTATTAATTTGAAAATTTAACTGGTTACAATTTCGCTCTTTCTTCATCGCGCATTTCTTAGTCAAGCGTCCGCTCTTGTTGAGGACGCACTGAGTCCTTTTATCAAGCTCGCTCGCACAATTAAATACAAAAACATCACAAATGGAAGGTAAACGCACCGCGCCGCCGACTTTACAGTGGAGAATGCGCGCTGTTGGTGTTGTCGGGTTATATCACGCGATGCTGAGACGCACGCCCTGGACTCTCGGATCCACGTAGCTCATCCCTCAGAAGCTATATGGGCGAAACTTTAGAATTATATATTGGCATACACACAATGATTGGGTATATGCACATGTACAGTAAGCTACCGAACGAGCCCCCCCCCCTCTTCTCCGCTTTCCTTCTCACGCGCCGAAATTACTGGAAAATGGAGGGTGCATTTCCCTGGCAAGGACCAAATTTTCATCCGAAAAAAAAAATGAATTTGTATTTTTTTTTCTTTATCGACCCGATCGTGTTTAGAAGTGTGCTCCCAGACGCATCCGAGCCACCCCGCTGTGCATAGCATACGCTCCTGTCCACCACTTATGAAAACAAATCGGCGCCCGCCGCCATTTTCTCTCGCCGCGCTCAGTATGTTAGCGATTGTCTTATTCTCTTATTCACTTCTGCGCCGCCGCTCCCGTCAAGGCAGCGGCCATATCTTAGCCCATCTGTTCCTGACCGCGCGCATCGTATGTTTCGCTCGCGGAGGTTATCCGACACCACCCAGCAGCCTTTGGACATGTGCGTCAATCGAGCGAGCGCTCTACAGGTTCTGCTTTTGTTTATGTTTTTGCTGGAGGTGGTGTCTGGGTGAGGTGCGAGCTTAGGGCAAGGGTAGGGTAAGGAAGCGCGCTAATGGTAAGGGAAGAGGGGGGGGGGGGGGGGGGAAGAGAAGGCGCGGCGGCTGGGGAGGGGGGGGGCGGCGAACTAACACACACAACGGCACAGAATGCGCCAGCAGAAACACGCATATTCGCTCGCAGCCTTCGCATAGCGTTCATGCAGCCTCGTGAACTATATCAGCGCGCAACCTGCTGTCCGCGGCACCGACCTCTGTAAATCAATTAAGCGCCCTTACGGCACAATTAACACGCACTTGACCCGAACCACGGAATATCGACCAGCTGTAGCTGAACATATTCATCCTTCCGCTGTGATCCATTGGGAACGTTATGCTAGTTCTAGTTGCAACCACCCTCTCGAGAGGTTGGCTGGAAGCTGTCCTTCAAATCCAATGCGCGGGAAGGATGCAAGGAGGCGCTTGACCATCAGAGCGCGGCTTCGAGCTGGAGGAGGGGGGGCGTCTAGCCGCCCTGCGAGCAAAGCACACAGCAGTGCGCACGCACGCACGCATTCTTTTTTTTTTTCCCTAGAAGTGCGGGAGGTATGAAAGGAGAAGCGGGCAGGCTAGCCAACGTAGACAGCGCGCGGTATCAAACCTGTGACGGCTTCATTTACGCGCCCTTCAATCAATCAATCAATCAATCAATTTTTTGTTTTCAAATCCAGAGGATGGGGGGGGGGGAGGAGGCACCTCAGCGAGAAAGCAGTTGCACACTGCTTAAGAGTGCCGAGGACCCTCGCAAACATCAGTAGGTGACAGCTCAACAGGAAGCTAGTTTACATGGAACACATTACAGGCATAAACACAGGCATAAACATTGCAGACATTACAGAGATGAACAGCAGCAAAAGCAAAAAAAGGAAAGAAAAGGAAAATAGATATGTGTTCACCGAATAACAGCGCAATTTCACGGTATTACCGCAGTGATGTCCTCAATACAGCAAAAAAGATGGGTTTAAAGTTTCACAAAATATTCACAGAGCAAAGTTGTCTCCGAGTAACAGTAACGAAATCAGCAATCAGTTTTTAGTGTTTATTTAGCACAAATGTATGATGCTCTCAGTCTTGAGAGCTATTTCTTTTTCGCCTCTGCAAAGCTGCATGTGTGTGAGCGCGCGTGCGTGCAAATAACTCATGCGCAGGCACTCAATATGTGCGGCTCCGCATACGGTAAGAACTCAAGTTTTCATTACAATGAAGGAAGCAAACACACGATCGCTGAAGTGGGCTCGCCACTCCGAGTCTCTGCGTCGCCTCGAATACCAGCTACCCCACAAAACCACCGGAAGAAAAAGAACGAACGCACAAGATAGCGAACGCACAGAACTGACGCTCGCTCGGCGTTCCACTAATCCCGCCTTTCGTCTGAACAGCGCGGCGCGACAGCGCGACTGGAAAAAAAAAAAAAAAAAAAGCGAACTCCACAAGACACGTGATGGAGCAGCGCGGCGTGGCAGCGCGACTGGAAAAAAAAAAAAAGAAAGAAAGAAAGAAAGAAAGAAAGAAAGAAAGCGAACTCCACAAAACACGTGATGCAGCTTCATGTGTCACGTGATTGCGCACGACTGAGAGGCGGCGTGTGGCTGTGTGGCGACGTCGAGCGTGGAAAATAGTTCTTTCTGCCAGAAATCTTCAATGTAAGTTGACAAACTTTTTCATTCCTTTCTTATAAACGCTTTGCGCATACTCGCTGAAAATTTTGTGTTTCAGAAGTGAGCAGTTTTTACATTACAAGCGTTTACCCATTTTTTACTTTGCTGCATACTGCACGCCCAATGCTCTAAGAATATTTTTCATTGTTTAGCGTTTTTATCACCTAGTTAGGTTTTAAAAAGTGATCCTCGATTGTCCGCGGCCTCTTTCCGATCATTTTGCAACATAGTTCAGATCTTTAAGGCGTTTTTTTGCGGAGTTATTACTAATTCTTCAAAGGTAAACAGCCGCTTGGCCTCGCAGCCATAACCGTCAAATTTCAAATATTGAGAGAGGCCTTGTACTGCGTAAAAGCTATGTAGACGTATAAAACCTGTCATTTTTAAATTCCATCAGATGTGTGCGATCGCTCGCTACCTATCTGTTTTATTTATAGCGTTTCTTCGTTGAGCTATTTGCACATGGAGCCGGTAATTCGAGGTTAAAGCGCTAACCGCATGACGCGGCGACATGCCGCGCGACGCCGTCGCGCGACGGGCTGAGGGCCGCCAAAGCATTGCCGCTCGTCGCCGTCGCTCGGTTTCTGGGTTTTTAGAAAATTTCGCGTGTCGCCCGGAAGCAGCTCGCGAGGCAGCCAATCGCAGAGGGCTTTAGGGTGCTCAATTTCCGTTCTGGCTTTCTTTTTATTGCGTGTAAAGTTAGTTTTCCTAGTCCGGTTTGGGCGAAGAACCTAGTGCCTTCACGCGCTCACTTCGTCTGATCAGTGTATGTATATGAGTGCATCGAGATAATTCAGTAAAAGCTTGGAAGGGTAATAAAAGAAAGAAAAAGGTTAGCGTGGCTTGATATTGTTAATTTCCGAAAGGAGCAGGAGAAAGTCGCTGCTTGCAATGCAAGTCGGCATCGCAGTGTATAGTAACGCACCGCTGCCCTGTGACCCTTTAAAATACGATGCGTTACAAGAAATTTCATCAGTTTTTTATCGTACTTCATGCTGTTTAGTGTTGAAAATGGGATATAGCGTGATTGCATTCCCCTTGACCGAATGACGAGGCGGCGGTAACAGAGCAACGCTGAAAACGCGCTTCTGTCGCTGAGCGCCGTCGCTCCGTGCGGTATGCACCAGCGACAACGACAGGCGTTGCGACAGATCGCTAGGGGTTGTCGCCTCATGCGGTTACCGCTTTATTGGAACAGTCCATAAGCAACGACTTTCCGCGTAAAATTAGGTTTTTAAGCTTTCCTTTAGAGTAAGCACAGATTGAGGGGGGGGGGGGATATATAATTTTATTTATAACAATTCGCAGACTTCAACGCAGTAATAGTTATATTTATATCCTTAGTAGGTCAGTACGTATTATTTTAGTACAGGCCCAGTGTTCTTTTTCTTTTTTTTTAACGGAGGCGGGGCAAGTTATGTGGGCCAAGCTAACAATTGGCTGTGAATTAAGCGATTAGAGCTTTCAAACTTAGTCTTCTGTTTTGTTTAATTTCTAAGAACCTTTAAGCTTCACAGAGAAACAGCATATTTTGAAAAGTGAATTTCAACTATGGAAGTTCTTCGTTTATTAATGTTTGACATTGCTGACAAGGGTCAGAATTGAAACAGATGATAGGATCGAGTTTTTTGGTAACTTATGGCATGTGACCTAGAGCTGCTAGGAATTCATTTTCTGGGACAGCTTTTCTTTAGGAGTGTAGGAAAAGTAATGGTATGTTATGGGTTTTGAGAAGCATGGATTTAATGAAGTCTTTCTTTTACTGCATTTACGGCGTGTTTGGCAATAATGCTTGCAGTCCAGCTGATGCAATTGTATTGTCACACTGCTTTTGCAGCAGATTTCATCTGCCATCGAGGGAGTGCTGCCTGAATATGAAGCAGACAGCGTCATGAATCTGTTGAGGCAGTTTATTCTATCAGCCATGGGTGCCCTGCCCTAAAGCATCCTTCCTGTAAAGGAGACATTGAATTGGTAGGTATCACATGCTCATGTTTTTTGCATTCATGTGTTTGCTTTATAACTGTAATTTTTACTGGTTCATGCTTTGCATTTATTGTTTTCTTTTGAGAGTATAAAGGGCGGATGTGTAACAGGCTTCATTAAAGCAAAGCTTGAAACCAGCTCGGTGTTGTTAAATCATTCTTGCTGTGTTTTTAGCGCGACGGACATGTTGGTGAATCTTGCTCATAGTCTGCACTAAAGAAAAGTTTTCATGGCCTCTTCAGAGCTTTAAAACAGGAGATATACTTAGCTGTTTTATTGAAGTAGTAACTACTATTTCTAGTTGAGGCAAAATTGAGTAAACCTGTGTTTTAATAGCTCAGTGACAAACATGGTGTCATAATATAGCTGACTGCACTGTGCATATGTGTGCATGTTCATGCTGACATTCAGTTACTGTTTATTTAGACTGCCTCAGCATATGTACACATACAGTGATGTTTCACTTGAACAAAGTTCAAGGGACCTTAGGAAAAAGTTTGTTGAAATGAAATTTCATTGGACTGAAATAAATGCGTGGAAGATTGTTTCCATTAGCTTCAAGAAATATTCAGTTCAGTCGTGTCCGACTCTTCGTGACCCTATGGACCATGTCACGCCACGCTTTCCGGTCTCTCACTATCTTCCTAACATCACATAACTTCATCTGCAGTGCCTCGAGGATACCATCTAACCATTGCGTTCGCTGCCTACCCCTTCTCCAGCGACCCTCAACCTTTCCCAACATCAAATCTTTCTCCAGCAACTCCTCTCTTCTCATCAGATGACCAAAGTAGCTGAGCTTTAACTTTAGAATTTGACCCTCCAATGAGCAGTCAGGGTTTATGGTCGACAATATCGACTGATTTGATCTTCTGGCAGTCCAAGGAACTCTCAAGAGTCTTCGCCAGCACCACAATTCAAACGCGTCAATTCTTCTGCGGTCAGCCTTTTTCACAGTCCAACTCTTGCATCCATACATCACAACTGGAAAGACCATAGCACGAGTTATACGGATCTTGGTTGGCAGACTAATGTCTCTGCTCTTTACTAGGCGGTCAAGGCTAACCATTGCTCTCTTGCCCAGAAGCAGGCGTCTCCTAATTTCATGGCTACAGTCTCCTTCCGAGGTAATCTTGGAGCCCAAGAAGAGAAAATCTGTCACAGATTTTTAGGTTGTTCAAATCTTATCTGAGCCCATTTATTTGTCACTGCGCTGATTTGCAAGTGAAGAATGCGTAACCTTTTGCAGCACTTTTGAAAGGACTACAGTGGTTTTGAACTCGATTACTGTGCAAGCTCCTGAGAATCTTGCCTATCACAACGGCCTGCTGAGGAGACAAGGCTTTCATTTTCTCCAAGCAGATCATGGTTAACCAAAATGCCCACATTTGCAATTTTGGAGCTAAAGGGCCTGGTAGGGCTGAAGATCTGGCTTTGACTGGCTATGACTGTACAGCTAATTAAGCGTGCAGACAGCTATGGATTCATCTGGTTACAAGCTAGTTTAGACAGCCAATTCACTTTAAAGCCAAATAACGGCCACTTTTCTTCACACGATAATGACGAGTGGTTCTTAACATAAAATTATGCTACAAAGAGTGCGGACTGTGCTTTTTTAAGCGCTCAGTATGACTTTGAAGACACAGGATAGTACCGCGGAAAATGTTCGTTGAACTGAAATGAGCAATAACTGAAGTTTGTTAAAATGAAGTGCGTTTGCATAGTGTTCAATAGAGCTTCAGTGGGGGGATTTAATAAAGTTCGTACAACTGAATACATTGTCGAAGTGACGTTCGTTCAAGTGGTATGTTTTTCTGTGACTAAATGAGAACATTTACTTTGCTCAAAGCAACATATACACAAATATTTACTTTCTTGCTAGCCACCAAGATTTGCAATTAACTTCCGAACTCATTTTATTCACAACCTAAATAAATGTATCGTTAACCCTAGAGCCAAATAGTTACTAGCAATAACAAAAAATATGTTGATATTTATCTGTTGGAGAACATTTTCTGTTTAATTGTTTTGTGTGTTTTTGAGTTCTGCAAACATGATGGGGCTTGTTACAGAAGGGGTGGGCTGCAAGACAGGAAATATCAGTGTGGCGGCCCTTTTGTGTTTATCAAATAATAATGCATTCTAACATGTAAAACGAATGCCTTTACAACCTGCTAAAAATCTTCTTTTTAAATTGCATGTTTGGGTTCTGCCTGGATAAACATAGATGGCAGAGAGAGATCTTTCTGCCATGGGGTGTGAACTGTATTTTGTGCAGAAAGCCAGAGGCTGTCGAACATGTGTTTATAGATTGTTGTGATTGGGTTTTTTGAGGGCAATATCCTACAGTGAACTTTGCTCAAAGATGTCCCTTTAAGCCCCCATGGAATTTGGTTCTCAGGTGTTGAAAATTACAGCAGTGTTCTGTAAGATATGATGAGGCTATTAAGCTTGCATAGCGCATGGAAGTGCCGAATGGCTGTTCGCCATGCTGATCTTTATTATCAGACCTATCCAAGAGTATAATGAGGGTTTTGTCCAACAGATGATGTTTTGAAAGCTCAGCCATGTGTACCTGTGTTTATCAATGTATTTGAAAAAGTGATCAGTTTGAATGCGATAATTAGAGGTATTGTACCTAAGCTAGCTCTCGGCCAGCCTGTAATGTTTGTGAAAAGGCAAGTGTGACAAGAAGGGTGTTTTGCTAGAGCTTTTAAGGCTCTTAAATCTGTGCAGCTCTGCTTTAGCACATGCATTGTCTCCTGTACATGGCTAGTTAAATGATTTCTGTTCATTTTATTACAAAAAGTCATTCTAAATCTTTAGATAAGCTTGCTCACCTCTATTGTTTGCATTGTGTTCACGCATGCTATAGCTGGAAATGATGCAGTATTAGTTACAAGTAAATAAATAAAAGGAGCAGCAACTACATTTCCTTCGTCCGCACATTTTTAAGAGAAACATACATGGGCTCATCAGATTTTAGTGTTATTTGCAAATGTGTTTGATAGTGAAAGATCTTCCTGTCATTGCATAGAAATCTTTCAGAAACCTCTGAGATAGTTTGATACCTGGTGATGTGGAGGTTGACTTCCCAGACAGTAATGTATTCCTATAGTTCATACTGCACCAGCCAAAAGATGAGACACAGCAAAGAGGAGGACAGGACAAGGCTGGACTATCAACTGAATGTTATTGATAAGAAGAAAACAACGAAGACTCCTTCCGAAAAGCTCGCGCACAACCTAACCGGTGGAATGGCAGGAAATTGGGAAGAAGATGATGAAGAAAATTCAAAGCCAATTCCAAGTCAAGGCCTAACTAATGACTTTTCTAATAGATAAAATTCCTTACAGTGAAGGCTAACCGACGCCTTAGCCACACACTTGTCCTCGGCTTTAGCAATGTAAAATGCTCCAACCAACTCTGCAGAGTTGATTACCATTGCTGTAAACTACACCCGTATTATTGAAGTCAGGTGCACAAAGGGACGGGTCATGCTCCGACTTACACTCTCGGGATTGCACATGTAGCGCAAGATTAGAACTCGCCTTCCCTCCCAGAGAATTGGAGTGCTCCGTCAGGTGCACATTTAGACATCTGCCTGTCTGCCCGTTGTATTGACAGCGAGAAACAAGATAGGAGTCTTGTGCGCTAGAGTTAGAAAGGGGCTCAACAGTGTACCTCGTGATAGTTTTCGTTGTGCAGTGTCACATAAGAAAAAGTTCACCACCTGCAGAAAGAATGTGGTCTACCACGTTCCGCTGAATTGTGGCCGGTGCTACTACGGGCAGACAGGCAGATGTCTAAATGTGCGCCTGACGGAGCACTCCAATTCTCTGGGAGGGAAGGCGAGTTCTAATCTTGCGCTACATGTGCAATCCCGAGAGTGTAAGTCGGAGCATGACCCGTCCCTTTGTGCGCCTGACTTCAATAATACGGATGTAGTTTACAGCAATGGTAATCAACTCTGCAGAGAGTTCGTTGAAGCATTTTACATTGCTAAAGCCGAGGACAAGTGTGTGGCTAAGGCGTCTGTTAGCCTTCATTGTAAGGAACTTCATCTATTAGAAAAGTCGTTAGTTAGGCCTTGACTTGGAATTGGCTTTGAATTTTCTTCTTCATCTTCTTCCCAATTTCCTGCCATTCCACCGGTTGGGTTGTGCGCGAGCTTTTCGGAAGAAGTCTTCGTTGTTTTCTTCTTATCAATAACATTCTGTTGATAGTCCAGCCTTGTCCTGTCCTCCTATTTGCTGTGTCTCGTCTTTTGGCTGGGGCAGTATGAACCCATACCAACGTGCCCAGTCGTCAACCTTGTTGTATTCCTATAGTACCGTATGCATGCACAATAGATAAACGTAACCCCTTGCATATATCACTGAATCTTCCACTCTAGAAGAGAATTTTGTGCACAAGCATTTTACTGTAGTTTGCCTCTGTGGAGCATTGTATTTCTAATTCTGTGCTTCTCTTTTTATGCTGTTACTCAGCAACATATGAAGTATTCCTTGTTTGTTTCTGTTACTTGTGCATTTGACTTTTCCTTTTATTATTCGAAATAACTTTCTTCCTGCTGTTCTGACTAGTGTTTTCGTATGCATATGCAGTCCTCTTGATGCTTCATTGAGCCATATCTGGAGACTCCCTGTTGCCGTGGTCTGTGCCGACAAGTAAAAACTAGGCAACCTGACTTCCGGGACAAGTAGCAGTGGGATGTAGCTGCATGGTTTCTTCAGCATCCATGTGGATTTCTTATAAAAGACAGGTATTTCTCCTATATTTGACTTTCATATGTGATCAAGATTTTACCTTGGTGACAAACTCTTGAAGGAAAGGATGGACATTTATGGCACTTTCTTAATTTCTTACTCTCGGGAATACACTATTACGACTTGTTAACTGCATATGTAGCAAAAATTATGTGTGACTGCATATTCCAGCAGTAAGCTGCATGATTTTTTAAGGATGAAATAATTTTGCTCCTATTGTCGGTAGCCTACTATTGACGAGCCAAAGCAGGCAATATTAGGTACCAAAAAGTGATTATGCGGGGCCGGGTGGGTTTTAATGAGACAAGCTCTCCACGTTTTAAGCCTTTGTACAGGGCCAACGTGTCTCCCTGAATGTGTCTGGGACACATGCAAGTCTTGTATCCTCAAAAGGACCTTGTCTAAATTTAAATAAAAGTAGCGCCAACCCATTTTGAGTACGAAGAGTTCAGCAGTAAGCTCAAAATTGAAGCAAAAAGGCATTCATGTCCTGTGCGATGTCAGTGCACGTTAAAGAGCCCCAGCTCGTCAAACGCTCTGAAGTCCTCCCCTACAGCATCTCACATAGCCTGGGTTGCTTTGGGATGTTAAACCACATAAACCAAACCAGTCATTTTTTACCACCCCATATGACTTGTCTTTCCACGTATCTCTAAAAGATAGTGCCTACATAAGACTTGCCACTATTCCTGAGATTACCTAGATTATTATGTATTTATGTATTTTATGATTATGTAATTTTCCTCAGTGGAGCATTGCGTTTTCAATTCTGGGCTTTTCATGCTGTCACTCAGCAACCATATGAAATACTCCTCCTATGTTTCTTTTACTTGTGCATTTGACTTTTCCTTTATTATTCAAAAAATCTTTCTTCCTGCTGTTCTGACTAGTGTTCTCATATGTACATGCAGTCCTCTTGTTGCTTCATTCGACCATATCTGGAGACACCCTGTTGCCGTGGTCTGTGCCGACAAGTAACAAGGCAATCTGACTTCCTGGACAAGTAGCAGTGGGACTAGCAGCATCCATGTGGACTTCTTATAAAAGAAAGGTATTCTAAATTTTGCTTTCTTATGTGATAAAGATTTTACCTTGGTGACAAGCTCTTGAAAGGAAAAGATGGGCATGAGTGGCACTTTCTTATTTTCTTACTCTCTGGGAATACACTATTGAGACTTGTTACCTGCATATGTAGCAAAAAGTATGTGTGACTGCATATTGTAGGCTAACTATAATATACTTCATCATTCCCTATTATCGCTCTTGTATCCCCTAGGTGCTTGGTGCAGCTGGTCTCCTTCAGTAATTACTTATGTGTGTGTGTCATCTGCTATGGCAAACATAGCCATCACTCAGGAAAAATGGGAGCAAACAGGCATAGTGGCATCACTTGCTGGTAGCATGCACCAAAATGTATGTATACATACTGATACGTTGCCACTCAACATGTGTATTTGCTTGATGCAGCAAATGGCAGAGGAGAGAATATCTGATGACCAAGCATACTGGCGTGTAAATTTCACTCCTTTGTTTCCTGGGCCCCTATTGTGATAAACTAATGTCGAATGATATAGAGGATCAAAAGGAATACAACTAAACACAGCAATAGTCTCTATCTCCTGAGGGTGTTTTGCAGGTACTAGTTTGTACAGAAAGTGGTTGGAAACCAGTTAGCATATTTTGAGGAAAAACAGGCATCTGAGTGAAGAGAGATGTGTGTGATGCTAGCACAAAGCGTGCGAAATTGGCAGAAAAATTTTGAGCATGTATATTTCTTTTCTAGGTGACACCATGATAAATTTTGATATGGCTGGTACATCAAACACACAATGTCGTTGCCGTCGGAAATGAAGTGTTTCTGTGTCAAGGGTTTGTGCATAAAAGAAGGTATGAATTTGCATCTGTTTCTTTCGCCACTCTCACTTTTCACGAAATATTACATGCATGTGAATAGTGAGTAAAATACACGTTATTATTGGACACTTGAAATATAGTTAGCATAACACAAGGTATTAATACTTTGTATGAACACGATTCTTTAAAATAACGGTGGCCAATTATCGGAACACAGTCGTTACAGTGTCCATGTACGCTATCAATAGGCTAATCATAGGAGGTATAAATACGTTCTATGTAAATACATTCTATTCACTCACGGTGGCCAATTGTCGGAAGGGAGATCATACATAGATCATACGTGTTCTAAAGACTTTCTTTTGATGGTCGATAGCTTCTATGATCATATTGTCTAAAGACATTGCATAAAGTGATCATAGACATTTTTGTAAGGGCAATTTTTTCAATTCATGAGTGCCCGCAAGCACTGAGCTAATGCCGAAAAAGCACGACCTTGACCTTTGGGCCCATAAAGTACTCATCGTTGCCGACGAGATACCTTTGCTTCGCCGCGTGAGATATTCTTTATGTTCAGCCCCGCTGCGGTGTCACTATGATTAGGGGGCCGTACTGCTGTACCTAAGGATGCGGGATCAAAACCACGTCGTGGCGGGCGCTTTTTAATAGAGGTGAAAAGCAAGGCCCCCGTGGGCTGTGCGATGTCAATGCACGTTAAACAACTTCAGGCGGTCGAAGTTTACGGAGCCCTCCACTATAGTGTCCCTCGTACCCCGAGTCGGTTTGGACGGCTAAACCGCGTCAAATAAACCAAACATTTGTCCAATGTGTCCTCGCTAGGTACGCCTTCAAAGGCGGAAACATTGTACAAAACCTCGTCAAAACACAACCACGTCTGTCACTGACCACCGACACTGCACAACAGGCGACGTTGCTCATACGTGACGCTCCCGCATTACCAGTACATGAGCCTAGCGGCAGCTAACGCCCACAATACATTGTAGCGGCAATTCTTCCTGCTGCAGCCGACAACGCTCGGCTAACGCATGGAGTGGATTTACTTTGCTGTGACTCCTCATAGGTCGACCGCTCGAGCAAAGGGACAAAGTGCGCTGAGGCTACCTAGCCAAATGCGTTGCGGTAACGCCCATTCCAAGTAACCCAGAACGGAAATAGGGTCATCAACCGCGCTCCGTTCCGATTGTCATTCTATACCTACCCCATGCTACTGGTTATTTCTTTATTCTTTAAGCCGCTTTATTTTAGGTTTTTCTTTTCGAAATTTATACCGTTCTTTCTCCTTCGATCAAGCTTTACCACTGGCTGTTTTTTTTTTTCTTCTGCCGTCAATCTGCTCTCCACACACGTTTTTTTGCTCGTGAATTCGCTTGGGCAGCGACTATCGACTCGATGGGCATTGATTTGAAACCCCTGGCCGTTCACGCCTTGCAGCTTCTGAGCAATGTTTGCAGGGGATGGCCTTCAAGTACCAGAAAACTGAGCAAAAAGAATTTACTGGAAAAGCAAAAAGGAGAAAATAAAATGCTACGAATTAAAATGCGCTTTTTACAGTGACCTTTTTTTTTCATATAAAAATGTCCGTATAAGAAAGGTACACATCAAGGGGAGGATGAATACCGTAGACTACGAGTTTTTTTTTTTTTAGACAGCTCTAAGCACTAAGCTTTTTCGACAGCACTAAGAAAAAGCATTCACTTATGCGTAACCTGGGCTGTGAAATGGGCTTATTACAACCCGTACCAGTGTACACCGTATTTGCAAGCATTACGTGGCTTCGGCTTGAATTATCCCATTTTTTCCTAATATACTGTCCTAGCAACACACGTTTGTGTACAACTATTGCATAACAGCTGCGACGACTTCTTAATTTGAAAACATTGCTGTGAGTATCAATGCTTGCTTCTCTAACCTTAAACCTCATCAGGTAGCTGCGCGTATTGAATATTTTCTCGTTAATTAACCTCATAGTATAGTGCGAAAAGGTATCGGAGGGTTCCCAGAATTCAAATATTTAATGACTTTCTTCGCTTATAGCGTATAGAAGCACTCTACTGAGCTGCCTAAAATGAGGCTAAGCCTGATTGGCCGAACTGCAATAGCAATGCAGCTTCCAGTCCGCCGTATTCCACGAGTGGCAGCTATCGGATCAGTGGACTGACCGTTCACTACAAGGCAAGCTTCTAAATACGTGTATCGCACCCGAAGAAACTCTGTCAGACGCGCCGGAAAACCAAAACATTCAAGAACAGCAAAGCCCTAATTACTGCACCACCCCGGCGGGGAACTAAACGTAAATAAGCGTCCCGTTAAAAACTCTTAGGACAAGTTATTTGGTTGGTTGGTTAATTAGTTAGTTGGTTAGCCAGTCAGTTTGTTAGTTACTTACCCCTGACCTCTACACTTTTGTCAGACTACATTTGCTCACACGCAAGCAAACGACTACAAAAAAAAGTAGACATGGCGAAACGGCTAACTTTTTTTTTTCAACACAAAGATAACTTATAATGAGGCGAAACCACCAGGAGGGGTTTTCGAAAAGTCATTTCCCATTGAAGTACTTAAGGGCTGTGACTAAACTAAGGCTATTTGCGAAATACTGTGCCGTCATCTACAACCCCGTTACTCATCTCGCCGATAGGCAACTGCTGCAAAGGGAGAAAAAACACGATTCTCGATTTCAGATCACTCTTCGCCCTATGCGACTTCCGCGAGAAAACTCCAAAGCTGTACATGACCGGTCTAGATGGGACCATGCGCTATTTCCGATGTACCAGCGGGCGACTCCCTGCGGACAGGTCGTATGCAGGGTAGAGTGCGCCATAGATATCTTTCACTTGTGCTTTCTGGAACGATATCTGTCTTTATTCTCGTTGTTGTAGTAAAGGCAAGGAAGAGGAAAATTGAAGTCGAAAGTTTTACACTGCGTTCCATCTTACGTGCCATTTCGCTATGACGTCAGTAGATAGCATTTTGTTATTTAGTAATTCTCTTCGTTAATAGCCTGATAGAAGCCCTCTACCGGGCTGCGTAAAAGTGAGGCTTAGCCTTACTGGCCGAAGCCCAATAGCACTGCAGCTTCTAGCCCACAAATGTGCCGAGAGCATTCGCTATAGTTGAACCGTGCTCCGCTTGCCTTTATCTACAGATACCTCACAGCAAGGAATAACACGAAGACAGCGGTAGTTACAAACATTATGCATAAAGCGGATGTCATATGGGTGAGCTTTAATGGCCACGCTTCGCTTAGTATAGTATGACTGCTGAAAAAAACTGCGAATTATGTAAAGCATGCGCTGAAGCTGCTGAAAAAAATAAAGTGTGCGTAATATATTAGTTTGGCTTTGGTGAAAAAAAGGTTCCTTGGCGCACTAAAGAGGCGACTGACGCTTATCTCTGCGCCCTGCCTCGGTAGAAGTTTCTGAAACACTGGCATGCCTTCTGGCGGAGAACTGTTTACAGAAAGTTATCTCAGATATGCCGCCTTGACATTCTAATTTTAGCACAAACAACGTGCAAAAGATAGACTAGTAACAGTAAGCTGCCGAATAAAAATCAAGAAATCACAGAGTTTCCTGGCTCACATTTAAGGTGAGGGTAAATGGGGATATAACAAATAGCCTAGCTCCAAGCACCAGGCGATAACAAGAGCTTTATTATTGACATTTATTTATTGTCAATATTAAACAACAAAACAAGTAAACACTGCCTGTTGATGCCTTGCTAACAGTAGCAACAATTTTTGTTTCGATGCTACTTTATTGCAAACAGCAGCTCACCGATAATTCCATTGTCTGGCACAGATTCTGAAATGAGCTAGCTTACGTCCTGCTGTGTGCGAGTACGAAGTATTTACATTGTCTACCCCTTCCAATCTACCCCTACCCAACACTTCCCAGGAGGACTGAGAGGCGGCCCTGCTCGGCTGCACTTACTTGAAGGCGCAACGAGCCTTGGTCGAGTGGGCTCGGGCCGCGGCCGACGCCAAATGGGAGTCCACCTAATAATTGTAAGGGGCGGCCCCTTAAGGACCACTCCAGTACCCTCCCTGTATAAAAACATAAATGTATTTGATCATCATTATCCTTAACATATCCATCATTTTGATTCCCCGTGTACACGTAGTTCACGCTGCTTTATATATGATTACGTTTCAAAATCTTAAAAATTTGGTGGGCATTCCGATATAAATATATATATATACATATACCGGGTGTCCCAGCTAACTTGAACCAAGGGTTACAAAATAATATATTTGAGGTAGGTCAGTGAAATCAGTTGCATACAACTACCAGCCTGCTTGCGCACTACAGGCAATTTTTTGTTTCGCAATTACTTAATTGGCTAATTATGTTAATTTTTCTAATTTAATAAATATCGACTTTAGACCAAACATGTGAATTATGAACTTGTAGAGCACCTTCAGAATCCCCCATTCCATTAATTGCGATAAATAAAGTCTCACGTGTATCTTTTTTTCCGGGCTCAGAAGAAAGCCCGCGAAATACAAATAATACCACGTGACTAGCGCATTTGAGCGCCGCGATTATGGTGCTCTCAGTCGTGGTTTGAGCGAACGAAATCAGTTGCGGCCGTGACCCGATTGTCCCGTTGCAGCGGCAGGCAGAAATGTTGGCGATGGTTGGAGCGAGATCGAGATCGCCCGTCGCCACCGCGATCTTGGCCAGGCCTACGCACCGCAGGAGCCTACATCACGACGAGCGGATGACGATAAAGAACCGGCAAATGAAGATGCACCGCTAATTTTAGTCGAGTCACATGATGTCATCTCACCCCTCTACCCAAGCCTGTATGCGCAGATTCAGTGGCTGATACCTTTATCGCTCCTCCGTTTGTCGTGACGTTCGCTGATGGGAGAGAAGCAGGCCTTGTTAGAATCTCCATGGTGTCGGCTCGCCGCTCTCGCCGCTACTTGCACCGTCACGTGGGCCGGCTGTCTGACGCAGGCGAAGAAGCCATTGCAGGTATATCGGCCTGCCGCTTTAACGGGGCCGAGACACGGCAGCCGCTAATTTCGTTCGCTCAAACCACGACTGAGAGCACCACAATCGCGGCGCACAAATGCGCTAGTCACGTGGTATTATTTGTATTTCGCGGGCTTTCTTTTGAGCCCAGAAAAAAAGATACACGTGATACTTTCTTTATCGCAATTAATCGAATGGGGGTTTCTGAAGGTGCTCTACAAGTTTATAATTCACATGTTTGGTCTAAAGTCGATATTTATTAAATTAGAAAAATTAACATAATTAGCTAATTAAGTCATTGCGAAACAAAAAATTGCCTGTAGTGCGCAAGGACGCTGGCAGTTGAATGCAATTAATTTCACTGGCCTACCTCAAATGTATTATTTTGTATCCCTTGGTTCAAGTTAGCTGGGACACCCGGTATATATATATATGTGTGTGTGTGTGTGTGTGTGTGTGTGTGTGTGTGTGTGTGTGTGTGTGTGTGTGTGTGTGTGTGTGTGTGTGTGTGTGTGTGTGTGTGTGTGTGTGTGTGTGTGTGTGTGCGTGTGTGTGTGTGTGTGCGTGCGTGTGTGTGTGTGTGTGTGTGTGTGTGTGTGTGTGTGTGTGTGTGTGTGTGTGTGTGTGCGTGCGTGTGTGTGTGTGTGTGTGTGCGCGCGCGCGCGCGTGCGTGCGTGTGTGTGTGTGTGTGTGTGTGTGTGTGTGTGTGTGTGTGTGTGTGTGTGTGTGTGTGTGTGTGTGTGTGTGTGTGTGTGTGTGTGCGTGCTATCGCTTTGAACCTTTAGAGGATATCACATTACCTTGGACGATCACCTGGTAGTGGGATGTATCCTCTCCGTAAGTATTCCTCGCCTTGCAAGTGTACACTCCAGAATCTTCACGCGTTGCTTGAGAAATCTTTAGTTCAGACTGAAATTCCTCACCGGATCTTTCTTCCTCTTTCGTTTGATATCTGAAACGAGAGTTGTAGTGTTTTCTGTGAGCACAGTAAGTGGCACAGCCATCCGTAAGCAATTCTAACCAAGAGAAACGTCGCTAGTGAAAATGAAGGAAGCAATATACGCCACTCAAACAGCAGCGAGTACAATAGGTATATGTAGCTCAATTGCGAAATTTTTCCTGTAAAATCTATCCATCAGTAATATATTATAAAATCACGTATCTAAAAGAAGGAAATATACATCGTACAGGGGTAAAATGTAGAGGGAAGAACAATTATACATTTAACAGTATTGCTTCTTTTCAATAGATATACGGGACTGCGGCGCTTTAAACGATGTTTATGCGTACACCACGCTGGCTGAGAGGTTAGTGCACTGTATTATTCAGCCGGAAGACCCGGTTCGATCCCAGACGCAGCGGCTGTGTTTCGATAGGCGCAAAAATCCAGATGCCAGTTTACTGTGCGAAGTCAGAGTAAACTGAAAAACCCCTATGGTCGAAAGTTTCAGAGCATTCTATCACTGCATTCGTAAGTCCTTTTGGGAATTTAAATCGCCAAAATCAAGCCAGATGACCCTGTACAATACCATGTAGTAAGCATTTGACCGTTCTTTTTTATTCGATAGGGCATCTGTGGCCAGAATGGAATCAATGACATCAGTAGTATCGGGTTACCTGTAATAGCATGAGATGTCCAGCGTTTTTGTTTTTTGCACTTTATGAGTCAGGTATGCTTTTAGTTTAAGCAGAAAGTAGGATCCTATATTGAGCTTGATTTCAATATTCTGCGCATTTAGGCTGAGCAAACGCTGTTGTGAACTGATTGGACGTTTACCTTTCACCGTTGAGGGTCTTCTGGTTTTTCTCCCACGAGTAAAACGTCGGTGGGTCGCCGACAGCAAGACACTGAGCACGAAAGTCTTCACCTTTCTTGAGCAGGAAGCTTCGATGCTTGACTTCGAACCGTGGCGGAACTGGACATAAAGAAAGTCGATCAAAGCTTTTAGCCCTACATCATCTTTACTATTTACACTCGATCACATGCTTGCTTCAATAGTAGAAAATTAATACATATATTGTCGGCACAATTATTGTGCCTATAAAACTTCATTTTTTGTCCGTGACCGAAAAGGAAGGCGTGCGATAGTCATTTTCTCGAAAACACGTATTCTTCATGATTAAGTAGGATGTCGTGTTATTCAATACTTGGTATGCTCAATGATGTTACTTGAAGCACAATGAAACCGATCAACATTCTATGGTATAGCGGTCTAACAAATTCTTTCATTTGCCAGTTTTCTTCCCTCTTAACTGTTTTTGTTCTAAAGAGACAAAACACTATTCGAAGACGTGGTCCCGACACACCATATATGCAAATGTGAGGAAGAAGCAGTACCAGAACAACTGTTATCACTGCACCGCATGACAACAAAAACAACTAATAAGAAACAAGCAGTGTTGGTAACGCAGCGTGAAAATGCGAAGAGAGCGAAGAGAGATGTTCGTTTCCTTAAAAATAAATGTGTCCGGCAGATTTGACTTCCAGTAAACTAAAAACGTTACGGCAGCGTGTAGGGTGGAGCTTTTGGCAGAAAAGAACACGAAGGAAGGGTAGCGCTGCAAGGCCCTTCACAATCGTCAGTGGCGGGAACTGAAGCGCGTAGCAATATTTACCCTGCACTTTGAGAAAGACCAGTTTGCTGATACCCGGTCCAATGCCATTGTGTGCCTCGCACAAATAGAAGCCCCGGTCGGATTCTTCTACTTCGCGAATCAGCAGGCTGCCATTGATGAAATGATGGTTACGAAAGTTGTAGTGGATGTAGGAGAAGTTCCGGGGCTGGCTTCCTGGTAAATATCAGACAGAAAAAGAGAAATCGCCAGTCATATCCCGTCACAAATATTATAAAGCTAACATCAATTGAAAGAAAATATAGCCTGTATAAAGATAGCTTACATAAAAATCCTAACTACGCCAGAAACCTGAAAACGATATTGTAAGCTGGACTGGATACGAAAAAGAAGTGAAGCGAAATTGTGAACAGAAATGAAGCTAGCAGTTTTATTGCCAAAATGTCTTTAAAGTAACACACCCCGCAATGCCTCTCACTTATTCACACACACACGCACACACACACGCGCGCACGCACGCATGCACGCACGCACGCACACACACACACACACACACACACACACACACACACACACACACACACACACACACACACACACACACACACACACACACACACACACACACACACACACACACACACACACACACACACACACACACACACACACACACACACACACACACACACACACACACATTGCAAACGCGCGCGCGCGCAGTTTCTCACTTTTTACATACGCACATGCTAACATACTAACACACGCATTCATAGAGTATAACGATTTAAATTTAGACGGATCTTTTTAAACTAGCAGTCTTTATTCGAGCCTAACTGCACAAACCTTTCAGGAAGAAAATTTTAAAAGAGCCAGGAAACAAACTATGAAGAGTGGCAAATGGAGAGGTAATGCTGAAAGCAAGTAAAAAAAATTGTCAAAGCACGAACAGGCAAGAGTATGTACACAACAAGGATGTTTCTCTTGCGCACACTGTTTCGCTAGTTCACCTTCGAGTGCCCCGATGGAATTAAACCTGCGCTAACATTTGCGCACGTCCTGCAATAAAGGTTAGCCGCATGTTATTACTATAGCGGTTTGCTCATCTATAGTTACTTGTATTTCACGCGGCTCTTTGCTGTGTGCCGTAGCAATTCACACAAAAATGTTTATCTAATATTGTTTGCAGTGTTCGATAATCATCGTCGAACGCTACAAAAAAAAAATTGGCCTTATTTTCAATTTATTATTTGCCATTTAAGCGCCCCAAACATGGTTTTCATGTTGCTCACACAAAAGGGGCATTTACGTATGAATGGTTCTTTATTAAGGCGGGAGCGTTATATGACTCACTAGAAGGAAAATCTGAGACCTGAGTTCTGCACAAGATGCTTCCAATAAATGTGGTCCAAAGTCCAGTAATCGCAACATTAAGAGGTTGGTGTCCGTGATAACTGAATATCATTAATAAGGTAATGGGATATGCAGTATGTAATAACTAGTATTTGATGAATTCAGCTCCTTACATGGCATAGTCTAATAGTAAAATTAAAACAAAATCAATAATAAATGCAGAAGAACACAATAAAAATACCAACAGACAAAAAAAAAACACATACATGTAAGTAAATGAACAATGATTCCGCATCTAGAGTCGCAGTAGCGGCAGCAACGCTGTGGCTTTCGCATTTGTCGATTGCAGGCTCTGCAGTGCTCACAAAGGTGGTCTTCAGTTTAGTTGGCACCTTGACAAGCTCTTGAACTGAATAGCATTTCTGGAACGTTTTGACAGCCACAAAAATAAAAAACAGTCTTTCAACTCCAGTTATAAACTTGCTAAAACATTTTCGCGGTTTCCGTTATTCCTCACAACACCCGAAACAGAACTTTGAGAGGGTGTGTAATATCTTCAAGAGGAACGTTCTCATATATGTTAGATTACATCAACAATGATAAGAAAGTAATAGAGTAAGATTTAATAATTTTTACATGCATGAACAAATGTTAACGTGCTTACAAAAATTATCACCAAGATTTATCAGCCGCGTTGTGATTGTTATTTTCTATTATCTTTGGTACTAATTCTGGAAATAGAAACGTCTACTTAACGTACACATCACGTTTATCTTTTTGAAATTTTAATTAGAGGCGTAGGCAAGAGCAAAAGTAAAAGAAAACATTGCTGCGACCTGCTTTTGCACTGAAGGACACAATGGCTCAATTTAAGGAACGATACCAACAAGTGGATAAAGTTAACCAGAAGAATCTGTTTTTGTTTTTTCTTTTAAGTGATCATCAGTGATTTTCAGGGATACAAATTCTGCTCTTACTTTGATGCAAGCTGTGGACCAGTGAACAAAACTTTCTTTTGCCCAGCTTAACCTACCTACAAAATGATCTCGCTTCCAAGGCGCAGTCAAAGAAGGTGTCACAGGGAAATAGTACAAAAAGCAGGTAGAGAATGCAGAAATAGTCAAGACAGAGAGAGACAGAGAGTGTCGGGATAGAATGAGTCCAGTTCTCGGAGGAGCACTGCTGCTTGAGTACATAATGGCTAAGACGTGCCACCCACAAAAGTTCCTCTTGCACCAGTGCACACTCAACGACGTCTCATTCCTTTCCAGTTTCGACAAATGAGCACATGGGGCTGCCTTTTGCGACTTCCGCCGCCTTGAAGGGTTCGCTGAGAATATAAGCACCGCTAAGAACTGCTCTGCGGAGCTCCGAAACAGGAGGCGAAGATGCTTTGCATAGTGGACGGAAAAAGAATTGGAGCGCGGAGTTGGATTGAGCGCTAGTTCATGGCGTCATAGAATTTTGTCTCTAGGTGTGTTTATATTTCGCTGCTTGCACAACAACGATGTGGTTCGCCGCCGGTACAACCGAGAACGAGCAAATTTATAGAGTGTTCAAAATTTTTGATTAATCCCGCTCTTAATATAGGTGGCTAAAGTTTGGAGACCTCCGCTGGCGCTATGTCGGGCACGAAGGAGGCATTGAGAGAGAGAGCGAGATTCGTACATGGTGTCCTGATTCTAGTTCTCTCAAATAACATGAGATATTTGAGAACCTTTAGTGCATCGTCAAGTTAGAAATCAGGGATGCAATCCATTCATGACGCTGTACTTTGGGAGGAGAACACGCACGCATACACGCACGCACGCACGCACGCACGGACGCACGCACACACACACACACACACACACACACACACACACACACACACACACACACACACACACACACACACACACACACACACACACACACACACACACACACACACACACACACACACACACACACACACACACACACACACACACACACACACACACACACACACACACACACACACACACACACACACACACATATGCATACAAGTGACAAAAAGACAACTTTATTTCTTAACAGAACGAACTTTTGGGTAAGCGATTTTTGAAAGAGGTTTGATAACACATGCGAGATACTTATAAAAAGTTATAACACAGGCAAATTGAGATCTGAAAGCATCCTGATTATTATACAGGACAATTCAAATACAAAACTGGTTTGTTGAAGGTTTTTATTTTTGAAGGCGGTAAAGAAGTAAAGCACAAATGAGGAAATACTATTCGAACAAAAAATGCTCAACCCTATAATCGCATATGGGTACACAAACATAAAACTAAAGTATTCATCCGGACAGTCGACTAAAAGCTTTTCTTTGACTGCTTCAGCGCTAAGGGGTCACAAACCAAAGGCGAAGAGGCGGACTAAGGCTAGAAGGGGTACTCACTTTGCCCTTTCTTCCATGTCACAGCAGGGGTAGGATAACCATCCGATGAGCAGTGCAGAAAGACTGATGCTCCTAATACGACTGATGTGTTTTGGGGCTCTGTCTTCCAACGAGGACTCACTACAAAATTCAATATAAAGACAGAAAAACACCATAGCGTGACAGAAACTTTTGAGAGTGATATAGCGGTACAATGAGCAAAAAAACGACCTAAACTAGAAACACGAAAGCGCCGGCACCTAGCTACTTTCTGGTTCCTCTTTGGAATAAAAGAAAACCGCATTTGGGCCCTCAATTTCGTTCAAGCAAAGCGGAATTTATTTGTATATCTTTGGGGCAAAATGTTTCACTACTACATGTCTTCCGAGGCCAAGTTTTGTGAGCGTTTGATCTTGATTGCATCTGCGGAGCGCGGAGCGGCTGGCGCTCTCTTCTTTTTCGCACACCTGATTCTCCTGTTTTGCGCTTCTTCGCACACCTTCCAAACTCACTATAGAGAGAGGAGACGCTGCGCTTGCTTGCCCAACGCGTCACTGTGACAGCACGGGAGTTGGAGAGGATATAAAAATTACTTCGTTCCGCATTCGCCAACTTTTCAAGCGAAAACTTCACTACAGCAGATAGTTTGAGCCGTCAGTGTTACGGAGGATTCCACATTCAAGTGACCATGACGTTGTTGTTGTTGTTGTGGCTGTAGGAAGAAGGAAAAGAAAATACACTGGCCTGCTACTGGCTCTGTAGCTGAGCCACCTCCGCCGCCTTGTGCGGACAGAAGAGAAAATAGAGAAGAAAGGAAGAAAAAAAAAGGAGAGAAAGACGCTAGCCGCCCCAACAGCCGTCGTCCACCACCGAAGCAGTGGCGGTTGCAATGACTGCCTACAACATATAAAAATCTGTGGCTGGCTAGCCCCCGCCGCATGTGGCCTTGGCCTACCGTCCCAGCCCCGTACGGTCAGGAACTGCCACCCTTCATCACCTATATCTTCTGCCTTTCACTTTCTTTGCACCAATTATACGCGCCGTCGGCGTTACGAAGGTTTTCACCTTGAACAATCTTGAAGGTCAAAAACAGATACTGCGCCTTTCCTTCCTTACAAGACAAAAATATGAAAACCGAATCTTGACCTGGTTAGTTGTAGCTCTCAGAATTCCGTGGCGTCTACTCAAAAGTATCAAGCTCCTTTTTCCCCAGAACCCAATTTAATCAGAAATTATGTAAGAACCGCGGATTGAAAAGGGGATGTCAGAGTCTATCGCTGCAACACTCACAGTTTTCGCTCGATCACTAGGTTCAAGCCATGCTTAAACCCCAACAACTGTTTCTGCTTGGATACCACGACACTAGGACAGGGTAGAATAAGAGTTGCTACACCGGCGGTTTCGTCTCTGGTTTCGCCTTTGATGAGGCTCGCGCGCTTCCGGTTGCATCAACTATTTTGCGACATCGTCAGGCCTCGTCCGATCATCTAGCACAGCTTTTTGCTGTGTACAAATCTATGTCTAAAAGAAATAATCGTCAGCAATTTTTATAGATAATTTTTGGCAGTGTAAATCAATCTCCTTTGCATTAATCCCTTTGTATGCGTTGTGGAATCCGGAAATATTAGATTCCTAAAAGTACAGGGTCGTCCGGTTTGTATGAGAACACGCAGGTTAATGGCCGCTTCGTTCTGAGCTCTTTGCGTACAACACGGCCGCATATCGAAGCAACCTGGTGCAGGCATAAACAGACTTGGAGGCGATATTGCTCATGGCTTGCCACTTCGTCCTAGTGCGCGGTCATGGTCGGGTGCAATGGAGCTTTGAAGGAAGAGACCACGTGCTCGCGCTTTGACAACAAAGGCTGGGCGACCCAGCACCTGCATAGGATTAAGCAACATTGGTAGCCTATTCGGCTCCTCACTTCAACATTACATTTCGCATTGTGAAAAACCTCTCCCCATAATCCCCAACCAAGGACAGACAGACTGCATACGAATGCGTAAATAGCAGCATGCCACTAGCCTGTCACGAGAGAACAGCAGACGCGCTAGAGGATAATGTGGATTAACGCTCGCACAAAACATATTTTTCGGTCTACGCCACTGCGCAGAGGGAAATAAAAGCTGCAATTAAAGACAGCTCGTCATTTATGCTATTTGAAGTATCGCAGTTATTCTTATTCAGCATGGCGAGAACATATCAATCAGCTATATGTTGTGAAAGTTCTCTAGATCTAGCTGGATTAATGTACAGTTATAGCAAGCAGAAACGACATAACATCGCTTTACCCATCTGGATACCCGAAATGAAAGTGTTCAAATATCAAACTTAATTGAATCGTATATGGTACTGAATGTTTCCTTCCTGTGCTGTCCGAAAATATGGTGCGCCTAACGGAGGCCTTGGGCATAAGCTATTGAAGGAGATGCCGTCGAACAATAAACCAACACGCACATAAAAGCTTCTGCCCTTTTTGTAAAACATGCATTAGCTTATAAGAAGGAAACAGCGGTACGTCTGAAGGAAGCAGTGATGAGGCAACTAACTACTAAGCGTTGGGGTTCTCGACCACGTTCAGAAAGAAGTAAAAGGTAATTTAGGCATGTGTGTTACAGATTAATGAACTAATTTAAATACTGCTGCTCTACATGCCCTCACAGCCCTTTATACAGACCGCTGATAAGCAGGCTTGGCGGTCTTGCGGTGAACATGCGACCAATTTTGTCGTATGCTTCCTTACCGTGGACGACGAGCTCCACTGTGCGGTTGACGGAAGCGGCATCGTTCGAGACGAAGCACACGTAGCGCCCTCTGTCGACAAAGCGCACGCGACCGAACTTGATGATGGAAGAGTCTTCGGTAGTCTCGATGATGCGTTCGCCGTGAGAGCCAATGCTGAGGCCGTTCTTCAGCCAGCGGAAACGCAGCGGGGGATCGCCCCTGGATACGGAACACATGAGCCGCGACCGGGTTCCTTCTTCCACTTTGATGACGTCTGGGAAGAAGTGGTCGTCGATAACGGGTGCCACTGAGGAAGAGAGTAGAAGTGGACAATAATGTATTATGCGTTGTGTGTTCTGCGCATTATAATATGCTACGCCATCTGAATCAACCTTGCTGCCCGTTGTGCTGAAATGGGCAATAAAAATATTTCAAGGGCTTTCAGTGAGGTGAAAGAATATTTATATGATGGAGTTAAAACGAAATAAGGGCCAGGATGTTGACAGTTCTAGAAAATATATTTGCTTATACTCCACTGCAAAAAATTTAGTACTAACAAGTTCCCATCAAGAATTAAAAATAAGATTGTGAACGTGTGATCAAATGGGGATACCACAAGTAGATTTGTTATGTCCAGGAATAATGTTCTATGATACCGAAGAACTCTAAATGGCTTTTATCTTTTTCACCTCGTAGTTCAAATGGACAAAAATACCGCGTTCTATTATACTGATTCATCAGATATGCAATTGACAGGTGGCGGTTTGTAATAGTATTTTTGCATTTAGGTAACAGCCATTGATTTGCTGAACAAGTGATTACAACACTTTTAGTTTTAGATGCATCCAGTGCGTGTCGGAAAACGTCAACTGTAATTCACTGCCCATCACACGTTAAATGGGTAAGTAGAGTCCCAGAATTAGACTTTCAGTCCATCAGCTATCCGCCTTTATGCGCTCCCCATTAGGTCGAGCAAGTAGAGTATAGTGACGGTGACATTTTTTTTTAGATTTTTTTCCACTCAATACTCAATTCACTGTTCTCATTTCAGTGTTAAGCACACAGGTGAGTGCGGTGCTGTTGGGGATACCCACCGACAACCGAGACGTACGTTGAGCCGCTGGCGGCCAGGCCTGTTGGTCCCGTGACTGCGCACGTGTACTCTCCTTCGTCGGCGGACTTCTGAGCCTGCTGTATGAGGAGGCGACCTCTGGTGTCCACAGACTGGCGGTAGTTAACAGGAAGCACCATCCCGGCTGCAGACAAATAATAATATTAATAATAATTGGTTCACAGGAAGAGAAAGGCGCAGTTTCTGTCACACTTGCTATGTGGACACCTGAACCGCGCCGTAAGGGAAGGGAGGAAGATGGGAGAGAAAGTGGAAAGAAAGAAGAGCCGTAGCGGAGGGCTACGGAGTAATTTCGACCACCTGGGGATCTTTAACGTGCGCTCACATCGCACAGCACACGGACGCCGCTTCGTTTCGCCTCCATCGAAACGCAGCCGCCGATGGAGGGTTTTTAGATTTTATTAAGAAAATGGCGCTTTAAATTTTCTTCCAAGCTCGACCTACTTTGCAGCACTGCTCTTCTTTAGCTACACAACGACCATGGATAATATGCGAATGTAAAGAGCGTCAGTAAAATTATTTTCGAAACGTCACCGGGATTCTGGCCAGGGATTTCATGCTCAGAGCAAGAAGGATGAACGAAAGTTGCATCTTGGCTTCCTAACCGCAAGTCTTGGGATGCACATGTGAATTAGAAATTAGCACCCAACAGCTGCAGCTTTTTATAGCCTCTAATAAAAACAGAAAATGAAGCTGGTTTGAAACAACCACATTAAATACCACAGTACGCGCAAGCTGCTTTGCTAAATTTGAAGCCAAAGAAACGTTAAAATATCAGTTTCATAGACACATCTGTTCTCCCAAAACGTTCCGATCGAGATCACTGCGTATTCCGCAGTGGAGAAATGCGAAAGCCTGAGCGATGTTGCTGCATACGGTACATTGCACGCCCCTTGTCGAACACAACCAGCTTTCCATTGAACACATCCAAGTTCGCCAGCATTCTGTAATCCACAGGCTGTCGTGTAGATGGATAGGTTTACGCCTATCCTGTATCTGTTGGAGATTAAAGTTTTACTACCACCACCTACAGGAAAGGAAAGCGCAGTATCAGTCAGTCGTGCAATCTTGCTGACATATCTCGTGGACAAATTAGATATATAATTAGTTCACAAGAAGGGAAACGAGCAGTATAAGACTTGTTTCTGCAAATACCCGCCGACTCCAAATTTTCATAATGAGCCTAGAAATAAGCCCCGCCGGGGTGGTGCAGTGGTAAGACGCCCGACTACTGTGCCGGAGTTCCCGGGATCGAATCCCGGCCTCGGCGGCTGCGTTTCGATGGAGGCGAAACGAAGTGGCGTCCGTGTGCTGTGCGATGTCAGCGCACGTTAAAGATCCCCAGGTGGTCGAAATTACTCCGGAGCCCTCCACTACGGCCCCCCTTTCTCTCTATCCACTTTCACTCCCACCTTCATCCCTTCCCTTACGGCGCGGTTCAGGTGTCCACAGAGCAAGTGTGACAGATACTGCGCCTTTCCCTTCCTATGAACCAACCAACCAACCAACCTAGAAATAACCGTCTAATAATTGGTTTAGGTGCCCCGACTTCTGTGAAAAAGTACGCGAGTTCGATCCCGGCCACTGGCGGCTGCATTTCGATGGAGGCGAAAGGAAGAGGCGTCCGTGTGCTGTCCGACGGCAATCCGACGGAGTGCTTGCTCTGGCGCGAACATGCACGTCTTTCTAGGAAAAAAACATCGCTGTTCGCTGTTCGGCTAAAACGGCGCTCTGGGCTTCTTGCAGTGATGCCGCTGGGAAGAATCGGAACACCTAGCGACGCATGCGCAGACACCGGACCCGCTCATCGCTTTTGCGTGGAAGACGCCCCCGAATGAAGCTCTCTTCTGGGACCAACCAAACTATTTAAGCAGCTGCAGCGGATTGGCAGGGCGCAGTCTAACGGAGTGACGGAGTGCTTGCTCCGGCGCTAACATGCTACGTCTTTCTTAAGTGGGCATTGTTGCTTTCATTGTGAAAATTCTGTTTCTGCACTTCGTCGGACTGCGATTGTGCTTATTTGGTGTCTATTTATCTTGTTGTTGTTTTTTTGTTTAGCATCATGCCTACTGCAATCAGTGATACAAAGTCTCCTACTTGCTCAAAACCAGTGCAGCGGGGCAAACTGAGCTTACAATGTAGTGAGTGTAAATGTGTTTACCGTACCGGAACGTGCACTGGCGTATCTAAAAAGCATATAAAACAGGACTGGATATGCGACTCGTGCGTAGATAATTCGTCATCTGAGCTTGATGAAGAGGACGATGACTCTCAGCAGCCGACTCTTAAGCAGGTCATGTCCGCAATCCGCGCATTGAGCACAAAGCGTTCAGAAAACTCACGAGTCGACAAGCTTGATAAGACCATACAACAGCAGTCTGCTAAAAATGATACTGTAATTGAACAGATCCAAGCGCAATGTAAAATTATTGAATGAAGTCAACAGTCAATTGATCTGATATCAAATAAATATGATGAGATGAAGACTGCTCTTAGTGCTCACAAACGCGAGGTGGCAGCTCTTGATAAACGTGGAGCAGACCTTGAATCTTCGCGGACTGCAAAAAAACAGGAGTTAGCGGAGCTTCACAAGGCAGTTACGAACCTTGATGCATACTAGGAGGCGCAATGTGGAGATAGATGGGGTTGCTCAGACAGACAAGGAGGAGCTAGCTACCTCTCGTGTTGAAAGATCTAGCGTTGAAGCTTGGCGTCTCTTCGAGCACTCTTGATCAGGCTGATTCAATGCACAGACTGCCTCAACAAAAGGAACAATACCTCCCATAATCGTGAACTTCAACACTAGGGCCCCTCGAGATGAGTGGCTCGGTAAGAGATACACGTTAAGTAAGAAGATAGTTTTGTGAATGAAAATCTACGGCAGTACACGAAACACCTGTTCTGAAAGGCGAAACAGACAGCTTTGACGCTGTCGTTTAAGTTTGTTTGGATCAAAAACGGCAATGTCTACGAGAGGAAGGCGGAAGGTCAGGGAGCTGTTAAGGTCTCAAACGAAGGGACTTGTTGAACCTACACTAAAGATGTTCAATACCTTTGATTCAATCCCTAATTGGACAATGGTGAAAGCTGAATCTAGTCTACATGGAAACCGGTACTGCACCTCATTCACGTGAATGTCAGAAGTATTAAACGTCACTGCAACTTGCTAAACACTCACTTGGCTCAGCCACTTACATACCTGGACATTCTGTTGCTGTCTGAGGTCAATATAAATCAAGCGGAGTCTGATACATTTGGAATTCATGTCTTTAACTTCTTTTTGCGCTGTCGGGAATTTGGTGAAGGTGGAGGTATCATGGTGTATGTTAGAAAGACATGACTTACAGAAATTATTCCATGTGAATTTACCGCAGCCGAAGCCATCGCTTTCTCAGTGAGCAATTCTGAATTGAAATTTTTTGGTCATTGCGATATACAGGTCCAGCTCCGATCTTCACACTTTTTTCGATGAACTGTCACCATTGATTGGTTCTTGCGCTAACAAGAACTTAGTGATAACTGGAGATTTAAATATAGATATCAGCCAAACAGGAAAACGAGCCACTGCCGTTTATTTACATTTACTTGCGAGCTATCGCATTGAAAACAACATTCACGGTTATAATAGGGAGGAAATCATGGGCGATAGGTTGACAAAGGCGTGTATTGACCCCATAGCCTCGCGCTCTACTACCTTAGAAATGTCTGCACGTTTTATACATCAAAAGGTTGCTGATCGCTGTTTTACAGCTTTATTCATTTTTGACAATTCTCATCAGGATAGGAACAAAGTGAATACAATAACTATAATCGATAATGCTATGGTGGATGAATTACTTCAGACTTCGGACTGAGACGGTCATATTATACGAGTCACATAGAAACATACGAGGGCCTTGTACGGAAGTTATATAAAATATGTGCCCTTGCAACACGTCAGGTAAAGATAAGATGCAGGAATTCGGAAAAATAAATGAATAACCAGTGATGTTTTAAAGTTATGATATGAAAACGATAGATTATGGAACTCATGCAAAAAGAACCCAGATGACTCTGCTCTCAAGCAGGAGTACTGTGAAGTTAAAAACATGCTCATTGCTATGTTAAGGCTTAAGAACACACAGTTCTTTACAGCAAAATTATCGCATTGCGGCGAAATGTGCGAAAGACGTGGGACATCTTGAACGACTTGTTGGGCAAGCCCAGTCAACAATCGTTAGACGAAAAACTTATTAGAGCATTTCCACGTTAATCGCCTCAAGATATCGCGATTCATTTAATGTTTCTTTCTCCGCTTCGATAAGTAAGCTGAAACAGAATGCCCCTAACCCCCATCCGAGTTATATCGGCTCGCCATTGCTCAGCTCCACTTTTCTTCTTTCAACGGATACAGATGAACTGCGCACAGTGCTTGCTTCGCTTGCTGCCCACAGACCTCCGGGATATAATTAAATTAGAATACGAGATTTGCAAAAAAACTCCAACAAAATTAAAACGTTACTGCTCTTTATTCTGAATGGCTGCATTGGAACTGGTAAAATACCTGGCAGACTGGAGATCTCATTGGTTAGGCCAGTGCCGAAGAAGAGCTCCAGGAAGGATAAAATAATTACAGACCTATAGCTATGCCTATTTTAGGCATTATTTTAGAGAAGACTGTTTACAATATTATGGAAGCATTTTGTATAAATTATGCAGTTATCCATCCTGCTCAGTAAGGCTTTCAGCGCGGCTATAGTGCTATAGACCGGCTCGAAGACTGTTCGGACAACCTACATAAAACTATAAATCATAATAAAATTTCTCTCAGGCTTTTCTTAGACCTGGCTAGAGATTTTGATAGTGAAGACCACTCTATTCTGATATATAAGTTAGATAAGGCTGGATTCAGAGGACAATACCCAGTTTTCTTTAAGAACTATCTTTTGAATCGCTTTCAAACCATCATGGTAAAAAATCAATACAGTGATTTTGTCCAAGTCCAGTTTAGGCTCCCACAAGAATCCATACTTGGCCCTTTATTATTTAATATTTATATTACTGACTTAAGCAATCTTGCACTAAATACCAAACTTTATCAGTACGCAGACGACACAGCACTACTCATGGTCCGTCGATCCTTTGAACAGTGCTACAAGCCGATGTTTCTAATATAGTAAAGTGGTTTGCTTCGAACCACACATATAAGAATAAAAACAAAAAGTATCCTGTTGGGCTTTATAAACCCAGACAAGAAGGTAACCTTGGGTGAAACGATTGTTGTGCATGAGGCCGGGTACAGTGGATGCCATTGTGAGACTTTGCCATTCTTATCTGCCGTAAAACGCCTTGGCCTTTACTTCGATCAACATTTGTCGTGGGCTACGCATATCCACCAGCATGTTGTCAATCGTCTTAGAACTGTTTCAGCCCAACTGTACAAGCTAACGTTCACCTGCCCATTCAGGCACCGTAAAATGGTTTTTAGAGCTTTGGGTGAATCTGTATTACGGTATGGTTTCATAGTGTATGGCTCTTGTTCGAAGTTCAGAATTTTTCAGGTCAATAAACTGCTGTATCAAATCGCAAATAATATTATGTATGGAGCTGTCCCAGAAAACTTAGATGAGAGTGCTGAACTAATCAATGCAGAAATCTGTCCTCTATCAGATCTTTTTGCTTTAATACTTATCACAACAATTTTTTTGCGATTAAATTCAAACTGCCTCAAAATGGGCCTATAGAGTGTTTCGCAGAAATGATTGTTTTAAACTACCAAAGGTGTACACTAATTACAAAAAAAAGGTGTCGTACCTATTCCGTTCTCTATCACTTTAATAAATTGCCAAATGAAATTGCGCAGCTGACTTCTCTTATTAAAGTTAAGCGAGAAGCATAAAAATGGTTGTTTAGTCATAATACACAGCATGCTACGTGAAAGTGTTTTTGCCATGTACTGTTTTGTATGATGTATTTTTAGTTTATTATTGTTTATTTTGGCGTGGAGCATGCGCCCGTCGATTGCTATGGCCCGCCCTCAAGCGCTTCTGCGGTTCTGCGGGCACGAGAATTAAGCTGTATTGATAAATGGTAACAAAATTATGTATGTATGCATTATGCGATGACAGCGCGCGTTAAATATCCCTAGGTGTTCGCAAATATTCTGTAGCCCTCCACTACGGCTCCCCTGTATCTCTTTCCACTTTCACTCCCGCCTTCTTCCTTTCCCTTAGGCGCGGTACAGATCAACACCACCTAGACGAACGTAAGGCCTCAGTGCTCTTCCAGAGACGTCACAGGGATGGGGCCTCACCGTTTTTCCGAGGAGCATGCATGTTTCTTTTTTACTGCGCGAGGATATGAGGCAGCAGCGCAGTTGGCTGCAAAAGATTGTTTTTACTCAAGTTGAGACATCAGTGGAGAGATTTGCACGTACAAAACATTTATTCACATTTCGATTATTGTAGCACTGTTCTTGATGCAGAATAATATATACATTTAAAAGTCACCAGCAACAAACAAACAACTTTTCACTTCCTTGAAAGCGTTGCAGCTTTTCTTTCCTTAGCCTTCGCATTTGCGTCGGCTACATCATCGTTGAGCTTGCGGCAGAAGTTTTTCAGCAGAATGTTTGTACTGCTCCACAACACATGTTTCAACAGAAGCTCAACTGTGTGCCCATCTTCGCAGGTGTCAAAATCTGATGACTCTTGATCTGCAAGCAGCTGTAATGTGAGTTCGGTGACTAGACTGCGCTGTTCGGGCTCCTCAAGAACTCCGCTTTCTTGGACACTTGTTCAACAACAACATAGTTGTGGGTAACAGCATTTACAGCAAACAACGCTGGGAAAATGAGGCCACCTCGGTCTATATCTTTCACCAATTGATAGTATTTTTGAGCTGCAGAGACAGTGATAGCCTTGTCGACTGTCAATGCTGCCCGACATTTCGTGCAGTTTAATTTCTTGAGAGTCGCGTAGACTGCATATCCTGCCACGTATACTAGGACGGGGATAATGTCTTCTATTTTTGACAAGGCATCTGTCGTAACTATAACGTTGCAGTTAGGATGTGGTATTCCTATCTGCTTTCACAGATCTTCCCATTGCTCATCGAAGGAGCTATTCGTTCCGCAAGCACTTGCGATTGTGGGCAAAGTATTTTGCAGCCGTAATTTAGTTTCGCTCTCGTAAACTTGCCTAATAGAAACATGATATTGGGAGCCAGCAAGTTGCCAGTAACAGCCTGCTACAAATAAGAACACGTGATCAAATATTAAATACACATTTAGAAGGTACCCAAAACGTTTTGAAAGTTTGGTGGTGCTACAATTTCAAGCTACAAAAGGGAACAAATGGAAAAATTTTTCATCTCTTACCCTGGAATGCTCAGAAGGGACGAATTTTTTTCCGTGGAATGGCACGTATCCACGATTGCTGCAGCACTTTGTCTTGCGGGAACTTAAACACATGAACCTTTGGTCCCGTTTTATAGTTGCCTCGGCACTGAGGCACACAACATTTGTTCGGCATTTTTGCGTTATGTCGAAGCGTCATCACAGCACTCGCGCACAGAAAAAATAGACGGCAACCAAATAAGCCGTGAGCACACCATCGGACACGAAAGGCGACTGACCGCTCCTGCCGGAGCCACGTGCAGTAGCTTCCCGGATTCCCCTCTAGGAATTCAAGGAAGGCATGCTTGGAGCAGACGGGTTTCTCGCTCCCCGTCGCGACTTCCACGGCAGAGGAGCAGAGCAACACCTTCTCGACTTTTACAAGGCCTGCTCACATCCTCCTCTCCCAGCCGTCTACGTCACGCTAGTTGTCCTGTTCTCCCAACAGCATTGGCGTTTGGACGCAACATCGCTCCTGTCGCGTGGCGTTCCTTGGCGAGCGTTCTAGTGTGTAATTGCAGATGGCAGGAACGCTCCTGTCGCGTGGCGTTCTTTGGCGCGCGGTGGTGTTGGTTGAGCAGAGCCGCGTCGCGACATCGGCCTCATCCTTGTGACGTTGCTGTGACGTCAGCTCTCAGCGCAGAGGCCTTAAGTTCGTCTAGGTGGTGTTGTACAGATACCCAGGTGGTCGAAATTACTCCGCAGCCCTCCACTATGGCTCCTCTTTATCTCTTTTCACTTTCACGCCTACCTTCCTCCCTTCCCTTAAGGCACAGTTCAGGTGGCCATAGAAACAAGTGTGACAGATATATACAGCGGCTTTCCCTTCCTGTGCACCATTTATTTGAACTAACAGATGTCCTGAGAAATGTGTGTGACGGATACTGCGCCTTTCCTCCCTTCCTGTAAACCAATTATTATTACTAAAAAAATTAACAGCACTGCAGAATCTGCACTGGAGTAATGCGAAGGTACGGACGCTGCTGTTTGTTGCTTCTGGTTAGTTCTAGTTGCTTAATTCACTTCTTGTTTGCCCTTTTTGTCTGGTACTTTCAAATTGCGCACCAATCCCATGCCATTTTTCATCTCTACTTTCGGTTTCGTGACGTCACATCTTCTACATAACATTAATTCACTTCTTGTTTACCCAATTTAGTCTTTGGTACTTTCAAAGTGCGCGTTGTTGTTGTGGCTGTAGGAAGAAGGAAACGAAAATGCACGAGGCAGCGGAGGTGGCTCAGCTATAGAGCCAGTAGCAGGCCCGTGAAACGAAAAAGCACGGGCCAGCTACTGGCTCTGTAGCTGAGCCACCTCCGCTGCCTCGTGCATTTTCGTTTCCTTCTTTGCTTCCTATGCCCTTTTTTTGGCTCTACTTCTGGTTGCATGACGTCACATTATTGACGTCATATTCACTAAGGCACCCCTTTTTCTCTTTCCGCTTTCACGCCCAGCTTCCTCCCTTGGCTTACGGCGTGGTTCAGGTGTCCACAGAAGAAAAGTGGCAGATACTGCGCCTTTCCTTTCCTGCGAACCAGTTATTGTAATATATTTACCTGAGCAACTTATTGACCTAATTATTTTATGGACACATCATTACGTCACCTTCTATTGATCGACACCAGTCATTAACCTCTACCACTTATCAATTACTCACAACTGCTGCGGACACGAATTTACAGACACGTTCTGCGGACACGGTCTGCGGACAGAATTCTGTGAATATTGTTACGGACGACAAGGAAGAAGCGCGCAGTGGCGCGGGCAGGAGCGCTCGCGCTAGGCCCGCGAACATTCATTAAAGGTCATCTACCACCGTCATCGGTCATGTTCTGTCTCCTGTCTTCATCGGCTTGCCGTTTCGTAACATTTGGTTGGAGGTGTGGGGTACTTCATCATCCCCTCATCTTGGCCCGGAGCTTCGGCGCCCTGTGACTTCTTGCGCCGTCGGCGAAAGGTCAGGAGGTATCGCATGGCTGTTCCCCAGCCTGCCGCACCCAGCAAGACCTTGCCGTTCCTACGCCCCGTCCCCCCCTCCCTGCCCCGACCACAAGACACGACGAAGGTGAGGCTGACCCGAAACGCCACACATGACCACAAGACACAAGGCGAGACCCGAACGACCATATGTGACCCAACTGACCCGATGTGCGGACCAACGACCCCACGACCAAAGACACCGCTACACATCTCCCCTGCCTATGCCATGAGGTGCGTGCCTTGGCCTTCGCCATCGAGTCGTGGAAACGTGTGGCCCGAGAGTATCCTGGACCAAGGTTCATCGGGAATCATCGTACCGGCAAGCCGTTCTATTCTTCCTTCTTCCTCTTCTTCTTCAAGCATCCAGACACGCCCATCAACATGCCATCAAGTCATCAACATCGCTAAACTTCCGCGTCCACGATCGGGACGATCGCTCGGTGGCCCCGGGTCATGTTACGGACGACAAGGAAGAAGCGCGCAGTGGCGCGGGCAGGAGCGCTCGCGCTAGGCCCGCGAACATTCATTAAACGTCATCTACCACCGTCATCGGTCATGTTTTGTCTCCTGTCTTCATCGGCTTGCCGTTTCGTAACAATATAGCGAAGTAATGCTTTCGCATTATTAAGGCCAAAGCCTTTTTTTTAAACTGATTTATTTATAGGAAGGGAAAGGCGCGGTAACTGTCTCACTTGTTTTCTGTGGACACTGCAACCGCGCCGTAAGGAAAGGAAGGTGGGAGTGAAAGTGGAAAGAGAGAAAGAGGCGCCGTAGTGGAGGGCTACGGAGTAATTTCGACCGCCTGGGGATCTTTAACGTGCGCAGACATCGCACAGCGCACGGACGCCTCTTCGTTTCTCCTCCATCGAAACGAAGGCGCCGAGGTCGGGTTCGAACCCGGGTGCTCCGGCACAGTAATCGGGCGTCTTACCACTGCACCACCCCGGCGGGCAGGCAAAAGCCTTTAATGGCTCATGCTGTCTTGGACAAAGTCTGTCCCGCTTTTTCGGCGTTCTGATTGGCCGAGGCGGGATGCGTCCCTCCCATCTGCAATGCCACCCTTGAACGCACGCCAAGGAACGCCACTCGACCGGGGCGATGGCGTACCATCCAAACGCACACTTGTCAGAGAAAGTGTGACATATCTGTCACACTTTCCTGACATGTGCGTTGATATGGCACGCCATCGCTCCTGTCGAATGGCGTTCCTTGACGTTCAAGCGTGGGATTGCAGATGGCAGGTACGCTAGACAAGATGAGACTTCTGGAGGAAAGGCGCAGTATCTGTCACACTTTCTTGGACAAGTGTGCGTTTGGATGGTGCGCCATCGCTCCTGTCGCGTGGCATTCTTTGGCGCGCGTTCAAGTGTGGGATTGCAGATGGCAGGAAAGCTAGACAAGATGAGGCTTCTCAGGCTTTCGCCTTTCACTACTTTAGTTGCTAAAGTTCCTCGTAATTTTAATTGCTTCATATGGAGGAGAAAGCGTAGTATCTTTCACCGATTGTCACGAAATCGGCGCACATTTTTATTAAGCCGGCGAGGCGCGAGGCCTGTGCGGCACGGCATTGAAACTTCCTCAAAGTTCGAGAAAAGCTTCCTTTCCCACGCGAGAGAGCGCGTAGCTTTGTACGCGTCGCCGTCAACCTTTTGCTCATCACCCGGCGATGACGGTAATTCATCAGTCCAGAAAATGACAGACAACTCCAGAAAATTCTATGGGACCTAGCCAATGAGGACGCGCGGCTCGACGGGAGGAAAAGGGAGCGCTCCAACCAGCGAAGCTGTGCGTGGGCGCGCTGGCCTTAGCGCACCTTAGCAGACCGACGCGGCGCGCCCTATTTATGGAGGCCGCGCCGCTTGTGTAGTGAGTCAGTCAGTCAGTGGTTGCGGCGTGGTCGCAATTAGTGCTGGGCTCAAGGAGATCACCCGCTGCTGACAAGCCCACGGACCTGCGAGGAAGCGGCTCTCGTCTTGTATGGCGGCCACATCGTGACTCGCGAGGCGTCGGACTGCAACAGTGCCCGGTGAACAATTTGGGATTTGTTTATGTGACTATTTCGTGTTCGATCTGTATTGTAAACCTCTGTGTTATTGAATACCTCTGTAGTTGCATGCTTAGCGTTTGTTTTCTGTGAACCTCTCGTCTGTGAAATTTTAGTTTGTGTGTTCCTCTGTATCGTCTCTTGCTGTGTATAAAGTGTGTTTTGTTTGTTACTTTTAACTACGACCCTTACTCTGGCTAGAACCGGCGACAGCTGGGCGCCAAACGGCCACCCTCTTCTGTCACTACAAGGTAGTCGAATTCCGGCTGAGCTTGCCACGCAAGTCGAGGGCATCTCTTTTGCGATCGGAACAGCTACCCCCACTCACTCTAAGGGTGTCTGGGAGTGTGCGCACCGTTAAGGGCGCATCGTTAATAATCTTGTCATTATTAACGGGTGACACGCATGCTTCTGTGGGCACATGCAGTCTTTTTGGGGTACCGTCGACTCTACACGCCGGCGACCCTGGATTTTCACGTAATGGGGCTATGATTTTCAAAGTAACAAAAGTCCCGAGTTCTGGCTAATGATAAACCTGCGCCTGCTATAGGGCAGTGTATTAAAGCTCTCGCTTCAAAGCTTTCAAACTACGAGAAGAGACCGCGGTACTATAGTGTTCTAGCACACTATAGCGGTACTAACACCCGCAACACAGCATCATGTTTCCTTTTGCAATAGCATGGCAGGAAAACAAAGCGTGCCAGGAATTCCCAGGCCAGACTGGGTCCAAGTGAACTACGCACTTTTCAGTGGCGCTGTTTAGAGAAGCAAGGAGCCCCTCGGCGCTCTTCATCACCGTTTCAGGCGTTGGAGTTCTTTCCTGCGCGGCAACTTCCTTCCGACAGGAGCGTATTTGTTTTCACGAGGCAGTCTTGATCAGCCGGAAATAAAGCGCTGACTCGATGTGCTCAAGCTAACCCGGAAGTGGCAAAACAAGGAAACGAAGGAAAGTGACTGCAGAATAAATAACCTAGTGAGAAAATAACGAAATGCAACGTACGTTTCAGCAGCGAACGTTGCGAAAGGTAATGATGGCGGAGAGGCGACTTTCCCCAGCTGCCGTAAATCGCATTAAGGCTGTCGGAAGTTTATACTTGCGCTCGGCAGCCGAATTTAGCCGGGCAATATCAACGGACGTCATGCGTCCGGATGGTGAGAATAATAATAATTGGTTCATAGGAAGGAAAAGGCGCCGTATCTGTCACACCTGCTCTGTGGACACCTGAACCGCGCCGTAAGGGAAGGGAGGAAGGTGGGAGTGAAAGCGGAAAGAGAGAAAGGGGAGCCATAGTGGAGGGCTACGGAGAAATTTCGATCACCTGAGTATCGTTAACGTGTGGACATCGCACAGCCCAGGGACGCCACTTTGGCCTCCATCGAAACGCAGCCGCCGTGGTCGGAATCGAGCCCGTGAACTTCGGCCCAGTAGTCGGGCATATTACCACTGCACCGTCACGGCGGGGATAAGAATGAATTGGTTTTACTAAAGGATTGTGTGTTGATTTCTACTCGGTAGAGAGGGAAAGGAAAAGAAGGAGAGGTGATGTGTACAGGTCTTTTTAAATGCCACTGTATAGGCCCCGGCGCCGTTAGACACCCACCGCCTGCTGCTCGTGATGCTTTCAATGTTGAACCGCTTCAGAAATAACATAATAATAACAATAATAATAATAATAATAATAATAATAATAATTGCTTTGCAGCAAGGGAAAGGCACTGTACCTGTCACCCTTGCGCTGTGGACATCTGAACCGCGCCGTAAGGGAAGGGTGGAAATTGGGAGTGAAAGTGGAAAAGGAGAAAGGCGAGTCGTAGTGGAGGGCTGCGGAGTGATTTCGACCACCTGGGAATATTTAACGTGCGTTGACGTCTACGGTGCCTCGATGCCTTTCGCCTCCACTTCGCGAAAGGCATCGAGGCACCCTATTGATGATGATCATCATGAACTTGTGGCCATGCTGACATCACACAGCCAGGGCCATCTAGAAAATTCTAGTTGGCGCTGGCACACACACCGACCACTTCGTTTCGCCTCCATCTAAACGCAGCCATCGCGGTCAGGATCGAAAGCGAGAACTCCGGCACAGCAGTCGGGCGTCTTACTACTAGCACCACCGCGGCAGGGCGGAATAATATTATACCCATCAAGAAACCTGAGGCATACGTAGTTACTAGAAGCGAAAAAAAAAACTAGATGTTTAAATTTGGTTAACCGTAAGGCGGAAGCGAAAGCTGTTGGCACTAATCGGTTAGCCGAGACGGTTTTACTACGCCTTCCTTTCTTATAAAGTAATTTACAATTGAAGCTACATGTTCGCTACCTAGGTAAAGCCGGCCAACGCGTGGCACTAGATTTGTTGTTGTTGTAGCGACTGTAGGAAGAATGAAAAGAAAATGCACGAGCCTGCTACTGGCTCTGTAGCTGAGCTACCTCCGCTGCCCCGTGCGGACAGAAGAGTGTTACGACCTTGCATCCGCATTTGCGCGCTCTATTGTTCGCCTGTGGGCATGGATAAGTGCTGTGGATATGTGCTGTTGGTACAAAGGCTCTAAGTGAGCCTGTTTCCATAAATCCTTTGTGTAAGCCTGTTTTGCCTTGTGAAAACCCTGCAAATGCCAAATTGACCCTGTCAAGAGAACCTCTGGAAAAACACAAAGAAACGTCCCCCTGCGGGAAATGCAGGAAGTGCTTTCTTTCTTTTGTTCACTCTTCCAGTCGAGAAGCCCTATCATCCAGTGAGGAATGCCTACTGTACAAAGGAGACGACAGAGTGACACGTCCGCTGACGTGCAGGACAAGAAAGGAGCATGACGCATACGGCCATTAAATGATTTCCCGGGAATGCAGGAAAGATTAGCAATTGTCGAAAACGGACAATGCTGGGAGCGTATGCGGCGCCCACGTGCACTTGGGTTTCTGAGAAGTAAATCCACTTGCCGGAACCAGCTGCCTATCGATTCTTGGCTGAAGAATAGAAATGTACCTCCTCGCCGTTCCCAAGCTTTTCCCGCCAACAAGTGACCAGGCTCAACGAAACAATGCCGGGCCAGTCAGTGCTTCAGACCATCAGTGCAGTGATGTGTTCGATTGGATGCCGATATCTGAGGGGCGTGCCCTGGATTTGGTTGGTCAGCATCTTCAGAGAGGGGCTGGACATAGGGGGTTTTAAGGACGCTGCAGAGCACGAAATGTCGCTCTGAGCCCTGGGTAAACGGCTCATCCAGTCGCTTCTCGCTATGAACTCTTAACGCTTGCCATTTTGCTGATGTACCCTTCTTTTTCGTGTAAATAATCTTGTAAATAAGTTTCTCAAAGTGCCATTAAACCTGCTTGTACATATTTCACCAACTTCGAAGATTCAATCCTACTTCAACCCCGAGTCTCTGCACGCTACCAAGTGAAGGCCGGGTCGACGTAGCCCCAGCGTCACGACAACTGGTGACCAGCGTTGGGATCTGAATCTACAAGCCACAACATCTGATGACTGGAGTTGGGATCTGGATCTACAAGCTACAACATCTGGTGATTAGAGGTGGATCGGAATCTACAAGCCACAACATCTGGTGATCGGAGCTGGCATCTCAAGCAACAAGCAGGAGCAACAATCGGCCAACAAGAGAGCAGCTCGGAACATCGATCGCATGTGTGGGTGAGTGCTTGGCTTTTCTTCTGATGTGGACCAGGTTCTAGAACAGGGTTAGATTTTAGAACTGGTAAAAAGAGTGTGGAAACGCCTTTAGGTTTGGTAGTTTGCACAGTTGTTTTGGAAGTAGCCGACACTCGGAGCGATCATGGACCTACAAAAGCTGCAGAAACCGGAACTGTTGCAATTGTGTGAGGAATTGGGAATTGATACAAGTGGTTTGGCACGAAAACCTTTGATTATAAAGGCAATCACAGATTTGGGAGCCGATGATGAGGAGCTCAGTGAAGCATGGAACTTCATCGGTCAAAAAAAGGAACAGCTCAGACAGCAGAAAGAGCGGGAAAAAGAGGAAAAGGAGCGGGAAAAAGAGGAAAAGAAGCGTGAAATTGAAAGAGAAGCAAAAAAGCTGGACCAAGAAATTGAGCTCCGGAAATTAGACTTAGAGTTGTGCAAGAGGTCGGGCAATTGTCCCCAGCTAGCGGTACCTGTTCTCAACAAGGAGGCAGATTTCAAGATGTCAAAGTACATGCAGCCATATGTGATATCAGGGGATATCGGTCTGTATCTGGCTAACTTTGAGCGAACCTGCGAAAAACTGTCCTTCCAGCGAGACACTTGGTCTCAGAGATTATTGACGGTTCTGCCCTGCGAGGCAGCGGAGGTTGTCGCGCAGCTAAGCAAGGAGGACGCGGACAACTACGAGAAGGTCAAAGCTTGCCTTCTGAGAAAGTATAGGCTTAGCGCCGAGGCGTTCAGACAACGTTTTCGGAACGCTACTAAGTCCAGGGACGAGAGTTACCCTGAATTCCTGTACAATTTAAGAGTAAATTTGGGCGAGTGGCTAAAGAGCACAGATTCCTACAGTGATAGGGACGCTGTAGTCGAGCGAATTCTTTTGGAGCAGTTTTATAACTGCCTCCCAGAAAAAGAAAGAAATTGGTTACAGGACCGAGGCGAAATTAAGTCGGCAACTGAAGCTGCCGAACTTATTGAGGAGTATGCTTCGCGCCGACAATTCAGCAACCCAGCAGTGGATAGGCCCCGCAATCCCAAGTTCAGTGTGAAAAACCGTCAGGAAAGGCACTTTGCTAGAGTTGGAAACGAAGAAATGAAGGTTTCTTCAGGCAAATTCCCTAGAAAGGACGGCAGTGAGAAAAGTGGGGAAGTGACCAACGTGCAGAACACAAAGAATAAGCTTGAGGCTAGGAAGCCGCTCACATGCTTTAGGTGTAATGAGCAGGGTCACATTGCCGTCAACTGCCGGAAAGAAAAGATTGCTTTCTCGTATGTCAGGGACTGCGATGAAAATATGCAGCTTTTAGAACCCTACCTGCATGACCTAGTAGTCAACGGGAAGCCTTGCAAGGTACTGCGCGATTCGGCCGCAACGATGGATGTTGTCCATCCGGCGTATGTATCGCCTTCCGACTATACAGGACAGTGTGCATGGATCCGACAGGTAGTTGAGGAACAGAGTGTGTGCTTGCCGATCGCGAACGTGGTCATCGAGGGCCCTTTCGGCGAATTAACAACCGAGGCTGCCGTTTCAGGAAAGCTTCCTAAGTGCTATCCGTATTTGTTCTCCAACAAATCGGACATGCTGCTGCGAAAGAGGGGCATCCTTTTCGGAGACAGAGTTGTGCAAGCCTTAACACGTTCAAAGGCGCGAGAACTAGCTACACTGCTCATTCCAGAAAAATCCACAGCGGAGGAAACGGCAGTTAAAACAGTGGTAAATGCGGAAGATAGCAGGTCAGAAAACTTTGAGAGCGAGGCATCTCAGATATGTCAACTTGAAAGTGAGCTTGATGAGACGCGGAATGAGGACGTTCTTGAGAGTAACCTCTTGCCGCCAGTGTCTAGTAATCTCACGAGACTTTTAAGTGGAACCCGAGAGGACTTAGCTATAGAGCAAGCCAATGATCCCAAGATACAGGAGATAAGGGAGCGCCACCGCGCCACTAAGACAGCAAACAATATTTCTTTCGAGATGAGAAAGGGAGTGCTGTATCGCTTATTCAAGGATAAGCGCGGAGTAGAGCGGGACCAATTAGTCGTTCCCCAAAAGTACCGCGGAAACTTACTGCGACTTTCCCATGGCAGCTCGTGGTCATGTCACCTTGGAATAAAGAAAACAAAGCAGAGGCTGTTGCAAGAATACTATTGGCCTGGATGTTTTAAGGACACGGAAAATTTTGTACGGTCATGCGACACGTGCCAGCGGGTTGGAAAGGCGCAAGATAAGTGGAAAGCTCCGATGGTGTTAGTACCAATCATTACCGAGCCGTTTCACCGGTTAGTAATAGATGTAGTTGGGCCACTTCCTGTGACAGAGTCAGGGTACCGTTATATCCTCACTATGTTATGCCCAGCCACAAAGTTTCCAGAGGCTGTTCCGCTGCGCGAGGTGACGTCCGAGAGTGTAGTGGATTCGCTGCTGTCAGTGTTTGCACGAGTTGGATTCCCTTCCGAGGTCCAAAGTGATCAGGGTAGCGTTTTCACGAGTGTCCTCACCACCTCATTTCTCGAGCGATGCGGCATTAAGGTAGTGCATAGCTCGATCCATCATCCGCAGAGCAACAGCGTAGAAAGATGGCACTCTGTTCTCAAACGAGTCCTGAGGGGACTGTGCTATGAAAACAAGCGCGAATGGGATACCTGCCTGCCTGCAGCGCTTTTCGCTTTGCGGTCAGTGCCGCACGAATCCACTGGATTTAGCCCAGCCGAGTTGGTGTACGGAAGGTCACTGCGCTCACCTTTGCGAATGGTGCGCGAAGCCTGGGAGGGGCGCGGAGAAGACCCAACAGTAGTAGAATTCATTCTGAACCTCTTGAATCGCTTACATAACACTAAGGAACTTGTTGAGGCCAGCATGAAGTCAGCCCAGGCTCGTTCCAAGGTGTACTATGATAAGACAGCCCGTCAAAGGACGTTTTGTATCGGGGACCAGGTGATGTTGCTGAGAAGTTCAAGGCAGAATAAGCTCGAAGTACAGTGGGAAGGACCGGCTGAAGTCGTTGCAAAGCTTTCTAACACTAACTACGCAGTGAAAATTCCCGGTAGGCGTAAAGAAGTGCGCATTTATCATTGCAATCTTATGAAGCCTTATGTGCAGAGGGAAGCCGTGGTAAATCTAACTTTAAACCTTCCCGAGGAGATGGGGGACAACTTGATTTGCCTCAGCGGAAAAGGAAGCAACGCTCAGGAGCTTCTCAAAAAGACGGAGCAGAGAGGAGAACTAAAGAAATCCCAGCTGTCCGATCTGGGCGAAATAATAACAGAGTTTGAGGCCTGCTTCGTGGACAGGCCAGGCAGGACTGATTTGACTGAACACGATATTGAGCTGACTTCAGACGTGCCAGTGCGATCAAGGTGCTACCGATTCTCTCCAAGACAAAGAGAAATTCTGGATAGGGAAGTAACTCGCATGCTGGAATTGGGAGTAATAAAACCCTCGGAAAGCGATTATGCTTCGCCTATGATCTTAGTAGAAGCTCCAGGTAAAGACCCTAGGCCTGTGGTAGGTATACCGAAATCTAAATTCTCTCACCAGGGATCAAGTGTATCCTATTCCGAATATTGAGGAGAGAGTAGAACAGGTCAGTAGAGCGGCATATGTGACTACGCTGGACCTTACTCGAGGATACTGGCAAGTACCGCTCACTGAACGCGCCAGCAGATACGCGGCTTTCGTCACTCCGACGGGCAGCTACCAGCCAACAATGATGAGTTTCGGGCTCAAAAATGCTCCATTTTGTTTTTCCCGACTCATGGATAGGGTTTTAAAGGGGTGTGAAACATTCGCAGTGCCTTATTTAGATGACATTGCGGTTTTTTCCGACTCATGGGCGGACCATATGGTACATCTAAGAGCTGTACTGAGCCTTTTGCGTCAAGCTGGACTAACTGTAAAGGCCGAGAAATGTTGCCTGGCAAGGGCGACCGTGGACTACTTGGGTCACAATGTAGGTCAAGGTTTCAGGAAACCCAGCGAGATTAAGATTTCTGCGGTAGCAGACTACCCGCGGCCGAGCACGAAGACGGAAATTCGGGCATTCTTGGGTCTGACGGGATACTACAATCACTACATCCCTAACTATTCAGCTTTGGCTAGCCCTCTGACCGACGCTCTCCGCAAGACAGAACCGACAAATGTAGTCTGGGACGAACAAAAGGAAGCCTCCTTCGTAAACCTGAAGGCTGTGCTGATTAGTCCTCCGGTATTGCGAGCTCCAGACTATGCCCGAGAATTCACGGTCCAGTGTGATGCCAGTGATCGAGGGTTAGGTGCTGTTCTCTGCCAGAGAGATGACGATGGTAATGAGCACCCCGTGCTCTACCTGAGCAGAAAACTGAGTTCTAGAGAGAGGGCTTATTGCGCGTCAGAGAAAGAGTGCGCTTGCATTGTATGGGCCATTCAAAAATTGCAGTGCTATCTTGGAGGGGCCAAATTCACCGTAGAGACGGACCAGTCCCCTGGCTTGGCTGCAAACTGCGACATCGAAGAACAGTCGCCTTCTTAGGTGGAGCTTGATTTTACAGCAGTACAATTTTGAAATAAGATACAAAAAGGGGAAGTTAAATGGGAATGCGGACGCGCTTAGCCGCTCTTTCTAAGCGGTCCGAGATGTTCCTCACCATGTATCCAAATTGATAATCAGGTTTTTTTTTTTTTTTTTTCCGTGCGCTTGCATATGTGTGACTATGTAAAGCAGCACGTTTGGTTTTCTAGGAATACGTGGGTCCTGAACGTCTTGAGAGTGGGCTTTTCTCGAACAACAATGGCAGTTTTCTTTTAACCTGGTCTCTTCAGACGGGAGCCGAGTGCTTGCTTCGACATGTGGTTGAGTTTCAGAGACAGCTCAAGCAATTTGGCCTACGACAATCAAGACAACGCGACAAGCAACAGCGAGCTTCAAGCGTTCACGTGCAGGCCATTAAGTCGTCTCTTCATGCAGCAGCTGCGACTGCTGCCCTCCGAGACTCTTCTGGCGGGGGAGGAGGCTGTTACGACCTTGCATCCGCATTTGCGCGCTCTATTGTTCGCCTGTGGGCATGGATAAGTGCTGTGGATATGTGCTGTTGGTACAAAGGCTCTAAGTGAGCCTGTTTCCATAAATCCTTTGTGTAAGCCTGTTTTGCCTTGTGAAAACCCTGCAAATGCCAAATTGACCCTGTCAAGAGAACCTCTGGAAAAACACAAAGAAACGTCCCCCTGCGGGAAATGCAGGAAGTGCTTTCTTTCTTTTGTTCACCCTTCCAGTCGAGAAGCCCTATCATCCAGTGAGGAATGCCTACTGTACAAAGGAGACGACAGAGTGACACGCCCGCTGACGTGCAGGACAAGAAAGGAGCATGACGCATACGGCCATTAAATGATTTCCCGGGAATGCAGGAAAGATTTGCAATTGTCGAAAACGGACAATGCTGGGAGCGTATGCGGCGCCCACGTGCACTTGGGTTTCTGAGAAGTAAATCCACTTGCCGGAACCAGCTGCCTATCGATTCTTGGCTGAAGAATAGAAATGTACCTCCTCGCCGTTCCCAAGCTTTTCCCGCCAACAAGTGACCAGGCTCAACGAAACAATGCCGGGCCAGTCAGTGCTTCAGACCATCAGTGCAGTGATGTGTTCGATTGGATGCCGATATCTGAGGGGCGTGCCCTGGATTTGGTTGGTCAGCATCTTCAGAGAGGGGCTGGACATAGGGGGTTTTAAGGACGCTGCAGAGCACGAAATGTCGCTCTGAGCCCTGGGTAAACGGCTCATCCAGTCGCTTCTCGCTATGAACTCTTAACGCTTGCCATTTTGCTGATGTACCCTTCTTTTTCGTGTAAATAATCTTGTAAATAAGTTTCTCAAAGTGCCATTAAACCTGCTTGTACATATTTCACCAACTTCGAAGATTCAATCCTACTTCAACCCCGAGTCTCTGCACGCTACCAAGTGAAGGCCGGGTCGACGTAGCCCCAGCGTCACGACAAGAGCAAATACAGAAGACAGAAAGAAACAATTGGCTGGGGCTAGCTTTGATTAAGCCTGGTAGGTTGCGAAATCAATACATCTTGGCTACGCCTTAGCACTGCTTGTGGTTCTGATCACTGTTGATTGAATATGTGGATACAGAGTCAGCTTCGCTGTTCACGGCATCCATCGTGCCCCAGTCTCGATTATTGTCAGTTGAGCAGGATTCACGAAAAGATCGACGTGCCCGCCTAGCTGCATCTTGGACACGCCGTCGAGCGAAACGCTCATCAAGCTGTTCATCTGTCTCCGTACTTTGCCGTTGCTTCCCAGCAGCAGCTAGGCTACGCGTCTTCTCTTGCGGTAGCATGGCGACTGTCTTGGCAGACGCGTCACCTACCTCTTTATTGTGACGTCAAAGCGAGCGCAGCGCCTCCAACAGAAGGTACGCAATGCCCCGCATCTTCACGCGTGGCTACCTGCTACCGCTAAGAAGACGACTTGACTTGCTAGCCCGTCTCTCGCTCCTGGTATGTCGTCAGAGGTCTAGCGCGCAGCGCCTCTAGCGGGAGGAGCGCAGCCCGCCGTGGCTACCGGCCGCCGCTACGTGACAGCCCGACTTGGTAGCTCGTCTCTCACTCTGGTATGACGTCAGATGTTATTCTAAGCGTCAAACGTGACTACCGGCTTCCGCTAGGCGAAAGGCCGTTCGTGAGCATAGTATTGCTTTCGCAATAAAAGAAGACGGAGAGTCGTTTACGGGATGCATGCCCCAGTAAACAGCCTGCTGCCAATAGCGGCGCGCCCTAGTGGCCGCCAGCTTTCCATAGAGACAGCGCGCCGACGCAGCACTTTTTCTGCCATGGCCTTGAAAACCGTGGCCTGCATAATTTGATCTCAGTGCTTATGACGAGCCATGGGGAATATTGGACACTAATGATGTACTGGAAGGCGTAATGAAAAAGCACTGTATCCTACAGCGTTCGTTGCGAAGTGGAACTCGCCGAAGTGGGGGTAAGGCTAACATAATATCATCTGTGGGTCTTCCAATGCCGTAAGCGAGACTAGTGCTGCCCTGTAATAAACTCTGGTGGGCTGACTTGCGTCCGCAAAACATTCAAGCAACACAATAACGTTACAAGCAGCAGTCGTGCTGGTGGGCTCTCTAACTATCATTGCCTGATGCGCTCCTCAGCGCTTGACGTAAATCAGAGGAGATACATTAAGATTATTTCTCAAAGATGAGAAGAATGAACTGCAGCATTATGGGAACAGACGAGATTGGCTGGAATCATTAGAGCCACTTTTCAGGGCATCCTGCGCGACCATGAAATGATAGTAGCATCTCTTGATACTGAGCTTTAAACATACAAGGATCATATGATGCCTTCGTGCTCGCTACAGTTACGGTGATAAGGCCGCATGGCGGGGGCTGCTTGTAACGATAACGTAGGAAGTTTTAAATGGTTCGCGGCAATATGAAATAATTTATTGTCCTGCCCCATACTGATCTCCTCTCAGTGTTTGCTCTATGTCTATGTGAACGTAGTTGAAACAAGAATTTCCTTACCTTTTTGCCAGGCGAGAGACTCGATAGGATGTCCACCATATGGGCACCTCAGAGTTATCTCGGTGCTGGATACGACTGTGAGATTGCGCATAGGTCGGACGAAGGGCGGTCCCTGCACGTCTAGCCTCGCTGAGTGCGACTCGGTCGCGATGTCGTTGCGAGCCACACAGCTGTACTCGCCGCTGTCTTCGACGCGGGCTTCAGAGATGTTTAGCACAGACAAGACTTCAGAGGAGCCTCTGTCGGCGCTGATCTTGAGCCGGTGCGAAGGGTAGAGGAAGTCGCCGTCAATAGCCCAGCTCACCTCAGGCGCTGGGCTACCACGCGCTCGGCACAGAAGCGACACCGGCTCTCCCTTCTTTACCGCCTGCGGCTCGAATGTCTCCACCAGCTTCGGAGATATATCTGCGTAACCAACGGAAGAGAAATGTTACTGCATGCAGGTGAAAATAATAATCAAATATAGAAGTCTTCCTAATGGATATATTAGTTCTATTTCAATAGGCCGCTTTTTATTTGCAAATCAGGTAGCAGTGCTCGCTAGGGCGTCTCGGGAGTATTTAATAAGGGCGAGTACAACCGACCGTCGGCCATTTTCTAGCTCCTGGCGCGAAAAGAGCAACGCAACACTGAACCTCGATCGCACTGGTACAAAGAACCATGAAACCTGCTGACTCTCGGAACAAAGACCAGGATTTGAGTTAGTTCAGTAATACAGCCCCTTATGAAACTTCTCCTGGACAGTTGCAGCCGTTTCGAGAAATCGATTGCATGGTGTTCTATCGAATACATTAAATAAATAGACACGTTTAAACAATGCTTTTTTTAGGCGTAATGAAAGTCGTTCGCCACACAAAGCAAGTACTTTTATTTGTAACGTAGGCATTCACCAACGTTTAACTTGACGCAGATTGCACTCTGAAAGCACTTGAGTAGAAGTATTCACACATTTCAGATAACAGCAATGCGATGGCAGAAAGGCTTTACAAAAAGACGTTTGTGCGCCTTTCTCCTCAGACGGAAATATCCGTCTTCTGAACGCGAACCAAACACAATTCCAAAGACATGCAACAAGGTCTGAGCACGTGCGTCGAATGTCGGTCATATACTACTGCATTATAGGCCCGCCTCCAGCACACACCAAAACAAGACAAATTAACTACAAATAAAAGAAGATCAAACTCAACTCAGCTTCCAAAAGTGACTACATGGTGCAGCGTAATAGTAAATATTTTAAGAAGTGTCTGAGCGTACAGTTACAGCACGAACTTGAAAATACGCAGCCATAGGAGAAATTTTAACGGAGCGATCATGTTGCCCTAAAGCAGAAAAAAAGCATGACGTCGTTAATGAGGTCACATGAAAATGCGTGTGCGCGTTTTCAGCGGTATTCCTGCGTAATGTCAGGCAGCAGTGTGAGTGTGGTGCAAAATGGAAAAGTAGAATGAGCGGTAATCACTATTCAATATTTACGCTATACAGTACTATACACAAGAATGCTTTGTGAAGACAGGATGTCTATTCATCACTCCTGTCTCCACTCCCCCCCCCCTCCCCACTTTATTTCGAACTAGGTACAACAGGGAAGTAAGGGAAAATAGGTGCATCTACTTCGTCCGGCAGGTAGCTCTGCCTACCATCTCCCTTTTCGTCTCTGTGGCCCACGTGTACCAGGTCTTAAATACCGCCACATTAGCAACACACAGAGGAGAACACGACAAAGAGGCGACGATGCAAGCATACGGCCGGGATCCTGTTTGGAGGCCTAGCTGTCAAGGGGACGTCATTGCAATTGCGTTGATCGCCTGCTGGTCAGCGACTCTGTCAAAAAAGCCAGTTTTTATTGCCTACAGAATAAAGCATTGACTTGATGGCTTTACCTTGGTTCGTATTTTTCGTCTCGGTCACAGCTATAGTCGAAGCTGCGATTAATAGAGGCTACCTTGACACTGAGAACTTCTAAGTTGTCTTATATGAACATTGTCTATAATACAGTGGTGTTCTAATCAATGGCCGAGGCTCTATTTTTCGGGAGGCAGAATAAGTCAGCAGGATTTTAAATTTTATGTACATTTAATATAGACACAGCGAAACACTGAAATGCCATCATTAGCCTTAAACGCGAGAAGAGGCTGAACGTCGCCTCTGTACTGCTAAACACGACAGTTGGAGGGCTGCAGTTCGCAATTACTGGCTTAAGGTAATTTAATATGAGTGGCAGGAAGCATCGAAAGTCGCCCCATATAATGCGAAAACGCCATCCGAAGATTTTCTCCTCAAAGGAGTCTCATAGCTATCCCTATAGACGATACCCTGTATCACGTAGAGGGCCGTCTGCTTCTTTGCAGGCTTCTACTCATCTGACCTATATAAGATCATTACTGGTAATGTTCTAAAGTGCTTTAACTATAATCAATTAAGCATGGCTTTAAAAAGCACGTTCTGTCGCCCACCAGCCGAGAATGCTGATGGAGATTTTGCAGTATGCTCCCAAATATATCAAACAAAAATAGCACAGGGACAGAAGAGGGAAAACAAGGACACACATGAACGCTTGTGTGTGTCCTTGCTTGTCCTTGTTCTGTCCCTGGTCTACTTTTTTTTTTTTACACGCTTTTGCAAAAATAAAAACTTATACCTAGAGGTAACAGCGGTCTAGGGCTTTCATAATTGATCAAGAGTTGATAAGGCAGTTTGTGGTTTGTAACGGCTAATGCGCGGGAACAGTCGCGTGTGTTTGCTCATAAGGAAAAATTGTACTTCTGGTTGTAGTAAATTAGGGATGCACAGCCCTGAAGACAGCAGCAACGGAGAAAGCCATCATCATGATAGCCGCAGTTGCTTATGCGCCATAAAACTCCATATAACTAACTAACCATCATAACCTCCTTTCTCGACACACATTCCGACACACATTCCTCGCTTTTGCATAGAATTACGATAAATCAGATCTTTGTTTTTTTACACCTCCAATTAGTCGGCGTTTCTCACTCATTGAGGCGAATTCTATTATTTTACGGTCAAACTTCGTCTTTCAAGGCATTGAGTGCGCGATGGCCACAAAATACATTTTGCGATATTATAAAAGAAAAAATGCAACATATTGGCACATATCATTCGGCAACGCCATAAGTAGGCGACACTTGTAGCCATATTGAGCGCATTTGCTCTCAAGCTTGGCCTCGCAGTAACGACAAATGGAGCAGCCAAGATTCATGAAGAGAAAAAGAAAGCAGAAAGAAGCAATTCAGAAATGCGACGGCAGCGAAGCAAGGAAACACGCCGACAAGAGTCGCCTCGCCTGGCTGCCGGGCTCTTCCATGGCATATCGATTACCGGCCGTCGTCATAGTAAGCTGCGGAAGAAAGGACAGCGCTTCGTTTGTGTCTCTACCGCCGCAGCCAGTGGTGCCTTTCTTTTTAACGTTCTCTGAAGAGAGGAGTCCCATCAGCCCGACCTTCTTCTTAAATCCGTGGGCTAATGGTGACGTTCATGGAAATTCAGCAGGCCGTGGCGCCCTCCGTTGTCCGTCAAAGGGAGCGCGCTCTTTCCGTCTTTAGGTCTTGATGGGAGGTTCTTGCGGTTCAGAATAATACAGGCTTCATCATAACATCCTTTTTGTCCATTTTGTTTCAGTCTTCCGCACTAGTAGTTTCTTTTGGTTCAACCGAGCGTGACAGGCTTCTTATGTTACGAGAAAAGGAAGCAGGCGCACATAGAATTATATGGTCTCTGATCTGGGCATCCAGGGTTCCTTTTCATGGGATTGTAAAACTTAACTGCGTGACGGCTCCTTCAACATATTAAGGATGTGTGGCATTCTGTTATGAAGCACAAATTACATTCTAGACGTTGGTAGAATGATGATGCAAATAAATATTGGCCTTATGTTAACGCATGACATGGTAAATACATCTGTGCTGTTCGCTTATGAAATGTCTTTCGAAAAGAAGTCAAAACACAGATATCCCACCACAACGTAAACGGCACAGCAAGAATACAACAAAAGACAGCTTTAAACTTCACTAGGAGTAGTTATTTTGAATCCTAAATTACCAATTTCGTTGTGTTCCCAAATTGTTTCATTAACAAATAATGAATGCTAAGGCCGCTTTTTTGTATATATGACCATACATTAAAGCGTATACTAAAGGGGCAATGTACCACTTAAACTTTTAGCTATTTGATTGCAAGGCCAATCGACTGGCCATGCCACGGTATAGCTGGAATCAATCCAGGAAAGCCCTACATAGAACAATAAAAACACTAGCCCACGAAACATTACCTTTGTGAAATCAACAAATACAGATTTTAGCACTCTTCACCTAATCATGGTTCTCGGGGCTTGCGCAGCTGCTGTTAGCATTACGAAAAAGCGATAGCTACATTAAGTATTAATAAAACAAATGGAGGTCAGATTTTCGTGGTTCTATGATGAGAGATTGAGAACCAGTGCAGAAAAATTCATGCGAGGCAGGTGTCCCGGAGACCGGCTTAGCAGAGGATGGACGGGACATTAATAACGAAGGAACTCACAACGGAGCCCTGAAGGCAAGCCTTCACGAGCCTAGTCCCATTCTTCAGGTTTTGCAAGGCTTATTTTTTTTCTCCTTCTCATAAATATTATTCAGCCTAGGGCTGAATATTTCACGCCTGCTCCGAAAACATGTTTGTCTCTTCTTTCTCACAAATGTGTTGGCTTTCATCTGGGAGCTTGGAAGCAAACGAGAAGACACAAGGGTAGGTGTCCATCTGAGTGGTATGAAAAGCACTTCAAAAATAAAAAGCAATACCAAGTCAACCAGAGGAAGACCGCATCCAACAGTAAGAATTTTGAGCGCTTGTGAAAAGCCTTGAAATCAAATTGTGTTCTTGAGAAAACCGTTCGCGCCTATATTCAGACATCCCGAGTTAACAATGTCACAATATTCTGTAGCAGGGTGCGCACCCAATTGAAAAAATGCAAATGTCTTCAAAATGTACGTATATGCAGTGGAACGTCACTAACATTTCCGCTTGCACTTGTATTGACTCACGCATGACCAGGCATTTTCGGCTGCCCGTACTCTTTTGAGTGACTGATTATATTTCATGAGCTTCTGAAAAAGTTCGCACTTTGAATACTTTCTGCTTCCAGGGTACCATAATTCCACGCATATATATGTATATTTGTGATTTATATCGACGGCTGGCCACTTTATCTGTTTGCGATAAGCATGTTTCACAGGAGCGAAATTTTGGATTATTTTTATAAGTGGAGGATGCACTTTGTCCGTAAAGAAATGTTTTTCTTAGAGTTTGGGATGGCTAAAAACAGTTTCTTTGTAAGTTCGGTATAGGACAATAGGTTTTAGGAAATGTAATTTTAGCAAATGTAAAGAGCTAGAACAGTATGCGCAGCGATGTTGGTTGCGATATAACACTAAATTAAAGCTCCATCCAGGGTGCGGGCTCTCTTACTCAATAACGACTACACTGCAGCGATTATTTGATCTGTGATCCTGGCATTCTGTTTTATGTGGCTCGGTATAATGAAGTCTACTGCGGTGGCTGCATAATTTTCTCCGTGCAAATGTTCCTTTTTAGGTGCCATCACATGGAATCACGTAAATATTAGTTTGTTTCGATTATGATTTGATTTTAGGGGTTAATATCCCAAAGCAACTCAGGCTACGAGGGACGCCGTAATGCAAGGCGCGTGTTATTTAAATTACCTGTGATTCTTTAACGTGCACTAGCTTCCCACAGACACCGGCGCATTCTTTGCCGCCTCCGTCATAAAACTGCTGTAGTCGAGCACTCTATCACTGAGACAGTGCGCCGGGTTTATGAATATTAGCTCCTAGATGTATATCACACCTTAAACTAAAAAATCCGTTCATAAAAGCACTGAAGATTTAAAAGCACCGAAGCTGCCAGGAATTTGTTTGATAAATAAGATGAAATAGTTCGTCCCTTATTTTAAGTGGCGACACTGTGGCGACACTGGCGGCGACACTGTGTGTCTGGTCCCATAAAATGTTGTGTTTTGTGCCCCATACAGCAATAGCCCTCAAAAACTGCTTAAAACAGGGCTTCACGTTTCCCCATGTTCCTATCACTAGGATGAAAGTGCGAAAATAAAACACCTCAGTCTCTGTGGTCCCTTACTGCCCCATTTTTATGTCCTAAAAAAACCTTACTTATTTTGTACAGCGAATAACTATGGGTTCCAAGAACGCCTTCTTTTCAAGTCACGTGACAAATCCTGATAACTAATTACTGGTTTCTATGCAGCCAACGGAGAACCAATGACCAGGGACTAAATCAGTCTTCGTCTACTATGAGATCTTTTCATTACTCACTACGTGTCAATTAGGAGACATGCCGTAAGCGTCATCAAATTGTCAACATTTTGGAATCTAGAAAGGTTATTCGTTTTGCAAAACCTGCGCTAAACGTGAACAGAGCAATATGTATCAGACAGCGCACTTCATTCAATACTGATTTTTTTATACCTACTCACAATCTTATTCCTCCTTTACTGTCCAAGGTACGGTGGAGCTGTTAAAAAACACCACGGGAGGGACATAACACATAAAAAGGTTTTGTGATGGGACACACGGTATTTAACTTCCTTAAGCGACGCCTGAAATGGGTGGGGCCACTTAGGTAAAGATTCAAGATAAGTTTATCAACTGCTACGCCGTGGTTCAGCCGGCCGGAGGCTGGCAGCTCTTGTGCTCACCGTCAAGTCGGAGTCTGGCAGAGGCTTGACACGAGTCACGGTCGTTTGAGGCGAAACACTGGTACATGCCGGCGTCCTCCCGGCGCACGGTCTGAATTCGGAGCCTGTCCTCGGCCACCAACTCTATACGGCCGTCCGGAAGCAGCTGTACTCCGTCCTTGCGCCACGTGATGCGGTGCACGGGCTGCCCATCCACGCTGCAGTTGAACTCGGCCGACATGCCAATGGCCACGGTCTGCAGCTTGGGCTCCAGGTTAGCGCTAAGGGATACTGGGAATAAAAAGGCAACATATACCAATTCGCGAATCATGTCATTCAAATCTTGTGAGAGAGAGCATATAATCGAAACGCTAACGCTGTAAAAGGTTGGCCTGCCTTGTGGGGTTTTACGCGTAAAAGTTACTAAGCATATGAGAGAGGCCGAATGTGGTGGAGGGCTCTGGAAATTTCTTCAACTTTCGGTTCTTTAACGTGCACTGACATCATGCAGCACCCGGCCCCTTTCTTCCCAGCTCCATCGAAAATCTGCCGCCGCCGACAGGATTCGATCCCGCGTCCTTGGGTTAAGCAGTCGAGCGCCCTAGCCAGTAAGTCACCGCGGCGGGCGGCAGTAATTGAATGAACATTATTTGAATTCGAACAGCTCGCAATCACGAATTCCTTGTCGTGTTAAAGTTTCATATTTCAGTACATTTCTATTTCTATAGCCCACAAAGTCCTTTCAGGCGTGCTACATCTTTGAAACTTCTACATTGCGGTCATCTTTAACTGTCCTATGTGTATAGCTTATGGGCGATATCTTTGTCTTTATTTTCTTACAATACTATGGAAGCTACGTGTGCATATTGTTTAAGAGCGTTAGCTCTCACTACTTACGTCTGCTAGTTTCTCGTCAGCTTCTACCTCGCTCTCAGATTCAAGATGGCGGCCAAGTAACGTGATCATAGTCATAGTATCGCAAATAATTTCTTAGCTATCGCGTACAACTCGTGCAGTGGATTCCTACTCCTGGTCCACCATATGTGAAGTCATGAATCCCCAAGGCCACATGACCTAGCCCTCATCCCCCCATCGCCACCGTTGCAGTACCCGCTATAATATCAACCGGGCTTTCACACTCCACCAGGGAATGGGTGTTTGTGTCGCCCTTAAAAATCACCATTTATGTCATAATTCTGGCCCACCCATTTTAACTACGGGGTTTTAAGTAGTGCCAGACGAATAGCCATCATATAGCGCACAAGACTGGTTTTCGAGCTAAATTATAACATTTGAGAAAGATTCGCACAGACGTAGTTTGCTTCTTTCAACTGTGATGGGGTCCGAACGTCGGGGCAGTGGCAAGCTAATTAGTGGTCATTTACAGATGCGAATGGTGCCAAACAAATCGTTTCTTCGTAATATACACGTTGGTACCATAATTGAGGAGCTAGGAATAAAGTCTGTAAACCTAGAGCTAACGCACCTAATCCTACGCCTGCGGCGGTGAAGAGCTTTTTTATTATGAAGTATTACAGTTAAAAAAGACACAGTGACCGCGTGCATTCGGCGCTCTATACAGCCACGACGACGAGATGGTCGCTTAGTAGAGCAAATCATGTTTTGAAACGGAACTGGTGATACCAATAAATAAAGGCGCAGTGATTATGCTCTTAGCCTAGGTTCAAAGAAGAGCACGTTATAAACACATAAAGGGCCGAATGTACGGTTAGCATAGCACATGTGTACACTTGAAGAAAGCGGTATGTCGTGAAGAAAGAGAGAATGCATTTGACATTTCAGCTGCTGGACACTGCTTTGGCGGAGGAAACACTATACCTATATATGTATATCTGTAAAATAACATAATATCAACGGCTGAAATAGAATTAATAAATGTTCTGCACTTCTCACGGTGGCTTGATTTTTATATTTATTATAACTATTCCCGCGTTTTAATTACATTAGTTTGCTTAGTATCTTGCAAGCTTTTCGCTTCTGGCACTCTTGCAGCCACAGAAAGCATAAGGGAGTCTTTGCACAGTTTGCATTCTTCGTGTGCGGACGCATTTCACATGACACAGAAGGAAAAAGGCGCTTTCGACGCCCGCCTTTACCAGTGAGGGAGACGCTGGTGAGGGTTCCTAAGGTTACGTTAAAAACATCATCGCTCCCCAGGAAAGTAATCGATTGAACAGCCATCGCTGGAGCGCTGTTAGTGAGAACACTGGATGCGAATTTGGGAGGTTGTGAAGTCGAATCCAACTAGTAGCATTTGCTTTCTTTCGTCTGCTTTTTTATTTAGTTCGCGTTTTTTTAAACTCGAGAACAGGTCAAGCTCTGTAAGCGGCGGCACCAGTTCAAAGCAGGCGAAAGAAAAAAAAAAGGCGCCCATGTAATGTGTGATGGCAGTGCACTTTTGAACCTGCAAATGGCCTAAAGGCCGACCCACGTGAAGCTATTTTCCCGCGGCAAACGTGGCGGCCGCTCATCGCCGATCAAGCCGGGCCAGATCATTTTCGCCGGTGGCTGGGCTAACGGCCGCTCCTGAGCGCGACAACCGTAAGATGGCAGCACTTGGTGCCGCTCAGCGCCGGCTGCAGCTCCGAGTTGTTTGCGTCGATGATACGAAAAACTTCAGAAAAATGTGCTAAATTTTGTTGTTCCAATACGTAATAAATCGAATATCAAAACTCAATCCTTCTTGAGGATCGCTGAGCCGTGCCGAGTCGCTGGTAAAGAAGCTGCGATGCCAGGAAGTTTCTGCTGACAGCCTGCTGCCGCCATTGCAGTGCGGCTGCTCCGGTCCGCTTGCACGCCACCTCAGCTAAAGAGTGCATTCTAAATGAATCATATTTTGCTTTTATTATTACAGAATGTGATCGAGAGTTGGGAAGTTCTATTTCTATAGCACGAAAGAATTTCATAGCACTATTTCGTGGGCCATCGATGCGAAACAAAAAAGGTCTATCGATGACTAGGGAGCAGCGCATGACTAGAGCACTGTCGTCCCCCGCGCTAGCGGGCGGCATCGCTCTGGTAAGGTTGCGTCATAAGGTGCTCTAAGCGTTGCGATTTTGCCTGTTTTGATAATGCAGCTGTAGCGAGACCTTTCTCGACGTTCTGCTCAACAACACTCGCTCAAACCGCTGCAAAAAGACGCATATGCAGTACGCTGTTGCTGCGGCGTCGGCCGTACTCGAAGGTTGTATACAAGCGCTGTTGGGCTAAATTTTAGACGTTGCTTACTTTATGTGTTGCTCTTTAATTGCCATTTAGTATGAAAAGTCCCTTGTTGAAGCGGACCAGATCGTGCGTTTTCTCACTCGGTCGCCGACACCGCCAGTCACCAGTTTTTCACTGCATGTGGTACGGCATCGTCGGCGTTCCGTTGAGCCGCATGAAGTTCGCAGAGAAAGTTCGCTCCGTGAGCGTAGTCCTTAATTTTCTGACATTGTGGTGTCCCTGATATGTGGAATCATTTTGATATGTTAAATTTAATAAAACAAACGAGCAGCTAATACTTAATACTTCTATAAAGAAATCTCTGACTTGGGTAATTTACAGGATAATACAAAATTAAAGTGCCATAACATGTAAAGTACTCGTATTTTGCAGAGGGACAGTTTAATACCGAGTGAGGCCTAGTAATGCGGGGTGAAAAATGCTGTCGTGTGCATGATTTCGAGCTAATAGAAATGAAGTATGTATAAGGATTGCTACATGTCAGGCAGTAAGCGTGAAATGTGGTCTGCGAATATAATCATGAAGCTGTAAGGCACCTAACATTTAGTACAGCCTGCAACATGCTCGCAGTGATATTGGAACGCAAGTGGCCCAACAGGCGGAACGAAAACTCAAATACATAAAAACTCGTCAGCTATTTGCATACACTGAGTTTTTTTTTGTTTCTTTTCCGTACATTTTTGAGCTTATATTATGCTTCCTTTTCAATTAGGTGTTTTTTTTGTAAGGACGATGCAGGTCAATAAGACCAACATAGCGTTTCTCTTTCAGTAAACGTAATCTAACAGTCTCTTTTATTCTACAAAGTTACATACTAAGCGCTTTGAATCCTGTCTCCGAATTGCATCGTTTACTATCATTGCGTTGTTAAAAATAAATATCAAAAATTGCCCTAGCCGCGAAACCTTTGCGTGCTGAAACTTTCAGTAAAAACGCAAACGAATATTTGGTATACTTCGTGTTAAGAAAAAAGCTGAACGTAATAGTTTTCCCACTTTGAAGGGGTAAGGAATTTGACCTATATATAATAAATTGGCTTCAATACCAACTTTCACAACACTGTCAACATGACCATTGCTTTAAGTCATTTTGGCCTGCCCCTGGAATTGCAGTAATAAAATATAGGCAGAAACAACGATCTATATCACCAAGGACCGCTACCGTGGAACATAGAAAATCCATTAGGCACGTCGTTTAAGAGACTACAATCGCGCTAGCAACAGCCGCGTCGACAGTCTTTCCAGGAGCGCTCGTTCCCAGCAAAAGAGGTAAGACCCTGTGTTTCGTGCTTTAGTCCATTCGTGGGGGCTCACGACAGTGAATTTCTTCGCTTAGAGTTACCGATGGAAGACACGAAAAGGTCGAAGTAAACACGATGTATATAAGTATTTTCACTATTTCGCAATTTGTATTCTTCTAGGTATAAGTGAACGTGAAATAAAATGATGAGCAACAAAATGGAGTTTTATTTTCATGCAAATATATTGAATAAGCCTAGCAGAGGATAGCAAGCAGTTAAGGTGGGCAGGGAGATAAAGGAGTTCAAAGGAATCATGTGTATGCAGCGGTCACAGGACTGGGTTAATAGAAGTGATTTGAGAGGAAGTTGCCCCTCTTTGGGCATAGTTAGGTTGATGATGATGATGATAAATGTATTTATTATGCAAAATAGATTCACAAAAGAAACTACCTGACAAAAAAGCTCCCTCTGTATAAAAAGAGAGACAACAAGCCATATAAAATGAGGGCTTTCTATATAACAAAATTTGTAACGACCCCTTTTCGGTTATGATAAAAGAATAGGTAATATTCTAGCCACCTATAATCCTTTTATTTATTGGAATCATAAAAATACTACGACGCTCAAGTTTCGCTGTAAGGCATTGCCTTATAGAGCTTTTAGCGTCGCCCTTCTTATCTAAGATTTGTTCTCTAATTAGGCTTTTTGGAAAGAGATGCAGTGTATGGTTCACTTCTCACTGCAGACCTACACTTAAATTTAACGTCATACACTTGGGCGTGCATATTAAGTCGGCTTGAATCGCTGTTGCAAAGTAGCCTCTAGCAGTAGGATATGTTACCTCCTTAAACTCTGTGCAAAGAATGGTCGCTTCATAGTTTGATAGAAAATCATGTTCATATTTTTCTTACTTGTCTTTTGCGACACGTTTGTAAGTTTGCCAAGTTCTTTCCAGGTGCAGGTACGGCGATGCCTTTTGAACAAAACGAGCGGTGTACGTTTTCCCGTTACGCATTTATTATGGGTGACCGGTTTTAATGTGTAGAAAGCTTTCCTTCGGAGTTCGACCCCTCTGAGATGAAAGATTAAAAAACACTATTGTTCATACCCATCGCGCACAAATGAAACATCTTGCGCCGCGCCGTCTTTTCGCCGCAGCTTTTCCTTGATACAGTGAAATAAAATATCACATTTTGCTCGCAATCGTATACAGCACTCTCGGAGAAATGCATGCACGTAATGTCGGGAACCATGTATCTGCCAAATTAATCACATTGCCCCGCTTCACTGAATCTTTAATGATAACAGAAAGAGAGAAAGGAATATGCTAGAAAAAAAAAAACTCAAAAAGTTGTGAAAATTTTAATTTTGTTTCACACGTCATTCAGCGACTTATAATAAGCCTGCAACGAAGACTTGTTAGCAACATATCAAAGTGCGTAGGCTGCATGTTTCTTCTTTCCAGAAAAACAAACACAAGGATATAAAACAGGAGAATATACAAACCCATTCGATACTATAGGCTCCCAGAAGGGCGCCGGTTATTGACGCATGCATAGCAGGGATGCCTCAGGCGACGACCCACCTTCGACCGAGAGCAGGGTTTCGATTTTCTGCTCTCCCACGGTGTTCCTGGCGACACACACGTAGCGACCTCCGTCTTGCACATTGACGCCGCGAATGCTGAGCACGCCGTTCGAAGACTGCAGGCGATCCGATTCGGACACCGAGAAGCGCCTGCCTGCGCGGTCCTCCCGGTACCAGCTGCGTGGACAAAGTGGGCAGGCTCCGAATTGGTCTCACGAACATGACAGGCTGCGACATTTTTAGTAGTCAGCCTAAGCTATCCTTAACTGCAGTTATCGTTGAATGTATAATTATGGGGGTCTTTTACGCCTGCTCACTGAGCGCAGCCTCAGAAGATTTTCTTCTGTTCAGGGAGTGTAGGCTTTGATTTGACGACCAGTTACAATTGTCCTTTCTTGCAAGGCACTTTTAGAGGCAAGCTGGCTAGGAGGAACAGTTAGCAAAGTAATGCAGTTGAAAACAAAAAAAACTTTGAAAAAAGATATGCAAAGTCACACTCAAGGCTCTTTATGGTCATATCCGAGCCTTGTGAACTCATGCCTAAATGTTATGTGCTCTTTGAACTCTCATGCACCTACTTATAGTTGGTTGCTCACTTTGCAGTAAATAATAGGCAGCAAACGAACAGGACATCACTACATGCCAAACCTCTGGTAATAATAGCTTGAAAAGGTTGTTTGCTGGGATAGTTGGTATAGCATCATAACTTTTTGAAGCGCTGAGGAAGACGTACTTGAGAGAAGTGGATGGGAGAAACGCTGCTTGCAGCAGTTATATGTAGCGTTTGTCCCGCCCACTTGTCTCGTGTATGTCTGCCTGGACAAACTGGATTCCAAGGGAAGGAGAGCGTAGCAAGGGGCGGCAGAAAGTTAGGTGGGCGGATGAGATTAAGAAGTTCGCAGGGTTCAAGTGGATGCAGCTAGCACAGAACCGGGTTAAGTGGAGAAATATGGGAGAGGCCTTCGCCCTGCAGTGGGTATATTCAGGCTGATGATGATGATGTCTGCCACTGCGCTTTCAAATGTTATGGTATTATTAATGTTTTAGTGGAGTGCACTGCATGTGACAAAGCCTAACCGGCACAGATTTCCGGCGGAATTTGTAATTAGTTCACTGAGAGCCCTGAACACTGGCATGAATGCTTGGTAGGCTCTGAATCTGTGCTCTACGAACTCGAGTGCGTTCAGTGCCAATGCCGATTCCGTCATCTTAACTTTCAGACGTTCACATATATTACAGATTGATCCTAATTTACAGCAACGGCTATTCAGGCGCAGCTTAATTTTCATATGCGCTTCATTATCACATGATACTGTGGGCATATTTTATCACATTAACACTTTCTCACAAAACGTCCACTTGCGCATGCATTTTCTACTCACGTGTAGTGCGGTGGCGGGTATCCTTGCGCCACGCAGGGTAGGTCGACGTGGCTTCCAACAGTTGTCCTAATCTCGGGAAAGTTGAGGGTTACCTTCACTTGTGTCATTGCGTGCGCATCTGCAGAGAAGAAATGAACTGTGATACGCGACAGAAACAGCAGTCTACTGTACCAACCTCCTCAAATGTTCCAAGTTTATATTATCGCATTGCATCCTGTCAAGGAGGAGAGCTCAAACAAAAAACTCAATCGGAATGTCACTCGCGAGAAATATTTATGGAATTTTCACTTTTTGTTGCTATACTGAAAACAAAAAACTAAAACGTTTCATTAATTTGAGGGAAGTGAATATTCGCTAAATGGTAAGGTAACAACGATTCGTTTTATTTAAATCACTAAGGTAAAATTGTGTTATGAAGCCAACAACAAGGCTCGTCCAATAATTTCAGTTCAGTACTTCAAAACTGTTAATTAAAATGAAACTGGTAACCAGCAAATATTCCCTTATATGTAGATTCAGCATTATTATGCACACGGACATGAAAGCTACGCAAGTCGCACGCTTCAAGCGGTCGTTGCAAAAGTTTTGTGTGGAAGGTGGAGCTAGTTAAGAGATTCCAGCAATGGAAGATCGTGCCAAATAATAAGGAATTGTGAGTGCCTTTGCCTAGCATTGAGAATAAAGTGTTTTCCTGAGAAAAAACTCACCGCAATATAAGCACATTAATAGACAGCAACCTTCTGTAACACAATGTGGCCCACGCCTAAAGACGCATACCCGTGCTGCAAGAGATCGCTTCACCTAATACCTTAATTAAACTCATTGACGGGCGTGAGACAGAGGACGTAAAATCTCGCCTTACTTCCATCGTTTACGAACGCTTCCTCCTGGTCGTACTGGAAACTCACACAAAATGGTTCCAGTGCCTTGCCGCGGATATCAACTGCGTAACTACCTCCAGGGTGCATAATATACACCGATACATCACCTACAGCATTGCAGGGAGTTACCACAGTGTACAGTCCCTCCCGTCTTCATCTTAACTCTAGCGCAACATACTAGTATAGCGCGGATACGTGTACCATCAATTGCCTTGGAGCTTCAGGCGATACCCAATACAATTGCTTCCCTTTCAGTCAGACTCAAATCCATTTGGTTCATATTTACAATGACTGCCCAGCCGCCCTCGAGCCGCTTAAGGCTGTTCGGCGCTCATTCCCAATTACACAATCCACTCGGCAGGTCTGCGAAAATACCCCTGTCATGTGCGTAAGCATTGCACTCACGGCCATGCTCACGACCTACATAATATCCACATGACTACAACGACATACGATGACACATCAGACATCAGGCCATCTTTACCTCTTCCCAGAAATACGTTCCCCTCCCATGTTTCCGAGAAAGAAGCTTTGCGCCAGCGAAAACGTGCTCTACCTTGTAATTCATACCCTCTCCCCCGTAATCTCAGACGACAAAAAAAGCTATCTATGCGCCGGATTCGGGCAGGAGTGGCGCTGACCACTTCTGCGCGTCATCGGTAGCGTGAGGAATGGCATCAAGAAGCGGCAAATGCCCGCATTGTGGTGCCTTCCCGGAGCTGTGCGATATGAAACCAGCTGTAAAGCTGCCCAGCTAAGCATCCCTAAAACAGTGTTAACTAATGAAAGCAGGCCTGCGGTATGATCTTGCATGTGAATACCTCAAGTGGACACAAGATAATCAGTTTATCAGAAGCGAAATTTTAAAACGCCAGTTTACAATCCTTCTTTCTTCTGCTTCCCCTTCCCTTTTTAAGCATGCCTGAGGGTACACGTCTCGAATGAAAAAAAAAAGAAAGAAGAAATCGAAGAAACTACAAAGCGACGTCAAAACTACGAGACAATATTCTGTAGTACTGAAATGCCGTCCTACGTTTGCGCTGTTCTGTAGTATTTTTTTCGTAGTTTGTAATTATGCAATACTTTCTGTTGTAAATACAAAAATCCCGATCTTACTTCTGAAACGTCTGTTGTCACAAGAGGTGCGCACTGTCCAAACAGCCGAGAAATTCTTTTAAGACAGAAGAAAATGCTCGTAGGTTTTGTCGGCTGGACGGCTTTCCTCGATTTACGCTGCTTTCACTTATCCTTTTGCCGCATTGAGTGAGTTTCCTTTAATCAGCGGCAGTACAACAGAGAAAGCAGCCCCGTCGCTATCATAAGTACTTCTTTTGTCTTTACTTTCTGCATCCATTCCAAGAAATGATGGCATGTCAGAAGAATGTGCGTACAAAAAGGAGGCAATTTCAGCTCAGTAGTGTGCGTTGCAAGCACACGTGAGGTCGTACACCTTGAAAGGGCGAGAGAACCGACCAAAGGCAACTGTACCCAAAGCACGTCTTCCTAGGCTGCAAATGCATGCGAACAGCGCCCATCAAATCATTGAATTCGCCGGTTCGTTGATCCGCCAGTTCGCCGAAGGCAATGCAGCAATGCCGACTCCAAGACGGGCTCAAAATGAGATTTTTGTCAAGGTTGACGCCCTAGTCTCAGACCAGAGTACAGGCTTTTAGGCGGTGCAACTATGTATTCTCAACTTTATGCCTGCATTCTTTTACAAATATCAAAAATGGTATTATAAATTAGGCTCATTTTCACAACTCTCGCTTTATTTAAGTTGAACGTCATGCTTCTCGCCAAAATATCCTTATTATTTGTTTCCTGCTGCTCCATGTGACCCGTTCTTCATGATACCATAGAATGTTTGAATGTAGAATTTTTGAATGGTTTATTTAAACGCAAGCGAAGATTCATGTGGTGCGGAAAAGAAAAAGAGAAATGATGGTACCCACATTTATTTGGGTGTCCTGTGAGCCTCTTACAATCGACTTGATCCGAAATTGGCAACTAATTTTACTACGGCCATTTTTGTAGTGTCTTCCAAATTACCTAGGCCACGACCTACCCGTTCTCCGCTTACACATTATTTGCGCTCAGTAGGCTAGGGGTGTTAACGTGGCCTTTTTTTCTTGCCCAAACACTAAAAAGATACGTTTCATTTGCCTTCTTGTGCACGCAGATCACATAAATCTTGAGTCGCTCCTGTCTGTCAGCAGCACTTGCATCCCAGTTGGCCCTCCAGCATGCGCTCGATACCTTTACATCTCGTCAATGAGCCTACAATGGGACTAAATCTGTCATGCACTAAATCATGTTTCATTCGAATACTAAAAAAATTTTGTTTCCGGAAAGTGGCAATTTAAATTTAGCAGTTGATAATTCTCTCAATACTCAATAAAAAAGCGTTCATATTGTCCCGTTTTATGCATCTGGAACTGCTACAACGTTGATGAATGCGGCATTTCATCAGCTCAAAATACGGTCGGTCTGATTCGGCGCATAGCAGTGCGCTCTTTCAGCGGTCTTCGTGACACTAACTACTGCTTGTGCGCTCAATCCTTTAGCTGGGGACAGTATACAAGGCCCTATTTCCTTCGCCTCACCAGTCGACAGTGAGACTCCGAAGCAATCAATCGTGATTCTTTACTGACAAATTATTTCTCTAGTCTTCCATCCTTACACGTCCATGAAGAGCGCTCTCAACTTAATGTATTCATTTAACTCTTCAACAAGCATGAGAAATCAGGGCACGAAAGAAATCTCTTCGCCTTCATCGTTTGAAAGCGTTTTCTTTGTAATAATACTGTCGACTCGCAGGCTATCGCTCCGCTGCTTCACCAGAGGTATAGGCCACGCACCAACTTCTCCAATGCACAATATTCACGGAGGCATTCCACGCCGCATAGAATGCAGTTACCGATGTCTACACACCTATCATCGTTACCTTACCTATCGCGTGTAATATCTCTCGTATACATGTTAGCCTCTGACTAGCAAGCTCCAAGTAATCCAGAATACGATTTATGCTCTTCCCATATTCAATATAGTTTTCATCTACGCTGACCTTTTCGCCCCTCTTAAAAATCTGATGCGCAAAAATTAACACACTTTCTGAGAAAGTTTTTATCACAGCATTATCACATAAGAATCCATATATACACAGAACATCCCTCGACAGAGTACTCATTTTTCGTAATTAATTTTTGAGAACACGCACATTGGCTTTCTCTGGCTGTCGGACATATTGTTTGAGCTCAAGAGTAATATCAGGAGCAAGATGGTGACACTCAATCGAAGACTATAGCATTGCAAAAGTAATTTCGCAAAGAAATCTTAATATTTTCAGCAGCTGTGTAACAGTGATCCAAGAACAGACCCCATTGTTTTGATGAAAATTATTAGTTACTCATTCTGAGTGGAATGTGCCACTCATCCGAACCGTAACTATTGCAATGGATATATTCATAAAGAGACCTTACAATATTCGACAGTTGCTACATAATTATTTTAAGAAATGCAGCCTTTTTTGGTGTTTGAGAGAAAGGGTGGAGTTAGGGGATGCATTTAACTACTTGGTGCGAATACAGAAAAATCATTAAAGGGAAGTTTCTGCCACAAATTGCAAGATTAGACCGCTTCCAACAGCATGCCCATGGGAGCGTTTATAATATCTCGCATTTGCCTCATAATTAATGGGTGTTTCAGAATACTGGCTCTGTAAGGTTGTTCGGCACAGATTACAAAGTACATAAACGATCAGCTCTCAACAAATTATACATCTGTTCTTTCCGCCTACACTTGATTTGTGGCCAAGGTCACAATCGGTATTTCTTGTCGTGGAGAGAATGACAATCTGCATAGAACTGAACACACATCACCTTTCACTCCTGCCCGCGATCTGTTAATGTCCTACGTTTCTGAAAGCAATGCACTGCACCAGCGAACACGTGGTATAATTCCTCCTTGCTTGTACCCTCTCCCCCGTAGTCTGACTCGGAACAAGTAGGTATCCCTTTTCGAGTTTAGGCCAGGAGACACTTTGACCCCTTCTGTGCATCATCATTGGCATGACAAACGTTGTCTAGCAAATCGATTGTTTCCTCACTGTGGCGCTTTGCCGAAACTGTTTGATGTGCGACACTTGTCATGGATGTCCCCAGCTACGGCCTCGGCAGCACTAGCCATCGGCCCAATATTGGACTGCTTTGGACGTTCACTGGCCATATTTAGCGCTGTTCATCGCCAACGCAATTCCAGTATAGGCCCGATGGTAAGTGCTCCCTGGGGGCTTTTCTGAAACAACGCTTCCTAATAACGGAGGGGGGGGGGGGGGGGGGGCTCAATGTGGCCCAAAATGTCTGTAGCAAGTGGCCGTGAATAATACTATGTCTACATGACAAGCGATTGCGATTACTAATTAATACCACTATGATATTTCTTTATGAACCTTTGCTCGAACTATGCCTTCTGGAAAACATCTCGAATGCAGAGCATTATTTTGAGCGCACTTTTCGATTGCCTACATCAAGGCATTTTTAGGGACGAGCACTCTTAGCCCTTTAGAGGTCCAAACATCTGAATTGCGCCTTACCCGACACGGTGATCTTCCCGGCCACTGAGCTGGCCATCAGGTGACCCGTGAGGCGATGCCGCGTCCTACACCGATAGCTCCGATCCGCGTCCTCGGGCGTGACCTTGTGAACCAGCAGTTCACCGCTTTCCAGGAGAGAGTAGCGGTCTTCTGCAACGGGAAGAAGAAAATCCGAAGCAATGAATTTTATTCAGTAAACAGCCTGTATAACTTATGAACTAATTTGCAATCTTGTTGCATTTGAACGTGAATGCAACGAGAAAAATTAAACGTAGCCTGGTCGATACTTGTTTTTTTATGTGTGTTCTCCTTCAAATCACCACAAATTTCCGGGTTAAAATTATGAGAATGCTTCTCTGCTGTAGAGATAAGAACGTCAGTTCTAGTTTATAGTCTTTTGATTAGGAATGCCAGAGTGTGATGCGTTGAACGAATCAATGGATTATTGAATGAAGCGTCTTTCCTTCAGAAAAACTCGTCGTCTTAATAAACCTTCTGTCAATGAAAAGCTATTTTATCACTAATTGCTTCTTAGGTTTTCCTCTTGTTAAGCTGGTTTTTCTTTTCTGCTGTGTGTGTTATTCTTTAACAATGGATGTAATCCCACTCCTGCCTAAGTCCTTCTGTGAAGGCTGGCAGTATTTCTGAAATAAATAAATAAATAAATAAATAATTAAATTTCTGATTTCATTGGCCATATGACATGTTCGAGCAATCGCCGTTCAGAAAAAATAGAAGGTCTCTTGGATGTCTCTTAAGAGGATAACGGCGAAAGCCCACCCTTCCGTTTCTATTATTTTCTTCTCATCGTTTGCTCTTATCAGCGTTCGCTTCTGGCTACATATAACTATAATTGGCTTACAGGAAAGGAAAGACGCAGAATCTGTCTTGTATTCCCCGGTAAGTGTGAGTTTGAACTGTTCACCATTGCTCCTTTCACGCGGCATTCCGTAGCGAGCGTTCAAGTGTCCAATTGCAGATGGTAGAAACGCTAGACAGGAACATATCTCACGGAATCTCGGGGAATATGACGGATCTCGCGCATAATCTCCCGCACAGCTTTCAGATGCACTACCACATGTTGTACATACACTGGTACTCTACAAATTTGGTGCTAAAGATTAGGGTTAATTAGTAAACAATTCTTACTAAATTACTAGTGTGAATTAGTCAGTAATCAGTACTACTTATTTAGTGTTAATTAGTATCCAACTAGTGCTACCTAATTAGCGTTATCTAGTACCAATTATTCGTAAGTAGAGTTAGCTAGTACCTATTATTCGTAACTATATAGTGCTAATTAGAACCGAAACAAAGCTAACTGATTAATGTTACCTACATAATGATATTTAGTACCCAATTAGTACTGTCTAATTAGTGTTTATTACTACCCAATTAATACTGACCAATTGTATTATTTTTAAAAAGTGTTGTGGTTAGTCTAGTAAATAGTAACTGATTTATGCTTATGGTCATTTTTTGGGTCGCTGCCAAAGGTGCGACACCATGTGCGAACGGAGGACAGTATCAGCCATTAAAGGCTTTCGCCTTAATACATAAAAAAGTAACCTCACTTGTGTTTTAATTGCGCTCAAGACGCCCGTGTGCTGTACGATGTCAGCGCACGTTAAAGAACCCCAGATGGTCGAAATTTCCGGAGTCTTCCACTACGGCGTCTCTCATAGCCTGAGTCCACGTGAGGGTTGTCTGGCCATCACGAGGTCTGGGTGCCCCTGCCTGGGTCTTTCTCGGCAGCGACCATATATCCTGTCCATCTCTTTCTCTCTTCCTAGCCTATCCTCCCGCCAGCGTCTGAGCCAGGTAGTCGATTGGGATCGGTTCCGCCACTCACGGCAACATGCCCCCACCTCCATCTCAGACCTTTCTCAATGGACTGCCACCTTGCTCAAAGATGTTTCATCCGCCACCTCTACCGTCCCTACCCCTCCTCACTCCTCCACGGCTGACAGCCGCCTCCTTCACCTATGGGAGGCGCATCATTCCCTGCACCGCCGCTGGCTTTCACAAAAACACAATCGCTCACTACGCCTCCGCCTTGCCCGCCTGGGTATGGAAATTGAGGAGCACTGCTCATACCTCACCAGGCAGCAGTGGGGCCAGACATGCGACCGCATGGCCGGTAACCTCGGGCTGAGGGATACGTGGGCGCTCCTACGTGCCCTCCTTACCCGTCGCATGTCAAGGCCACGCAACGCAGGGATGTGACGCGCCTCCTGCAATCCTCACCGCTATCCGATTCCGATTTCCTTCTTGCACTCCGAGATCGCTATCTCTGCACTTCCCCTCCGTCCCCCCTCCCTTCTTACATCGGCACCATTAATTCTGCGCTTGACGCAGATACCACTGTGGGGGAGGTTTGTGCGGCGCTACATAAGCTCCGCACCACTTCCGCACCAGGAGCAGACCAAATTTCTAATAAGGCCCTCCGTAACCTGGACACATCATCCCTAGAGGCCATTACGGACCTCTTTAACAAACATTGGCACGAAGGCACCCTGCCTTCTGAGTGGACCCACGCTAAGGTGACCTTCATCCCCAAGCCCGGCAAACCCATAGACATTCAAAATCTCCGTCCTATTTCCCTCACCTCTTGTCTCGGTAAGCTCTTTGAGCACGTCGTTCTAGACCGCTTACAGAGCTTCCTCGAGGACAACCATCTCTTCCCCGATTCAATGTTCGGCTTTCACCCATCCCTCTCTACACATAATGTCATGCTCCAGCTCTCCGTAGAGGTCCTTCACCCTCTTCACGCCAAGCGCACTCACGCGATCATGGCAATGGACTTGACAAAAGCATTTAATAATGTCTTCCATACCGCCATCCTAGACGCCCTTTCTACCCTTAACGTGGGCTTCCGAATCCATAGTTACATCAAGGCTTTTCTTGCCCATCGCACGGCTGAGATCTCATTCGGCACCCTCTCCTCTCCTGCTTTCCCTCTTGGAAATCGAGGTACCCCCAGGGTTCTGTTCTCTCTCCCCTTCTCTTCAACATCGCCCTTTTTCCTATGGCACGTGCTCTAGCTAGCATTCCTAACCTCTCCCGTGCTTTCTACGCTGATGATATCACCCTCTGAGTGACTACCGGCAATCTTGGTGAGATGGAAGCCGCTCACCAGGCGGGCGCTAAAACGGTCGCCGATTATGCTCGCACGGTCGGGCTAGCTTGTTCCCCGTCCAAGTCGGAGCTCCTGCTCCTCCTGGCTCGAGCCATAGCTCCAACCTCATCTCCTAACCTTAACGTCACTATCGACGGACATCCCATCCCTTCTGTCTCTTGCATCCGTATTCTCGGTCTCTTTCTCCAATCAATGGCAAACACACTACTGTCATTTCCCGCCTTACTACCACCGTCCAGCAGACGGTACGGCTGATCCGACGGGTCGCTAACCGACACTACGGCATGCGCGAGCACGACCTCCGTCGTCTTGTTAAGGCCTTTGTGCTAAGCCGCCTTGTCTACTCCCTCCCCTACCTCTTTCTGTCTCGTACCGAGGAAGACAAGGTCAACTGTCTCATCCGCCAAACCTATAAGTCGGCTCTCGGGCTTCCCACTTCCACCCCCACTTCTCGTCTACTGGCTCAACTTTCCGTATTACTGTTTTAATTAAGCGTTGAAGGCACTTATAAAATCAACTACGCCATGAAATACGTTAATTCACACATGCAGCGAAAACTCACTTAAACACTTTGAAATCGCTGCACAAAACCGCCACATTAGTTAAAAAGCGCTAGAACACGGACAGATAGAAAGAGACAAACACATATTGCGCTGATTTTTGTCTCTTTTAAACTGTTTTTGTCTTGCTCTTTGTCCGAGTTCTTGAGCTGTTTAACATAATTTTCAACCAACTCGTCCAAGAAGCCACTTTGCGCCACATTGTGTTGAATTTTTTTTCTATGGTCAAGCACAGATTTATTGATACATTTATTAGTTTTTGATTTATATGGAATTTAAAAACTGGAAGAAGCTTTGGGCTAAAAGTCTGCCGCTTCTTTTTCTGAATCTTGATGATTGGTATTTCAGTAATACATCTTGGCCAAATACCTTTGCACTTTTCTGCGCATAGGTAGAATATTAACAGTACTCTTATGATTCTTTGCCAACAGCTCAAGTATTGCCCAGAAAACGGTAATGAACGTAAACATGCTCACAATAAATGCATAGAAGATTGTTGAAAAAGCTGTGTCCCTATATAAAAGCCGAGTCACCATGCAGTTTGTAAAGAACATTTATACACACAAGTACCCTTTCCTTGGGTTAACGGAGCTGGTTATAATTCTGCAGTGAGCGCGTTATTTCCGCCAATACTCATTGCCCATATAAACCACGTGTTAAGTGATCTAAGCTCCGACTATTGGGATTAAAATGGGAGGTCAGAATAGTGTTTCGCATCGTCATTGTCGTTGCCACCAGCGTTGGCCCTCGTAACCAGCTACGCAGCCAGGGTAGTGCACGCTCCTGCCGCCACTGTTCGTCGCTGCATGTACCCTCCCCACCCTTCCACCCCTCTTCCTGGGTAACGGCGATGGTCTTCTCCAGTTGCCAGAGCGCCGTCTCGGCATCAGCGGATCGCGCTGCGTGCATCCCAAGCCAAAACGCAGAGCCACGTTGACTTGACTCACTAGCGGCATCACCGGGCGAATGTCAGTCGCTGCTCTCTTCGAAGCGCAACGTTCCTATGGGCCCACGCGCTGCCTCCCGCGACCTCCCGATCCACAAAGCTTCCTTCATGACAATGATGATGACAATCATAAACTGTTTGTGGAATGTTTCTTGAAAAAGTATGCGTGAAAAATAAAAAAGTCTGTAATTGTAGATACATATCTTGCTCGAATTATTTGCCTCAATCTATTGAAAAGCTCGAACAGCTGATGAGCTGCACGCTAATTTCGCAATTGAAATTAACGTAATCGTGGGGCATTTTTTTTTCCTTTTTATTTCAGTAGCGCTGAATGTAAGACCTCCTACTAAGCGAAGGCTCTCAAAGAGCTTCTCTGCCACCTTTGTTCTTCACCAGCTTCCGTTCATACAGTGTGTTGAAACTTCATTCAGTGGTGATCGGGAAATATTTTACTGATTGTATACGTAATGTAGACTTGTGTACGGAAGACAACATCTCACAACTTAAAAATTCATCACAGGCAGATACAGAGCGCATTATCTGCGATTGAATTATGGACCCAAAGTAATTTCTAGTTGACAACGTTTTGAATTTGTAAACGATTCCTGGCTGTGTAATGGCAATATCTTCCAAACAATTTCTTTCACGAGCATAACATTTTATCTGCGCAGATAAAAATCTAAGACATAATCTTGCCACGTTACTACAGTAACGGTCAGTAAAGATAAGCGGAAGAGAAGAGCATGATCATTTAAAATTCGACACCTGTAATAAGTCTTTCGTTCAGAAGCCGGCCTACCAGGGTTCTTAATGCTTGAGTAGTCACTGAAATGGCCGCCGTATGAAATTGATTCTGCAACACACTTTTTGGCCAAATAGTGGAAAGCAACGTCTTTAAAAGCAGCATTATGCACTTCGGATAATTTTCATAGTAACCCAGCCAGTATATGCTCAAATGTTGTCAAAACAGACAACTCTGGCGCGCGTTTTGCTGAGGTGAGACGGAAGCTACCATAATAGCTCTCCTGGGCGCTTGCAACACATTGCCGAGCGATAAAGGGCAGCCCAACGCGACGATCTCAGAAAAACAACCGACACCAGGGTGGAGATAGAAACGCGCCCGGCTACGATGCTAGGAGCGTGCACAGCACGCACGAACGCGTCTGGCTCGCCTGAGGGACGTAATTGAGCGATAGTCGATAACGGCTACACGGGCTGAGCGCGCACCGGCGTGCAACGGCAGAGGCTCGGTTCCACTCCCCCCCCATTGTCTCCCTCCGTAGACCCGTGACCCTGCTTGTCCAGGCGGGTTTTCAGGCAGAACCGCTTGACGATAACTTTGCCCTGGTGCGCAAGGTGTACCAAATAGGTGGCTTTTGCCATTGATGAAGTTGTTTTGTTTAGAAGCGCTATTATAGGTAGAAGTCACGATAAGTGAAATACTTCAAAAAATAATACGATCTGATAAGCGCCGTAAGTGAACACGTAAGTAGACAAAGGAAGACGAGCCTTGACCGTGTGTGCCTTGCTTTTGTATCCAATTCGCACTGTTTCTTCCAAATAATGGCCTATCAACTCGGCTAAGCGTTAGACAATAATGTAGCTTTAATAATTGTGCTCTGTTAAGGCGCGTTATGGTATGCGCTGCGATTTGTTAGGTTTAGTATGGTATGTTAATCACCGTTTGGTATGCCTCTTCATGATATCATATTGTTCGTTACGCTACGACTTGTTTATTGAAATTTTTCTGAGCGGTAATATTGTGTGAGGTTTAAAGCCTGAATGCGAAGGTCTGTGATAGAAGCCGTAGAGAAGAGCATCGGATTTATTTCATCTGCGTGCTGGTTTTTGTTTTGCACTGATACACGCAGCGCAGGAAGATTTTTAGGCTGCCTCCATGGGAAAGATTAGATTCCGAAGCCATTCCACAGCGGCAGATCGTCATAGCCATCGCTTTGAAAGAACAAGCATTAGGGGCGTACGCAAGCTCCACCTTTAAGGCATGAAGTGACCACGATTCTCATTAGCAGACACTACTAGCAAACTACGCTATCCAACTGCCGGTCACAGGCAGCCACGCGATATATAAAGCCCCGAATTAACCAAGCCGCATGGACGAGCCTGCATGGCCTACAGCGTGCCTGACTAGTCATTTAAGAGCGCTGGAAGGTTGAATCTTATTCTATCATCATGCCTCAAATGATCAAACCTGTCGTTGGTCGCTCCTCCCAGCTTCCTAATATTACGGTCTTTTTAAGTCGCAGAAATAGTTGAATAATCAGTGCTCGGCCATATCAGCTACTAAAACGGGCCATCAAGGCACTGCTCGGTATCATCTCGGTGCCCTCGGGTTGAGTAGTCTTCGTGGCGACCACAGCTCCCAAACACTCCCTGGACTTGCAGGGTGGATGAATATGTGTCGTAAACTCCGAGGCAGGCAGGTCTGTTGGTCAGTGATACAGCAATATCTAAGTCAGAACACTTAAAAAAAAAAAAGAAAGACTTTTGTCTGACTGTCTTTTTCAAAAGTTTGATTTATTGTTCAGGATAACATTGAGCAACAGTGTAAATATGTTTGTTGCGACTGTAGGAAGAAGGAAAATAAAATGCATGGGCCTGCTACTGGCTCTGTAGCTGACCCACCTCCGCTGCCTCATGCAGACCGAAGAGAAAATAGAGAAGAAAAGGAAGGGGGAAAGAAAGACACGCGCCGCAAAAAAAGCCGTCGTCCACCACCGAAGCGCTGTTTGGTGCTATGACGGCCTAAAACAGATTGGCAGGCAAGCCTCCGCCGCAACTGGCGGTGACCTACCTGTCCCATGACACATCAGGGAAGTACCAGGACGACAATCTTCCCACTGCCGACTCCCCTGATGAAGCTGGGACAGGTAGGTCACCGCCACTTGCGGCAGGGGCTAGCCTGCTACCGAATTTTTATCTGTTGTAGGCCATCATTGCACCCGCCCCCGCTTCGGTGGTGGACGACGGCTGTTGTTGTGGCGCGCGTCTTTCTCTTCCTCTCCTTTTCTTTTTTCTCTATTTTCTCTTCTGTCTCCCCGCCGGGGTGGTGCAGTGGTAAGGCGCCCGACTACTGTGCCGGAGTACCCGGGTTCGAACCCGACCTCGGCGGCTGCGTTTCGATGGAGGCGAAACGAAGAGGCGTCTGTGTGCTGTGCTATGTCAGCGCACGTTAAATATCCCCAGGTGGTCGAAATTACTCCACAGCCCTCCACTACGGCTCCTCTTTCTTTCCTTCCACTTTCACTCCCACCTTCTACCCATTCCCTTACAACGCGGGTAAGGTGTCTTCTGTCTGCACGAGGCAGCGGAGGTGGCTCAGCTACAGAGCCAGCAGCAGGCCCGTGCATTTTCTTTTCCTTCTTCCTACAGCCACAACAATAACAACTCTCTTCTGTCCGCACGAGGCAATATAGGTGGCTCAGCTACAGAGCCAGTAGCAGACCAGTACATTTTGGTTTTCTTCTTCCTACAGCCACAATCTTGCCTTACGGTGCTGTTCAGTGTCCACAGAACAAGTGTGACAGATGTAGCGCCTTTACTTTCCTGAGAACCAATTATTAGTGGATTACTGTTAAGAGAAAAATGCGAACGCCTACCCTTCCTCTCCTAACACTCCGCTATCATATTTTCCTCCTATCGGCGTTTGTAGCCGTGTCGTATAATTATAATTAGTTTACAGGAAGAGAAAGGCGCGGTATCTGTCACACTTTATCCAGCAAGCGTGTTTGGCTCGTACACCATCGCGCCTGTCACATGGCGTTTCTTGACGCGCGTTCGTCTGAAATTGCAGATGGTAGGAACGCTAGTAAAGAGCATATCTCGCAGAATCTGGCGGAAGATGACAGATCTCGCGCACAACTCTTGCGCACCGGATTTCGTTCCTTGAGCGTAGAAAGGCTTTCGCCCTAAAAATAAAAGAAATTTTATCGCTTTCTTCAAACACCTCCATACCTTTGAAGTACACCCTCCCTTCCCCCAACGTTTCTTCCGTTTTGTTTTCTTGCTTTTTGGCTTTTGTACAGGGCAAAATATTCTTTTTTGAACATATTTTATTTTCTATCTTTAAACGCTTATAGCGCTTCGGTAGGGCGGGCTGGGCATACCGGGCAAAACAATTTTTTCTTTTTCAATTGCATAGAATAATTGCTCTTAGCATCAGCGGGCGTTTTGTGCTCGATTTTTCTATCACAAAGCCGACGCAGGAATTTCTGGGTAACGATGCGCTTACCGTTATCGGGTTTATGGGGACATTTTTAACCTACACCAGGTACACAAGTGTAGCAAGACACCAATGCCTCCAATGGTGTTTCGCTGCAGTAGTGTGGCTTCCGCAAATTAAAAAAGTGTCTTAATAATAAGCCGAGCAAAAGAGGTGTAGGGACTATTAGCAGGCATCCATTGTCTCGTGAGGAACACCTCAAAGAAGTACTGAGAGTCCGGAGCTTCTCCAAATGTTTGTCAGTAGACTGAGAAGCTTCCTCCCCTCCCTCCACCTAACCCTATTAAATGTGTAAATGTCTGCTCCCAGAGTATGCAGATTGTTTTATCGAGGAAAACACAAATTTAGCGTTCAGTTGAAAGCAATTGAAGAAACGTCTTTTAAACACTGCTCTAAGAACTTATTCCAAGAAGAAAGGAAAATACTAGGAATAGTATATTGCGCAGTACACCCCAACAAGCGAGGTGGAAGGATGACATATGCTTTTTCTCTGGTATCGCGGAATGGGCTAAAAGAGGGCAGTGAATAACTTCTCTGGGCTAGCGACCCTTCTAAACAGTTTGAAAGGTGGCGGACTTGCGGCAGGCCTCCTTGGCACACTTGCTTCTGCAACTGCTATATGCTTCACAAACGCTTCATTTTGCTTTTTATTTTGGATAAAACCGCTCGACTTGATGCTCCGTTTGGCCTGAGCAAATGATCTTTGTTTAATACAGGTCAATAAGACCCCCCTTATCTGAAAAAGGGCTCATGTGGCACGGAATCCGAGCGTTTTCGATCAGTGCTGTTTCCTGTTTCTCTCTCAATCTATATCTGATGCGTATTGCATAATTTGTATATATATAAGGGGAATTGAGGGTGCTCGTTATAATACATGAAGGAAAGAAGCCAACAGTCGGCGAGGCCAAGGAGAGCGTTGGGGATGGTACGTTTATGTCTTTTTTTTTTTAATGGTTGCTTAGATAATCACAGAAATTAGTAATGTAATCTGTTTAGGGGAAAGATATTTAAACACAAAGTAGAAGAAAAAACAACGTGCCGATGGTGGGAACCGAACTCACGACCTCCGAATATCGCGTCCGGTGCTCTTCCAACTGAGCTACATCGGCCGCTGTCCCCCCTGCTACTTGCTTGGGTATTTATGTTGTCTGTATATGAACCTTGAGAAGGTTCATTACATTACATTACAGATTACATTACTAATTTCTGTGATAATCTAAGCAAACATTAAAAAAAAAGACATAAACGTACCATCCCCAACGCTTTCCTTGGCCTCGCCGACTGTTGGCTTCTTTCCTTCATATATATATATATATATACATATAGGACTTTGCACAGAACGTTCCAAGTCCACCGCTATGGTTGAAGGTGGCGCTGGTGAACACTCTCAAGGTTAGTATACTCACAACATTAATACCCAAGAAAGTAGCAGGGGGGACAGCGGCCGATGTAGCTCAGTTGGAAGACCACCGGACGCGATATTCGAAGGTCGTGGGTTCGGTTCCCACCATCGGCACGTTGTTTTTTTCTTCTACTTTGTGTTTATCTTTCCCCTAAACGGATTACATTACTAATTTCTGTGATTACCAAGTAAAATAAAAAAGACATAATATATATATATATATATATATATATATATATATATATATATATATATATATATATATATATATATATATATATATGTGAAGGAAAGAAGCCAACAGTCGGCGAGGCCAAGGAAAGCGTTGGGGATGGTATGTTTATGTCATTTTTTTTTAATGTTTACTTCGATAACCACAGAAATTAGTAATGTAATCTGTTTAGGGGAAAGATAATTAGACTCAAAGTAGAAGAAAAAACAACGTGCCGATGGTGGGATCCGAACCCACGACCTCCGAATAACGCGTCCGGTGCTCTACCAACTGAGCTACATCGGCCGCTGTCCCCCCTGCTACTTTCTTGGGTATTTATGTTGTCTGTATACGAACCTTGAATACAGACAACATAAATACCCAAGAAAGTAGCAGGGGGGACAGCGGCCGATGTAGCTCAGTTGGTAGAGCACCGGACGCGTTATTCGGAGGTCGTGGGTTCGGATCCCACCATCGGCACGTTGTTCTTTCTTCTACTTTGTGTCTAATTATCTTTCCCCTAAACAGATTACATTACTAATTTCTGTGGTTATCGAAGTAAACATTAAAAAAAATGACATAAACATACCATCCCCAACGCTTTCCTTGGCCTCGCCGACTGTTGGCTTCTTTCCTTCATGTATTATAACGAGCACCCTCATTTCCCCTTGATTGATCTGCTTATATATATATATATATATATATATATAAAGTATTTGCGTCAAGTATTTTTCCCTGGCCTCCGGTATCGACGGGGACCGACAATGCCCGGCATTCTCTTACAAAGGCACCTATGTGGCCAGGCACGCTGCTTGGCCACTTCAGCTCTGCACGACAAGCCTGTCAAACGCAGAACCTCAGTAACAAGCAACTGTTACTGACTGCTCGGGAGAACAGTCCCATCTAGCGTTAATTACGCAGCACTCTTTGTTAACAGCACGTGTACACACTACTCTCCTCCGCAATAAGATCAGCTGCACGTGTTTTTCCAAGCATGTTTCCGCCTTGGTGGCACTTGTACCCTTTTCTTCGGCGCTTGCCAGATGTGATTCACTTCAACTGTTATTATTATCGTGCTTTGTCGGTCACTCCGTGTGGAAAGCGTCTAGGAATTGTTCCCCTGCGTCTGTATTCTCTATCAGGATGCTTTGGAAGGCCCGCCCCCTTTCAAGAAAGGCGCGTCAGCAGCAAACCTGTATTAGGTGGTTACTCATAACCCACCGTACAATGTAGTTTCTCCTGCTGCGGCCACTTTTAATTTTCTTTTTCAGGCCAGAAGATCGGCTGTTCCAGGCTTAGAAATGCACACTGAAGGAATGTTTTTTCACTCCATGACCTCATTTTTTTTCTCCCCACGCTCCTCCCTCCTACCTCCCTTGCTTTCCTTCTTTGGAAGAAAACGTACATTTAAACCCCCGCCAGTGAAATCGCACTGCGCAGACGAAGACAAGTCCACTTCTCAAAACGTTGGCTCGGCTGATGAACTGAGGCTCCTCCCCCTCTATCCTGGTCAAGTGTTTTTTTATACTTTGTAGCCATCTTCTTTCTCACGTGCTTCCTTGGATGAGCAGGGTATTGTACTTCCCTACGGCGCATGTTCAGCGCAGTCTCTGTATTGGGTGCACTTTCGACTTTTTATTTTCATTGTATTTTTTTCTGTTCTGTAGTTACTTTTTTCATTTTATTTAACTTCTTTTATCGTTTCGCTCGCCGAACCGTTATAAAAGGGAAGCAGCAGCGAAAACAAACCAACTTCAAAATAATCGGTCCTCGGGTTGAAACGTAGAGTCAAATGAAATGTTTCCTTCAATGAAGCGGGCACTTCGCTATATACCAGATGTACCAGCGAACTTGTGCCAATTGTTTAAAATTACAGTATTTGAGATAGGAGACCAAAACGAGTTGCATACAGCTGCCAGCCGTATGCGCGCCAAACGCAGTTTTTTTGTTTTGGAAATAAGTAATTTTAATTAGGCTAATTTGTCTTATTCACCTAATATTGGTGCCAGACAATACATGTTATTTTCAAAATTGGATAGCGCCTTCAGAAACGCATGTTCAGTTTATCTGCAATCAAGAAAGTACGCAGTGTGGATTTATGCATGTCCTGTACGCTGCAGACCGATGACTTTGCGGAAGGGGTATATTCGAAATATTCGTTTCTGCCTCTATTCTCACGTCTCAAAAATCCAAAAGAGCTTTCGTGGCTGTAGGCGGTTGTAGGCAATACCGTCCCCGGAAGTAAGGTGACCGAAAGTTACGGCCGTGGAAGAAACGTCCCCTGAAGAAAAGGCCGATGAAAAAACCGGCTACTAGGAAAACACGTCCCCAAGGCAAAAATGAGATAATTTTTTCTTGGCTTCCAGAAAAGTTTTATTATTGTTTGGGACCTGGATCCTATGTTCACCTGACGAGTTTAAACTCACGGCGAAAAGGCGTGGTTCCGAGTTCTGCAGCTCCACCAGAGATCAATTAAAAGTAGCTGTGGTTTAGCTTGTGGTTTAACCTGGAGTTATATGAAAGCAATCTGCATGGCTAGGCTTAGGTTCGGCTTAAAAGTAAAGACACGGCTTTTGCACATAGTTTACTCTATAGTTTAAGCTTTACTTATGTCATGGGGGAATCACTTCACGTACCCTCGCTTCTTGTCGCTGACCATTTTCATTCGGGTTTAGAAGACTTCTAATGGTAGGACGTCGTCTCTACGTCGAACTCCGGGACACACCGCCGTCACAACGTTCAAATGAACCTTCTGTACTAGCCACTCGCTGTTATCGCTCGCCTCAACCAACTTCCGAGTTATCAGTATTCTTCTTCTTCTTCTTCTTCTTCTTCTTCTTCTTCTTCTTCTTCTTCTTCTTCTTCTTCTTCTTCTTCTTCTTCTTCTTCTTCTTCTTCTTCTCTATATCGGACAGGCACGGCGAAATAGTAATAATGTAGCCAATGTAGCTCTCGCTATAAAACCGGTCTAATCAGCTCCCTAATATTTGCCGCTAAGTACAAGCGACTCGAAACTTAGTAGTCTTTTGGAAACCGCCAAAAACAGACGGCTTCTCTAACCTTACCATGAAGACCTTCCGGTGACGAGGTTCAACCTTTCCTCTGGTGATAGTGCAGAATCCTTGCTGCACTTCTGGTGTTGATGGAGGTGCTGTATTGCGGAAGGCAGGCCGACGCTTAACCGGTCGCTGACCATTACCACCCTAAAGTGTCGCTTCAAGCTTCCGGTCAAATAAAGCCGGGGTCAGCTCGCATTTCCCCCCCAAATAAAGCGAAGACGATGCGCTGTCACATTGTTACCACTGCCATCATTTTTAAGGCGAAATTCTTTAATGGCACATACTGCCTGCGTCCGTCCGCAAAACACCTGAGAACATTGCTAAATCTACACTTCAGAAATTCGAAACAACTGAGCTGAAATTTGGGAGCAGTTTTAGTAATTATTCTGTATGAAAAAACTACTGAGCAGATCAAAAAGTATATAAAGGGACATTGCATAGGAACAAGAAAGAAAATAAAAATCATTCTCCAAAAACACTGCGGTTCGTCTCGCCCATGTGACAGAAGGTGGAGCACTTTCGTCTATGTTTTATTATTTAGTCAGGTCTCGCTTATATAAGAAACACGAAATTTGTGCAAGTGTTTCGAATTGAAGCGAGTAGGAAAAAACCGAAACTGAAACAGTAAGCACCGTGGTACCTTAGTGTCGTTTCTTCCTCTTAACTTGTGTTTTCTTCGCTGCTTTCAAATAACATTGCCGTTGCTTCTACGCAGGCGCATCGTCTAGCTGGTCTCATCAATAGATAAGCTTCAGGTCCCGTGTAGTGCATACACCCTTAAAGACAGTCCTAAGCAAACCAATATAACCTCGTGATATAGGTATAGAGCTCACCTGTAATTTTAATCATGCAGGTTATATGATAGAGAAAAAGTACCCAAGGTGAAGAGCCAGTCGGCGGTTATATTGAATTTGCGAGAGCGCACATCAAAACATTTCGGCGAAGAACAGAGAATAGAGCGAGGACAACTGCATTTGTGCGAGAGATCTGGTCACGTTTTCTATCTTTGTTTTTGGTACGAATTTTTCTTACTTCGGATTCAGCACTTTCTCTGCAGCATTATCTTTCGGTGTCAGATTAGGGTAAGACATCTGCCTGCCGTGCACTAGAAATCGGAAGCCAGCGGCGTCATCGGAGGGAGAAAAATCTTGCCTATGTTGATTATGTTGCATTGTGCAGGGTTTTAACACGCACAAGCAGCAAAGCCTATCATGCGCAAAATATATTGATCAAGGTACCTAACGAATAGTAGTTACAGTACCTCTCTAGCCATGCTCGGCGCCATAAAACATTATGGCGTGAAAGGAGCTTTATTCTGAACTGCTGCCAGCACTTGAACACATCCTGTTGACAAAAATAAATTCCAACACACACCAGTAGACAGCGCAGAGCCGAAGTAGTTAAGCATCGCGTCCCCCTTCCTACCAGCACACTGTTCCTCTCCGCCGTACACGGCCATTTAGTGCGTGGTTGCCGGCGCGAATGGCGCGCCCGTTAACTGCGCCTCTTCGCGTTGAGCCTCTCGCAAAAGCTGACGACCCTAATTGCCTTGCACACACACCAGCGAGACAGGGCACTAGACCTTAGACGCGCTCGTTTAGCGAGCATGTGCACCATGGCGTGCTTGTTGTGGGCACTTTACTCCTTCAGCTGCCATAACGTTCAGGCGCTTCAGAACCTATATTCTGATGTTCGACGTGCGTGGTTAATATGACACAGGTCCAGCCCCGCTCTTAATTTTACGTTAATATATAATCATACTAATTGGTACACAGGAAGAGAAAGGCGCAGCTATATATATATATATATATATATATATATATATATATATATATATATATATATATATATATATATATACATGCCAATTTAGAGGGATTATATATGCACAGACAATAAATATTTAAATGTGCCTACTTAATTATATATGCTGTCTCGTCAAGCAAGCATGCAAAAAAACCACATGTCCATTACTTTCTCCTAACGATTATGTTCACCTAACCGTAACTGGCACAAGTTTAAAGAATTTGTACGAGACTTATGACGATACAAATTGCTTGGCTACTGTCCACAAATACATACAGCCATGCTTGTAGCCCACCTTATGTGCCAGTAAACTGTGATAGTGTTTTCTAGAAAACAGTGAAGATTTCTTTTCGGGCCGTAACTTTGTGTTCAGTGACTGGACGCCGTCGGCAGCTCTGTTAAGACAGACAGGGAAAGTAAGACGAATTTGAGTGAAAAAAAAAGAATAAACTTCAGTAACGGTTCCTCTTCTAAAGCCAGAAAAGGTTAATTTTCTGAGACTAGAAAATTCATCAATTAAAACTGTTTCGAATTTGTTGTTTTAGTGGTTCTTCTAGGTCGGAAATTAAACACCTATATTCTCCATTTTCTCTTACCGCCAAGCAGTTCATCTTTATCAATTCTAAGAACCGAATAACAAAGTGTCAGGATGGGATGCCGAAGGTATTAGGTGAACGGTGTAAGCTTCAAACATGATTGAACGAGTTCCTTCGTGTTGTAGTCTGAGAGATTAAAACTTTTTAATACCTATGACACTCTGTATAGTACCATGCGGCTGCTATTCTCGCAAAAATTCAGTTCATTCGAAGAACAGGGTGCCTAATGAAGATTGAATAGGCAATATCGTGCTTGCTGTCTAGGTACCGAAACGAGAAATGCTGAAATTCCAAAAGAAATACATGTTTCAATTGTCATTTCTATAAAATTGCTGCCGATATAGACTCGCTGTGATCTCACCCTGATTACCATGAGGTTTTTCTGCGTTTTTTTTAATGGTTTAGAATAATATTTTCGATGGTTCACAAAAACAGCTTTGCAACGAGACATCGACTGGCCACCGGGCGGGGCTATTAAGATAGAACTGCTTTTGTTGGAACAGACATTTTATGTATGACAACTTTTATAAAGGGGTAAATATTGCGCACTTAAGCTGACCTTATCTGCAGCCTGTGAGATCGAAACCATTAAAAATTGAAAACCAGTTTCTTAAATTTTTGTTTCCACTCCAGGTCATATCTAACGTCTGCTAGCATCCTTATAGCGTAACGCTAACCTGAAACACTTTACATTGAATGACACATGAGAAGCAGTGCCTCATTTTCATCCTGCAGATAAACATTATTAGATACAATGGAAAGCTGTGCTGTCTGCCTTTGGTTTTCGTCTACTTTAATTACAAAGAAATGTAAAACCCTGCAGCACAAATTCCAAGATGCACCATATGTTTTCTTTCCCTTTGTGTTATGCTAGGGGGTCAAACAACTAAGCCGCATTTTTAAGCTAATGATTATGTTACCTATAGAGGTCACATATCAGTCGTAGAATTTCCCCATATCTAGGGTGAATTCCTAACTGTATACACTAGCCTAATCATAATTTTGAGTTTGTTCTTGCTCCTGAGAGCGCCGAAAGTTCCTATGCAATTCCTAAAAGATACAATTAAAGGCTAAGGAAGAGCAATATGCAGCTTTCGGAGACCTATCCTTCAATCATTATAGACAAATACCTGAGCCATAGAAGGTTCCTAGTTTTCTATGCAATTCCGAAAGCTGAAGGATGTTGTAATTGGCAGTTACGATGCATTGGGAAGAGCAAACAAAATCACTTGCTTGAGGATGCTGGCGAAGTAATATACTGATATGTCATAATGACCATATCATACAAATCTGGATTTTATAAAATGAAGTCATGGTTTTGCAAAAGGGCGGTTAACAGCTCTGGCTAAGAGCTACTGTTCTGATTTTCTAGTGTCTTAGAAGCTGCTGAAGTGCTGAGCAAACATTTATGCTAAATGTTATGTAAAATTATATGCAAAATATTTTGCCGGTTCTGCATTCACGCATAAAAACATCATACATGCGGAAGGAAAAGTGGATTCTTAAAGACGACCCCAGTATCGCGACGTATTCTACCCTTTGTTTCGCTCACCTTAGTAATAAAGGTCTATTAGTATGAAATAGTTTGAATGCTTTATTTAAAGAGAAAAGTGACCCACAGTGAGCACGCATTAAAAGCGTAGGCATTCTCCAGGCTACCATACACAACGAGTTCCACGACCACGCCCACTGCCGACACCTTACAGCCAGTCGGAAAATTGCATCTCACACATACTTCTGTCATCGTTCCATTCACATACAGTGGTTATGGTTCTTTTGCGTTTGATCATTGATATCTTTATTCCATCATAAGGTCATTTTTGTCGTCCGCTGTGGAAATACAGGTGTTGACGGCCGAGGCCTGAGTGAAGGCACCGACAGTGTTCCGGAACGTAACGGAAACCACATTACATGCTGTTTTGAGGCTGTCATGCAATTTCCACATTTACTGGGATCTGTCAGGCGCCACATACCTTTGTTGCCAGACGCATTAATGGTGAAACCATCGTCACGTATCCAGGCATCGACCAAAGTGTACTGGCGGATGTAGGACGGCACGTGGCACTTCAGCACTGCTGTATTGCCCCGTATGACGAATCCGTCGTACACTCGAGGTTCATAATGGTAGTCCACAACTGCAAACAAAACGAAATGAAATAAAAGACGAAGTTTATTATTGTTCAATATTTTTTGAAATGAAAGATATAAAGCTCTATAAATAGATCCGTTGCACAGCTACCTCAGCGTTCTCGTCATGCTCTGCTGCTTTATTCGTGTCCTTGCGGGAATCGCTTTCGTTACATATAAGCTGAACTGTAAGAACTTGCAGGAATCTGATTTAGTTAGGCAGAATAAAGAGCCTCTTGCAACAAGCGTTTCTTTTATTTTGCTGATATAGACATTCTTCATAATAGTCCGCAGTCAACAATCTTGTGTCTGAAATACGAAAAAATTGAATTCTCTCATAAGTAACCAATATTACTTCGTTGCAAGTGGTTCTTGCATTAAATGATTTCATTTTCTCTTTGAGCTCTCCACATCTCTCGCAACACATCATGTGGTTATTGCTTTAAAAATAAATCACCAGCTTTATTATAGAGCTCTCGGTTTTGAGGAGATGTTCAATACGAGGCAGCTAGCCTGTAGTTATGTATTCCTCTAAATATAAATAGTATATTATCATCAGATTGTTGGTATATATGCTTACTGAGAATAATAAAAATAAATGACCCATACGGCCTCTTTTTAGAAATAGCACAATGCGTTTAATATGAGCAGAAACAAATAGTACCCGCTTCACGTTATAAGAGACAAAACTTGGAAACTTGTTTAGGGAGAACACGTGAGTGTGAAATCTGCGATGCTGGTCATGTTGTCACGTCTCGATAGAACGCCAAGGAGGACCCAAAGATAGGACGTGTTTAATAATCAACCTGGACGAGTCTTGCGCTCCAACTTCCTTCTCTTCCAGGCTCGCGCTTGTGGGGCCAGTCATCATCTTTGGCGTCATCTTCTATGCGGTATTTTCCCCCCTCCTCAAGAAGCATCGTCTCGATGAGCATAAAAGGGAGTAGGAGGTCAAGGTCAGTCCGAGTTGTACGGCTTCATGCGTACAACGTGGACGACGTCGGCTTGTTGCTGGCGTCGCTTTGAGGTCGACACCCCGTCTGGCACCACCTCATAAGTGACGTCGGTTAAACGTCGCTTAACGGCCCGAAATATCGCCGCAATAGTTTTTCGGAGAGTCCACGGCGGCGAATAGGCGTCCAGACCCACACTTTGTCGCCAGGTTCGTACATGACATGTCGGCGTCTATGATTGTAGCGTCGTGCATCATGCTCTTGCTGATTCTTGATTCGCACACGCGCTAGTTGGCGGGCTTCCTCTGCACGCTGAGCGATTTCCTCGGCGTCCTGATCGAGATCGTCGGTGTCGGCATTCGGGAGCGACATTGCATCCAGCATAGTTGTTACTGGTCGCCCGTGAAGGAGGCTGAATGGTGTCATGCGAGTGGTGTCTTGGCGTGCCGTATTGTAGGCGAACGTGACGTAGGGAAGAATTTCATCCCAATTCTTGTGGTTCACGTCAACTTACATGCAAAGCATGTCTGCGATGGGTTTATTGAGGCGTTCCGTCAACCCATTGGTTTGGGGGTGATAGGCTGTAGTTTTACGGTGGCTGGTACCACTGAGGCGGAGAACGGTCTCCAAAAGTTCGGCCGTAAATGCAGTTCCTCGGTCAGCTATAATGAGCGCCGGAGCGCCATGCCTCAGGACAATGTTCTCCAAGAAGAACCGAGCTGCTTCGGCGGCGGTACCCCTTGGCAGAGCCTTGGTCTCCGCGTAGCGGGTTAGATAATCGGTGGCGACAATTATCCATTTATTTCCGGCTGTCGACGTCGGAAATGGTCCCAGGAGGTCCATGCCGATTTGCTTAAAAGGTGTTGTTGGCACTTGAAGAGGATGAAGTAGGCCAGCTGGTTTTACAGGGGGTGACTTACGACGCTGGCAGTCTATGCACGTACGTACATAATGTTTCACAGTCGCAGGCAGTTTTGGCCAGTAGTATCCGTGCTGGACTCTAGCCAACGTGCGGGTGTAGCCTAGGTGACCGGCGGTTGGCTCGTCGTGACACGCTTGCAAAACTTCACTGCGGAGAGCAGATGGGACGACGAGTAGATGACTGTTTCCCCCAGGGCGGAAGTTCTTCTTGTAAAGTACGTTGTTGCGAATAAAGAATGAAGAGATTACTCGAGTGAAAATCTTAGGCACAACGGTAGTTCGTTTTTTCCAGGAAATCAATAAGAGGGAGCAATTCCTGGTCTTCTCGCTGCTGTTGGGAAAGCGTTGCGTCATCTAAAAACCTAAATCTAAAAACCTAATCTAAACACCTAAAAACGCAGTGTCTTCATCGGTCATAGTGGAAGGTTCGACCGGCGCTCGCGAAAGGCAGTCAGCATCCGTGTGCTTTTTTCCAGATTTGTAAATAACTGCCATGTCGAATTCTTGTAATCGAAGGCTCCAACGCGCGAGTCTCCCTGAAGGGTCCTTTAAATTCGTCAGCCAACAGAGCGAGTGATGGTCGCTAACGACTTGAAAGGGGCGAGCGTACAAATAAGGGCGGAACTTCATAACCGCCCATACCACTGCAAGGCATTCTTTTTCGGTTGCCGAGTAGTTCGCTTCTGCTTTAGATAGGGTCCTGCTGGCGTAAGCAATTACTTTTTCCACACAATCCTGGCGCTGCACCAGCACAGCACCTAAGCCCACGTTGCTGGCATCCGTATGAAGCAGTGTAGGGGCTTCGTCATCAAAGTGCACCAGGACAGGTGGTGTCTGTAAACGTCTCCGTAGCTCATTAAACGCTTGTTCCTGTTCTTCACCCCAGTGAAAGACAGCGTTGTCACGCGTCAGCGAAGTTAATGGCCAGGCAATTCGTGAGAAACCAGCAATAAACCGGCGGTAATAGGCGCAAAGACCCAGGAAACGCCGCAATGTCTTTTTGTCCGTAGGTGTCGGGAACTTGGCGACTGCGGAGAGCTTTTCAGGATCAAGCCGGACACCTTCTTGGCTAACTACGTGACCTAAGAATTGCAGCCCGAAGTGGCCCTTCTCGGATTTTAGTGTGAGGCCCGCAGATCGTATGGCCTGAAATACAGCTAGCAGACGGCGTAGATGCTCTTCAAATGTGGCCGAAAACACAATCACGTCGTCAAGATACACCAGGCATGTTTGCCACTTAAGTCCCGAGAGCACAGTATCCATCAACCTCTGAAATGTTGCTGGTGCTGAGCATAAACCGAACGGAAGGACCTTAAACTCGTACAATCCGTCGGGAGTGACGAATGCTGTCTTCTCCCGATCACTCTCGTCTACTTCTATCTGCCAATATCCACTGTTCAAGTCCATTGATGAGAAGTAACGTGCGTTTCGTAGGCAATCAAGGGAATCGTCGATGCGAGGAAGAGGGTACACGTCTTTTATAGTTACTTGGTTGAGCTTGCGGTAATCTATGCAAAATCGTAGGCTGCCGTCCTTCTTTTTAACAAGTACCCCGGGGGAAGCCCAGGGGCTCTGCGACGGCTGTATAACGTCGTCTCTAAGCATTTCGGCCACCTGGCGCTGAATGGCTGCACGTTCTTTCGGAGCTACACGGTAAGGATTTTGTCGAATCGGGCGAATCGAGTCATCCGTGATGATTCGATGTTTTGTCAAAGGCGTTTGGCCGATCCGCGATTCGGAAGCAAAGCAGTCTCGAAATTGATCTATGAGATCCAAAAGATGGTCCCGTTCTGAAGAAGACAAATTTGGACTCACATCGATGATGGTTACGGGCGTCTTGCACATTGATCCTTTCTGTTGCAGTGAGAAGCAGTGCTGCGCATTTGGGAGGCTGTCGAAAAAAGCCACAGTTGTGCCTTTCGGAATTTGCTGACGCTCGGCGCTGAAGTTTGTCAGCAGCACTTCGGTCTGTCCATTGGTCAAGTTGACTAGCCCTTGAGCTATAGAAACACCTCGGCTTAGTACCAGGGCGACTGCCCTTTCGGCGATACCATCGCCGGTATGCGCCATGTCGCACTTCACTTCAACAAGAGAGCATGATCGCGGAGGTAATGTCACTGTCTCATTGGCGACGCGTAAGGGCATTAGTGGTACTTCCGCATAACCGAGGTCTTCATGATTGTTGGTGAAGGCAACGACGCTGTCACGAATGCTGATTACAGCCCCATGAAGACGCGGAAAGTCCATGCCCAAGATGAGATCTTTGCAACAGTCAGGGAGAATAACGAAGCTGCCAACAAACACCGCGTTTCCTATTCCTATCCGGGCAGTGCACTTCCCTGTCGGTGCCAGTAGCTGGCCCCCAGCACTTCTTATTACTGGCCCAGTCCATTCGGTTTTTACTTTGCGCAGCGTGTCAGCCAGTTTCTGGCTAATAATTGAAAAATCCGCCCCGGTATCCACCAGAGCATGTACCTCCAGCCCATCAATGAAAACGGCGAGGTCAGCGCTAAAAACGTTATCTGTCTGGCTCGTCTCTTTCGGCATTTTCGGCGGAAGTGCGGCAAAGTCAGCGGTGTCAGCTTCGTCATCGGGGCTGCTCATCTGGTGCGGCATTTTCGGTGGTAATGTAGGCGGCATTTTCGGCGGTAGTGCGGCAATGTCAATACTAACGGCAGCGTGAGAAGCACGGGCTGTCGGCAGTTGCGGCGGTGGTGAGGGTTTTGACACTTTTAGACTGTGTGCAACCTCCCCTCGCGAGGTTGCGGCTGTTAGTTTCCCCGATGAGGGCTAGGGGACCGCCGTCCGCCAACGTCAGCATTGCCACCCCGCCGGGGTGGCGCAGTGGTTACGGCACTCGACTACTGTTCCCAAGGACGCGGGATCGAATCCCGGCCTCGGCGGCAGCTTTTCGATGGAGGCGGAAAGCAAGGCGCCCGTGTGCTGTGCGATGTCAGTGCACGTTAAAGAACCCCAGGTGGTCGAAATTTCCGGAGTCCTCCACTACGGCGTCTCTCATAGCCTGAGTTGCTTTGGGACGTTAAACCCCACAAACCAACCAACCAACCAAGCATCGGCGGAGAATAACGCTGTGGCGATGGAGAGGAGCGGCGGCGGAAGCCCGGGGATTCGGTTTCCCTGCTAACCGGAAGGCCGTCCTCGGTTTGGGCAGTGTCAGCGTCGAAGCGGCGGCGAGCAGAAGCAGACGGAAAGGCCTGCCCCTCTTCGCGGTAGCAGCAGTACCGATATACGTGGCCAGGTTGTCCGCAGTAGAAACAGAGTGGCCGGCTGTCATAACTGCGCCACCTGTCCGTTCGGCGTGGTTGAGAGCGCCTGGAAGGCGCCCACTGAGGCCCCTGGAGGAATTGCGTCTCCTGACGGCTTGGTGAGCTCGGTGAGGCGTGGTCTGGAGGCGGGCGACGTAGGACCGCGGCGTAGCTCTCAGATTGCGGCTCGTGATATGGTGCAGGAATGTTGGCCGTGTAGTTGACCGGTTGTGGAACGCGGTATGGTGGTTCGGAAATGGTTGCCGCGTTGTCGACTGGGTGAAACTCGTTGCACTGGGCAGAAGGTGATAGGGAGCACCAAATTTCATTCTTTACAGCCTGCACGAGGGCCTCTGACGACTGAGATTTCGGAACCGTATTTCGCTGCAACTCCTAAAGAGAATTTCTCTAATCATGTCTCGAAGAGTGGTCTGATCTGTTGAAGTCAGCGCCGCCGCAGTCGTCGGGGCACAGCTGGCAGGTCGGTTGTACTAGCGGCACCGATCTTGGAGGGCTCGCTCTATAGCCGTAGCGTCCTTAATGAACTCACTCACGGTTTTAGGTGGGTTGCGTACTAAGCCGGCAAACACCTGTTCTTTGATACCGTGCATGAGATGCCGTAACTTCTTTGGCTCACTCATATCAGGGTCGGCACGGCGAAAAAGGCGAGCCGTGTCTTCCGCAAACATGGCCACGCTCTCATTCGGCTTCTGGACACGCACTTCAAGCAGGCGCAGCGCATTGTCGCTTCGATCAGTTCTCGCAAAGGTGTCTACGAGCTGGCGGCGGAAGTCATTCCATGTGGATAAGCTGGCCTCGGGGTTTTCAAACCACGTTCTAGCATTATCCTGGAGGGCAAATAATCATTACAAAGTTTGTGATCTGCGCTCCACTGATTAATCTTGGCCACTCGCTCAAACTGGTCAAGCCAGTCCTCGACATCTTCAAATGCTTCCCCGCGAAAGCACTCTGGCACCTTGGTGTTCTGAAGAGTCCCCGGCGTAGGGTTGGGATGTGCCATAGCTTGGGAGACCTGATGGACTTGGCCGTTTGAAGAGTCGCTTGGCAGATAGTTGTACTCCGGGGCTAGGCCTAGAAGGCGGCGGCTAGCGCGATGTACAGGCGTGTCGATGTCTGGGATTCGCTGTGGACTGCCGGAAGGAGTCTTATGCATACCCCAGCGCGCTCCACCAGTGTCACGTCTCGATAGAACGCCAAGGAGGACCCAAAGATAGGACGGGTTTAATAATCAACCTGGACGAGTCTTGCGCTCCAACTTTCTTCTCTTGCAGGCTCGCGCTTGTGGGGCCAGTCATCATCTTTGGCGTCGTCTTCTATGCGGCAATATTGCTTCAAACATTTTATTTAGCAAAGGTTCTCCCCTCCCACATGAGATGAAATGATAGGAGCTTGTCTTTTGTCGGCATCCTATGCTTGAGTTGGAAAGGACGGGGCAGGTTTGAATCGATCTCTTTAACAGGAAGGCGGTAACGAAAAAATAACTAGAGATGACCTGAGTCTCGCAGTTGGTTTTACAGAGGAATGGAGAAGACTTCGTAACCCGAAGGTCTGATTTCTGTGCTGCGATCATATAGGAGACGGCTGAATGCGAGAATCGTCCAATCTTTCAGTATATCTAACTCGTAATATTGGGTTGAAGATTAGCCCCAGGGCACAAGAATATATGTTTTAGAGAAGGGAAACATGCTTTAGAACAAGATTATACAGGGCGTGATGACAAAGTGCTTGACGATATTTACCCTTGTATTTTATGTGCGGATTAAGGCCACGTTCTTTCAGATTACTCGCAATGTGAACTACAAGTTCTTACGAACGTAAACCTGCAATTTTATTAGGCATTGCTTTCATCTTACATCATTTCCTATTAGCAAACAACCGTACGAAAACTAAGGGTCTCTTTATAATATAAATATAATGGCAGGCAGCCGCCACAGACCCGAAAAACATTTTGTGGCGTTTTAAAACGTGATATAATATTATGTCTCAAAGATGATAACGAAAAGAAACCCACAAGCTCTTTTTGTTTCCATGCAGTGGCTGTTGGCTGCCTTTGCATGTACAATAAGGGACACAAATTTGCGAGACGCGAATTGGTGCAAACATTGTTATTTCTTAGCGGTCAGGCAAATATGTATGCGCTGAAGCACGGTAGGACATGCACTACCAACTCAGAGAAAAATATATAAGACAAAATAAGGCAACGAAGAAATAAATGCTTTTCCACAAATCCATATCAAGCAAACTGTCCTTGACTGTGCTACACTGTGAATCCCCCTTACAAAAAAGCTTAATGAGTTTCTGATTAAATGGTAATTACATTTCTCATCATGCACATTAACATTTCTATACATTTTCTTGATGCATTTTTGATGAGTTTCATAAGAAAGTTGGCCACCGTGCTTCTGGTTGGTACCTAACGTGTGCATTTCTTGTGTGTTGTTCATGAGTGTTGGCCAATGAGCGCCTGATGGCTTTCACTTTTGGATAAAAAGTAAAAGCTAAAACGTAGCGAAGCACCTCAACTACATCAAAATGCTAAAAAATAAAAAAAATTAACTAAGCGAAAAAAAAACCGCACTTTTGGCGCGATTCGAACTCGGTACCTCTTACTCCGTAGTTGTCTACGCTAACCACTCGGCCACTCGGGGAGCTGGCAACGTCTGTAACGTATTTGCTTCTTATGTCTGGACTGCATTCATAAGATTGGGACAATGTTTCGAAGCATGTTTCGAATTGTACAGGCCATTGCGGCTGCTCTAACAATTACAACTTCTTGACCATTAGAAATTGCATCTAATGTTCTGGATACCTATGCGCACTATTTTGTCCACTGGAGTCATTTTAACATGTCGAGTTTGGCATCGCTGGCAAATTTATCAGCGCTGGCTCTTCTGTGGTTGCTACCTTGGGCGTAATTTTAGCTGAACACGGAGCTGTAGCACAAACCTTTAAGGAAAAAAAGTGCAACCAAGCTTCAATACCAGCAAGCGCAGCAGCGCCAACACTATTTTACTGGTAACTAAATCTTAGTTGTATCTAAACATTTCGGGAAGCGATGCGATGACTGAGGGCTCGACTAATCTATACGCAGAGCAAGAAGGAGCTCGAAAGCTTAAGAAACACGCAAAATATCATCCATTATAAAGGAGCCATTGCTTCTCGTGTCCTGGTCGCGCACATGCTTCACGGGCGGTCCAGTTCCGAGGCAACGCACGGCTCGGGTTACGTCCGCGGGTCGTCGTCGGCGCAGGCAGGGTACCCCTCCTGGTCTTTCCGAAGCGGCCTGCTCGCAGGTGGAAGGAGGCATTGGAAATGGAGCGGCCGTGCGTCCGTTTGCTTGGAGGCGGTGTGGCAGTGCGTCGGTTCGCGTACACAACAATATCCTTGCCCGTAACACCCTAACGCATATTGTCCAAACATAGCACCCCTTCGCTTCGCAAGAAGTGATTTGCAATGGCACAAACACCCAAGACTCGGGGTGTAAGCGTGTTTTGAATGAAACAAACGTCCAAAAAGTTGTTTTTGTTTTCACAGTGCATGCTAAACATAAATGAAAACATAGTAAAGTATATACATTCGCTTAGTGATGTATATTTTCTCTCATCTGAGAAAGTCAATGTATTTCCACATTAGCTCCTATACAAAACTACTGTGTTTTCCAAGCACAAAACTTCTTGCGTAATCTCAAATGAAAGTCTGTTGCGGATCTCATGTTAAAACACATAAAAGTTGTTTCTTAGGCAACATCCTACATATGCTAAACAGAAATGCAAACATAGGGCTCTGAAAGTGTGCAGTTAACAAGGAAAGAATATATATTCACTTAGTGATGTATACTTTTCTTCATTTGAGAAAGTCAATGTATTTCCACATTAGCTCCTACCCAAAAATACTGTTGCGTTTTCCAAGCACAAAACTTCTTGAAAGGAAAGTCTGTTGCGGATCTGATGTTAAAGCACATCTAATCTTGAATCTCCTTTGAGTGGTTGATGACTCATCAAAAACACATACGTGCGTAGCAGAAATTCAATATCTATTTTTGTAAGGGCCGTAATTTTCTGTGAAGTTGTTTCCTAATTTACCTAAGAAGGATATCGAATGGATGCCTTGTTGCCATACCCGGTAGAATAAGTGTTATCACACAGTTTGCACGCTCCCCATTAGTTCACGTGCTACGTAAATCTCGCGGTATCAGAGAACTTTCCATGCCCGACGCTACGGATGAAGGTGGCGCTGGCGAACACTGTCGCGGACAGTTTGCATAAATACTTAGGAAAACTAAGGTTTAAACAGGCGGAGCCATTATTCAACCCGTACAGCTTCTGACGTGAAATTCAGAGGACCTGATTTCAAATCTAACCGCCGACATACGGCTGCTTTTTCTTCGCTGTCTCATCAATTGTCACCATTATCACAATTTGGCCTCATTTTTTAAAATACTGTTAGTATTATTTTTTTTAAGACCGCAAAAAGTAAGATTCCAAAATTTCGTCTCGTACATTAAATGGCTATTCGTCATATTGTCAATGTTTCACTCCCGCACATTAACATAAATCACCTTGCGGTTTCCGATACCATCAGTGTTGATTACATACAAGATTGCAGTATTTCATGCTCGTTCTTCTTCTGTAGTCCTCAGCACAAAGCTTTTTTTCATGCCGCATGTTACACAGCAAGAACAGCACTTAGACGGACCATTAGCTCGCACGTTGATTGACCTCTATTCTTTGCCTAGACTAAAAATTTGGGTCCCAGACCACAGCAAAACATTTATTAAGCAGTCGATCAAAAAGTATGCCGGCCATTTAAGTAAAAGTAGTCGTAGCATGCATAGCAATCTTGTAAACCATTTTGCTTTGATGTCTTCACTTCCTGGTTTCATTATTTCTCTCAATTTTAAGCCATCTAGCGTTTCTGATTGGCCTTCAGTGCTCTGCAGACTTATTGAAATATCTGTGTTCATTGCACTTATTCAGTATTTCTGCTACTCCTGAAAACTAAAGTTACTTGTTTTAGAGAAAGTGTTCAAAATTTTTAATGTACAGCGTGTGCTACTCTGTTAATTTGTATTGCCACCTGTTATTATAGTTTTACTAATTTATTTTCACACTGCCATGTAATTTTTTTTTGCGCCCGTGGAGAGCTGTGGGCTTCAACATTTAGGCTGAAGCCGTACCATACTGCTAGTATAGCAGCTTCGATGAAATCGAAGGCAGTTGAAAAATCTGGCATGCTTTCAAAAAGAGGCTATAAAAGATGCATTACCTGGGCAGGATTCTCACACGGGGCTACTTCGGCTCAACAAAGCAATCTGTTAAATATAGTGGTGCTTTCAGTGCGCTGTCCTGTCACGAATGGCATAAAATGTGCCTCAAGGATGTTTGATGCGCGGGGGAATGCTTTGTTCGCCACAAATATGCAGCCACGCTTGAATCTTAAATATTACCTGATGTTTTGAGTCACTTTTCATGCCATATTTTGAGTCACCTCGACCTTCTTCTTGTTCAGACGTCAGCTATTCCTAAGAGCCTCAATAAAAAGCTAGCAGTAACAAGCTCGAATCACACTCCCAGGCTTTGCTCTAGGCAAAAATGCAAGCGCGTCGTTTCCCTGAACAGTGCCTTAATTTTTTTCGTCTGATATAACACATATTGCAGTTGTAGCTCTTTGTGGTCTTAAACGGCGTCCTAAAAATTTTGAAAAGTAGCAAAGAGAGTTTTTACAAATCGCCGATATCGTTCCCGGTGGTAAAAGCCAAAAATGGCTTGGAAATAAAATCATCAAAAAAGCCTAAGTATTCAACGTGAAGGTACATAATGTTAACACGCGCCTTTTGTTTCACCGCCAGGAGGTGGTACCTGCCAATAAGCAATTGGGAGAGCATCACTTTTTATAAATTGTGGTTGCAGCTGCACACGCGTTTCCCTTGAAGTAAACGTTGCCCCCGTATTGGGTTAAAAGCCCTACCTAACCCTTATAACCACTCATTCTGTCATTTTACCGCTGTAAACCGAAGCGGGTGCTGTGAAGCACGTGGGTTTCATTTAAAGAATTTTTTTAGCGTGCTTTATTTCTTTCTAAAAGCACGCTGTTCTGCTTGCAGTATCTGAGTCTCCGGCTATTAGCGGTATGGTTGCTGCAAAGATGTTAAAATATTCCGCAGTGGCCATCTACGAGCGCAAATCTGCTGATAGGGCAACAAATGACTTAACTTTACGGAGCTAACAACCAGTGGCTCCACCTTACCTGCACTGACGTGAACATCCCGGCTGGCCACCGTTCCGAGTTCGTTAGAAGCCAGACAGTGGTAAGAGGCCGCGTGCACATCCTGCCTGTAGGCATCGGCAGGAAAAGCGGGAAACACAAGAGCCCCGTCCTCGGCCAGCAGTCTGGCCCCAGGCACCGGAGTGACGGGGCTGCCGTCCGCAGTGGCCCACATCAGCTGCGGAGGTGGTTCCCCTCGGGCCTCGCAGCGCACCTCTCCACCGCTGGCGTTGGAGAACTCGAGCCAGTGCGGTGGCTCCAGAGTGAACGACGGACCATGCATGGACGGCAGGGGAATTTTGACGCCCTTGGACGACTCTGAGGCAGACACACAACTGGAGGCAGGAAGGCAGGCTGGGGAAAAACAAGAAAGAAGACGTTTGCTGCAGTGAATATATGTGGTCCACAGAGCTAAATGTTCACCTAATTGAAATCAACTTTATCGGCACATTTTACTAACAGCCTATAGTGTCATTCCGCATGCATGGCTGGGCACAATTCTTATCTCCCAAGCACAATAAAATTGCCTAGACCCTAAGGAAAAAGCAAACAGAGGTGTTGATAGCTATTTGCCTTTGAATGCAGCGTTGAGTAACTCAGCAACACAGACAAGGTTGTTAGCACCACATGTATACATGGCATGCACCCTTTGGCCTCCACTGTCAGTTCATCTTGTGTTGCTTGGCCTAAAAATGTGACTAAACCAACAAGATTGCCGCATTGTTATTCCTGATGATGTGCTAAGCCGGCAATAATGAAACCCGCGTGTTTTTTTGTGTTTGTAGAAATCCACTTGTGTGTAGTTCTTCTTAACTGACCACTCGCGCCGGCAAAGCAGGGATCAGTGCACTTGGCCATTCTCCTCACTCCCCACACAATTTCGTGACGTCACGGCACCACGCTGACCACTTATAGAAGGGTGAATTCCAATTCCGACGAGCAACTGAATGCTTCGTGTGATGAAATATCGGAAGGAATAAAAGCAGATGCTCGCGGAGGGAGAGAGCATTTTCTCTTCTCTTTCACTATACCCTCGACAGATCATCCTTACCCTGCCCGGCCGACGACAGGAACGACTTGGTGAGCCAATTGAACTCTATTTTATCCAATAGAGCATTCTTTAGCAGAGTGTGCTTGGCCTTGCGTTAGAGTTAATAGACTGTTTAATACCGTGCTCAGGCGTTGCCTATTCTGTGCGAACCTGCGTTGCAGCGACTGCTTAGGGAAATGTTTTGCCTACGGAAACGACTGCGTGGATCTGGCATGGAAGCTTATCTTTAAAGCCGACTACGCGTAGTGTGACCTCATATGTTTAAACTGGTTATTCAGAATTAAGTATCGAATCATCGCATGCACTTTCATATTATCCCTTAAAGATTGTATGCAACGAAATAAAAGGAACAATATCATTATAGCTTGGAGCGAAGCAAGAAGTTAGAGCGCCGCTCCGGCGTTGGGGTTTGTTTCATATTTTATATTTATATATGACTGTCTACAGGTAAAACCGGCTGTCCGACAGAGACCATCGATCCACTCCGCCTACTGCTCCAAAGGAAAGTAACGGATAACAAGGTACAAAGTTTCAGAAAGGCGATCGAAATTTTCACTGACATCTCATCCCTCTCTACTTTCGGAAACTTTCAATAAACCTTATTGATTGTATACGTAACGCTTTGTTGGTTCGGCACTTGACGACTTTTCTTGACGAGAGCAGATCACGTTTTAACACTTTAATCCAAGGTGACAGGAAGCATCTACAAATTGTGTCCTTGCCTTTGGTCATGCTCCGAAGTGCTCTGTACCGGGTTATTCTATTCATTATCCTCCATTAGGTTTATCCCGCTATGTATCCATTTATATCTTAATGGAATCGAAATTGTGTTAGCAGCCTTGATCGTTCAAAATTGCACATTCCTGGGTTTTGGATTTTTATGAAAGATTTCGTGGACGTGTTACATGTTGCGCGTTCCTTTCGCTAGACACTAAGAAGAAAACAAAAACTCCAGCAGTACTTTACCGCCTATCGACAGTTCTGAATATGTCATAGCTCTCTATTAAACATGACGAATAAGATGTGTTCACCTGGCAACTTGTTGCAGCTCAGGACCGCCTGTGGCGCCTTACTACGAAAATTCAATTCCCGCAGCAACATTAGTCAGCTCTTTCATAACAGTCCCTAAAGACGCCACAGTGCGGCCGCTCACAGACCCGCCGTGGTGGTGTAGTGACTAGGGCGCTCGACTCCTGTTCCCAAGGACGCGGGATCGAATTCCGGTCGTGGTGGCCGCTTTTCGATGGAGGCGAAAAGCAAGGCGCCCGTGTGCCGTGCGATGTCAGTGCACGTTAAAGAACCCCAGGTGGTCGAAATTTCCGGAGCCCTCCACTACGGCGTCTTTCATAGCCAGAGCTATGAAAGAAAGGTTTTACGCTTTTAGACGTAAAACCTTTCAAACCAAACCAAACCACAGCAGCCCACATTCTTAACACGATTGATGAAAAGCGTGGCGTGAAGTGCCTCCAGCGTCGAGAAATGATAATAATCAGATGCGAGATAGTGTTCTCCGGAAGGTTTACAGCCGCTCACGATAGTTGGTGTGCAGATGGCTTTGACTGCGTTTTCGACTGTGTCCGACTACCGCGTTGATAGCGCACTAGCTACATAGGCTTTTCTTCGCGTTTTTCGTGCTGATGCCGCATCGCACTCGGGGTCATGGGCTGCAGGTTTTACTGCGGTGACCTTAAAATAGGCGCTAAGCTTCCGCAGTGCATGCACCTCCCGAGTTCTATGCGAATGCTGCTGATCTAACATAGTTGATTTGCCGTAACCAAGGACATAGTGTCCTAATGAAAGAAGGAAAATAAATGCAGCGAGGCAAAAGTGGGGTAGAGTGGCCGGTAAATTTTTCGATAAAAATTAAACTGTCGCATAAAATTACGCCGCGTACTTCTCGCGAGGGGAGCGCTACGGAGGCTTATGGCAGAGTTTCGACTTCCTGGGGTAAAAAAACTGCTACATGTTGCCCGGATGTCCGAGGCTGCAAAGGCGAGCGAGAAGCGATCTTTTTGCGCGGTGATCGTCGCAGTCGAAAATGTGGTCAAAATGAGCTGGGTCGAAAGAATTACCTCGCACACAATGACTATTGCCTCGCTGCGCTGGCGGCAGTCCAAGCCGTCACGTTATACATGTTAAGAATGTTCGGAGGCTGTACGTCACATTAAAGTGGCAGGAGTGTTTATGGGTCATCAGATGGAGCGGTTCTGCCTAGTCTTTCCCGTGTCTACCATGTTGGTTGGTTGGTTGGTTTGTGGGGTTTAACGCCCCAAAGCAACTCAGGCTATGAGAGACGCCGCAGTGGAGGACTCCGGAAATTTCGACCATCTGGGTGTCTTTAACGTGCAATGACACCGCACAGCACACGAGCGCCTTGCTTTTCGCCTCCATCGAAAAGCTGCCGCCGTGGCCGGGATTCAATCCCGCGTCTTTGGAAACGGTATTCGAGCGCCGTAACCACTGCGCCACCCCGGCGGAGGTGTCTACCATGTGTGTAGCACATACGGAGTTTGAGCAAGTTTGAGTTCCCAAGACTTTATGAAGGTTAAAGCAACTAGTCTACTTAAGACGCCAAGGACATCCACGTCAGCTGTTGTAGAGGAGGCAGGCAGAAACGAGATGCCCCACATTTATCTAGATCACGGGCAGTTTGGGCAGGAGCATTCAGAGTGACGACTGTACAGAGTAGGGCCTGGGTGATGAATGTGCTTAAATTTATGGCTCTTGACCTGTGAGTCTGCAAGGTCGTAGGGCGCAGATAGGATAATCACTACAGGGATATCAAAGCACTGTATAGTGTTGAATCATATTTTTCTTGTAAAAATGCGCCAGGCCCAGCTTGAGCGGCAAACAATAAGTAATAATCGGCTCAACGAAAACGGTTTAAAGTACAAGCTGTTGAGTCTTATACAAGCGCTGAGAAGAGTCGGATGACGAGCCCAGACGCAGATGACGTGGCGAGCATCATGACTTCAGTATGTGTGTTTGTATTTCTGCTAGTACTATGCCTGTTAATATCAGAAGGAAGAAGACTGGGCTCACATTCTTAAACATTTAGTTCAGCTCTCTCTGATTAATGCACAAATCATCTCTATAAAATGTTTTGAATTCCCTTCAGTGGCGTTGATATGTCCGAACTTCTCACTGGGGACGTAAACCACTGACACCGTATGAAACAAAGGCGACCCGGATGTGAAGCAGAATGAGAGAGCCGTGTTGAACTGGAGGAAGGATCTAATCATTTATCGAAGGGCCTCATTAACATAGGGGTATCTGTGACTCATCTTTCGTCACACTCGCCGATTCAATAGCCATACGAAGGTTTTTATAACGGCATTCTTAGCGGAATAATAACGATTTTAGTTTTAACCAGTCTGGAGACGAAGATGTGGTCTTTTTATCTATCAGACGTGCTTCTGCATTGACGTTGTTATGGTACACTTGAAGTGTTTGAAATCAACGCTTGGTAAAAAGTGGATCCGCCTTGCATTGCACATACTGAATCAGTATGCCACATTTAAAACAAGGATTCCAGAGATACTAGCGACACATTATGGAATGAAAAAAAGAAACTGGTAAAAGAACGTCCTTAGCATATGTTTCGCCGAATAAAAATGACATGCTAAACCTGCAAAAACAGGGGCTGGGAAAGGGCATCATCAAGACCAAAGCACGCCCTTTTTTTTATTCAGGTTCGACTTCCGATATGTAAGGCTTACTTCCAAAGCTTCAAATCAAGAGTCCTTATTACGCCTACACATCTCCATGTCCGCACAATTTAACGTGTAAAACGTTACTACCGTCAATAAAAGAAAAACTGTTGTATGTGGTGGTGGTGGGCACCGGAGTAGTTAAGGCGCACTTGAGACTTTGTTCTGTTAATGTGAATCATTTGACTGGACTTGGCATAGATTGGTAATTCAGAGTTATTGGGTTTGTGAAGCTTTTCTGAAGTCCCTAAATCTAGACGTGCCCCAATAAACGTAATTCTGCTAAGTATATTGATGTTAAGCATTTATAAGCAATGATGATATGCCTCACTATGCATTCATAGCAGAAAAAGATCAATGATTGTATAATTTGACTCCTAATCTGGCGCAATATTTCTTTCAGTAAGAAATACCAACCGTGATATGGCAACTTCAGTAATGTTTGTGTCAAATGAGAGCCATTTTAGTGCCCACATTTTAAACGCCGAAGTTTTCTTTTATAGAAACAATATTCGCGGCAAAATATGTTACAGCAGATACTTCCTAGCAGAGAAAACCGTAACAATAAACATGTGGTAGAACACATATAACGCAGATAATCCCTAAAATTTCCTCCTCAACGCTGACGGGGTGTCCACGGTAAGGCGAGAGGCCATGGTTGTCCCGAACTCCTTGATTTCTTCGCCCGCAGCGATCTCGGCCCTGATGGGCGATGTCGATAGATCTAGCGGGGTTATTTCTTTTCAAACCGGTGCGGGCCCAAGATAAGAAAGGCCTTCCGTCAGCATCCAATCTAGCCTGAACTCGATAGAAGATGGTTGCCGCTCGGCCCGAGTTTGAGCGCTTTATGTCCTAAAACTCGTCGACGTGACAGACAAAATATGGAAGTATCAGCAGAAAACGGATCGCGTTTTCAGCATCAAACAATTAGGTACTCAAATTTGTTATATTTATGAGCAACGTTTATCTTTGTAGTAATGTCTGCGTGCTCATTTATTGCGGCTCGAAAGAATACCCTGGATATAAACGCTGTTCATTGTTTGCCCATTCACACTAGCCGTCATGGTTACGTCCCTTGTTTTCATAACAGAGCAAGCGCCAATGCAGCACTTTTACTTTAAAAATCAAGAAACCGAGAATCTGGCTTCGTTATCAGATGTATAAAAATCTCACTCATCACAGTCTCTGCTCAGACGAGGCCATAAACAAAAATCGCTAAAAGCATCACCCTGAACTGCTATCTCGCTCTTTAGAGTGATGTAAATTCTCGTTACTAGCAGTAATAAAACGAAATAGGCTGTTCGGATCGTTTAGTATTCAGGTAGGCGCGCTATACCTTGGCACAAGGAATAATTACAAAAAAAAACAGGACAAGACTGGCGCGTACACACTTTAGAAGAAACCGCTTTTTTCGGGCATTTCACAGACCAATGTGAAAGAATAATCTTTGAAGCATACGAAATGGCACGGCCGGTTCCACGGAATGCGTAAGCGATCCGTCGATAGCGCTGACGCGCAAAGAGATTCAGTTGTACACAGGCAGCGCGATGGAAAGCGGTGGTACGCGGATTACGGTTTGATGCATTGGACTTATCAAATTGTATCCTACACATGTTTGTATTTTTCTTAGTATGTAAGTATATAAGGAGAGGAGTACATGCAATAAACACTTGAAAGTTCGCGCACGTACCAGTCTTGTTTTTTTTGTAATTCGTTCTTGTGCCAAAGTATAACGTGCCTACCTGAAGATGGAGGACCAACTAGCCACCATTACAGCATTGCTCGGATTGTTTATCATGGTTGCAGTCACCAGCGGATATTTCTAAGGACGAAATCCCAATTTGTTTTCTTTGGATCTAACAAAACGGTCATAACATCTAGAGCACAGTTCTAAAAGAGCAACTTCGAAGAGTAAAAAACTCTGATATAAATAATCAAATTTCAAAGCCACCAATCATCGATAAAAAACTTGGTGTCTTGAAATTTTCAAACTCCTTATCATGCTGGGAAGTTCAAATGTTTCCTGCAATTATTACTTATATTTTTATTTTCTTCTCTTTCTCTCTTTCTTGATAGCTGCTAAGGAGCTCTCTATAAGTTACCAAGCTGACACTGAACGCTGTAATCCTCTTATGGCAGTGCAGAACGTGATGGCAGGCCAGTAAAGGTTTTACGAATTTTCTTTGCATTATGACCGCCAAAATTTCACTCGCCACATGGATGTCGGCAAAGGCAGCAGGAATGGCGTGAACGATCATCGCTTTGCGCTGACCGGACGGAATGATGGCGCATCGGCGTTCTGTTTGGCCGCTTTCTCTCGGACGACGCATCTGTCTTCAAGGCAGTGCTGCCAGTTAGAAAAAACAAACCGCTAGAAAAGGGCAAGTATGCTTTCACAAAACGGCCATCGTACGTCTTTTAGGTCGTTTTTAGCCTTCAGCTTGTCTCTGTATGTTTTCTGTCCATCCATGCGAGCAAAAAAGTTCAACGGACAAAGTACTATTTTTGTTCGGGCTGCATCAGTTCTGTGCACGCAAAACAGCTGCCTCAAAAAGGCTTCTTTGCTCTTTCGCATGCGTATCTACCCGAATTTTATCATGGATGCGTCAGATACAAACAGCAAAATATATATTGGCAAATATACTTAAATAAGAAACATATATGCAAGGAGGTGTATCAATTGCGATGATAAATTTCAGTTCTCTCAAAAAAGCGAGAAAACTCCGTATCTTTAAAGCGCCAATGTTCAAAATATACACAGATTATGATTACTTAGCACTGCTACTTGGATAACAGTAGCTAAGAAATTTGCCTAGCTAACAATCCCGCTACTAGACTGCTTCTTTTGTAACGTAGAAAAAGCGTAAAGTATAGAACAAAAACTGTAGTTTTTGTCATTTTCGGTCTGGTAGCGGCTTTTCTAGGATTGTTAAATATATATATATAGCTTTGTTTTCTCACAAATTTCAGTCTCAACAAAATCCGAGAATGCAGTGATAATCTACGATTGATTTGAAGGGTGATGAACACTTTCACACACAGAAAGGCCTATGTATCATTATCAATCAATACGTTCCTTTCATGTTAAAGAGTCAATGTAGCTGCTAAAATCAATCTCTTTGATGAAGAAAAGAGACTACTGCCAAATGCTGCAACCTGACAGACGTTTCGGGCTCAAAAGGAAAGAAATAATTTCAAAATTCCTATAATCAAACAGCAAGTTGCTGCAAGCAATCACTCCACTTTATTGTTCTCATTGCTCTAATCTTATCTAATCTCGTTAGTGATTGCACACTTTACCTTGGTTACCCTCACGTACTTTCCTGGAAAGCAACTACAAAAGAGTAGGCATGTGGCGCAATATTCCTCACGGAACGGGCGTGCGAAGTGTGCCGCCATTACCTCCGGTGTTTGAATTGGAAGATACCGTAACCACTAATTATGTCAACTTGTTTCCTTTGCAAGCAAGAATCAACATTTCCTGGCTGAACAAAAGCTAGATTCAGTCGAACTGTCCATAGTATGTGCTTATATATACCTTGGCGTATAGGTTTCCTCCAGGCTTACTGGAAATGAGCATGTCGAGCATGTGGCTTCTAGAACTTCTAGGAAGCTTATTTCGTAATGTGACATATGTTGAATCAGCAAAATTAAAATTTAAACATCCTCAATATTTCGGCTACATTCGGCCCATATTAGTATGCCTGTGCTGTTTGGCATCAGCTCATTATAAATTTGACCGACATACTGGAGGATCATGTACAGAACTGTGATGTTTGAGTTGTTTCCTGGGGTTACAGCTTTAATGGCCGTGTTCCTGACATCGAACTTTTGCTAGGATAGGAGGTTTTATTTAGACGCAAAAGAAACAGATTTGAACAGTTATAAAAAGCTACTATGCAAAAAATGAAGATTTAATTCCTGCCGCGGGATTTCCGCTCAAGTAGACTTGATTGTAGAGGAAAAATTACATAAATATAAATGCAAAATAATGTTTATCAAGATGAACTCTTTCCGCTAACAATTCAAGACTTGAATCGGAAGCCTCAAAAAGCCATCCAATGCCGCTCTATGTACGCCTTCCTTTTGTGCTAGACACGATGTCCGAACTAGTACCAATTAGCCTGATATATGCCTTTGCTAATTCAATGTATTGAGCCCTCTCTTTAGATTTTTAGCTGTGCTTAGAGGGCTCTTCATTTTGTGCTTGCTTGTTATTTCCCGGTAGTCGGTTGTGCTATTTGTTTTACTTGGCTCCTGCTTTATTCATTCTTTGCTTGCTTGTTATTTCGGTAGTTGCTTGCGCTATCCGTTTTTCTTGCCTCCTGCTTTATTTGTCATCTAACTCTCTCCAGTAATGCCTACGGGTGCTACCGGTGTTTCTAAAAAATAAACAAACACTGAATTACGCGCTCTTTTAGAAATGTGTACATCTCAAAGTGGCATCGAACATTTACGTTGTGACGGGGCTCGTACATCGATGTGCCTAAGAGTTGTTGAACCTAAAGGTTCGAGCGCAGCACACGATTGTCAGCTGAAAGGTATATCTATATTCATGCACCTAATGATTTAAGCACTGAGAGATGTTGACAAACAGTTTTTTTTGCATTTCCAGCGAAGAAACATTTGTTTGCTTTGATTTCTTTATAGGATCTTCTCTATCGCTATATTTTCAAACTATTTTCGTTTAGGAAATATGAAGTCCTTAGACAATCAGGTGTAGTTGTTATCATAAAATTGCCCTCAGAACTTGCTAATTATCAAGCAAAGTTAGTTTTATTTATTTCTTTTAGATTGGCAGCAAGAACAAAATACAAACTTCAGTGTTGCCCTTTGTGATGCCAGTAGAAAATAAGACGGAAGAGCAGAAATTAAGCAGTTAATAAAATTGTAATGTTGTTAATGCTGTTTTATGAAAAATCAATACTTAGTAATAAATATACTGAATGAAACATGGCTGTTGTAGTACTTTGAATGCTTGTTGGACGTCGCCTATTGCAGCTCACAAAAAGGATTTATTCGCTGTTACAATAAGTATAAATTTCACGAGAGCAAATGAGAGCAAAGTTCACCTCGTAATCTGTTTTTTTTTATTTCTTTTATTTGTAAATTCATCTCTTACTACGTTTAGGGTCCATATGTAAAGTTATAAAATGTTGATAAAATCTTCAACGTCACCTTTAGCGTTAATTTTGTCACAGATAAATCGAATGTCTGCCTCTGAAATTATTTTTATTATTCCTGCAGCCACAAATTCAGTTATTTCTTACTATAATAGAAAAGCTACAGTAAAGAATGAACGTTCATCGCCGCATTGTCATTTTGTAACAAAAGAATGCCAGAAAGTTTTTGTTAAGTGTGTCAAGGGGGCGAAGCTGATCGAAATCTTGCGAACTATTGAAACACATTTTTAGAGGGTACTGGTGCATACAGTAACAAAGAAAACATAAAAACGCGCAAGTAAAATCCTAAGAGGTCGCAATGCTCTGAAGAAATACGGGAGTTGGTATTGGCGCACAGGCCACGAATGCACTCATCTCCCCTCAAAGCGGTGAATTTGGGAGCAGATCGCAATATTTTCTGCGGATCAAGGCCATGGACTCAATTTTCGTCCTTGAAAAAAAAAAAAGTGGCATTTTCTGAAAACCTCAACACTCGCTGAACTGTTCTGAGCAGACACGTATGCTACGTCATGCCTCCCTACATTCCCATCTCGGTGGGCCATTTGTTTTACTGCGGCACAGCTCGGAATGGTCTGGTCCCACTCCACTGCCCAGTCGCCTATCAACCGGAAACGACAGCGCACAACCTGAAAACACCAACCGCGACCTGGGAGTACGCTACCAAATTACTGTCTTCCGAATACATGCCGGAATCACCAAGCCAAAAAAAAAAAAGGAAGGATGCGTGTTCGAGAAGGCATCATCTATCCTTTTTTTACCTTGCAAGAATGTCCATGTGACGCTTTGGGCAGTACCCTGTTGTTTCTTTGTTTTCGAAATGGTGTCAGTTTTTCTATATCTTCTCAGGTAAATTGTAGAAAGGCTGGGGGAGGACATTGTACCAGTGAAAGAGGCCCAATTTTTTTTCTAGCAAAAAAAAAAAGAAAACGACATTAAGACACAACAAAAAGTTCAAAACTTTCAGTAGTCCTATTGCTTCCCAGCATTTTCAGAGCATTTTACTGGCAACGTGGGTGAACGCCGGCTATATCACTTCGAATGGTTGTTTTTTGCGCAATATTCTATCCCATCCGCTCCGAGCGATCGACCAGCTCAGAATATTTTGTCCTTTCTGCTCAGATCACCGCTCAAGATAATGCATTCTGGGATCACCATCCTGCAGTGTATGTTCGAGACTCTTCCATAAAGACATAGAAAGCCAAGGGAATGACTGTACAGGGAAGCTTCTAGTCTGCCTTCGCATTCCTGGTTTTTCTTGCCTTCACGCATCCCCGTTCGTTTGGCCGCCAGCGTTCTTGATTTCATGGCTTGGCTTCAGTGCCTGATGAACGCGAGGTCATACCTGCACGCACCACACAAGGTAGAAGTCGAACACACTACGACGGAAAGAATCGCTGGCCTTAGGCCTTATCAAGAATTCATTGAACAATTCATAACTGGCAGGTAATCTGGGGATTGTTTTGGAAAGTACATGTCCGGCCGTCTTGGAGTCAGGCACCTGCTGGCATTCTATCCCTAGGTCAGCTATTGAAGTATTGGTCTCCTGCAACGCCACATTTAGCAGACAATTTTCATGACATATCAGCGAAAAAAACGAGATCGCAGTTTGTTTGTTTTTTCAATTTGTGGCGCAAATTGCGACTTTCAACTTGAATCAATAATGGCAAAATCAATGAATGACCCTAAATTTATAACCGAACTGGCTGGGTCATATATGGTAACTCTGTGTCACCGGTACCTTGAACATGAATGGCAAAAGTTTCGGTTACGCCTCTTAAAAAAGTGGACTACTTTATTACTCTAAGCATTATATTTTCATTTTGCAACTTGCTGAAGTTTTCAACTAGTCATGACATAAACTGTCATGCTTTCCATCTTCGTGGGGTGGCCAGCAACGCCTCGACTATTGCATACAAACATCAGGAGAGCCTGCCGCGTTTTATAAAGCTTTCTCCACTCACACTGAATAATAAGCATCTTTCTTAAAGGAATTCACAAATGATCGGCCGATGAACTGCTGTATGAAACGCTGCTATCCAGCTGCCAACGTAATATTGCTTGTATTTTGTGCAACCGCAGCGTCGAGCAACCTGGGCAAGTCTGGTTTCATTTGCTTTGACTTAAGAGGGAAGATTATACTAAAAGTCTAAACGTCGGGACTAAAGGTTTAGTTGTGCTTGAACGAAAAAAATAGCCGCTATAAAACAAAACCAACCGATAAATATGCGGTATTTGCGGCTACTTTCTACCACTGAGGGATGACGTCTTTGCGTTTTGTAGGTGGCTAAGAAGCCTCTTTTGTGTCCAATGTTTGTCAGGAGAGGTTCAAGGACAACAACGTTCAGTTCTTGTTCACAGCATGAAATAGCTACATCCACTGGTTTTTTCTCCCAATTTTAATGCTGAACTCCAAATAACACGGTGACTGCCGTTACAAAGTGAGGGGCTCTGTAGGCAAGACTCTGTAATCCAAGTACAAAAACGCGTTGAGAAGCGCACTTCACTTGAGCAGTCGGTAGGGGGGGGGGGGGGGGGGGTCGCACTACGGTAGTTCGGTCTCTTTCTGTCCTAGTCCAACGAAGAAATGCTTCATTTTCATTTTGAAGGTAGCGCGAAAAACGAGGACCAAGAGTAGGAGGACACAACACGAGCGCTCGTGTTGTGTCCTCCTACTCTTGGTCCTCGTTTTTCGCGCTACCTTCAAAATGAACCAGCTTCAACTCGCCCAACTTTCAACCTTACTACAAGAAATGCTTGTTTCAATTCATGCGGTGTCTCTTTTTTTTTAGAACGGTGCGATAATCTCTCAATAGATACAAACCTTGGGTGTTTTTTAGTATCTGCTTAATATTTAAAGAAGGGCTGCATATGTTAGCATACATCCATCAGCAACCAGCCTCCCCAAAGTGCACTTGTGTCAGTCGTGTCGTGTCGTAGCACAATGTTGCCAAAATGTGCTGCACGTGTGCTCCATGTAATTTTGGAGCATATCGTTTGCGACATTACTGTGACAATATACGGAAGCGTTCGTTTTTCACAAGTGTGCAAATCAGGCAAGTGCCGAAGCACTGCGCTCTGTGGCTGGTTTCATCATAGTGCTTCAGCGGAAACTTTGCGTCTCGTTTTTCATACAACCGCCTTTCTAGCGTACATTTTTGCGGGAGCTCGCTCAGGGTGCGAATTATCTGAAAACTGCAGTTAAAATTATCACTCATCCCAACTGCGCCACAAATGATATACCGCTCTGATAAAGTAGGTGCGTTTGCTAAAATGTTCTTTACGGTTTTTCAGATTGAATGAAAAACGCCACTAATGGACGAAGGACAAAGGAACTGGAAACTCACAGACGAGCGCTGAATCACCACTACATTTTTATTCAAAAAATAAAACATATTTTTATCTACTATCACATGATCCTTCTTCATACAGCGTACATGCCTGGAGCATACCTCAAAATACCACATCATAGGCCAGAGGTTAAAACCTCATAAACCGACATCAGGACAATTGCAAAACACTCACAAAAATGTATAAACCTTGAAAAGAACCAATTTAAAATCATTTGAGAAACCCACAATCTCTTTCTGATGTCGGCTTATTGAGGTTTTGTCCTTTGACCTCTCATGTAGCTTTCTGAGGTATACTCTGGGTATGTGCGCTGGAGAAAGAAGTGTCATGTGATACAAGATAATTATATATGTTTTGCTTTCTGAATAAAGATGGAGTTGCGAGTCAGCGCTCGTCTGTGCACTTCCTGTTCCTTTATCCTTCGTCCCTTTGTGCTGTTTTTCATCCAAAATTAACTACAACCAACCAGACCAGCTCAGCATCCTACAGCAGTATGTTTCTTTACTGTTAGCGACGAGTCTACGATCGTCGGATCAGAAATTGCAAGATTGTATTGTGACTACTTGTGCACGTTTATTGGTGTAAAGGAGAAGCATTGTGAAAATTCAGTTTCGGTCAATCAGCCATATTTGAAGATGAAAGTAAATTCAGAAAGTCTTCACAGATCAGGCACATATGAGACCCCAGGAAACGTACAAACATTATATAAGGTTTTGCTTATACTGCGCTAAAAACCGCAAACACAGTGCACCTGTACCGGATATGTAAATGAAGAGCAAGGATGCCACTGGCTCTAATAATGTATTACCTGGCTGTGCGGTGAAGACAGGATACAACGAAGAAACACATACGACACGTGCAGTGCGCGAGGTATAGCTTACTTAGTTGTGTCGTGTCTTCTCCGGAGGAGTACAGTATTTATCAAAAATATATTGACCACTATCAGGACATGGCGCTCGTGTTTCTTGAGCGCGCTTTCTCCGACAGTAAAGAGGACGAGTGGCCGGGTCTCTCCCACACTCGGAGACGCGAGAGATGGCAATTCGCGCTTGCTCTACGGCAGTGAGCGTAGTGTTCCTGTCATCCATTCCTTGGCGGCTATTCTATGCGAGGGCTTTTCTATATTAACATTACAGCGTCAGTTTGCTGAGGCACAAATCCGGCGAGCGCTGTGCAAAAAAAAAAAAAAAAAAAAAGACGGCGCCTCGAATTTAGGCGTACAATTTTTCCTGTCCCCGCTGCTTTGAGTAACAAAACTACAGAACTGAAGCCGTCTGTGTGATTTTTCGCCAGTTCCAGAAACAAAACAAAAGGCCTTGAGCTAGTTTAACGCTGTAAATGAAACTTGCAGCACCGCTTGCAAGCGATCCCGTTCGCGTTACCTGCATGAGACTTGCGTTTCCTGCCAGTATCATGTTTGGCGAACTTATTTTGCACTTCAAGCTCCAACGCACAGCTCTCTACATTTTGGCGAAGGTGGATTCTCCGCCATAATAGGGATGAGTATATTAAGACATGTCTGAAGACGCAAGGAGCTGTTGCACTCCAGATGACATATCTGAAGCGCCATCTTTGGGCCCCACAGCCGCACCGCGGCGTTTCGGAATGGGTTGTATATTTTGGAAAAAGGCTGTACGTGCGCTATAAATATTGAACCATCTCACCCAGAAGTGTCAGTTCTAGTTTTAGCGACCACTATAACTTTTACTTTAATATAAATTTAGGAACCAGACTGGTGGTGCCATTGAAGACCTAAGGGTTGATGTGAACAAAAATAAAAACGCGGCCATTGCGAAAGGTGATATTATTTGGTATTGAAGCTCCTTCCGACTGTGCCCGCGTAAAGTTAGCATTATGCGTATTTCGTCCAGGCAAATATCAACCGTAATTGGGCAGGGTGCCTCAGTTTGGCAACCTGCGAACGTACCACATGCTGCATATGGTATTGAGGAAGAAACCGCCTTGTGTAAAGCTTCGTAAAAAACACCGCGCTTTCATTTACTGCTGGTACTTCACTACCAGAACAACTGTCAGTAGTTCCTTGTCCTTATGCAGGAAATAAATTTAGCATTTTTGTTTCATTTTTTTTTTGCCATATGCAATTGCTCGAGCAGGAGAATTTTCCTTGCCAATTAAGCGCAGCGACGTACTCATATTAAGCGGCTTTTAACGCGCTATGCGACGTGTAGTTACGGTTCTATTTTTTTTTCTCTATAGCGCAAATGTTCTTTCCGGGAAATTCGTTTCAAAGTTAGAGACTACAGAATTCCATTCCATTAATTACAAAAACACTGGGCCTGTTACTACATTTGCCTCCTACGAAGTGTACCAAGGAAAAGAAAGGTCGTAAATTGTTCAACTCTAAAGCTGCGTTTTCTATGTGCCGTATTTTTCAGGACAGCCAAGCAACTGCGTATAGCCATCGCCGCTTGGGACCGCACAGGTTTTCCAGCGTAAACCTCATGTCATCGCAAAGTATCCTGAGGGTGTTAAGAAAAGCGGCGCAAAAAGAAACTTGGATTTCTTTTAAATATTGTGTTCAGAAAATGGTAAGAACCTTCTAGCTGTAGCAGTCTTCTTCGAACTGGGCGTGACCTGAGCGCTGAATTTCCAGTCAACAGAGTCAAGCCCCCAGCTCGGCGATTTCTAAGAATCCACATGGTTCGTTAGGCGGCCCTTGTATTAGCAGTTTACAAAACAAAACATTTTGACAAAACATTTAACAAGCACCTTGACAATAAATTTTTAAACAGATGAGAACCATTTTCCTTGATTAATTTTTGCGTTAGAGCAGAATGAGAGTACTGCGGAGTGAAATGAATTTTATGTTATAGTTAGCCGCTGGTCCAATTATTACGGTTTGTAGTTTTAGATAAAGTCTTTTATACATAGGTGGATCCTAATGAAGTTAAAAGCATTGATGACGTTTCGCTCCTACCGATGGTGGTTTCAATTATGTTTCGCAAGGCGCACATCACAGTCAACCAGAAATGTTCGCTGACGAGACAATTGGGCGTAGCTGTGAGAGGTGCCTTATTTCCACTGTTACAACATTAACCTAAAATGGTAACTCTGTTTGTGAAATATTAGATTTCTTTTAAACTATCAGAAACCTGTACGGGTGCTTGTGCCCCTTTCTAGCGCTTTTTTTTTTTGCACGACATACCTATAATTCTGTTGGTTTTGAACATATAAATTGCACTGTAAAAGGTTTAAGCATGATTTCTAAAAAGTATAGTAGCAGCAATTTTACACTTGTAAATCAACGCAAAATCTCCAAGGTCAGCGGGAGCTGTCGCATCACAACCATACTGAAAACGAAGGAGAATAGCACCTGGATACACTGAGAAAGAATTACAAATGACCAAGTCGCACTTTTGGAATGCTTTCGGCGCACTCCAGGGCATGTTAACGCGAAAGCCTTTAATGGCTCAGGCTCGCGCCCATGATCGTTTCCGGGCGTCCGTTCGTCCCTAACGCTTTAGATTGATGATGTCCTCAGTGGTATAGTACCTTGAAATAAATGAAGACATCAGCAGTGCTCTAGTATGTCATATCTTGAAATAATGATGACGTCATCAGTGGTGCAGTATGCCGTGACTTGAAATTGATGATGACGTCATCAGTAGTGTACCATATTGTAATTTGAAATAAATGATGACGTCATCAGTGGTGTAGTATATCGTGCCTTTAAGGCGACTATGACGTTACCAAATGGTGACGTCCTTGACCGTCAAGTCATGGCCGGAAGTGGCGTCATAATGCTGTCACATCCTGTCATGAGGACACGCCTAGTGATGACGACCCCACTGGGCGTTCAATCCAGGTATCCTTGCGGCTCCTTTCATTCGATGCTTCCTCGAACGCCGCACCACACACCATATAAAAGCAGAGGCACTGCAGTAGGCATCAGCGATGTTTCCAATTGGTTTACAGGAAAGGTGCAGTATCTGTCACAATTCTTCGCGGACGCCTTACCGAGGCGTAAGGAAAAGGAGGAAAGTAGGAGTGAAAAAAGAGAGTGGAGGACTTCGGACCACCACACAACAGATGTTTTCGCCTCATAGCACGAACCCATTTATTTACTTGTAAATTTGTAATTACTGAAGAGTGTTCTAATTCATAATGAGCGCCTTCAAAGGTAACACTCTGTGAATATCCTTGTTAGACGTCCGTAAAAAATATTTGTTATCAAAAACCAAATGCCATGGCACTCTAATAAGAGGAAAGAAACGTTTTATTCTATTTTCTCTTCAGAAATTATGTAGCACTTTCCCCTGAACTAAAAACAAAATTGAAATTTTCTGTTATTAGGAAACGCAAAGTAAAAATAGAAAATATGCACGGCTAAGAAAAAGAAACAAAAGAGAAGAAAAGTATTTTGCGTACGCAGTCGTGAAAGGCGCCTCATTCAGACTACTGTGAGTTCAGACATGCCACCGAAAATATTAGCCACCACGAGCCGCCTTCTGTTTCCTATGCTCAAACACTGGAAAACATTAACAGCAACGTCAACAGCATTTCAGTGCACGTTTGTGTTCGGCGGCGCAAACTCTCTTTGCTGAAGGTAATCTTCGAAAACGAGCAGTTGTAGATTGCATTTCGTTTCTGCTGCGCTTGCACAAGCGAAGCGAGGCGGCGCTGTTGCTGACGGAGAAGCGAAAGCACCTGCGAACAGGTAATTTACTCTCCTGAGCTGAGCGCGATCGAAGGAATGGCTTCCGAGCCCAAGAGGTTCACTGAAACGGGGTAGCATCCAAGCGAAAGCTAAAATTATGCTTCAAAGTGAGGGGCTTTCGGCGGCGAAACCCTTCGGCAAGATATATGCCTCAATATCTATATTATTAATATAATCCATATAGGAATTTTTACGATCAAATTCTCGGCTCGTTCTGGGTTTCTAACAAAAGCTGCGAAAAGGGCCCTGTATACTACAAAAAAATATAGCCATCTGGAAAAACAACTTCTTTTATTATTTTCACCTTTATAAATATTTTTTGCGTCTTGATGTAACTTTAAGTTGTGTATTTATTTGTCTTTCTGTGATTTATAACAGAATATGGAGTGTAACCTCCCAAATCAGCATCACTGATGATGACAGGACGCCGTAGTGTATAGCGTTGGTTGATATGAGCCCGCTTGTTGCGTTGTCAGGGCAGGTTACCTCCGATATTTTATTCCGTGTGCGTACGAAAGCCCTAGCGCAGCTGAAGCTCGCAGCGCTTCATTTGTGGTGCGACTAAAACACATTTAGAACAATTCAGCGCCCTTATACTTGCTGCAAAGTACCAACAAGCTCTCTAGAAGATCTCACTTTGCTTCTGATTACTATTAGCGCAAGTAGGCACTGCCAGAAAAAAAAATAGAATACATAAAAAAAAATGCGTACTGGCACGGCCATCCAATCGCACTCGTCTGCGGGGCGTATTCATTATCAATGGGCCGGAACGGAAAGCAGCAGCGAATTCACTAACGGGATCAGCGCGCCAAAACAAAAAAAAAACTAATACCCGCAAAGAGAAGAAGCTCAAGTTTTATTTTTTGTTTACTGCTTGCACATTCGTCAGTGCTTTTCCTGATTTCTCTCGCAGCGAAGAGATCAGGTAGGTGCTTTTCTTGCTGCCCTAAACCTGTCTGGCATGACGGCGATCGTTGACAGGCTGCCCACGGATCCATCCTTGTAGTCAGTTGCGATATGGTCAGCCTGTGTCAGTTGCATCTTCTCGATGAGGTAGTCCAAATGACAAAGCATTGGCTTCTATACTGCACCACGGTGAAATAGAATATAAACCCGCGATTAGCGTTACATTCGACTACTGGCAGAACATGCAACCGCGATGATTTTATCTGGTAAAGCAGCGGTAAGAATGGCTTAATGTTACGGTAACATTTAAAATAATTGACCATGATATCAGAAAATTGACCGTTCTCCTGCTTATTCATTACGGAGACTTGCGCAGAATAGTTCAAGCTTTATTGATTTGTCTAGCGAATGAGGCAATGATGATATATTAAAGAGTGATATGAGCGGCACAATAATTTTTCACACCGGACTACCGGCACATATATTTATGAAATACCATCGAGGGATAAATACACACTAGAAGAACACCACAAATGCACCCCCTTAAGGTATATATGCCAACGTCATTAAGGTCCAAGGTTGGTCGAGTGATAAGTAAAACTGGTCTGTTGAAAGGTAGCCTGTTCTTACTTTGCGCCCTTCTCGGAGAAATCGTGTGCCAGTCGCTTATTTGACGAGTCTAAAGAAAATACTACCTAAACATTGTGATCTGATACCTTGGTCATCACGGTCAAGTTTGATTCTCTTTTTTAAAAAGCAGGAATGGGGACTAAAGGTTGTGGTGACAACTTGACTGGAGGCCCCGATTCCTTGAGGTTGTGGCGGTAGAAAAGGAAGGCGAGAATTTCACATCATTTGACATCATTAAGGTGCAATGAAACAGGCACGCATTGAAACACACACACACACACACACACACACACACACACACACACACACACACACACACACACACACACACACACACACACACACACACACACACACACACACACACACACACACACACACACACACACACACACACACACACACACACACACACACACACACACACACACACACACACACACACACACACACACACACACACACACACACACACACACACACACACACACACACACACACACACACACACACACAATCCCGATGTACCATTATCTCCTAAGATATCTCCTTAGGAACATATCTCCTTAAGATATCTCCTTCTGTACCGTCTGTGTCCTTGCTGCCCAGGTGTATTCGGTTGACCTTTTGTGTATTTGTGTGCCAGGCGGAGATGCGCCGCGTCTTCTTGAAATTCACGCTGTGCTCGCGAGGAAACAACCTCGTGGGCACCGGCGTCCTATTGGTTCCTCAATTTTAAAGAAAGTCTTCTCATTGGTTCCGATAAGCGCATTTCCGCCTGGTAACAAACATTGCCTCGAGAATCCTGAAAAACGTTGGGCAGAGGGGTTTTGGCGGCAAGTGAAGGAGGACGGCGACCATCAAAGCTGCTGCTGGGGACCCCTTCTCAGAAGATTCCGCGTATGCCTGACTGACGTGTTGTTAATCGGAGTTTGTTGCTAATTGGTACCACTTGATTCGCTTTAATTATTGTTTCTGCTCATCTTTATTAATTTAAGTTAGCCATCCATCGGAATCGCCTGGTACTTTTCTTCAATGCGACGGAGCCTTCGCGCCGTCACGGAAGTCCAACTTGCGAACACTACGTTACACGGTGATGAGCGCCTCTCAACAATCATTCTTTGGGCTCACTTTGTTAAGGCACCCAGTCTTTTCAAAAGCTTGTTTACATTTATCGCCAACATCCTGATATACTTAAGCCCCCTCTTTCCGGTTAACAGGTCCGCGAGCCGTGCTCAAACCCCTCAAGTGCACTGCGCAGTCTTATAACGACACGGCTTATAAGGATGTACAAAAACTATTTAGGAGAGACAACTTCCGACGCAGTGGTGGGACTAAACGTGTTGTAAAGGCAGGCGACACCAGAATGCTAAAATCACAGCAGAAGAAAAGTCAGGTCGATAACGCACAAAAAAAAGAAAAAGGCCAGAGACCCGAATAGGGTGATACGGCAGGGCAAAACAGTTCCGAGCGGTACAAGTAAAAAGGCTTTCCACGAGGCCACAGCTCGCGCAAAACACCTAATGATCTTGGGAGATACCGTGTTCATAATCTGCCTTCATGTTCATAAAGTGTCTTCAACCGTTTTATGTATTTACGTCAATATAGCTCATGCTTCTCGCCGACATCGAATTCGCGGTCCACCAGAACAATCGCCGGAATCAGCCGCCCTTGGCTTTGTCACTGCCCTTACGAAGTGTTACTGCTGCTTCTACAAATTTCAAAAATCCCCAAAAACAGCTCGCATATACGCTGTTATAGTGTGTGTGTGTGTGTGTGTGTGTGTGTGTGTGTGTGTGTGTGTGTGTGTGTGTGTGTGTGTGTGTGTGTGTGTGTGTGTGTGTGTGTGTGTGTGTGTGTGTGTGTGTGTGTGTGTGTGTGTGTGTGTGTGTGTGTGTGTGTGTGTGTGTGTGTGTGTGTGTGTGTGTGTGTGTGTGTGTGTGTGTGTGTGTGTGTGTGTGTGTGTGTGTGTGTGTGTGTGTGTGTGTGTGTGTGTGTGTGTGTGTGTGTGTGTGTGTGTGTGTGTGTGTGTGTGCGTGCGTGTGTGTGTGTGTGTGTGTGTGTGCGCGAGTGCGAGTGCGAGTGCGAGTGCGAGTGTGAGTGTAAGTGTGAGTGCGTGTGCGTGTGCGCGTGTGTGTGTGTGTGTGTGTGTGTGTGTGTGTGTGTGTGTGTGTGTGTGTGTGTGTGTGTGTGTGTGTGTGTGTGTGTGTGTGTGTGTGTGTGTGTGTGTGTGTGTGTGTGTGTGTGTGTGTGTGTGTGTGTGTGTGTGTGTGTGTGTGTGTGTACAGCCCTTCAAAAATCGCAAAACAATATTTATGTACAGGCTGGGCCACAGAGATGAAGTAATTACGCGGATCTGCGGCAGTTATAATCAAACAAGCAGAGCTGACTCTGAGAGAACTGAACGAAACAAGAAAAAAGAAAGTAGGAGACCCAAAGCTTAGCTTTGATAGGTTTTGCATGTATGTGCCATAGGGCTGTTCCACATTCACATAAGACAAGCTCGATCAGCAGCCATCTGCTAAACGTGAAGTTTGTTCTGCGCATTTAGAAAGTGCGAGCACCGTTTAGGCCAGGCTTGTACAAGTTGCGAAGGAAGTAATGAAATCAATTGAGAAAGCTGGTAAAGAAGTACTGCTTGAATTAGGTCAGTCAACGATCGCTGTCGCGGACGCTGAGGGAGACTGGGTGACCCCTACGAAAAGTGGCAAATAGTTCCCAGCTCTTCCCAGCCTTGCCTAGTGCAAAGAACTCGTCAAACTTCGAGGAGCAAAGCCCTGCGTGTAACATGCAGAGCGCGCACAGAATAGAGAAGGACTTCTTTTATTACTTTGCCCATTGTAAGTATTCCTTTCAATGCTCCAATCTCGCAGCGAGCACGGTGAAAGCAGGTAGTCACAGCCACTTGTTTCCCAACTGCCACGCAACCAGAGCACCGAATCACCATTATTTTGTTGAGTAGTCACACTACTAAACTTTCTGTCCACACCAACTTCAACGATGCGACGCGATGAAGATGTGCAGAACGAAAAGTTGGAGTTCTCAGGTGAATAGTCATTTTCTTTCCTTTTTATAGTACAACGCCTTCGATCGCTTTTTCGCAACGCTTATCGAGCATGAGGCCGTCAGTGCGTTCCCAGGAGAACTCATTTGGGTAGAGCCTCCTGCTTAGGCCTTTCGCTTTTTTCATAATTTAACCCAAACACTGTTCTTTTGTGATATCACATTCTCTTTCCGAGCAGTCCGTCTTCTCCTTCGCCGAGACGCAGCCGGCGAGGATGAAGAGGCTTTTTGTTCGCCAAGTTTTAATAGAAAAAAGCTCTTATGCTTGAATAATTGACTGCTTCAATATTCGGTCTGGCTATAACTGTAATAACCCCGCCTCTGCTAAATTAAATTGCAAATGAAATATTAAAAGGGGATATTGGTATCTGGTTTCAGATATATTTATGATTTCAGAACGTCAAAAACTTTATAGCAAATGTGCTAACCGTTCTCGCTGAAAATATTTCTATAGAAATACCAAATCTGGTTATTACTTCTCAACATGTATTCACTGGTTTCTTAAAAAAAAACGACATCAACGAATGCAGTATTGGAACGTACGTTTCTCGCGTAGTGGAAATTGGAATGGTAGATACCATTTAAAGCAGCAGAAAAATATACTAACGTATTGGACGGAAGATGCCGGGAATAATGAAAACTAATATTATCGGCGAATGAGCAATTATTCAAGAATCTATTTACGGCGCCTTTGGAACAAACTGGTTTAAGTTGAAATCTACTGGCTAGTGGTCGAAATTTTCGGAGCCTTCCGCTACGGCGTCTCACGTAGCGTCAGTTGCGTTGGGATGGTCAACCCCCCAGACCAAGCCAAACCAAACTATCCTCTAATGCTGCTTCGAGATGATCAATAGGTGCTTCTGCGCGCAGGATACTTCATGGCGGAGAGATTCTAAAGTGCACGGTGTTTTTATGAAGAGACTAACAAAGAAAACACTGTTTGGCCTTCGTATTCACCATTTTCTGTCTCCCGCAGAAAAGAAAGTGGTGGGGGGGAGGAGAAGTTTTTTGCTTTCTTTCAGAATTGAAAGTGAAGTAAGTCAGGCCCTTCTTTGTGCGTGCATACGATATATTGCCACGCCTCTGACGACGAGGAAGGATTGTGCTGGTCTGGGAGAAGAAGAGGAGAAAGCGTTGGTGCCTGGGGGCTAGTAGGCTTCACCTTGTGCCACTGCCATATCACTGTAAATAAACACCCCTTTGCTATTTCACCGTAACAACTTGGTGGAGGTGCGGAGTGTAGAGCTGGAGGGGGCAGGCCTGTCACCAGCCTGACTTGCAGCGTCGCGGCTGGCACGGTTAGATTCTGTGTGGTCCATGATGGTTGGAAGCGGTGGCAGTTCAGCAAGGCGGCGACTACGTCGAAACTCCAGTTGGTCTTGCTGCGCCGTAATTAGGGATCGAACGGAGCACCTTCCACCAAGTTGTTACGGTGAAATAGCAAAGAGGTGCGACGCGTCATTTTGTCAACTGAAGTTTCTTTCAATATCGAAACCCATCCTACGCCACTTCGATCCTGCTGCAGTGACAGAAGTTCACACGGACGCTAGTGGAATCGGTCTCGGGGCAGTCCTTGTCCAACGGCCCGATGAACGAGAGCATGTTATCGCGTACGCAAGTCGCACCCTGAGCAAGCCGGAGCGAAACTACACAGTCACCGAACAGGAATGCCTGGCTGTAGTTTTCGCTGTGCAGCGTTTCCGTTCATATCTGTACGGATGGTCGTTTACTATCGTAACTGACCATCATTCACTCTGTTGGCTGCAGAACCTTCGAGACCCATGTGGTCGCCTCGCACGCTGGGCCCTCCGGTTACAGGAATATGGCTTTGCCGTGGTGTACAAAAGGTTATGCAGACGCAGATTGTCTTTCTAGGATGCCAATGGCCACGACTGGACCTGACAGCGACGATTTCGACAATTGTATATCGACCCTCGAGCCAGCGTTCCCCGACACGAATGTTTTCAAAACGGAACAGCAAAATGATAGCAGTCTGCAGCCTCTCTTTGCCGCCGCCCAAGCCAGCGTACCTACGAGCCGTTTTTGTGTGCGTGATGGCCTCCTTTGGAAAAAGAATTATTCGCCTGTCGGCCAGCGATACCTACTCGTAGTTCCCAAGACGCTGTGCGCGGACGTATTGCGTGTTTTGCATGATGATCCAACTTCTGGGCATTTGGGATCGGTTCGAACACTCCACCATGCTCAAGAATAGTTTTACTGGCTCAGAATGCGCTCGACGATTGAACAATACGTTGCCAGTTGCGAGCAATGTCAACGCCACAAACGTCCAACTGCAACTCCATCTGGCTTGCTGCACCCTGTGAAGACCCCGACAGCTCCGTTTGATCAAGTCAGCATTGACCTTGTAGGCCCGTTTCCGAAGTCCGTGGATGGAAATCGCTGGTTTCTTATCTGAGTGGACTATCTCACACGTTACTGTGAAACCGCCGCTCTTACATCTGCTACGGCGCATCAGGTGTCGCTTGTCTTGCTGCACTCACTCATCTTACGAAATGGGCCACCACGAATGTCATCACTGATCGGGGCCGACAATTCTCTGCTGATGTTGTTGAAGAGCTCATGCGTTTATGCGCCGTAACTTTCCGACACTCGACGCCATACCATCCCCAGACAAATGGCTTGACTGAGCGCGTCAACAGAACGCTTATCAACATGCTAGCCATGTATGTGGACGCAGGGCATAAGAACTGGGACACCATACTACCCTTCATCAGGTATGCGTTTAATACCTCTACGCATGAGACGACTGGGTACAGCCCATTTTTCCTGCTCTATGCCGGACTGTCACGCTACTCTCTGGATACTATCCTGCCCTTCACAAGCCGTGAAGACCCCTGCCTGACTGAGACCCTCTGTGTCGCCGAAGAAGCTCCGAAAATCGCCCGATTATGATCTGGTGCTTCACAAGAACGTTCTAAAGTGCGATAAGATGCCAATCACCGGCGGGTCACGTACTCTGTAGGTGATTTAGTCTGGCGGTGGCGTCCATTTCGGTGCCATTGCCTACATCAAAAACTCTTGGCCCACTATGTCGGCCCATATGTGGTTGTCAAACGCATCAGTGATTTAACTTATGCAATAGCCCGCCTGACAGCATCGGTTCGTCGGTCTGCCAAAACCGAACTATATCATGTTGCCCGCTCGAAGCCGTGTCAGCCTCGCACGACTCACGACACGCCCAGAGGGCTTAGGCTGAGTAGGGGGGAAATGTCACGCTAATGACAACGAAGAAGGATTGTGCTGACCTGGGAGAAAAAGAGGAGAAAGCGTTGGGGTCTGGGGGCTAGTAGGCTTCACCTTGTCCCACTGCCGTATCACTGTAATTAAACACCCCTTTGCTATTTCACCGCAACAATATAAAATACCTATGTTGTGTTTGTCATAGAATTTTGCGCTAATTACCGACTACGTTCCTACTGTCTGTGTGTGTTCCGTTCATTTAATCAATTAACGCTGAACGAATCCTTTCGGAAAGATCATTGTAGAAAGGTACGTGGCGGAACTAAATTCTCAAGTCAGCTTTTATTACGGCATATTTGTGTCAGCTGCCATTACAGGTCTTTTCCATTCCTAATTGAGCATTTCTTCGTTGTTAGAACGAAAAGTTAATATAAGCTTTTTTTTAATAAACACAATAAATTCCATTCAGAATAGATGATTCTGTCTATACTAAAGTAATTTGTTTCATACAATTCGCCATAACCCAAATGCGGCTTGTTTTTTCTCGATTTCAAGCAAAAAAGTCATAACGTTACGCAATCAAAAATAATTGTTTGTTTGCACGTCTGCCAGTTATTGCATGTTGCACGTATTTCAACTTCTAGAATTTATTTGGCGCGAAACCGTCCTGATGGGTGGAAATACATATAGCACCAGTTCCTTTCGCTCTGGTGCTCTTTGATTTTGTGGCTTACATAGGAAGTGCATAAAACATGGGTAGCCTCATGGCCGTTTCTGGCGATATGATCTCTAGTTTCTAGCGTTTTGTCTTTATTTCTTTCATGCTGGCACATAACGTAGGAAAGGAGGAGAAAAAAAGCCGCGCGCTCTCCTTTTGATGGTGCTCCATTTGTAAACGTCGGTGGCAGACAAAAGAAACATCTACTTAGGCCGCAAAGGAGACATTTCGACAGTACACAGTTAGCAAAAAAAATAATAAAGAGATTAGAAAGTAGGAACAATGTGAATATACACCCTAATGCAACGGTAAGAAAACCTTATAGAACGTTTGCGTATCGTAAAATCTCAAACGACGCTGTCCCCAAGAAACACAATCCAACGCAAACGTGAATGAAATACGATTCCAAAAAAACATAACATGTCTATACAATCAACTGAAAAGAAAGTATTGAAAACGTCCATAAAAAAAAACAAAAACTTCAATTGCAGAAAAAAAAAAAAACATTTTTCAGCTGTTGGTAAGAAGGGAAACAGCCAGAAGAATCCGGAAGTCTGGATCAGTTAAGCAGCGTACGGAAATCGATATTAAGTGTTTTAAATCCGTAAGTTTTGTGAGGACGCTGTGCATAGCACAGTTCGTGATGACGGATTAGGTGGCAGTGTGTAATTGTACTGAAGTCAAAGCTTCCATCTAGGACTAAAGCTCGATGTTCGGCACTCGAGTTTTATAGTTGAAGGAGGAGTAAATCGTAAAATGAGGTCATACAAATGACTAGATGGCGAGAATGTAGTTAGTTGCTATCTATTTCTATTCCATCGGATTTGTCTGTAATGCTATATAGGCGTTTCTTCCAGTAGTACCTGTGGTGTTGCACCTGCGTAAACTAGAGTATCTTATGTTGGACTCAAATAATAAAAAACAAAACAAAAGAAGCTTGGCTCTCACGGGTAAAGTGTGTTGGAAGTTTCTAGGAATTCTGTCTTTACGAGAAAATTTAGTTCGTAACAGTCAGCCTTAGCGCCCAAAGCATGAAATCATTAGTGCGAACCCCCAGGGAATCTTCTGTACATTTTCTATTTCTATTTCTAAAAAGAAGCACTCTTCTCCACATTACTATCGTGTGGACACATCAAACTTCCCGCAGGGGAAGCAGCGCCCTCCAAAACGGCACAGCATTGGTCGTTCGCGTTACACGTTTTCCAGCCACATGTGGCAGAATTAACTTCAGGATAGATTGAGTGGAATGAAAAAAGCAAAATGGATTTGAGAAAGATATTTGTCATAGTTTTCTCCCGTGACAAATGTCTTTAATCAGACGGCAGACCCTTCCACCATCTTATTTCTTGAAAGGCGGGTCCAGTGGACGGTGATCTGCTGTTCACTGGACCAAAAGGGCAGCTTCTGTAAGAGGGAGCTGGTAGTTAATCTTCTGCCTCCATGAAGTATTATGTCAGTTGTCGAGAAATGAATGGGTGCTCCTGCAATGTACAGGAAAAAAAAGTTATACTGAGAAACGTTTGGCAGTTCCCACGACCGCCCTTTTGCTTCACACAACACCGCTGCGCACGTTCTTATCCCATTTTATTGTGTGAATGCTGTGGACGTTTATGCCGTAAACTTCCAAAATGAAGTATTGTATTGACATGCTGTAGAAAAGTAAAGGGATAATTCATATATTGAAACGCGTGGTACCGCAATGGATGCTGGTTACGTTCTTAGCATTCATTTCTGCGGTAGAAAACAGAAAGCGAAAAGGCCCGGCATAGGAGAATATATGTCACCACGCATCAGATAGACAGCTATGCTCTGTCGGTTTACTAAAGCGCACTACACCCTTTAAACATTCACTATTTAGCTGCCTTTAAAACCGGACAGGCACGTGAATTGGTTACAATGCGTTGCCCCCCCCCCCCCTCCCCCCCCCCCCATAAATATTAACCTAGCACGCTACTCCTCATGTCGCCCCTCCCCACTCCAGCGCACGTGTCTTGCACGAGGCACACGCGAGCAGCAAAAGAGGCCGCCACGAACCGCTATTAAGCGGCAGCTCATGAAAGAAGCCCTCTGAAAATTACGAGTCGCTGTGCGGCCCTGCCCTAGAGCGCCACGCATGCCCCGGCCGCGCAAGCAAGTAAGCAAGCAAGTGATCTCAATGCTCGCGTTCTTCAAGACGGCCCTGAAGAAGAAGAGAGAGTCGAATATTTGAGGGGCTTTCGGGCGAAAATTATGTTTCACGCATGAGTCCTCAGTCGAGGCTTTTCTTTGCGCTTTACTTCGCCCCCCTTGTCCTCACTGTCGCTCTTATAGCACTGCTCGCTTTATACAACCTGCTATTACAATTTATTGATCTTGCCTTTCATTATTTTCTATGCCATCAACGCGGCATTTCTTCCGGGCTGGCAAGGCCGCCGAGCTATTATTTATGGCTTTATACACATGAAGAGATTGCTAATTAGCAAGTTGTAAGAAACGGCAAGGTTTGCAATTTACTTTTTTTTTCGTTAGTGAATGTCCTTTGCTCAGGCGGATGCTATGTGATGAATAATAACCATCAAGAACTTGGCAGCTTGCCAGCTCTGCTCGTGCAGCTCTGCTGTTGGATCTTGCGAGCGTTGACTCAACGCGTCACGTAGTACGTAATTAGAACAGGCGGTTTCGTTTGATGCTTCACGGTTCGCTTAGGCGCACTCATTCGGCACATCGTCGCATTTCACAAAAACGAAATTTCTTGAAAGCACGAATTAGGTCAGTTATTGTCTTGCTGAAATGAAGTTTTAAAATGCGTGCGACACCTGGTACTATGTTTTATTGGTTAGCAACAGTATATAAGAAGTTATATTGGCTGCCTGTCTCTCTCAGATAAACTCCAAATTTCACATAGTTATGTCTCTAACTCTTTCTTTTAATCTCTTTCGCTGCGTTCTGATAGGGCAGAATAAAACCAATGATGCACACTATATACAATACTTTACAACAGTCCACTAATTAGATTCACCATACACCAGAATGACAAAAAGATACAAACCTAATTTTTATTACGTATGCAATTGTTGTTTTTGTAATTTAAGCACTCTGACCTATACTCTTTCTATTTTGGCGATTGGATCGTGTTCTCTTCCACGGAGTTGAAGAAGTGCAACCTCTCAATCGGAAAAATCGAGGAAGTTAATACCGATTAAAAACTTATTCGAATGGCTACACATCAGTCTGAGCAGAACTGGCGCGCTCGAACCGCCAAGCACTTCATTTATGGCTGAGTTTGCGCAACTGAGCATCAGTGAAGCATTGGTAAACGCCCGCCTAGTCACCTGGTCATTACACGTTAAAGAATCCCATCCAGATTGTCAAAATTTCCGGACCTGTCCTTTACGGTGATTTCGGCTTAAGGTGGAACGTGCTCGTGAAAGAAGACAGAGATTGCAGTGCGAAGAGTAAATCTCACGCCTTAATACTGCCAGAGGACCTGCCTTTGCGACGGGGCAAACTTTAATCCAATTTTCTACTGCTCAATGTTTTTGGCTGATTGGAAAAGTAATGTTTTGTACTACACTTTATGTTTACGTGATGTTTGGTCGCTTTCGAAGAAGGTTTCAAAGCGACCAAGGTTTCAAAGAGTTATGCGCATTCAAAATATTCCCTTAGTATTCCACCTCAGCCCCCAATTTCAAGTATATCTAAATTTTTTGTGGGCTTTATGAAATCATGTAATACTGATCGCATCCTCGATTACGCAAGGTGATTGTAGGGTCTTGATATTTGCTATCTAGAATCCCATGATTAGTACAATGTTTACTTAACCTAAATGAGATCACATATACTGCTAGAGCAGTTGTTAATCTAAATATTATTATTGATAATTTAAACAAGAATTACTTCGTTGTGTACTGTGTTACGTTCTATTCTAAGCCCATCGAAAAGAAAGACCGTCGTGCCTCAAGCGCACGGTTGAAAATATCTCCTTCGTAAAGTGTTCTCTAAAATGGCAGCACCATTCAACAGTAGCACAAGAAATATAACATACTCAAAGCCATTTCCCTCATCGGAGAGTCAGTTTCTTGGAAGCTCGATCAAGTAACTGTAGAACCACAGGAGAGTCACTGTTCCGTGTCTGCGCATGTTCTACGTGCGCCTCTCCGCTTGCGCCGCCCTTGCAGTGAGTATTTCGCCTTATGCATGGAACGCAGGGGGCAGCACTTTTGTTCAAATCCAGCACTGCGCGCATCTTTCAGCGCCCCGCCGGGGTGGTGCAGTGGTAAGACGCCCGACTACTGTGCCGGAGTTCCCGGGTTCGAACCCGACCGCGGCGGCTGCGTTTCGATGGAGGCGAAACGAAGTGGCGTCCGTGTGCTGTGCGATGTCAGCGCACGTTAAAGATCCCCAGGTGGTCGAAATTACTCCGTAGCCCTCCACTACGGCTCCTCTTTCTCTCTTTCCACTTTCATTCCCACCTTCCTCTCTTCCCTTACGGCGCGGTTCGGGTGTCCACAGAGCAAGTGTGACAGTTACTGCGCCTTTCCCTTCCTGTGAACCAATTTAACTTAACTTTTATCTTTCAGCCTCGGCGTTTCGTGCCCCCTACCGGGAGTTTTCCTTCTTGTGCTGTTGCAAAGTTGGCATTGCGCCAGAATAAAGCGCAGTCCGCTTATTGTGGTACACTCGGTTACCGGCATTAGAGTTTGTCACCGAGAGTTGTCGCGATTAAAACGTCGTAAACGCACTCAACACCTCTTCCCCCCCCCCCCTCCGCCCCCTCTTTTCGTCCGGACTTGGGCTTTAGTGACCGCGACTCCTGCCGTGTATAAATTGAAGAACAAAAATGAGTCCTTGTTATCGCTGGGACGCTCATTTGTAAGCCTCGTTTTAGGCAGCAGCCGCAAAAGCTACAATGGTCGCACAAAATACACCCACAAGCTGCAATTCGATCCGGGATGGTAATACGAACAATAACAAACAAAGAAAAAAGTCCGCAGATGCTAGCAGTTGCACCTCTTCCTATCCCTTCTCCTTCGCTTTACAACAGGTAGCTTTCAGTTTTTTTATTTATGTGAGCTATGGACGATAGTTGGGAGAATAAAGAAAAGTGCGCATTCTTGCATGCGCTCTGTAGGGTGTGTCTATTCCTATTTTTCTCTCATCTGGTCTTAACAGTGCAGTATAATCACGAAGAACATAAAACTACGAGCAATTTCACTTCTGACAAAGTGCTATTTGTCCCGTTATGTTTTCTCGTTGTGCTTAGAAATAAACACCTGAAGATTTGGCATTTAATAAGTAATCCTACTAGCAGAAAGTTCTGTTTTACGCACTGAACGGCTTTTATGAAAAGTGGATTGTTGGGCGAGTTGGTTGGACATTATGTTAAAACTGCGCTAGAAGCAAGTACAGATAGGAAGAAAAACACACACATTGGCTTTTATGAATTCCGTCCACCTATATACACATTTCTATATATAGTGAGAGGGAGAGAGAATTTTTTTATTTGCAGCGTCTAAGCCACGTATAGCCATGACCTCTACTCCAGTCACTATTTGTAGCCTGCAGGCCATCATTTTGTTGGCATCAATTTCTGGATTCAGCTGATTTTTGGGGAATAATTGAAGCCGTAGTTAAGAAAATCACTTCCTGCGGGTAAAACTCACATTTCCAGAAACACTCCAATATAAACTTACTGAAATGCAGTGCAGCACTTTTTTTGCACCAATGATGAGGGTGGGTTCAAGCGGCCGCTAATATCTGGGTGAATCCAGGACAAGCGAAAAGCGTTTACAAGCAGTAGACGGTTTAATTCGGGCAGTCGATCGTGCTGAGAATTTGCGATGCTGAACGGCTGATGTGAGCTGAGGCCAAGGTATTGACTAAGCGGATATGAAGAAGACCAGTGTTCGATACCTTGTTTCGTTTAGCAGAACGAGTATGGTGTTTCTTTGCTGCTGCAATAGAGAAGTTTTTGCCTCACCTCCTTAAAAAGAAGAAGAAGACTTCGATTATTACAGTAATTTTCCTCCAGTTTCATGCTCTTCGCAGTCCTGTAATGTTATCCTGCCATAGCAGATCGTCCCTTTTTGCTGTTTTATCTGACAGCAAATATTTTTACCCACATTGGTAATCTCGTGTCAGTAGCCCCATCCCTCATAGGTCTAAAAAAAGCTAATACAGTAGTATGTGGATTGCGGAAATACTGAAAAAGCGAGGGTACCCCTACCATAGAGACACAATGTAGCACAGGGCAGACGGCACCACGATACGCTGTTCAGAAACGCGAGCGCCCGGGCGGACACAGTCCTCAGGGAGCCGAGTTATTTTTCGGGTTAGTGCTAGTCTTGTCTGTGCAGTGCGCGGTCTAACGGAAGCTGGAAGTTGTCCATGAGATCAGCTGTTCAGGGGTTAGGCACCGAGAGCAGAGAACGCGGTGAAGGAAGCGGTAGAGAGGCTCAGGAAATCATGGCCGGTGGAAGTCAATGATTCCGTGATAAGAGCTGCGTTCTCTTTCCCATAGGAGCTTTCTCTTTTCTTCTCTCCTTCGAAGAGCGAAGTAAATTATCGCCCCTGGCTGTCAACTTCGCCCGCCCAGAAAGACGCTGTGCGAAGAAAGACGGAAAGGCTGAAGCGTTCTCTGGGCCAATTCATTGCCGCTAAGTGTTGCCTCCGTCGCTACACGATGTATGATGGCCTGACAAAATAAACGCTGTGGTGATAAACGGCATGCTAATTTAGAGAAGAAAGACCGAATAGCGGTGCCCTTCTTTTTGGAGATTCATGAGGAAGTAAGGCTGTAGCTGCGATGCAGCCGAAGGACAGAAAACTTTATTTTGATGAAATAACTGTTCGTTAAAGATCGCTTGAATTTGGAGCCGACTACAGAGTTCTGGCTTTTCTTGTCTCCACTCGTTCGTTCTACCCAACTATATTCGCGAACAAAGCAGAGCGGTAAAGCAGGCTGCTAGCTTTGAGGGAGATGAAACTCTGGCGAGTATTAACTTGATAGCTTTAAGGGCCCCGTGTCTCAGTTAAGCCTGTGTCGGCATCGTGGTTGCAACACGAAATTCAGAAGAAAGTAAAGAAACACTGAACTTTTCGCAGAAACTCGCGTAGTCGAACATGGTCTCCTCTCGGTGCGAGGCGAGGACGCAACCACCCTGCCACTTTTTTTTTCTTTATTGCCAGCTGACGATATAGTTCATAAAGCATGCTGGCCGCACTTAGGCTAGCATAATGTTAAAAAGTTTTTCAGGGACGCCAAATCACCAAGTACAGTCGTCCATTGAGGCAGATACGGCAACGCTCGATACGCCTCTCGAAGAGAGACAACACTTAGAACCGCTTTGCTTCTCTCCGAATAAAGCAGACATAATATCGTCATTGCCTTATGACAGCCAGCTAATGTTTAGGTGCGCTATTAAAAACTAATTATAGAAGTATTAGTTAAGAAAGTAGTAGAAAACATTTAAGTTTTGATAACCTGCGATGCAGGGATCACTGGAAAATTCCTTCGTTCGTACGGCACTGACGCAAAAGAAGGCGCGAGCAGTCACCCAATTCAAACCCTTTTACATTTGTCCATCGCCTTCAATGCATTCAGGTTTAAGGACAGTGGACAAACATAAACTACAGATTTTAAGCGGGAAAAAATAACCGAACGAAGGTTATCTTATTGGTAGTTAAATTCAAGGCAGGAGTGAAATTTTACCCTGCACTAAATAAAAAACAATGAGTGGTGCGTCATAAGAAGTATGTCATTCATGATGTAAAAAATAGCGCGAAGAACACAAGGATAGAAAGGGCGACGCAGACAACCGAATTAGCGCTTGTCTGCGTCGCCCTTTCTGTCCTTATGTTCTTCGCGCTATTTTTTACATCATGAACGTTCGCCAACTCGCTCAGATTTCTGCGTTACTTGAAGTATGTCGTTGTCAGGCTGAAGAACTTGAGATGATGCGAACGGAGGCCGATAACGCTATTGGGTTGAACTCTTGAAGGTGAATCTTAAGCGTCCTGGAAATTTTCTACACGCTGTTGGGCATTCCTGCTACTTGTTCCCACCGCGCGTTCATGCCTTGCTTAGCGATATGAAGTCAGCTTTAGCGTCTCTGTTCTGCTGCTTTACGGAACTATGCGCGCTGACGATGGCGGCAGTACGATAGTGTGGGGAACACATTGTTTTCTGCGGGGCAATCAGGTAGGCCCACGCCAGTGTTTGCGGATGAGCTTTATTTCGCATTCGAGGCCAAATTCACGCAGATCGGGTGCGCTCGCGTTCTAGTTCACTAGGCAAATAATTTCGAAATAGACTAACCTTGCCTTTCGCTGTTCTTAAAATGCAACAAAAGAAATTAATAAGGAATCAATACCACAACTTTTTTCATGTGAAGGTAATCCGAACCCCTTCAACGTTTTCGAATATAAAGTGTTGAGAGAATCAGTATTTAAGATATTTTTTGCATGTGCAGCGTCAACACTGCGAAGTTTGTAGCTCGTAACGTCATTACAACATGTCGCACCTATTGGTCTTAATGGCGTGACACCGCTCATTAGTCTAACATAAATTTTTTATGATAATTATAGCTTTCAGATTATTGGTCGGGTCTGAAAGCGAATTTCACTGACTATCTGTGAGACTCAGGTGGCACATAAGAGAAACTATTATCTTCCTACAGCACACTGCATGATTACGTTGTTATCGTTTATATAAAAAAGTAGAGAAAACAATACTAGTTTACGAATGGTGTATTATGCATTAGCCAATCCGTTTTAGGTGACTTAAGACCATATGGGTTGCCAGTAACCATTCTCATTTCTTTTACTTGAGAGTTTCAATCTTAATCAGAATATAAATATTTTGTGGCCAATTAAGTGCACTCCTTCATTGCACCTCATGAAAGCATGGTCCAGATACCTCGAGGCGCCGAAGTTTCATACGAGGGGTGTGTGTGATTCCCATCTTATCCTTTCATATGAAAGTAATTGCCCGGGTTCGCACCTCCGTCCGACTGGACCGTACCATCCATTCTCGTGACGTCACACGACCACCCGACTACTAATATGACGTCACGTACCAACAAGAATCTGGCAGGCATTCTCACACTTTTTGGGGCCGTGAGGCTTTAAACGGGGCGTTTGAGGTTGCGGGTGGCCGTCTCATCCCAATTAACTGCAACTTGCGAGAGGCATGTCGAGGTTTGTCAAGGCTTCGAGGCTTCCTTCAAATTGTTGATGCCGCCACCGCTTACAGACAATTTTTTATTCGACATACGGTTTGAAAAATGACGGTACACTTGAAGACGCTGACCTTCGCTCTCTTTGTACTCGTCATTTCTTTATGTCACTCCGATTTTAACATTTACTACAAACTCATGAGAAGTTAACTTACTCCATTTTGTAGCGAGAGCTACATTGGCCACAGTTTTGCCGTTTCGTCGTGCCTGTCCGAAGACCGAAGAAAGAATAAGTCGTGGGATGCGGTACCTGGCAGCTGACATGGCCGAGCATTAACTGAACATGTGGCTTCCTGACATTACGTTTGGTAGGAGCTGCAAACTCGGCCTCTCCTTTCATATGGGAGGGTGCACTATCACAATCAGCCAGCCAAAACCCTTCCATTCACGCTATCACTAGGCCAGGCAGGGACGCTCATACGGCTCGGTTAAAGCGGGCTTTATATGTTCGCTGGTAGCTTACGTTATCGCGTCATCGCGAAGGTGGGAGTAAAAACAGAGAGAGAGCGGTACCGTAGTGGAAGGCTTCGGACCACCACACGATAGAGACTTTCGCCTCACTGTACGTTAGGGGTAAAACATGCACCCTATGGTATTAATAAAGCTGGAACCATAGAGTAAACTAGTATGTGCAAAAGCAATGTTTTTACTTTTAAATCGAACCTAAGCGCAGCCATGAAGGTAGCTCTCGCTGAACTCCAGGTTTAACCGCAAGCTAAACCATAACTAATTTTTTGTTAGGTGCGGTACCAAACGAAAGTGGCAGCCGTACCTTTCCTCCTGTAAACCAAATATACCGCTGCAACAAAAGTACTCAGGCATAAATATACTGGTCGTTTCGTTGCTTTTATTTAACGATTTGTTTTAAAGAGAGATCCCTGTTCATAGATTTCTTTCTTTCTCGCAGAGTTGGCTACGGAAGACCCCAGATAAGAAGCAGGACGCTTCGGTTAGTTGAATAACTAATATAAATACTCGCATACGATGCCAACAGATGTCAACCTGATAAGCGTATTCACATCGTAGCAGAGTACTGTTTGGCGCTTCGGGCATGGATTGCTCCATATCGTAGCTTTGGGGCCGGACCGCAAGCAAAATGACAGAGGATTTGGCATCGGCGCCACAGGTATTCCCGAAGCCGCAGCCGAAGCAAAATTGACACAGAACCGCGGCGCTCCTGTCTGGCTCTGAGATACTGCCAGCACAGTCATTAAATCTCTACGTGGAGCGATCACATCAAGCAGTGGGCCTCGCGCTGTGTTAGGGTGTGATTCCGATTCCGCCTATAAAGGTGACATTTGTGAACATTGTAACGCGCGCTGCATTTTGTTCTTCAATATTTTATTTCTTTAGCATTAACTGTATGAATGATCAGGTCCAATTTTACATTTACAGCACACCACCTAATGTGAACGTAAAAGTGAATAGCGCATTTAAATGAGTACCGAAAGCAGTGTGCCTGTTTAATAATGTCAGTCGTAGTTGCTAATATATATATATATATATATATATATATATATATATATATATATATATATATATATATATATATATATATATATATATATATATATATATATATATATATATATATATATATTGCCGCATAGAAGACGACGCAAAAGATGACGACAAGCGCGAGCCTGGAAGTGAAAGAAGCTTGAACACAAGACTTGTTCTGGTCGACCATTCAAACCATCTATCGCTAGGTTCTCCTTGGTCTTCTACCGAGACGTGACACTGGTGGAGCGCGCTGGGGTATGCATAGGACTCCTTCCGGCAGTCCACAGCGGATCCCAAACATCGACACGCCTGTCCATCGTGCTAGCCGCCGCCTTCTAGGCCTAGCGCCGGAGTACAGTCATCTGCCGAACGACTCCTCAAACGCCCAAGTTCCTAAGACCTCTCAAGCCATGGCACATACCAATCCTACACCGGTGACTCTACAGAACACCAAGGTGCCAGAGTGCTTTCGCGGGGAAGCGTTTGAAGATGTGGAAGACTGGCTCGACCAGTTTGAGCGAGTGTCAAAGATCAACCAGTGGAGCGCGGACCAGAAGCTTTGTAATGTTTATTTTGCCCTTCAGGATAATGCTAGAACGTGGTTTGAAAACCATGAGGCCAGCTTATCCACATGGGATGACTTCCGCTGCCAGCTGGTCGACACTTTCGCGAGAACTGACCGACGGGACAATGCGCTGCGCCTGCTTGAAGTGCGCATCCAGAAGCCAAGTGAGAGCGTGGCTATGTTTGCGGAAGACATGGCTCGCCTTTTTCGCCGTGCCGACCCTGATATGAGTGAACCAAAGAAGCTACGGCATCTCATGCATGGCGTCAAAGAACAGGTGTTTGCCGGCTTGGTCCGCAACCCCCCTAAAACCGTGAGTGAGTTCGTTAAGGACGCTACGGCTATCGAACGAGCCCTCCAAGACCGGTGCCGCCAGTACAACCGACCGGTCAACTGTGCCCCGACGACTGCGGCGGCGCTGACTGCAACAGATACGACCACTCTTCGAGACATCATTAGAGGCATTGTCCTTGAGGAGCTGCAGCGAATTACGACTACGAAGGCTCAGTCGTCAGGGGCCCTCATGGAAACAGTGAGGAATGAAATTCGATACGCCCTATCACCGTCTACACCATGCAACGAGTCTCATCCAGTCTACAACGCGGCACCCCTTTCCGAACCATACCACGCTCCAAAACCGATCAGCTGCACCGCCAGCATTCCTGCAGCTTACCTCGAGCCGCAGCCCGAGAGCTATGCTGCGGTCCTTCGTCGCCCACCTCCAGACCACGCCCCACCGAGCTCACCGAACCGTCAGGAGATTCGGTTCCTCCAGGGGCCTCAGTGGGCGCCTCCCAGGCGCTCTCAACTGCGCCGAACTGACAGGTGGCGCAGTTATGACAGCCGACCACTTTGTTTCTACTGCGGACAACCTGGCCATGTGTATCGGTACTGCCGCCACCGTGAAGAGGGGCAGTCCTTTCCGCTTGCTTCTGCTTGCCGCCGCTTCGACACTAATTCTGCCCAAATCGACGACGACCCTCCGGTCAGCAGGGAAACCGAAACCCCGGGTTTCCGCCGCCGCTCCTCCCCATCGCCACAGCGTTATTCGCCGACACGTCGCAACACTACTGGCGTTAGCGGACGGCGGTCTCCTAGCCCTCACCGGGGAAACTAAGAGCTGCAACCTCGCGAGGGGAGGTTGCAACCAGTCTAAAAGTGTCGAAACCCTCACCACCGCCGCAATTGCCGACAACCCGGGCTTCTGACGCCGCCGCTAACATTGACATTTCCGCACTACCGCCGAAAATGCCGTACCAGATGATCAGCCATGACGACGAAGCTGACAGCGCCGACCTTGCCGCGCTTCCGCCGCAAATGCCGAAAGGGACGATCAACCCAGATAATTTTGTTAGCGCTGACCTCGCCGTTTCCATTGATGGGCTGGCGGTACATGCTCTGGTGGATACCGGGGCAGATTTTTCAATTATTAGCCAGAAACTGGCCGACACCCTGCGCAAAGTAAAAACTGAATGGACTGGGCCAGTAATAAAAAGTGCTGGGGGTCAGCTACTGGCACCGACAGGGAAATGCACTGCCCGGATAGGAATAGGAAACGCGGTGTTTGTTGGCAGCTTCGTTATTCTCCCTGACTGCTGCAAAGACCTCATCTTGGGCATGGACTTTCTGCGTCTTCATGGGGCTGTAATCAGCATCCGTGACAGCATCGTTGCCTTCACCAATAACCATGAAGACCTTGGTTATGCGCAAGTACCACTATTGCCCTTACGCGTCGCCAATGAGACGGTGACATTACCTCCGAGATCATGTTCTCTTGTTGAAGTGAAATGCGACGTGGCGCATACAGGCGATGGCGTCGCCGAACGGGCAGTTACCCTGGTACTCAGCCGAGGTGTTTCTATAGCTCGAGGGCTGGTCAACTTGACCAATGGGCATACCGAACTGCTGCTGACAAACTTCAGCGACGAGCGTCAGCAAATTCCGAAAGGCACAACTGTGGCCTTTTTCGACAGCCTCCCAAATGCGCAGCACTGTTGCGTACTGCAACAGAGAGGATCAGTGTGCAAGACACCCGTAACCATCGTTGATGTGAGCCCAAATCTGTCTTCTTCAGAGCGGGACCGCCTTTTGGATCTCATAGATCAATTTCGAGACTGTTTTGCTTCAGAATCGCGGATCGGCCAAACGCCTTTGACAAAACATCGAATTATCACGGATGACTCGATTCGCCCGATTCGACAAAATCCTTACCGTGTGGCTCCGAAAGAACGTGAAGCCATTCAGCGCCAGGTGGCCGAAATGCTTAGAGACGACGTTATCCAGCCGTCACAGAGTCCCTGGGCTTCCCCCGTGGTACTTGTTAAAAAGAAAGACGGCAGCTTACGATTTTGCATAGACTATCGCAAGCTCAACCAAGTGACCAAAAAAGACGTGTACCCTCTCCCTCGCATCGACGACTCCTTAGATCGCCTACGAAATGCACGTTACTTCTCGTCGATGGACTTGAAAAGTGGATATTGGCAAATCGAAGTGGATGAGAGGGATCGGGAGAAGACAGCATTCATCACTCCCGACGGATTGTATGAGTTTAAAGTCCTTCCGTTCGGTTTATGCTCGGCGCCAGCAACATTTCAGAGACTGATGGACACTGTGCTTTCGGGACTTAAGTGGCAAACATGCTTGGTGTATCTTGACGACGTGATAGTGTTTTCGGCTACATTTGAAGAGCATCTACTCCGTTTGCTAGCTGTGTTTCAGGCCATACAATCTGCGGGCCTCACATTAAAACCCGAGAAGTGCCACTTCGGTTACGAGGAGCTGCAGTTCTTAGGCCACGTCGTCAGCCAAGAAGGTGTTCGGCCGGATCCTGAAAAGCTCTCCGCAGTCGCCAAGTTCCCAACACCTACGGACAAAAAGACATTGCGGCGCTTCTTGGGTCTTTGCGCCTATTACCGTCGGTTTATTGCTGGCTTTTCACGAATAGCCTGGCCATTAACTTCACTGACTCGTGACAACGCAGTCTTTCGCTGGGGTGAAGAACAGCAACAAGCTTTCAATGAGCTGAGGAGGCGTCTACAGACACCACCTGTCCTGGCGCACTTTGATGACGACGCCCCTACACTGCTTCATACGGATGCCAGCAACGTGGGCTTAGGTGCTGTGTTAGTACAGCGCCAGGATGGTGTGGAAAAGGTAATTGCTTACGCCAGCAGGACCCTATCTAAAGCAGAAGCGAACTACTCGGCAACCGAAAAAGAATGTCTTGCAGTGGTATGGGCGGTTATGAAATTCCGCTCTTATTTGTACGCTCGCCCCTTTCAAGTCGTCAGCGACCATCACTCTCTCTGTTGGCTGACGAACTTAAAGGACCCTTCAGGGAGACTCGCGCGTTGGAGCCTTCGATTGCAAGAATTTGACATGGCAGTTATTTACAAATCTGGAAAGAAGCACACAGATGCAGATTGCCTTTCGCGAGCGCCGGTCGAACCTTCCACTATGACCGATGAAGACACTGCGTTTTTAGGTGTCATAGATGACGCAACGCTTTCCAAACAGCAGCGAGAGGATCAGGAATTGCTCCCTCTTATTGATTTCTTGGAGAAGCGAACTACGGTTGTGCCGAAGATTTTCGCCCGAGTAATCTCTTCATTTTTTATTCGCAACAACGTCCTTTACAAGAAGAACTTCCGTCCTGGGGGAAACAGTTTTCTGCTCGTCGTCCCATCGGTTCTCCGCACTGAAGTTTTGCAAGCGTGCCACGACGAGCCAACCGCCGGTCACCTAGGCTACACCCGCACGTTGGCTAGAGTACAGCACGGATACTACTGGCCAAAACTGCCGGCGACAGTGAAACGCTATGTACGTACGTGCATTGACTGCCAGCGCCGTAAATCACCCCCTGTAAAACCAGCTGGCCTACTCCACCCTCTTCAAGTGCCAGCGACACCTTTTAAGCAAATTGGCATGGACCTCCTGGGACCATTTCCGACGTCTACAGCCGGGAATAAATCGATAATTGTCGCCACTGATTATCTGACCCGCTACGCGGAGACCAAGGCTCTGCCAAGGGGTACCGCCGCCGAAGCAGCTAGGTTCTTCGTTGAGAACATTGTCCTGAGGCATGGCGCTCCGGCACTTATTATAACTGACCGAGGAACTACATTTACGGCAGAACTTTTGGAAATCGTTCTTCGCCTCAGTGGTACCAGTCACCGTAAAACTACTGCCTATCACCCTCAAACCAATGGGTTGACGGAACGCCTCAATAAGACCCTCGCAGACATGCTTTGCATGTACGTCGACGTAAACCACAAGAATTGGGACGAAATACTTCCCTACGTTACGTTCGCCTACAATACGGCCCGCCAAGACACCACTCGCATGACACCATTCAGCCTCCTTCACGGGCGACCAGTAACAACTATGCTGGATGCAATGTTGCTCCCGAATGCCGACACCGATGATCTCGACCAGGACGCCGAGGAATTCGCTCAGCGTGCAGAGGAAGCTCGCCAACTAGCTCGTGTGCGGATTCAAAATCAGCAGGAGCACGATGCACAACGCTACAATCAGAGACACCGGCATGTAATGTACGAACCTGGCGACAAAGTGTGGGTCTGGACACCTATTCGCCGCCGTGGACTCTCCGAAAAACTATTGCGACGATACTTTGGACCCTATGTTGTTCAGCGACGTTTAACCGACGTCACTTATGAGGTGATGCCAGACGGGGTGTCGACATCAAAGCGAGGCCAGCACCAAGCTGACGTCGTCCACGTCGTGCGTATGAAGCCATACCACTCAGTCTGACCTTAACCTCCTACTTCCTTTTGTTCTCATCGGGACGATGCTTCCTAAGGAGGGGGGCAAATGCCGCATAGAAGACGACGCAAAAGATGACGACAAGCGCGAGCCTGGAAGTGAAAGAAGCTTGAACACAAGACTTGTTCTGGTCGACCATTCAAACCATCTATCGCTAGGTTCTCCTTGGTCTTCTACCGAGACGTGACAATATATATATATATATATATATATATATATATATATATATATATATATATATATATATATATATATATATATATATATATATATATACATATATATGTGTATATATAGCTCCAGGGCTGTGTTAAAGATTTTGAACCTTCTAAAGAAAGCACCGGTATATTATTCCTTCATTATGGCTTATAACGAGACTGAGAGTTTTTGTATTGTATGACTTCGATGTTTGTGTAATAAAAGCACCGTCAATAATAGGAAGCCTCTATTTAGTTCCACTTGAGTCTGTTGCCAAACGGCTATTAAAACTTTAGATACCTCAATAGTTTTGCTTTGAACATTAAGAAAGGCCATTCGGAAAATAACTACAGAAAAGAATCTGTTGTTAGGACAGATTTTATTGCGTGTTGTTAACAAAAAAATCTGTTGTGACAGCACACTTTTTTGTAGTATCATCAGAATTTTCTGTAGTTACAACAAAAAGTAGAACAGAACTAAAGACAAATAAATGTCTACTGTTTTAAAAGACGCTGCCTGTTTTTAATACGAAGCGGTTTTGAAGCAAGCGTGATTTGATGGACTGAAAGGCCTCTGCCTTGAAGGCCTGTGTTTAATTGCACAGAACAAAAATTTAAAAGCTGAAGACTGCCGTAGTTGTGCCAAATATCCCCATGACATTTAATGCATATAGGAAGCCTACACTACAAAACCACTGATAATATTGAGTTGCTGCGGCACGGCACGCTGAACCTCTTATTTTATTTAATTAATTATAAGAATAAATTCAATACTTAATTCTAACACTTAAGAATTCGAAAAAAAGTCAGCTTCTCCAAATGCAGTCGCTTTTGGCCGCAAGGCTTAGCGGCACTATAGCTTGGATTTGTCCAAACTTCTTGACTGGCGGGAAGCCTGCCCTGAACGCATATATGTGAGTATATTGATAATCGACTGCTTGCAACCGCACATGACTCACACTCATTTGCTTCAGCCATGGTAGAACACGATTTACTCTCTATAAATGCTTATCCAGTCCTGAAGCCTCAGCACTTTCAGCAACTACCACAGAACCTGACAGTCCATTAATGCTCCCGGTGGAATTAGCGTTTTGCATCATCCCGTCCATAGCTTCACGCTGCAATACCACTAGGATATCTAGTGGTTAGAATGAAGTATTAAATTTATTCTTATAATTAATTAAATAAAATAAGAGGTTCAGCGTGCCGTGCCGCAGCAACTCAATATTATCAGTGGTTTTGTAGTGTAGACTTCCGAAATGCATTAAATGACATGGGGATATTTGGCACACTAGGGTTTCAGAACCGGTGCGCCAACTGCCTGCAATCAGGTTAACAAATAATTTTCCTTGCTGAAATGAGAGGTAGAGGTGGTCGCTCGCGATTGCTGGAGTTAACCTTGCGGGTTCTGCCGAAGTTTCCTCCACCATAGCGCCACCTAAATCTTATTGTCCACAACAATGGCAGATAAACGCCATCACACTTGGTAGTCACTTTTGCCGTCACCATCTGGAGTCGGGAATCCATGATCTGAATGAAAATTAAAATAAGGTGTAAAACCGCCTTATTACAAGATTATTACAAGACCGGTTTTGACACAGGTAGACAATGTCCTCAGGTAACCTGTGGGAAACTCCTGTTTTCTTGAGGTAAGCGAATATAACACTCCCTTCCGCGGTGTATCATGGGCCGCACATAATGTAATATTCTATATTCCCCACAAAGTACGTGCGGAATCAAGCGGAGATGATGCCAGGCTCGTTTTAAAAATTCTCTCAGGGGTACGAGCAAAGCCCTTGCGAATGTGTTATCGTAATGGGGCCGGATATCTCTTTAGTGTTTTGGTCACGCACAGCTTGTAGGGCGAAAACCAAAGGGAATTTAAATGCCTGTGGACTGCTTCTCTGAAAAGCATTGCTTCGCTTCAAAGTCACCGTGAACTCTGTGCAGTTCGCTAAGTAAGGCTTCTCCTCCTTGCATGTGTTATCTCCGGCACTGCTTGTTACCTGTAATGAGAGTGCGTAATAGTTTACATGCTTTTTCGCAAATTCTAAACCTTTTATTACGTACCCGTTTGGGTATTCTATCAGAAGAGGTGCTATGTGTGCTTATTGCACCTCTAACGCACATTTCGCTACCATGCGGCATATGTGATAAAAAGTTAGAAAATAACAAAAAAAATGATAAATCGATAAAAAAGTTGGAACATAGAAGCGAAAAATTTAGCAGTTCTGGCAAGAAGAGTAACAAATGGCGGAAGGTTTCATTTAGTTCGTTTCACTCGAGATTACATGACTGAGTGACGCAGGCGATCCGCGATGTTGTAATGAGGGATCCGGAAATTTCGACTGCCTGAAATACTTTAATTAGCATTGAAGCGCTGAAATTACACAGTACTACACAGTCCTGATTATCACCTCCGTCAAGAAGCGGCCGCCGCCTTAGAGGTTGAAACAATGCCTTCGGGATCAACACTAAAACTTCGTAACCACAGAGCCATCGCTACCGGGGAAGGAAGGAATGAAGGTATGCTCATCAAGCATATACGTGAAATACAGGCATCGCATTTTCATCATGATTAGGAAGCGTTATAAAAGTAGAGACTACAAAACGGTTTCGCATGATTCGTGAGGCCAGAAGCCATCGTTAGAGTAGGACAAACAAACACTATATACAAGGATTCTGCTACCAGATCGAAGCAGTAGCGTGGCTTACAGTACAAAACGAGGATCATCAGAGGAAAGCACGAAAAAGACAACAACGAAGAAGCAATTACGGGTGATCGGGTGCCTACTAGGCCCCTACGCGGTCGCGCAGCGTCTGAACATTCCTCCCCGCACATAGCCGACAGGGGCAACTATACGGGAGGATGGGAGCGATGGAGGGGCGGTGCAGGAGAAACCCGAAATTACTGATTAAAAGAGCTGCATGACCTTTTCCGCCGGGAATTCTTCTATCTAGCAAACTAGACGGTTCGGCATCGCTAACGAATGGCATAGCCACCGTGAACTGTTCCGCTTAAGTTGCCTCGCGCGGCGTCTGCTCTTCCGCATTTCGCCTAATCCCTTCCGCTTTACTCTCTATCTACCTTCATTTGGTGCAGGACTCAGCGCATTTATATTCTCTTTGTTTTTTATCTCCATTGTTAAGGCAATCAGACTTTTCGGCCTTTCGTTTCTCTGAGTTCATTTGTTAGAGCCATCTCAGTGGAAAGCGTTTAAATGCACGGCTTGTTTAGTCCCTGGTCTCGCATGAATTAGGCTTCTGGTTTGCGCAGTGGTTCAGTTGTTAGCTTCAGACTGAAAAAAAATGGCAAAGTACTTCTTCGAACTCTGTGCTGATAGGTGAAAAAGAAGCGAGCGTATTTTATTATAGGTTAAATGGGCCTTCGCTTTGGGTTCTAGTGGGGAGACAATTATCCAAGGAATCGAGATCGGAGTTGATGAAATGAGGCGAGATAAATCGACTTCGCTCGCGAGGACAGCGTTATTCCTATTAGCAGCGCTTCCACGTGGCTTTGTTTTTAATAAATCTTTTATTTTGCACGTTTAGATGGTGAGACTAGCAGACAATAATTTTTATTTTATGTTTCTCGGGACTTTAGAAGTACGCTGGCACCAGGCAATTCCATGCCGATGAAGCAAATTACATTTATCTAGAAAGGTTTTTACCCTTTAAAACAAAAAGACACGGAATAAAAAGAAAAGAATACTAAGTCGGATCTCGTCAAAAGTACGCAAGCATTCTGCATTTGTTTAGAAAGGTGTTATCAATCAATTTTTTTTTTTCCTCAAAGTAAGGCATGTCCGAGAACAGCGAAAGTCGGAGTACAGTAAGATATTCTTTAAGGTATAACAGCTGCCAAAAAATATCCACAAAACATTTGAACAAGTCTACTGGACCATTTCAGCCGTTTTATTGCGCTAAAGCGGATAGTTTCCTGACCAAAGTACATCTTCCGTATAAACTCCGCCACAGTCTACAAACATGAAACAGAGTGCATTGTATCCTTAGTAATGTTTACCTCCTTGCTGCCAGTGAAACCACTGAGTGGGACATAACACATTGTTGACGGCTAAAGAATTGAGGAGGCCAGTGAGTAAACCTCAGTGATTAATGTTCGACAACGCTAGTTGCTTTCCTCATTTAAGCGAGCAAGCCTGTAATCTTGAGGCAAATAGCAGCATTTTTATCGCACAGATTTTTTGAGCATATTATAGACCTCAACGCAAACATTGCACTTTATATTGACTTTTACATATTACGCCAAGTGTCACTGACCAGCTGCTACTTTTTCAGTACGCCAAGTGTTACCGGTCGGCTGCTACTTTTTCAGTATATCTACCAGAGTAATTGGTTCCATCTTGTGCAACTTCTTATAGACATGTAAATTGTAACATTCACATGATGTTTAATTCTCTAATTTTTTCTAGCATTCGACCTTTTCGTGTTCCACTGTATATTTCATTGCTACGTTACTTTAGAATGTGCACAATGCCTTCTGTGCATTAGCCAGTAAGAGCACAGGCATTTCGTGCATTGAAATGTTCTTAGTCCGAGCAATACACTTCTTGTTTATACACTTGTGGGTTAAAATCCCTTATTGCCTCTCCCCTTAAGGACAAAAAGACTGCTTTCAAAGCACTCAGGGAGGCTGCTTCGATCTAGAGCGTTCAAGCCTGACCATCGCTAATCCGATTATGCGTCGAAGGGATTAAGAACACCCCTAAAGGCTTGTTCCCTTGTGTTTCCTTTCCGAGGTCCTATTCTTGCTACCTTTTGTTTCGCTGTGAGAAAATTACTGCTCTGATATACGAAGAGGCGTTGAAAAGCAGGAAGAAGCGAAACGAGAATAACACGGGGAAAGCTTAATCTACTATATACGCGTGGGTGCCGGATTAGGTACAGCGCACTTTGTTTGCTTCAGTGCTTAACATGCACGCTGTCCAGCGTTATGCCTTTTGTTTTTAGGGTCCCAAAACGTACTTCATACTATGACGCTACGAGAAGTATAGAAAGCTTAAGCCGCAGCTATTTCAGAGTTTTTGCCTTATTTTCAGACATGCAACGCTCCTCTGTTCTGGCGGAAAACTGAAAATGCTGATGTACACAAGAGGGAATCAATTCTGCAGGACGCTCGGTGAGCGTGAGAGATTCAAATAGATAAAAATGTTCGGAGGTTGCTTGTTTAAGACAAAGTATTACGTTTCGGAAGTGAAGAGGAGCAACTGGGTAAATAAAAAAACATTATTTGAGATTACTGCCGCCACCGCATTGCAGAAATGCGTTGCTAGGCTGCGCCATGACGCCACGGCGGCAGCTACTATAGCACCGCATCTTTTGTACATCCTATACTTATTACGTATTTCGAACGCCTTCTCACCTTTTGTATGCTATACTCCCTGTGAATTAATTAAACCCTGTACAGAAGTTCTGATCCCATTCACTGGTTTATTCGGCTCTTTCATTTCCTAACACCTCCATTACAGGTTTTATGAGTTCAGAAAATGACGTCACAACCGACGTCGACAAAACTGTCACTATACCTACGTCCACATAGATCGCGTGACCGGAGGTGAAGTACCAAGTGACCAGAAGTGAGGTACTGCGTGATCACATTGGAGGTCAACATTACCCTATTTGGCTATTTCGCTGACTAATTGACTTATTGGCTCTAATTATTTAACTAATGAGGCCAGAAGCGACAAAGATTTTCCCTGGAGAAATTCTCTTGATTTTCTATAGAATACAATTATTCGATTTTTCCTATCTGTCCTCACTTCGACGCAATCCTGCCGACAATCTTTGGAGACAAACTCCTCAACCATAGTCACTTATTTCTTACGCATTAAAACTCTTGCTGCCAGCATACGAGAGTTGTTTATTTTGCATACTCACTGTCTGCGTTCTTAAAGCCTAGAAATTCTTAGTCGCCAGTGCTGCTCGCGGAAAGCAAAATACAGATAGTTGGTGTAACTTATATGATTTAAAGCGACATCGGCTATAAGGGAGTGAAGAATGTGGAGAATTTTGTCCCTCAGACTTGATTGCTTCCCTTCGGAGGAGAGAAGCACATGTAGACTACTTAAGTGAATATGTTGTCAGAATTTACTGCCCACATTTTTTTTTTTGCACAAACAAATAATTTTTTCTAACATTACTCTACTTGAAAACCCTGACTTGTTTTGCGCCAACTTTAGAGCTTTCCATCATGCTGACGCCACGTTTGGATGGAGCTTCCGTGCAGAATGCGCTTGTAACGCACTTTGAAAGCGCCACGCTGCCGAAAATACCGCCCCGATACAGGAGTGTTTTCTAACTGTCTATGTGATTCTGAAATAGGCACCTTCCATCTGTGCTTCTTTATATGCGCGATTGTGCACGTTATCGCGTAAGCCTGGTTATGAAGAGATACCGATTTAAAACAGCAGTATAGGTTTGAGTACCGCTTACACCGGTTACCGTTGTACAGAACACTACTCCGCTCTTTGCGTCTCGTTCCCTTTATTATCCCCTACCCGGCCCTAGAAAGAAGGAGACCGAGTGTCCTATTTTGAGGCAGCTGTCTAGAAGCTCACTGTTTTTTTCGCGTAAAGATCACTGCATTTGGTATTCACCATCAGAATCCTTCAATTAGGCGACGCATCTCATATGACGAGAAAATAAAAAATCGAGAAAAAATAAAAGAGGGATCAGAAACGGAAGTCGTTGCTCTAAGATGCCTCGAGCGACAGAAGCGACTTACACGCTCTCTTGATGGTGTTGCTGTCTCGCCTATATTGAGGCCGCCAGGCCTGATGGATTGGCGGAGTCCCCAGTGGAGGCACTATGGCCTAATAGCGAGCAAGCTTCCCCGATCATGGAGTTGCTCCAAACGACGGATGAAAGCACTCTGGGAGGTATGACTTGTCGTTAGTTTCGCTTCCCGGTCTCTCATTTTAGTTCTCAATGATGCTGCCTTGACTACTGGGTTTACAGAGCATTTCTTCTGGTTCGGGATGGAAACATCCTGATGCGACGCCTGTTGTGACTTCTATTTAACTTTTCTAAGCTGAGGACGTATGTGATATAGGATGAAATACAAACAAATGATAACCGTTGGTGTTTAACGCCCGGTACCGGCCCCTATATTCATGAATGACGTTGTAGTGAGGGCACCGAATTTAAGACACTCAGGTTGTTTAACCTACCATGACATCACGCGCAGCACACAGTGATGTTCAGATTTCGCATCCGTCGAATTGCGGCTGCTGCAACCAGGATCAAACCAACGTTCGTGTGATCAGAAGGCAAATCCCAGAACTATTTAATCATCTGGGCATGCCCTTAAACTAAGCAATGTGAACTGAATGACTGTCATGGCGTTTATGTATGCATGCAGGGCATGCGCGTGGCCGCCGAAGTAATCCGGTGAATAGTACTTGTTCTTCAGACAACCAGTTAAGGTGCCATGCATAAATGTTTATTTATCTGTTTATGCGTTGATATATTAATTTACTCCGTACTCAGATAAATACTACTAGGCAAGCGGTGTTACACACAGATCCGGTATTGAATATGGAGATTTATCCATGACTGGAAAAAAGACTTGGAGTGGAGCAAAGAATTAATGGTAGATTTATTCAATTTTTTCCTCTTCGAAGGAAGAATGACGACCTACTTGAGTGGGCGCATATTAAGCAGAAAAAGACTGAGAATATTCGCGAATACTTCTCCGACATGAAAATAAAACAAATAACCATGATACTGCTGTAGAGTGCGAGTAACATCTATATAATGCCTTTACTCTCAAAGCACATGCCCTGTAGTCAAAACCGTGAAAGGCCACGCTGTAAAAACTGCCTTGATATATGGTTCCTACCACTATTGTACCCAGTCATATTTAAATAGGTCAGTTGTGTCTCTTGCTTGATTGTGGGGAGAAAGAAAAGAGATAATTTCCGTGTTAAAAACGAGTTGCTAAAGTGACAGTTTTTTTCCCAGTGCCGCATAAAAAGTACCGAAAACTTTTGCTCTAATTGACATCGATAGCCCAGATATTGGTCCACCATTTAACCGCGGGGTCCGAACTGTTCATCAGAGCCTTCCAGTCAGAAATTTTGTTTAGGTATAGCTGCAGCCTATTTTTAACATCCTGGTGTCTCTCAGTCTGTGCGTAAATGTGCTTTTAAATCGCATAAAAAGTGCCAGGATGTCTTGGTTACCATTTATAGAGATTAGCGAACGGCCCAGTACAGTCTTACCTCAAAGGTACCTGCTGCAGTTATATTGAGTTACTTTTAGATGTAAATTCGTAAAAAAAAAAAAAAAAGCATTCTAGAGGTGCACTATGGACCACTAAAGTACGAAGCGAAAGCCATCATAGCGCGTTTTATCGTAGCCCTTCAATACGGCACCTCTATTTCCCTCCCTTCTTTCACTCCCACCGCTCCCACCTTCCTTTCTTCCGTTACAGCGTGGTACATGTGTCTGCTGAGTATTGTGACAGGTACTGCGCCTGCGCCTTTTCTATCCTGTAAATCAATTTGAAATGCCGCTGGTGCCGGCTGTACTGACGCCTCCTTCACATCTGAAGGGCCATTTGTTTAAAGCTACACCAATGCAGCAAATCTCCTGTACCTACAATGGATTTCTGCTGCACTGGTGTAGCTGGTGTAGAATAAAAAAAATGGCCCTTGAGTCTGCTTCTGTTTGCTCAGTAGTGCGGTGTTCGAGGAAGCAGCTGGTGACGCCATGACCTGTCGTGACGGTACATCACGTGCCCTTTGTCGAGCACAACCATCATTTCATTGCACACATCCAAGTTCACCGGCGTACATAACCACGTGTAATAAAAACCATGTCAGAAGAAAAAAAAGCGATCCGACCTGTGGCGCAAATGGCAAAGCGCTGAGCTGGGGATCCAAAGGATAGAGGCTCGATTCCATGTGTAGTTTACTAATTTATTCTTAACTCTCGCTCTCGAAAGCGTGACGTCCTCTGCCGATAGCTCCTGCTGACAGCGCTGAGAACTTAAAGGCTTTCGTCTAATACGACCATCACTATCTTCCTTGGAGCCAGGTCACGCTCACATAACATCCGGCTGATGAAACCTAGAGCACAGCTGTGCACAACCTCGTTCCTTTAGTGCGAAGACAAGACTGGGATAAGTAATTATTTAATGGGGAACGTTCTTTAGTATTGAAGTACATTTTTTCCATTCGTCGTTTAATGAGAACGCACAGCAATTGCTAAAATGAGCTGCACCTTTATTCCATTTGTCGTTTAACGAGAACGCACAGCAATTGCTGAAATGAGCTACCTTTATTCTGTGCAGCCAATGGAGGTGAAACGAAGAGGCGTCCGTGTGCTGTACGATGTCAGCGCACGTTAATGATCCCCAGGTGGTCGAAATTACTCCGTAGCCCTCCACTACGCCTCCTCTTTCTGTCTTTCCACTTTCAGTCAAACCTTCCTCCCTTCCCTAACGGTGCGGTTGAGGTGTCCACTTACAGACAAGCAACGCCGAGCACCCGACCCACAGGTAAGGGAGCTGGCAGAGTTAGTCCGACAACTGCAACAACAGTTAGCTCAGTCTAACGCAAAAATCAAACAGCTAGAAACTGCAAATGCGCAATCAAAAAATGAACAGTCGTCTGTGGCTTGCGCTCGCCTTGAAGTCAGCCGCAATGAGGACATGGAAGTAGATCAAAACCGCCGTAACAAACGAAAGGCACCTTCGGTACCTCGGCCAGATACAGATGACTTAGAGAGTAATTATGAAGAGAGATTTGCAAAAATAGACCAAAGACTAGCCAAGGTGGAGGAAACTATCCAGAAATTAATACCACAGCTTAACAAAGTAACTGACACAATGGAAAAGTTTCCGACTACTTTCGAAACTGTCCTAGCTAAACTCGACACGCTTACAACCAGGGTTAACGCACTAGCATCCCCTAGCAATCTGATATCTCCAACGCCAAATGCAGGCTCTTTGCCTCCCGCCAACACAGCATTCTCACGCCCAGCTGACGGTGCTTCGGCGCGTCCGTCCCCCAGCAGCATTCTCCGACCCAGCGTATTGCAACCCGCGCGAGCGGAACCTTACCCGATACGCGATGGCTAGTACACCTGTTATAGTGTGGCAATGGAACTGCAGGGGATTCCGAGCCAAGCGCAAGGCTCTGGAATATGCAGTTTTGGCCCAAACAAACAGGCCGGTAGTCATAGCACTTCAAGAGACGAATACAGAAGTAAAGCTTGCAGGGTATACAGCATACAATGAGAAAGTGTCGGCTGAGTGCCGGCCGATCACAGCTACACTTGTACACCGTAATCTAACTGCAAACCAATTAGATTTGGAAATACCGGAGGTCTCTCATACATTTATACAAATCCTGCCGAACAAACGAACAGAATCTCCCCTTTACATTCTAAACGTATATAGTCCACCTAAAGACAACAGCACGAAAATAGCCACACTCTTCCGTAAGGCGCATGTAGCCGCTCATAATGGAATGTTGCTGACTGTTGGAGACTTTAACGCACCCCATGCAGAATGGGGCTACTCAGTTAACAGTAGAAAGGGAACTAAATTATGGGAGACAGCCCAGGCGCTAGGGCATACCTTACTCGTCGACCCTGATAAACCTACGCGCATTGGTAACAGTGTAACCAGGGATACGTGCCCTGACCTTACCTTTGCCAGAAATATCCCCGATGCGAGATGGGAAAACCTAAATACAAACATAGGAAGCGACCACTATGTACTATGTACCACTTTCCGAGCTACGCATTGCAAAATGCGTCGCCAGGAAGTGAAGCACACGAACTGGGACGCCTTTAGATATGTCCGCTCGCAAAGGCCAGCGGAAAGTATAGTAGATTTAAGACAATGGACGGAGCGTCTGTTGCAAGACGCCGCAAACACTTCAAACACTGTTGCCCTTGAGGACAGCAGCCCCAGTCCGGACGCTAAGCTAGTGCACATGATTGAAGCACAAGGAAGTATCCATGCTCGATGGCGTAAAAATAAGCATAACCGACGTTTAAAAATTCGGCTAACCCGGCTTGAAAAGGAAATCGAGGCTTACTCGTGGGAACTTAGCCGAGAACAGTGGCATCAGACTTGCGACCGCCTTAATGGGCAACTGGGCAACAAGAACACGTGGTTTTTACTTAGACATTTACTGGACCCTACGAGAACTAAGGCAGATTCCCACAAGAACCTACATAGGATCTCGCAATCTTTCCAAGGCACCGACGAAGAGCTCATGACCACTTTAAAAGATAAATACATTAACACCTCCCAGGATATACCCACGCCAGATGGGTACTCAGGATTGGATAATCCTCGCATGGATAGCGTCTTTACCGTAGCAGAGATTAGGGCTGCTCTTAACAAAATTAACACCACCTCGGCACCGGGGGAAGATTGCATCACCAATAAGATGTTGCGCAATTTAGAAGACCAGTCAGTAGAGGCTCTTACGGACCTCTTCAACAGGTACTGGACAGAGGGCAGCGTCCCTGAGGAATGGAAGCACGCTAAAATTATTTTCATACCTAAACCGGGCAAAAGACTCGAGATGGGGAACCTCCGCCCAATCTCGCTAACGTCATGTCTCGGGAAAGTAATAGAACACGTTGTCTTAAACAGGCTCCTTATGCACACCGATGCGGAAGGCACGTTTCCCCCGTCCATGATTGGGTTTCGAGCAGGTCTTTCGACTCAGGACATTATGCGGCAAATTCAACAAGACATTCTAGATACAAATCGCATAAGAGCCACGCGAACCATCCTGGGACTCGATGTGAGTAAGGCCTTCGACAATGTGTCACACGCTTCCATCCTCAATCACCTCTCACAGTTACACGTAGGCAAACGGACATACGACTACATCGCTGCCTTTCTGAATGCGCGTACGGCTACGCTCCATTTCGTTGACAAAGTTAGCGACAAAATTACACTAGGGACGAGAGGAACACCGCAAGGCGCCGTACTTTCACCTTTTCTCTTCAACATCGTTATGAGCGGCCTCCCGCGTCTGTTAGATGATATCCCACACATACATCATTCCATATACGCCGACGACATCACCATATGGACCAATTCTGGCTCCGATGGAGATATTACAGATTCATTACAACGAGCTATCGACACGGTACAGTCTTATGTGCAGGAAAACGGCCTTACCTGTTCACCGGCTAAATCAGAACTATTAGTTATAAGGAACAAACAAGCTTCACAGGTAAAGCCAGATTCTCGAGAACCTATCCAGTTACACATTGACAACCATCCGATACCCCCGGTAGCCACGATCAGAGTTCTCGGAATGTTGATTCAGAATAATACGCAGAACACAGAAGCTATACGCCGGCTACGCGTCACGGCGCACCAGATAGGTGGGCTGGTGAGACGCATTGCCACACGTCGCAGGGGTATGAGAGAAGCCGACCTGTGCAGGATTATCCAAGCCTTTATGATAAGCAGAATCATGTACGCTTGCCCGTACTATCATCTGCGTCGTAGGGACGAACATGCACTTAATAGCATAATTAGAACAGCATACAAAGCGGCCCTTAGCTTACCAGTATACGCTAACTCAGATCGACTACTGCAGTTAGGAATTTTTAACACACTATCTGAACTAATTGAAGCCCATAAGACAGCACAAGTGACCCGCCTGTCACGCAGCCTTGCGGGACGCGTAATTCTCGACAAGCTCCACATCCACCCCACTGAGGAGGTGTGCGCAACATCCCATTTATCGGCTGACATAACTAGTAGACTAGTTGTTAAACCAATAGCCAAAAACATGCTACCAGGTAGACATGATGCCCGCAGGAAGACAAGGGCACAGACCCTTGAGAAACAGTACGAGGACGATCCACAAGCAGTGTACGTGGATGCAGCTCAGCACATCAAAAACGGAGCATACGTGGCATGTATGGCCACTCCAAAGTCAACCTTCATTAACGCTATAACATTTCATGCTAGCTCCATATGCGAGGCAGAGGAAGTAGCTATCGCACTGGCCATCGCGGATCCCCACACCAAAACTATTCTAAGCGACTCAAAAAGCGCCGTTCAAAATTTCGCCAAAAATTCTGTAAGCGCACTCGCGACGCGAATTCTGCGCAACCGATCTCTCAATCACAACATCAATCTCGTATGGGTTCCGGCTCACGCGGGTAACTCCGGAAACGAAGGGGTCGACCGTCTAGCCCGAGGCTTAACCAACCGGGAGACGGGAGATCTATCGGGAACGGACGCGCCTGTGGAGGCACCGCGCACATACGCGGAGGTAACAAACTTTTATCGCGAGCTAAGATGCACGTACCCCGCCCCTCACCCCGACCTCGACCGGGCGCAAGCCACGACACTCAGACGCCTACAAACAAAGGCCATTCTTAGCCCCTACCGACTATCGTTAATTACAAACGGAGAATTCAACCCTGCATGCCGGCACTGCGGTGACGGGACGCAGGCCACTCAAGGCCATATACTGTGGGAATGCGCCAGCAATCCCCCTCCAAAGACACTCTTGCCAGCTCCCTCAGCGGAGGAATGGGACAAGCTGTTGGCCAGCCCAAGGAAAACTACGCAACTGGCCCTCGTCACGCGAGCTCAAGAGGTCGCTCCCGACTGGAGGCCACCCTAGACTCGCCCCAGCCCGAAATAATTCCTTTCATTTCGTGGCAATAAAAGTTGTTACCACCACCAACAGAAAACAAGTGAGACAGTTACCGCGCCTTTCCCTTCCTATATATCAATCAATATGTGCAGCCAAAGATGGATGGTCTGTCATAGAACAGTAGTTACTGTCAGTTCTTTTTTCCTGCTCCAGCTCTTCCCACTTTCGTTTTATTTGAAGGAATACTGTCTGATGCAGAACGTTCAGGCGCACCGGAGGGAATGTTCAGTTTAAAGTTTCGTGCATTGGTTGCATCTAGGCCGTGAAAACGTGATACTGGTATTGCGCACTGATGTTTTCTTTACGAATAAAAGCATCTTGGAAGAGACATATCTGAAAATTTATTTTGTCTTTATAGAAAAGCTTTATTAAGAGCACGTTGAGAGCAAACAAAAACAGCTTAATACGTTCATTATAATCAAATCAAGATTATCATGTTTAGGGCAGTGCTGATGTTCCCAGAAAAAAAAATTGCGAAAACAGCTTAACTAAGTCAAGGAGCTAATTATGAGGCACTTGAAACCTCAGGCGTCCGTGTGCTGTGCGATGTCAGCGCACGTTAAAGATTCCCAGTAGGACGAAACTGCCCCGTAGCCCTGCACTAAGGCTCCTCTTTCTCTCTTTCCACTTTCACTACCACCTTCCTCCCTTCCCTTACGGCGCGGTCCAGTTGTCGACAGAAACAAGTGTGACAGATACTGCTCCTTTCCTTTCCTGAGAACCAATGAATAATAATAATAATAATAATAATAATAATAATAATAATAATAATAATAATAATAATAATAATAATAATAATAATAATAATAATAATAATAATAATGACAATAATAATAATAATAATAATAATAATAATAATAATGATAATAATAATAATAATAATTACCATTATTATTATTATTATTATTATTATTATTATTATTATTATTATTATTATTATTATTATTATTATTATTATTATTATTATTATTATTATTATTATGGAAATATTGAACGCGCAGACGAGGACAAAGACGAGTGGACACACTAGCGTTGTTCTGCAAAAGTTATCATGAGAGGTAAGCGAGAACTTTCTTCCTCCCTGAAGAAAATAAAGATGAGAATTTATTATCGAAGCTCCACCGCTGGTTTGAGCAGAACCTCTTCTAATATAATTTTATTCAAAAGATATTTCAGTATATTCCTGAAGCCTTAACAAAACGATAACGCTTTCATTCAGTATATTAGAACAGAAATACCTCGCGCGCCTATGCTTTGGTACAAGTCTAATGTTTCCTATTTTATCGTTTTCGTACTTAAACCTTTTCTATCATCGACAAGGATTTCAAGGTAGGTATCGTAAGTATGCGTGCAAAGCGTAGGTTTGCAAGCTGCACACAGGAGATTTTACTTCAACGCCATCAGTCACGACTTTGTGTATATATTTATATCTTTCGCAAAACGCAGGCCCAAATATTCAGTTTCAAGATAGCAGCAATTACTATATTAGCGCAAAAATTAAAAGCAAGTAAAGCTATCCGATGAAATGACGTGTCCGTTAAAGAAGTGAAAACTCGATAAGCGGCCAGAAGCGCCGATAAAACCGAGCCGTAGCAGACACGAGTCGGATCTCGGGAACCTAGGCTATTACCACCGCTAGCAGCCATCGAGGGGGGCGTCAAGTTGACGAAGTGCTGTCATCTTCTATATTTTACGGTATTTTTCTTATCTGTCTTGGCAGCGGTGGCTGTGAAATTGATGGCATCGGAGGAACTACTTTCGCTAGGCTCTGTATAGAACGATCGGCCGTAAAATGGGGACGTTACGCCGCGCGGCGGTGGCGATGTCGACTGGCGAGCACCGACCGAGTCCCAGCCGCACGGGACAAGTAAAATGGGAGTCTTTTCCGCAACACAAGTTCGTCGCGAAGAGAAGAAATCTTTACGAGTGCCTTGCACGCCTGTGGGTTGGCGGGAGTTTGCGCGACTCTGTCTGCCGAGGTCGTTAATCATGTGTGTTTCCTTCGGCACCATTTTAATCATATTTTCTTTTTTCACTGGGAATACATGGAAAGAAAAAGTTTCTTTGCGACAGAAATCGTTCGCAAGAACCTGTCCTTACAATGAATGTCGATGTGGTTATATTGATTTTCAATTGCAATTTTATTGACCGCGCTTGACGGGCAGAAGAAGCGCCAAGTGGATGTCGGGGCCGTTTCGCTTAGCTGAGAACTTTTGTCCAGTCGAAGGAAGGGTTTCGAAGTCTAGCGTTAAATTCCCAGGATTGAGTTGTGAGCTGTTATTTGCTGTCTCACTTCTTCCCTGTATACCTCTCCTTCTGCCTGTGAGGTCATACTACTCTCTACACCCACGCTTGCAAGGCAACGACTAGGAGCTGTGAACCTGAAAGCTAATTAAAGTGTTACAGTGAAGAACGATGATCAATTAATTTCTTGAAAGCAACAACTACAAGACTAACCATTACTCAATCCTGTGGGTACAAGAGAAAAAAATGTGAATTTTGAAGTGCGTTATTCTGAAACTAGCAACTAGCACAAATATAACAATTCAACGCAAGTGAGCACTTCAAAACGTATGATCTCCTATACAAAATTCATGCAACTTTTTATAGAAAAAACGTGCACTCCCGGATGAAGGTTTGAAGCATATGACACGAGCTTCTTTGTAAGTATGTGCGTGTCCTTGCGTGGTTTTGCTCATTGAAAATTCTAATGAATTATTGCACATGCCTGAATACTCCCTGCGTAGCCTTTCAGGCTGCTCTGTGTAAAAAGTTCTTACAACTATGAGCGAAACACAATGGAAATATATTTCCCCGTTTAGATTTCAAGATGCTTTAGTTTTTCATCTTTTTATTCTTTTTGTTTCGACGACTTGCTATGTGGTATAAAATGACGCTGTAGAAAAAGTGGGGTTTATGGAAGACTAATATCTTCGAGATATATGAGCTGGCAGTGACATTTTATTCCTTTCGCTAGCCACAAACACAGATCTTGCTTTTTTTGCAGCCATAAGCTGAACTTCGTCTAATCCCCCTGTTGCGGCCTCCGCTGCTTCACATGGCTACCGACGGTGGCAAAGGTCCACTTCAGCGGCCTGCCTTGGATATTCAGCGCAAGTTTTTGTTAACTTACCTACATGAAAACCCAAGCGGTGCATCGTCGAAGAGGTAATGGCCACCCCACAAATAATATTTGAAAGTGACACCTTCCTGAAAGTCTTCAAGGTGTGAGTGAGAGAATGAGCTCAGTGGGAAAACAGCGCCTGAGGATCCTACCAGTGCACGAGTGATCGCAGCATGTGTTGAAAAATATACGCATGCAATACCTCCCAGCAGCATACTGAAAAAAAAAAACACCTCCCGTATAAAATACAGAAAGTTTTAAGTTGCCTTCGGTAACATCAGCACTGATGATTTACTGTCATTTTAGCAATGCGATTGCAGGAAAAAAAATGCAAAAAAAAGACTGCATGTGTTTTTAAATATCAGTCACGAATAAAAAAGTAGGAGACATTTTACATCTAATGAATAGGCGAATGCAACATCGGAATCGAAAAAAGCGATAAACTCTTTGAGCAGCGAATGAAACAGGGAATGAATGAGCAATTTCCAAACTTACTTCAGGATACGAGCTGTTTCTGTTAAAATTGCCAACAGAAATTTGGCCTTCGCGTGCAGCTTCCTGGGGAGAGTTACACGTCATATAATCAGGAGTGCCCTTTGTCGTATATATACACACAAGTGAAGAAAAGCTTTATACTGATTCCAGTTTTATTTGGAGTCGACATTTTGGCAGTAGTCGTGCTTTTCTCTTGAGAAAGGCAGAGGCTTGAGGAAGGCAGGGCTCCCTACGAAACGTCGACTGCAAATAAAACTGGAATTACTGTGAAGCTTTTTTTCAAGTGTGTATAACCTTTAGCAACCAAGTTGAAATATATATATATATATATATATATATATATATATATATATATATATATATATATATATATAATGTTTTTTACTCAATAATTGCCGTGTTTAAAATAAACCGTCAGCATCGTGCTCTCCTGCAGTGGGCAGCGCAAGGGACACCTTTGTTCCGCTTGGAGTTCGATCACCGGTATCAGCAATATTTATTTTATTATTACGGGCTGGCCAACGTAAAACTCAAATTTGAAGAGAAAATTTGTTACATTTAACAACTGCAATAGTGCACTCACAGTAAAAAGTTCCAATAGATATCCACTGGAGCGCAAAGTGCGTTTTATTGCGGCAATAAAATAATTGCTAATGACGGTTCACAGAGCTGAGAGCCTTGAAACGGTGCGTACGAATGATTTACATATATATCTCTAGTTTTCCAAAAATCAAAAAATGCATCCACACCAATTGTCTAGTTTAAAATGAGCCCATTCTTTAAAGCATGAGATGGAGAAAAAGTGAAGAAAATGCAGGAAATACATGCTGTAACACAGGTACACAAAGATAGCAGAAACAATCGGTGAAAATAAAAACGTGCCAGGCTGTAAGGCGTATGTGCGAGGGACAAGATGGTGACGGCCTTGCATAAGTTCAGACAAATTGCCTCCATTCCAAAGTCACCCGCCCTCCCATTCAGCGAGGTTGGCGCGCGTGCCGATGGCATTTATCAGGCTTAAGGCGTAATTCGTTTACGCGCCCGGCCAACCCACAATGTCGGCTGGCACTCCGTTCATCCCGGCGGCTGGGCTCCTTCGTCGCAGTGGCTTCTCTTTGTTTCTTTCTTTTTTTTTTTTTTTTGTCTGCGTGCAAGAGGGCTCGGCTGTCGCTGCTTGTTCCAGGTCCCCGGCGAAACAGTCGGCACCCGTTCCGCACATACAAGAACTCTTGAATCTCATAATGCTCAGAAAAACCGAGGCGACAATGACAGCTTGGATAACTCTTAACAGTCCCCCTGTTTCGGGTATTTGAAATCTTTGTTCCCTAGGTTCACAATGATTTCGAACGTTCCACGAAGAGAAAAGGAAAGTCACGTTTTAGGTGCAAATTTCAAATATTCTATCACTAAGTGTTCTTACCAGGGTGTACGAAGGTAATAAGAAAAACTGAAAAGTAATCCAGCTTTCTTTCATAAAACTTTTGATAAGAGACTTTTCTTTGAAATTTCTGAGCTCTTAAATTAGGCCTCGTTCATTCTCTTTACAAGCGTGCCATGCTTGGTTTCCTATAGCTTTCTAAAAGCATAGAAAGCTCTCCTGGAGTAAAGCCGCCGTGAAAAGTTCTACCCTTGAAGCAAACCGTAGTTGGACGACCCTGAGAGAACGTCCTCTTCAGAATTTATGCGCGTTTATTTCTTTGTTGGGTTACAGCTTTTATAAACTTCACCCTAATAAAAGTTTAACGTATTTACAGCACTGTTTCTATGCAACAAAGAAAAACTTCGCTCAAAATATTAAAATGACTTCCATTGGCTCTAGTGTATGGTTATTTTCACAAGGCCTTATGCAATACGTTATCACTACGTTTGAAGGTACAGAATATTCCGCAGCATCACTCTATTGCTACCAACAAGAAGAGCCAATTGTTTAGCTTCTCACTTTGAATGTGCCCTGCCAAAGTCGCGGTATTCATAATTTCGGAACGAGGCAACTTATCTTGATTTGGTTTGGTTTGTTGGGGTTTAACGTCCCAAAGCGACTCAGACTATGACAGACGCCGTAGTGGAGGACTCCGGAAATTTCGACCACCTGGGGTTCTTTAACGTGCGCTGACATCGCACCTTCTCGATTTTATTACCATTGCTTTGTTTTATATGACATGTTGTGGTTGAAGCTTTTAAGTGCTACGGTTGAAAATAGCCCTGATAATTTAGCCTGTAATTATTACATCGAAGCAGTACTTAAATGTTAATAAAGCCCGCAATTAAAAACAATCATGAAGACCTGGCAGACTTTTATTTCCACTCTGTGGCGGTCGCCTCATGACGTGCGCAACCATGGGAGTTACAGTAACTTCACAGTTGTTACCGTCTCTTAAGGCAGGGGCACCGGCGAATCTCCTCTACATAGGAGGAGGAAGAGGAGGAAGGCAGGGAGGTTAACCGGAAGACGAAGCTACTCTGCACTGTGCGAAGCGGGTGAGTGGATATAATAGTGATGGGTAAGAGAGGGATGGGTGAAGTCAGTATAGACACATCACAATCATATCATGTCACACCACAGCATATCACGTCACATTATCATGGCCTAGAATCTTGATTTATGTCAATGGGCGTCCATCTAGATGCTTCAGCGCACGGCAGAGACACTTCTTTCCGCACTGTAAGTATGACCTTGGCTTTTAAGTAATGTACAATACTTCCCTCAAGGGTATAACCTGGCGTTTTTTTAATACAGGCAGCATGATATTTTTCCTTGGAGCCATGAGTGTGCTTAACACTTCGCATGATGAAACATCAGCGTGTTTGTCGATTTAAGCTGCTATGGACGTTAGCAAGATGATTTTAGACATCAATTAAAATAAGCTAAATTGCTAGCTCACTGCTTGTCTCCCGCAGTTAACAAAAATTGTGTGCAGGTGGCTTGTTACAATATATCTGCCTGAAACAATTGTCTTTTGGGAGGTCAATGTGCGGCTTGCTGGCCGAGGCGACATTGCGTCAGCCACTAGCCAGGGTGAGAGAGCTTGATACGCGAAAAACAAAAAGAAAAGCAAAGAAGCTCTATGTGTTTTCATTTTGCTGTACTTGTATACGCTTCAGCAGATTTCCTGGCTATGATCAGATCTTTCCAGTAATGCCCCTCTTATCTTGCTCCCGCTGCCTTTCCTACAGATCGCCACTCCTCTTTATTTCTCTTCTTTCTAATTTACGTTTCTCCAGGAAAATCTGTAATTAATACTGCGTTAAAATTCTCTACAAGCTGTCGGTGTACGACTGGAGAAAGACGTGTAAATCGTCAACGAAGGAGGTCATCCAGCCAATCGCGAAGATGGATTTTGCAGGACCGCGCCGTTAATCATTTGTCGCGCTAGCAAAATTTGTCGTTATCTCCAGCCGCACAGGTGTGATTCGTGGCAGCTGATTACTCTTCCAAGCCCCAAAAAACTGCGCTCCTTCAGAAAATTTTAGTTTTGAAGAGTATTCGGGAGTTCTTGTGCCTTATGAACAGTACTTACAGCCACCTAAAAGGTTTTTCAAGTTTTTGCAGGTTTTTCGACTTTAGCCTTATTGTGACCAGTAAAGATTTTAGATTTAGACACTGCGTTTGCGACCCTGAAATGATTGATATTGATTGATATACCACACTTAAGACATCGGCTATTTACTGCTACTTTTTATGCCCAGCTAGCTTGAATAAAAAAGAGCAAAAAACCTATATCTACCTCTCAATACATTCATCTAGGAACTAAAAATTAGAGTTCGTAAACCTCTTTTCAGACGCAAATATCATTTTTCAGTCTGGTATTCTCGTGCGCACAGAAAAGTGAATATTAGCTCTTTATAAGCGCTCGTTGTTCATCTCGGCACCCATTTCCCGCAGCTGCAGGCGCCTCATCATCACTGCCTGCACAATACCACAAAGAACTGGCTACGTGCTGTCATTAGGCCCGCCGTTTGCCTTCTGGGCACTTGGCTGGATATAGCTTATTTTCTGGCTCTTCCTTTTTTTCGGTTTTCAGCCAACCTATACACGGTCCCACAATACCCGTCGGACGTAATGACTGCTACATTCAAAATTAATAAGGGTGGAGATCCGGTACATCATTACCCTTTACTATCATTTGCATACATCTCTCCAGTATGTGTGCGTGGCAGCCCTCTACGTTGTCCTTTTTATTATATTTTTGCACCGGAGAAATTGGTGTCGTTTCTTTCTCGCGGTTCTCTGGAGCGGAGCTCGTTGAATCTTCAATTTGTCAGGTGGACAATGCCAGTTTCTCACCAGCTGCGGCAAAGTCGCTGTCGTTAACTTTGCATACGATTCGCATCGGGCCAGCGACCGGTTTGGAAACAAAACGGCCTCAGTGCTCCCCCATTGCTCTTTTTGCCGTCTCCTTCTCCTACCAATTCTCCTAACAGAGAGGAAAGCGTTAGCACTAACTTCCAAACAATGTCATCTAACCTAGCTAATGGACGGAATGTTGGTGGTCTGCATTTTCTGGTCGCTGAAGGTAAGTGGCAAACATGGCAAAGACTCCTTGCCTAACTGCATTTTCGCTTCTATTTTTGGCTAAGACATTCAATTAAAATTTAAGCCCGAGTCTGTAACTAAAGAGCAGCATAGTGAGCTATGCTTCCATTACGTGGGCACCTAAGGAAACTACATCTGACTGTCGTTTATGAAAAAAGGTGTTGCCTGTAGGCAATCTCCTTATATGTCAACCATGATTTGTTGCGAATAAAACTTTGCTGTTGCAGTAACGATGAAACCATTAATCCCAGTTTTCTTCTCGGGAGTTTTGCCCGTGATTGTTGTTTTGAACATAGTTATTTCAAGCGCGATCTGCCGGATCCCTAGTTAAAAGACAAACATCTGCTACATCTTTGCACGTTTCTTGCGGGAGGGGCCGGGGAAGATATCTTCTGCATTTTCATTTTCTGTCTTCTAGTCTAAGAAACCTTCCTTCCTGGTACATGAACATCTTTAAAGTTCGACGGTAGAATTCTAGTAACACAAGCAAGCTGTACTTTTTTATTTATATTGTATTCTTTTTTTTTAAGAAGTGAATAAAGATTTATCTAGTTTTTGTTAGAAGTGAAATCGGTTAGCTACGAAAAAAAACTTTTGAAAGGTTTACTATTTGTCGCGCAAATTTAGACGTGAATTTAGACGTGCATGGAACTTCCTGAAGTATTGTTTTTTTTGTGAGTTCGAAGAATCATATCATGAGCCTTTCAAGAATTTTGCAGTTCTTCCCTGAGTAACCCTATGCGGCTTTTATTCCTGAAAATTACACTTACCTCATTGCAGAAAACCCCGCTTATAAGTTATGAACATCACAGAAATCATGTCTGTCCCTCAGCTTTCATACCATTCTTACACTGCTTTTGAATGTATTTATCGGAACGCTTATCGACAAGGAAATGTTCTATATCAGATTGGACCTAGAATATGAAGCCTGATATCTGCTTTCATATATTTCGTTCTATGGTCATGTTGTTAACTGAAAACATTTTCTGGAATTCTCTAATTAGAATTCTATAGATATATATTCGAAGGCTATTGAACCGGAGCACGTTTCCGGTAAAACAATAAGCGAGCTTCTTGATAGTGCTTTAGAAGGTTATTTCAATCAAGCAAATTATTTGCTTGGGTCATGGCAAAGTACATGTCTCAGACTTGATCCTATAGGTTATGTTCCACAAAAATTAGTTGTGATTTAGCTCTAGTTAACCCTAGTTGAATTGCGAGAGCAACGACAGAGGCTTCTTTTGCCTGCTACATTATTCCCTTATCACGCCCTATAAGTGTGAGGCGCTACATTTTTGGTGAAACTTAAGGTCATCCTTTAAGGTTAAGACGTGAGAGCGTAAGCTACCAGCCCACATATAAAGTCGCGCTTTAACCAAGCCGTATTGACGTGCCTGCGTGTCGTAGGGACCACGAGAATGCAAACAGTTATGGCAGGCTAATTCTGATATCACCCTCCCATATGAAAGGGGCAACACGAGTTGGCAGCTCCTGCCCGTGGCATGAGGAGACCGTAGCTACGCCTCTTCACGGCGTAGCTGCATGCCCCTTCATGGCGTAGCTCCAGCCACCCGAGGTCTAGTTTTGGCTGTCGTAATATTGCTTTCATAATAATAAAATGTAAGCACTACTTGAAAGATGAATGGTACCCTATCTAAAGTTCGCAGTAGAAACGTCTCGCGCACTCAAATTGTTTTCTTGTGTAAAGCTTCGTGCGACACGCCGCTTGCATTGTCTGATCCGCGTCCATTTCTTAAATGCGCAAATCCTACTCGCGATCCTGAACAACTGTACACAGTTCATTAATTCGCGTCGATTGCATGAAGCGAAATACGACGCAATACTCATCTAGATAAACTTTATTTTCTTTTACCACGGTGCTTCGCCTACTACCGAAAAAGCTGTAGCAGCTATAAACTTTCCCTCAAAGTATTCCGCACGAACTTCGTGCTCTAGTTTCAGCACCGCAAGGATTGCCCCGCTGGGGTGGCGCAGTAGTAAGGGCAATCGACTACTGTGCCCAAGGACGCGGGATCGAATCCCCGCTTCGGCGGCTGCTTTGCGATGGAGGCGAAAAGCTAGGCGCCCGTGGGCTCTGCGGTATCAGTGCACGTTAAAGAACCCCAGTTGGCCAAAATTTCCGCAGTCCTCCACTACGGCGTCTCTCCTAGTCTGGAGGTGCTTTGGGACGTTAAACCCGAAAACCAAACCAAACCAAACCATGTTGAATCGTTAGCCAAAATTACGAGAGCCCTGTAGAATCTGCAGTGGGGAAATGTGAAAGACTGAGCGATGATGCTGTACGCGGTACATCGCGCACCACTTGTCGAACACAACCAGAGTTCCGTTTAAAGCATAAATGTTCACCAGCATTCTGTAATTGGTTTACAGGAAAGGAAGGCGCAGTATCTGTCACTTGCGTAATCCTGCTCTATCATCCTCCCAGTAAATAAAGGAAAAGTATGACGTGCGTTTCACGATCACGGGCGTGGCTCGGGATTCTGCTTCTAGCTAACCTATTGAACTGACGTAGGATGCAGGGCTTCTCCGGAACGATTACAGCGGCTCTGTCTGGCCGCGGAAACTGGATTTTTAAAACAAATGAAGATTACCAGATGATTCTTCGTACCCTGCCTACAGGACGTGCTGTTTTATATGCCTGCACGCCGATGTGCAGGACCTCCCTATCGGATCGAATATTTCAGGGATACGCTTGCCCGGCTGATGCTGCTCCCCGAGGTTGTCGCCTTGGGGCCGTAATGAATGAGCTATACGTGGGCCGTACATTCGACGCTGACGCAGCGGTAGAGAATATTGTCTCTGCTGGAGGAGTTAATGTAAATGAACTCCATTGTCCCGTCATCGTCCCTGTCAACCAGGACGTTCGCCTGAAGCTGCAGTGGTTGTTGCACAATGTGCCCGACGAGGACGGGAGGGTAGCTGCGATTGCTCAGTACAGCAAAAAGAGCGAGTGTCCAAGGAATAGCGGTGCGTACAAGGGGTAGCCAACAAAGGTTCAACGACCCGCTTGGTGTTGTTGAAACGGTAACTAGGCATGACGCTTGAGAACCTGTCTCACGAAGTCAGGGTGGGCGGTGATCTCGCTCTTGTTGTAATGTGCAGCGCCCCTCTCTGTGTACGCTGCGACTGTACGGATTAGATCCGCCGTGATTGGAAGGTTTCATGGTATAGCTTCTGTCGCCGCTATGGGCAAGAAATGAGCAAGTGCGTAGAACGTATGCAAGTACAGCTGGTGCAATGATCACTGTGATCTCTTCCGAAATCATCACGGAGAAGGCTAATGTGAAGGAGGCTGCAGCGGCGTAACTGATGGAGCAGTCATGCCTTCCCTGACCTCACATACTCAGGAAACTAACAGTGTATGCCAGCCCCAATAGATACACCCAGCTGTAGTTGAGATGGAAAATGATAAAAGCTACGTAATCATCAAGGAACCAGTCCCAAGTGTTCCCAGACGTGAGGCTAGTATAGATGTGACAGATGGATCCGCAAGCAACCAATCAGGAAAGCGACCATGCGGGGACGTTGGGCATGGAAGGAATGAAGCAAGTGGGGGCAGCGAGCCACCACTGAAAACTGCTGAAGTGCGGCGAGCGACATTAAGACCGCGGCCGAATATATCGGTTGATCCACAAGCGGCAGCTGTGCAGCTGCCGTATTGATGGATGTGTGTTCTGAAGGCTAAAACCGACGCTAAAACAGAGGGAAAGTTGGTATTACATTGAGGGTAAACAGCGCAAAAAAGACGAGGACATAAGAAGCACGCGATTATCAAACCCAACGTATAGTGAATGCCGGGTATCCCAAGCAGCTGCTTGTCGTAACAGCAGAATCAATTCATTGAGGTTTAAGGTTGAAGAAAAAGAACGAGGACGAGGCTCCACCTGCGACTGTTCAGAAAAAAAAAAGTAACAGTGCTTCCATATATTTACGGCCTTTCACACAAGTTGAATAAAATAGGAAGCCGATTTAATATCAGAGTCGCCCTTTCAGCACCCAACAAGCTGGGGATGATTTGCAAGAAGGTAAACAACGCTCCGTTCGTTGCACAACGTTGCTCAGTTAGACACAAAACTCAATGTGTGCCTTGTCAGGAAGCTATTTATATCATTGCGCTTTCTTGCGGTAAATATTATATCGGGCAGATGTGATGTTGCCTCAAAGAGCGCCTCAAAGAGCATCACTACAATGTGCACGAAGCAGTGGAAGGGCACCTCGGCATTCACTGCAGGGACTGTGATAATTGCACATCGCAATTCGAACAAACGAGAGTGATAAACACCGCAATCAGCTAACCCATGCAATTCTGGAAGCCGTTGAAATCGCGAGGGTAGATGATGATTTTGTTAGTAGTGCTTCTGTGGCTCTAACGACGAAGGAATTGAGGTCTCTCAATGCAAGGCAATGATGCCGCTGTAGTCTACCGCAACTGGAGATATTATGTACCTATGCATATCAGTGTCATTACGTTTTCTTTTGCTGATTGTTCTCAGTATATATTTTCGCGGGACAAACAATAAAGCATCAACTGAAAGTCAGCGCTCGTGTGCGTACTTCTTATGCCCGCGTCTTTTTTGCGCTGTTTACCCTCAATGTTGTGAAGGGTTTCTTCAAACACGAGACGGCCTTATTTGATGACGGAGTGCGTCAGTGGATTTCCAGACAGAGCACGAAGGATGATGGTGCAAGAGACCCGAAGGAAGGCATTGAGACATTTCAGCACCTTGAAAATAAAATGTAGAGGGCACTTTGGACCCCTAAAGTGCGATGAGGGAAAAGCCATTACAGCGCGGCGGATATTAGGCCTCCACTATGGCACCTATATCTCCCTCTTGTATTTCACTCCCACCTTCCTCTTTTCTTTTACGGCGTGGTACATGTGTCCGCGGATAATTGTGACAGATACTGCACCTTTTCTATCCTGTAAATCAATTTCAAACGCCATTGATGCCTGGTGTACTGACACCTCCTAGACATCTGGGTCTGCTTCTGTTTGCAATGAGGTGTGGCGTTCGAGGAAGCAGCATATGAAAGGCTCCGCGCGGACGCCTGGATCAGGCGCCCGGTGGGGTCGGCCTAGTATATCCATGAATTACCTGTTGACGTCATGACCTGTCGTGACGGTACATCGCGCGCCCTTTGTCGAACACAACCAGCATTTTACTGAATGCATCAAAGTTGCCCGGCGTTCTATAATTGTCTTACAGGAAATTAAAGGCCCAGTATCTGCCACTCGCGGAATCACGCTGTAGCACGGTAGACAAGGGGAATTATGAAGAGCGTTTCAGGAACCGAGGCATGGCGTAGTTGGTAAAGTGCTCGGCTGGGGATCCAAGAGATGAGATTCGATTCGCGGTGGAGACAAGGTTTGTTAATTTATTTTAAGTCTAGCTCTCGAAAGCGTGACTTTCTCTGCTGACAGCCTCTGCCTACAGTTGCTGCTGAACACAATGAGAGCTTAAAGGCTTTCGCCTTAATAGGCATGTAATCCTCTCCCGTCGTCTACTGGCCTGAGGTTGGCACAATACGCGTCATAGGCACTTACTGTAGTGAGTATCACCGAGCTAAGCTTGCTGCTGTACGATCGCTAGTCTTCTTTTTCTCGACAAGTAAAAGCCAGTTGCGCCAAAAGTTAACGGCGTCAACTAGCAGCTAAGCATTCTCTTCACCGTTCTGATCATTGAAACGTATGGCGCCCGGGTGTCCGACTGAGGAGATGAACTATGTGGTAGCGATACCTGGGACTATTGCGGTGTTCCTAATTGGTCATCTGCAGCTAAGCACACAAACTTCGCGAGGTGAAAAAACACTTTTACAGCGCCTTTGTACCCTTAGGAGGAATAAAAACAAAAACAAGACCATATCGCCACCGCCACCTTATCTTAAAGAGACAAATCTCAATGGTATAATGCATTCTTCGGCGCTAAAAATTGCCAGAACGATCGATCGTATGGACAGAATGGCGGTGCTACAACCGAATTAATCGAAGCGGTTGTAATGAATGTGCACACACTAGATGTCTGTATGGGTAGCTGTATAGTTTTGCTGCTTTGTCTGTGCAGGTTCATATTGATGCATTGTTAATGAAGACGGCTGTTAAATTACGTTGTCGTGCAAAGAGTGCATGAAATCGCGTCAGAAGAAGTTTTTACACTGTTGCACGCGAACCGCACAGCACAGAATGAGGGACGAGTGTTTCTGCACCCGAATGTCACAGCAGGGCTCTCACATAACAGTAGCACTCAGGTAGTTGCAGCCAGTCCATGGTGAATTCGATGTTTTGGTACTTACGCATTTTCAGGGAATAGGAATTGTACAAACCTGTTTTCCGTATTTTAAGAGCTGGGTATACGGAAATCGCAGGCGTTAAGCGGAGGCACAAAACCCGAGTAAACTCTTTCCGCCAGTGTTTTGTTTTTACTCTTTATCTATTGTTTGCGAAGCCCTAGTACTATGAACGAGCAAACAGTAAACAGTAGGAACCACAGGCGGATGTGTTCAGCTGGAGGCTGTGCGGGCTGACAATTTCGCTGTCGGCAGATTTGACAGTGTAAGGATGATGTGGAATCTGTCTATTATTGGCACAGCGAGATGTCTGATTCCACTACATTTAAAAACAGAGAGGAGAACGAATGAAGACCTGTCTTACTGCAATGTTGATTTAAAATTACTTCCCCTCGCGAAGATAATTACGCCTGAAACACAACGAGTGAGGCATAGCTAACCATCTCTACTTTCGCCCTATTCTAAGCCTCCGAGTCTGGTTACATTATAATAGAAGGAGAGTCCCAAGAGCTCTCACGGCACTACTGGGCCTTATCTGAAAAAGATGATCGGCATTGCATGAAGGAGAAAAAGCCAAGAAGAGTGCTCACCATATATCACAGCGGCGACTATCCAGCAGTCAAGTATACCGGGCCACACGGAAGGCTTTCGCTGGGGAAAAGCCATCCGCCCCCACCGCACCTGGCCTCCGGCGGATCTGTTCGTCTCACCCACGTTTCGCGTCCCTGCCACAGCCGCTGTGTCAGACCTGCCTTCGTCGGGCGTTGCTTCACGCATTACACTCCACGTTTTCACAGCACAACACACACGAAACACTGCCTCCGACATTGCACTTCTTGCCTTGAAACCACACACAGAGTCGGTAAAGTATTCTTAGCGATGGTAAAAAGGTGCGCTTCGTCGTGTTAATATGGCAGGATGTTGTTCTAGGCTGTCACTGATCCGTAGAATCGTTCCATTCAGAATGAATGACTTCGCGAGAAGACTCTTTTTTACCTCTTCATGACAGACACAGACGCCATAAAAGCTCTACTGGGCGCTAAGTATTCCGAAAGCACTATCACAAAACGAGCGTCACCACCAGCCAGTCACGAAACTGTTTCGTGTTTGCCATGTCAATTGGTTGTGCAGCAGTTAAAGCATGCGCAAACGCTAGACTCCTGCTCTCAATGAAACATACAGCACGTTTGGCGATATGAGATGTTAATAAGAAGCGTCACGAAGAGTACGGAAAAATCGAAAATGACGTGTGCCGAAAATCTATCAGCTGCGAGATCTAAAATAAAATGAAATAAATTGTAGCACGCGACGTTCTACTGGAAACTATTATCGCTCGCTCGCTTCTGCACTTGTTCAATCCATGGAGAGAATGGAAGCAAGTAACTTCTCAAGCCAGCTTCGATCCGACTGACTAAAACGTTGCCGTTTTTTATTGACTTCTAATCCTTGACTTGCTGTTGTTCAAAAGATGCAAAATAGTAACATAAGAATCCGCAATTTGTTTAGCGGGTGCGACCGGCACAAAGGATGCTACGCTACGGCAAAAAACGACGGTTCGGGTCATTCATCGATAAGGAGCCACGTCGTTTCACCGCCTCCCAGAGATTTTCTTATTTCATGGGCCGGGTCCCCGCGTGAAGCTGGATGTCATCAGCGTCGCTCTATTGAACCGAAAACTATTTTCCCGCTGGCTTTACCTGGTTGATGGCTTTTCTTTCTCTTGCTTTCTCGAACTGGTGTTTTTTTTTTTTTTTGAAGTTGTTATTATGCTTTCCTTTCTCGCTGCTACCCAGTAGTCTATTTTATAAGCATTGACTTGTTTTAGCGATGGTAGAAGATGTTTTCATCTAATAATCAAAAACCCTCAACTGTCTGGTCTTAGATACGTCCTCGGTTTATTTTTAGTTCTCCGAATATACTTTAGTTGTTATTTTAAGCTTATTCACTCGCTTGCTGGATGCTTGCATTTCAGCGGGATTTTTCACGGAGGCGACCAGGCCTTTAGGAAACGTCGTGTGTTTTCTCTGCACAGCCAAAGCCTTCTCGCGTTCTGCCGCGAGATGCAGAGCCCTATTTAAATAAGAAGTGATCAGCAGCACAAACGGCTGCCAGTGGAAACCAAAGGCGAAATGAAACGTACACCAGTTCAATGGAAGGAAAACTGTACTAATGCTACAGTGCGCCCTTTCGTGTTTTGGATTCTTTTCTCACTCTTTAGCCGGGATGGCTTGCGAATGGTTTGAGTAAAAGACGAGTGTCACGAGAGGACTGAGCACTCAGGACCCGCTTTCCGGAGAGAGCAAAAGTCTCCTCTCTGTGACGCGGAATAATGTCGGCAAGATAAGTGGACGACAGATCTTTTTTTTGTAAGAGGTCTTTGCCTTCCAGTCTTTATTGTAGTTCTCTTTTTTGTGCCTTTTCTACGAAATTCAGCTTGTAATGTTTAATTTTTGCCAATCTGGTTTGATTCTGAGTGTTTGCATTTCGCTCGTACTTTTGTTGGAGCAAGAGAAAGCTGCACGGCAAACAGTGAAGAAAACTGCTCAGCAACGGAAAGAATGGTAAAAAGTGTCTCCAAGCACTACAAAGGCTATGATCGTTAAATGCGGTATTTTGTTGGCACGACAACGCACACTTACTTCTATGCAAGCGAGTGGACAATCAACATTTGTATGGCTCAGTCGTTCGGATGCCTAACTCAACAACCAAGTTGCCTTCTTCTGCAATGTTTATGAAGGGGCTCGATAAGCGCGGATAGACAAAAATAAAAACCTAAACTGGTAAAAGATCAAAAATTCAGGTGAGCATTTAGTGCCCCTTAAACTTCAGATTTCATGGAGGACTCACAGTAAAAACTCTGCGTGCCTCATGACCCGCGCCAGCTGAATTCTTGCAACGTTTATGTTTTCATATGTCTACTCAAATATATGAGAAGCTGCTTGTCGTTATGAAGATGCACCCACGCGCAAGACTGCGATTACTTTACGTGGAGCGTATCTCCTTCATGCAATCAGAAGGGTGAAGAATAAACGCTAGCGGTGTATCTGCGGCCATTAAGAGCGGCTGTGGGTTTGTTTTTTCTCCGTACCAAATTTGCCATGAAAACCGTAATCCTTGCTTAGGTTGGCAAAGAAGCGACGAAGAAATAAAGAGTGGCATAGGTCGTTGTAAGATAATATCGAAAGAAATCCCAGTCGATGAAGGAATCACTGCACTGACCGCATGCCGGTTATAAGGACCGTAAAACACAATGTCCGAACGGCTCAAAACTGTTCTCCCGGTCTACTCTAATCAACAAAACGAGGAAAACAAGCCGAGAAAAAGTACTTTGGACAGAAACGTGGACGCTTCCAGCCTTGTCCTTCTATCAGCTGAAGCGAGCTGGTAATGGTCACACGAACGAGCGACGCACGTCTGGTTGTCGCAAAAAACGGATCCTCTTGGAAGCCGACGGGGCAGCAGAACGCAACGATAGCATTAACAAGAGACCGCCTCGCCAATGGTATCCCGGAATGACCTACCCGGACGAGCAATTTTTGTGCTAATCGCACCGATCGATTCCGCGTTCGGCTTCTTCTTCTCTATAGTATCACTAATTAGGAACGATGGTAGGCTTCCTTACAAGGCGCGGCCTGTTCAATTTTTGGACGCTGCTCTAGACCTCGTTAGCTGATGTGATCGCTAACGCAACTGATACGAAACAAGAGAAAAATCACGTTAGATGCGCTTCAAGAAGTCCAAGTCTCTTGTCGACGAGGTACGTGAGTTGAACGATGTTCCCTTGTCATCAGCTCGGAAGTCCGTGGTTGCCTCTCGCTCAGCGCTTATTGAGTTCCGGCGACCAGTCCCGCCCCGGCTGCTGCTGCCAGTAACATCAGCGCCTCATTTGTTTCCGCCACCAATTACGCCACTTGCGCTGATTGCAACGCTCGTCCGTCTTAGACAGCTCCCCCTTTTTCTCTCTCTCTCTCCGGGACGCCTTATTACGCCGAATGTGCCAGCGGCACTGCTCGTTATGGCTAAACCTTCACCTCGCGTCGAGCTCGTCGCCTTTACGAAGTCTTGGCGGTCGTCTTCTGCTGCTCTGGCCTTTCTAAGCCAACAGCGTGCTGACTGCAATGGAGCTTCCGTATAAAGCTGTCTGGAATGCCTTTTTATCCCCCAAATCAAGTGTCTCGTTCACTTCGCGTTGTGCTTTCAATCTTCCACACTGCCCCTACTTTAATCTGGCTGAATTTGTGAGAGGTAAAAATAGGCAACTGATACGACCGAGTTTTTGTCCAAATCGTCTGATGATTCGGTACGTAGTACCTATAATATAGTTCGAACAAGCTGATTTGAGTCTCCCTCTGAAGCTTTCTACATAGGCCAAATCGTGGTTCCCGTCTAGGAAACCATGTCTCCAGAATACAGCGCTTCTTATAAACCAAACTGAAAAGACTGAGCCGATCTAAAACTCAACGTTACCATAGCAATTGTTATTACAGGCCTTGCATATCTATAACAGTGTCCTACAGCGCTTCCAATCGGCGTTCTAATAACTTCAGAAGGGCATGTTTCCAACTCCCGAGAAAAATTCGATTATACTGCCGGTAGGTTTTTTTTTTTTTTTTTAAACGAGCGAAAATGACTCAAGTAGAATGCACTGTCCTTCACAGAATGCACAGACGTCCTTAGTTAGGTGCAGAGCCCGATATCCCAGTTATTATTTAATCAAACTGATTCCCCACGTTGAAAGTTTACCTGAACACCTGCCAGGCATCGGGACCTGCTTATTAAGTGTACTAAAGTTCTTAATGGAGAAATAGTTACCAGTAGTGACCCTCACGAGCTATCTTATACTTGCCACTGTCGTTAAAAAAACACAGTCACACACAGGGAGTGCGCACAGGCAGGTATACGGTAGCTGATTCCCAGATAGCAACGATCAATTCCGAGGCTTGAAGCACTGGCTGCAGAAGTTTCACGCAACTGAGCACAACAAAACACAATGGAGGCACAAGCACACATCCACAACGCGCACCAGCACCGCCACTGGTTAGAGTTCCTTCTTCAGCGGACAGAGAGCTGAAACACCGCTAGTACAAATCCGAGACGCATGCAGCAGTCCAGGCGATCTTTTGAAGTTCTGAACGTCACTCAGGAGCCGTTGATACTATAGCAAACGAGGAGCATAAGGTAAAGCGCGCAACTTTTTTTTTTAACTTTTAAATTTGAGTACTCGGCAGTAAGAGGTGGCAATCGCGGGACTTGCGCCCATTAAAATTGATCTCTGCCGACCACTGCACACGTGCCTGAAAGGAGAAAGTACGCTGGTAAAAGCTTTGCAAAAGATGCCTGCTTCCTAAATATGATAATAGCCATAGGCCACATAAACTGAAATCTTCATCCTGATGATGACTCTTCACCGAGGAAGAAGTTGGATGAGCACAGTGCTCCACTTCACTTTGGACAAGTACGTACTCGTGGAGTGCACGCGGATTGCATCTGACCGCAGCGCCGACCCACAGCCGTCTGCGACCCGGACGCGAGAGCGACCCGAGCTACCCCCGCAACTCGACGTCAGCGGTGCGCACGCCGGAGGAGTCCTAGAGCGGAAACCGCCGCTAGGGGAACACACGCGGGTTGGTCGGGAGAGGAGGAGAGGATTCGCTATGGGCTTCTCTCTCTCTTTCTGACTTTCCTTCTTTCCCTTCGGAGCAAAAGCAGAGGGTGGCGAGCTGTGTTTAAAAGGGCCCAACCCTCCTCGGCACCGTCACTCCGGGTACCGCTCGGAGTTGTCTGGAGCTTTGTGCGCGTCGCGACTTCCCTGCTTCCCTTTATCCTTGTGCCGCGCCTTCTCTTTTTCTCTACCTATTTCTCCCTTCTCTTTTTATACGTTCTCGTAATTCGTCACCTACTGTCACGCCTTTTTTTTTTTTGTCTGGCGCCTAGCAATTATTAGTTTTTTTTTCAGTATTTCTGCGACAATGTTAACCTTTTTCTCTCCCCCCCCCCCCCCCCTATAGATCGAATAGGCGGTACGCTGTGAACACCTTATTTGTTATTGCGCGAAACCAAAATCAGCTACTCGCCATTTCATGCACACCCTCCCTGAACTGGCGCGAGGCATCGGAGCCCTCTGAGTATTTATTGGGCAGCTGGGGAGACGAGTTCAAATACTGAAGTAAAGTCGATGGCTCAGGGGAAGAAATGGGTGTTGTGCGTTGCTCTGAGTGCGTCAATTTTTTGTTCAGTACTGGGCGCTGCCTCTCGGGAAACATTTTGTCACATATTTATTTTTCTCTTTACAAGTGAATTTGGGTAATTCTCCAGATGACTGACTTTCTTCCCCTATTTCCTGTATCACTTCACTTTTCTCTGCAAAAACTGGGCTTAGGTCTCTGTTATATTAAAGATATTTTCAGCGCTTCTGTTGAAATAAAAAATACGAAATACTCTTAGAAAGTTTTTACAACATGTAAATGTTCTAATTGAAGTCTCATTTGTTTTTTTAGTTATTGTGTCGAGAATAAAATGTGAACGAAACGATGAAGTAATTGTTCAGCAAGCCTATTACAAAAGCATACAAGCTTAAAACAAGGCGATATTTCTGAAAGGGGGTAACCACTGATCAAAGAAAGAAGAAGGAATTGATTGAATTTTTTCAGCAGCCGTGCACCCACCGCGCAAATTAAAATGAATATTTGTTTTAATTTGCTTACTGTTTATATACAAAAGATGTCATAGGGCGTGGTCTCCCTTCTTCGCAAACCATTCTTGTTTGCTTAATAAATGGTTCCTGAATTATTACCTGCAGTAATACTCGAACGGAAGAAATCCGTAGAAGTGTTCCTGATGAGTATCCGAGTCTAATTTGAAAGCTTTGCGTGGAGCGTGTAATTTACATATAATTCATAAAAAGTGCCCCTGCGCACAGCTCTTGATCGATTTGGGCGAGACATCCCTCTCTGACGTCGCATGAGCTTCCTGGGCGCGTCGCTCACTGGACGCTCCCAATTTACGCGGAGGTTACGGCTCGTGAAGAGGCGCGTCGCGACTTCTTTACATCTTTTTCTTTAGTTGCGCGTCGCCTTGGAAATAAATGAAAACAAGAGGAGGAGCATTATTTAATATTTCCCATATCTTCAGTGCTGATAAGGGTAGGTTAAGCAATTTTGCACTGAGGTGATTTTTGTTGAGATGCCTATTGCTCGTACCTGTTTTCTATTTTTTGTAATTAGCTTTTCATGGGACATTTAAGGGTGCTTTTTAAAATTAGAATGCAGTTCTGTTATTTTCTCCCTTTACTGAATACGATTGTGAACAAGTGCACTTTGCGTTGCAACATAACCGCTTAGCGTTTTTTCATTATGCAGCATGCTTCCCGCGTGTTCTTCTTATCTGTTTTCCGTGGCTAATACAAATACGGACGCGTTATTTAGTTTACACATCTACCCGCGCATCCTCGAGAAGCATTTAGGCCGTCAACGTCATGGCGAAAACAAAATTCAAAACACACTAGGAATGCGCTAAAAATTAGATCTAAACATTACATCTAACCTTTTTCGAGGTTCTTATGCATCACATCAAATGATGGCATGTGTACTTTAATTCGCGACTGTTTTGTTATAGTTACCATCCCTTCAATAGGCAAGAAGTTTTGTAGAGGGATGAGAGTTTTGATGGATCGTTATATGCGATAATTATTGAAGTGTTTCATGACGTATCAGAACTGGGTACGAAACATCCCTTTATGCAAAAAGACGCGGACTAATAGAGCTGCAAAAAAAAAAAAAAAAGAAATCAGCACTCTCGCAGTTTGCGCACGGCCATTTTATGGAGGCAAAATACCCAAGGTGTAGATGAAGCTAGTCATTCTTCTAAATTTCTAAACAAACCAGCGAGCAAAAAAGTAAATATTAGAAAAACAATGTCAGGCTGCGCTGAAGAACAAATTTACTTGTGGAATGCACATTGAAACAATAGGACAGATAAATTCGTCTACAGGAAACTGCTGCTCAGCGTTTGCCTGTTTAATTAACCATGCATGCCTAACTGGCAAGTGCCGCTAGCATGACTCACCAAGATGTCCGTGCTCCAACTGGCATTTCATTCCCACGGATGTGCTAATAATTTGGCACACCCTCGCCGTCAGAAAGGCCTAAATGTGGCTATATTTTCCGGGAAATGAAAACTTCTTAGCTGAACCGAGCTCGTCAGCTTAGTGATTTAATGAGCGAAAACGGATTATCATTAGCGGCCTAGAAGTGTGGAATCAGCTTTATTCCGGGCTTGCGTAGCTTTCAGAAGTGCTCATTTCGCCGTCATTTCGAGCGCCCTGATTGGTGGAAACACCGGAACCGGATGCGAATTCAACTGCTGCCACTTCCGGTTGCAGCGGTTACGACAATCCCACTTCTGAGAACAACAAAAAACTCAGACTGCTGGTTATGTTTTTGCGTTTTAGACCGCCTGTCAAGTGTGCGAAGGCTTATCCCGAAGGCATGTCACAAAGACCCCTTTAACCTTTCTATGGTAACGCACAAGCTCCAACATAATTAGTCGTTTTTGAATCGATTGGCCGCCTTCTGTGACGTCGCACTTTGACTGTCTTGTACAGATTTCATGGCCACTCCATTGCTAAACATTGGCATTGTCACCGCTACAACAGGAAAATGGCAAGCTGGCTTCAATGTTTCTTCAACGTTTGTTTCTTCAATACTGCCATGTTTTAACACGGTAGAATTAAATCTCCGTTCACTGAAAATCTGGCGCCGGCTTCGGCAGCCATACGCTGTGGCCGTAGCGTTGGTGTTTCGAGCGAAATATTACGAGCCCGTCGCTGGCAGGTGGTAGCTGCCAGCTTAGATGATAAAGCACCAAATGGACATAGGGGTTGGCTGACATCACGTTTGGCAGAAGCTGCCCACTCCGGCTTCTCCTTTGACATAGAAGAGTGATATCAAGATCTGCCGTCCAGGACTATCACATTAATTTTACCCCTATAGGCCAAGCCGGCGCGTAAGATTAGAGTGTCTTAGTGCAAGCTTTTTTGCCTCAGCGGTGGGTTTGCTTTTCTACACAGTACTCAGCCGAGGTGAAATGACCGGTGCAAATATTTACTATCGCTGCCAATAGTTACGAATGCAAAGGGTTGGACTATTACAGCATTTCATCTAAAAGACGTCATGCCTAATCACGGTGCTTTACCTATATTTCAAGCCAAGCATAGCATTAACAATTACACTCACCTGAAAACATTTTGAAGAAAAATATTGACGAGGAAAACCCCATAACGAAAGCGCAGGTGTTGCTGAAGGTCTTGTAAGCCGAGCCTTTGTCCTAGGAGAGATATTCATGTCGAAAGAAACATTTAGACTTCGTGATCTATATTCCTATCTTTCCAATGTACACATATTTTCTTCTTGTGCGCTAAAACATTGCGCGAAGCGGGAACACTTCAAGCATTCCATATTTCCCAGGTTCTTCAAGGAACGAGCACTCACACAGTGCGTTCTTGGAAGGGCTACATTGAATTATATGTGCCCTCGTATTCTAAGGCGAAGCAACGGGAGAAGGTGTATGCCCCAAATAAAGTGCGAAGGCGAAAAACAAATCATGAAAGAGACTGCCTGTTACATGAAAGAATAAGATAAAAAGAAGAACAACTATAAAGAAACAAAATTCGTGTTCGTGATGCAAATTGAAGCCGGAAATGAAAGCCTTGCCGGGCATGTACAGATGCAGGGGTGACAAAAGAAAGGGCACCGAAATCTCGGCGTCACTCACGTCGAATTACAACGCGCGCTCTCTCAGTCACCCTGCTTTGGCTGTCTGAAATGCAGCGCCGCCTCCAGCCTTTTCGCATACACGGCACCGGGGATGTTGTAGAACTTTCTCCCTCTTTGTGCGCTGAGAAAACAGAGCTCGCTGGAGCGCCAACAACGAATCCTCGCATATAAATCGAGATTCCATGCTAGAAAGCCGCGCTTTTTTTTCATGATGTCTTTTTTTTATTTTTTTTTATTTCCACTTGCTAGTTTCCGATCTGGCTATATGTTGACAGCTGTGCAGGAAACGAGCGGTCTTTCCCAAAGGCGTCCTATTTCGAGACACAAATTTGCTTTCGATCGTGTTGCAAACTGAGATATGCATTAAAGCGCTGAGCACGAGTTTTTCTCGAACAGCTGTCCTTGAATCTCCATTGGGAATATTTTGAATACCGTCCGGGGCTATTAATGACAGTCATTGTTTTACTGCTACTAACGGGGTTCACTTGTCTCTAAACATATTTTTACTAAGAAAAGCGAAAGCAAGCAAAATTAAACTGGCTTCGATCAAAGAGGGAGGTTAGATGAGAATGATTGTCGATAGAGTGTGATTTATACATCTTGAAGTATTTTGAAAATGAATTCGCGAATAAAGTAAAAAAAAAACGAATATTAAGAGGAACTTGTTATTTTTTTTAAGTTAGTATTTTATTTGTGAAGTTCTTTGTTTTTATGCAATAAAAGAAAACGCCATGTTCTTGAAGTATGTATTTTCACAAGATATTAAGCAACACTAGCATTTTTTTTTTCAATCTAGAAACGTACCGTCCGTGTACGAAGTAGCTCGCAATTTGGCAACAGCAGAAAGATCTGAACACCTGAACTCTCAATATGCTGCTTGTGAAAGAACGTTTCAGTTTTGCACAGTAAGGCATTCTACTCCAAAAGTATCGATGCGCCGCCAGTACAACAATGGGCATTTCGTAGTAAGATTTAAACGTCGAAAATTTATCGTTAGCTTCTAATAGCAGTTCAGTGTAAACTGTGAAGCCTATTAGGTTTTCCTTTGACCGTACTTTTTTCGTGGGCGATAGTGAGTGCTTTCGCTGCCCGTTACCTTGTTGGCCGACCGGCAGGTCGGGTGCAAAGGGCGAAAATGGCTGACTGCCAGCACAAGAGATGATCTCCAACAAGTTTGACCTCCAAGAGGGTTACTTCAACTATGAAATGAGACCAGCTTATTTTTTATGTTGTGTCTTGTAAAAACAAGACACACTTTTTATTTCCAGCGTCTGACAATTCCGTTTTCTTTGATAAGTTTTATTTCATTTATTTCATAAACGATCGGTGTTTAAAGGGAGCAATTTGTGCTCCACAAGTTTAAGGAGAGTAAGTACCACAAAATCTAACTATTCAATTTGCGGAAGACTAAATGAATAAGAACTCCGCTATGAGTCACCTTGCGAAGAGGTCTGGAACTAAATATCAGAAACTAAAAGCCTTTATTCAGTAAGTAAAAGAACAGCCATTAGTAGCAGCTAATGTTTCCAAAAACTCAGATCTCGTGAAAAGCTTAAAGAAAAAAAAAACAAGCGGTACACTGGGGCCCTGTTCAAAAACCATGGGGCCTGCATTCGCGCCTTCTGCTGACAACGAAGATCAAATAACAAAATATGCGATGGAAATGCAGGGGTAGCTATCTCCCAAAAGGCGCATCTCACAGTGTCGGGTTAACCAAAGTCGCACGGCAGCCAATAAATCTGCCAGGTCTTCATTGTTCGCATAATGCTCACCGCGCTGCCTGCCGCCGAAAGTTGCGCGTAAAATGGCGAGACCCAAACCTCTTTATTCTCGCGCACTTCCACTTACTTTCCTTCTCTCTACTACACGCTTGGCTGCGTTTACCCCGCGTCTGCGTGCGATTTTGCGTTTATCATGGCACGCTGCGACACCGATACTTGCGTGAAAGCGTGAGTGCGAGGGAAGTTCGTGCTCTTTTGTTCATAAGCCTGAACAATGTGCAAAAAAAGCGTCGCTTTTATTGTTTGAGAGCTCATCCCGCTATTTCCTTATATTATAAAATACAAATGCCGGAACACAGCGCGGCTGGTTTTGTCAGGCCGCTTAAAAAAAAAAAATGTTCTGAACGAAAACCGCAGAATATTCCGCTGCGGTCGCATTCTTTTGCATTTTTAGGCTTTTTTTACCTCCCGTGCATTTCTTTCTTTTCGTTGTTATTGTTAACATACCGACAACCCAGTTTTATCCACTTTCTCCTTTGCATTGTAAAATTCACATGTTGTATGCTTTTGTTTTAGTGTACTCATTGCATGGACGAACTGTGTTGTTTACTAATTACTAACACAAAGAGAGAGAGAAAATAAAATAAAGAGGCAGGGAGGTTCGCAAGGCGATGCCCAGTAGCCTACCCTACACATGGGGAGAGGAACAAAGGGATAAAAAGAGTCACACGTCACATGTCCAGAGATCTATACTGAAAAGGAGATATTTTTATATCTCTAATTATTTCGCATCTGGATGTGTCGCTTTCGACAATCCTAATGAAATTATGTAGTTTTCTCTTCACACTTTAAATCATTTGGGTAGGGCAGAATGGCTTTGAAAAAATAGCTTGTGAGGCTTTAAGTTGTAGCATCAGTAGTTCATTACTTTGCTTTTTTGGTGTGAGGCAAGTAACAAGACCTCCTGGCCACTATAGGTTCAAAACAAAGGATAATGTCATATCGTGAGAGCGCAAAAGGTAATTAGCATCCCTTTCGTTTGCACTAGTTGGTCGAGATGACGGGTAACCTACGTTTTAGACGAGCGTTTTAGGTGATTACTGGTATAACAACTTCAGTGGTGCAATTTCTGCACTCGCTCGTAATAAAAAATAAAAGCTTCTCGAAACTGCAACACTTAACGCACGTAGTGAAGTGTTTCGCTTTCTCTTAAAATGTTTCAAGTATCGCATGAGGGAAACTTAACGATATGAAAGAAGTTAAGTGTTTGTAAGTTTAATTGTTTATATTCAGATTAAATATCAGGCTATGAAGATTGCCCAGTGCGAACATATCACTCTCAACGCTCCTTGAGTAGCCATGTATAGGCGTACGTGATTCAGATTGATATGTGCGGCTCTGCAGAAGCTGGAATTGCAAAAAATATTTGGTGATTGAATGATGTCTACATTCAGTATCGAATCTGTACTATCTAATTTATAAAATGTACTTGCTTTATTGGAGCTGGCTAAATACGCAGTAAGTTAATTTTGCTCCTTTTCATGCAGTTTGCTGAAAATGTTATTGGTATTGGCTTAGGAAGTGCTACTTATTTCGCGACGTGACATAGCAGAGTGGAGACTAAGTAGGCTTTGGATTGGGTGAACTGGTAAAAAGAAAAGCCCCATAAAGGATGTCGCCCACTTTTAATTAGAGCTGGATAGGCAAAGGGATAAACTCATTGTTGGTCCTGCTGGGTCACTGTGTTCTGGTCAAGGAAGTTTACCCTAATACGCTTGCAATCGAAGGCTGCTTTGGCAGTTTCTGGTTTGGCGACTGGTCGATAATATTTGAGCTGATTAGTAAAACGTCGTGTTAAAAGAGATAAGCAACCCAGGGTAGTCCAACAATCATACCGCAAAATGTTTATTGAATCTTAACAATCGACCAGAACGAAAGCATCGATAAGGAGCACGCCACGTATAATGTATTTCACTCCCGGCTTTTTAAGGTGAATTAGCGTCCGAAAGAGTCTGAGATGGGTAATTTTGAGGTTTTCTAGTATCCAAGTACGGCCAACACAGCAAGAATCGAAGTTACTATTTTGTCTCCATAGCAGTGTGTCACGCATTGCCTCTTAACCAGAGCAGCTGTCACCCTACAATTCATATTCTTTATAGATGGTACAAATTATTTTTATCTGCACTGGTGATTTTTATGATTATCCTTTATTCTGATTGTTTATTCCTTGTCGGTGAAGGACATGTTCAATCAATCTATAGTTCCATTAGTGATGCCAATTAGGAAGCATCTGGCAATATCTCGAGTCTCTTCTGACTCGACTCCTCTAATAGAAGATTTATTATTATCAAGTAAGAAATTAATGCCGTTTATTGGCAACCCAAGACCGACCATTAGCTTTTTTATTCAGCTACTCATTCAAATTTAATGCGGGCTTTACCGCCATTTTTGTGACTTATCAACGCGTCACCCTCCCCTTATAGGAGGCACCTTTTACTATTCTTTCTGCTGCTCTTACCAGCAAGGCGACTACGAAATCCTAGAAAAAAAAACGAGGTGTAGAAACTACCAGACATCTACAGGACGGTATATTGGCAAATGAAATGGCAAAAGCCGCATGTCTTTGAAGGTACTGGTATTTTTTTTTTGCATACTACCTGCATAATAATTTCATTGCAGCGAATACAAAATGGTAATAGTGCTAAACAAATGTATGAACTGGATAATAGTTAAAAGTTTACGCAGCTAAAAGCAAATGAAGGATTTTGTCACCAGTCCATTTTACGTAAAAACAACTTCATCAACAGTTATTCTTGTTTATTTTGCTTAGAGCTCCATTGCAACCACTCAGAAGCCGTGAAGCCTTCAAAGCTATATGAAAAGAAAAACTACTGGCGAGAAGCAGAAACTGATTCTTCAACAAAAAAGCTCTTTACGGCAAACAAGTTTCTGTCCTCAAGAAAGAGATCTGCTGTTTACAATTCCATATTTTCCCCTAGTAAAAAATTTCGTATCGCGCGCGGTTTTTACCGGCTTCCATTATTCGGTATAAGTCTCATATCAGTGTGACCTTACCTGTATGAAGTTTAACAGTGGACTGGTGTAATGTTCCAACCGAACAGACCAGTCCGATATGGAGCTAATACTGGACAGGCAATGTCCGGTATACAGGCCTAACCGGAGACACCATGTCCGGTATGAATCTCAATCCGGACATACCGGTCCGCTATGGAGCTAATACCGAACAGACCATTTCCAGTATGCATTTTAAGCCGGAAAACACGGTCTGGTGTGGGTCTGAAACCAGACGGACCGGCCCGTGATGGAGCTCATATCCAGACAGACCATGTCCGTTTTAACTCAAATTGGAAGAACCCGCAATTTATGGAAGTGATAGTGGACAGATTATAATCCGCTTCTCAAATTAAGCCAGACCGATCGATGAAGCCTAACTAGAATGACCACACCCGAGCATGCCAGAGCGCTAATTAAGCATGAAACCATGCAAAATATACGTTACAACTTTTCTTTATAAATGAGGTACGCATTCTTTCACAACTACCTCGAAGATGTGAATCCCTAGAAGTGTGGCCTGGCAAGTATATAAACGGATTGGATCGCTTTTGCGAATGCAACAGTCGCTGCAGCTCGTCCGATCTTGCACTGTGCCTTCATACCTGTGACTGAAGAAGAGTCTTCAAAGTTGGAGTACAGGGGAGAAAGTACCCTTTCACTAAAGAAGACAAAAATATGCTCGAGAATGAATGAAACGCATCGTTGTACATCTAAATATGCATATATAGCTGCATATCGGGCGACACTTCCTCGAGTGCTTATATATGAAAAACGCTTAGTCGCTTGTATATTATAGACATCGATTCCCATCTGGCAGCAATGAAGCTAAAACATGCCACACGACAGGCAATATTGAGTCGGATATCTCTCTTTGTAGCAAAAATTACACACGTTCTAGGACCATGACAAAACACTTAGCACTAGTAAATTGCAATATCCTGAGCTTTGTCCGCCAGAAAGCAATAAATCATAAAGATGCGGCACATTGGCGACCTCTCGTAGAGACCAGGAAAAAAGATTCAGCGTGTTTAAAGGGCGATCGGTGAGTTGCAACTGCAACTTCTATACCTGAGATTAATATTTTTATATTAATCTCTCTCTCTCTGCATCAGGAGAAATATAATCTTTGTTAGCAAAAGCGGTCGTGAAGCACAAAATGAATTGAAATGCTTACAGGACGGAAAATGCGTTATAACCTTTTCCAGGTTGTAAGCACAGGTGGTCTTGGTCTAGACCAGCTCTATGTTCGGCCGTCAGCTTCGCTTTCAGATTTTACTGTGATTCTTCCAACCCGATAGTACGTGCATTTTGCAAGCAAATTTAGTTTATGCTCGTCCAAATTGCATTGTGTCTTCTAACGTTCCTGATCGTCCCGGTTTCTGTGGTATTATGCAAGGTGAGTATTTGGCCGTTCGATTCCTTCTTGTTCGTTGTCCCTCTGAGTTCCTGTTTTCATTGTCGAGGAAACAACTCTACAGGGATTTAGTTTTTACGCTGTTCTCTCCACCCATGTAACAGTACTTTGGTTAACCGGGACAAGATGTACTCCAAAGAGCGCGGAAAATGCCTCTCTCGCCATGTACGAATAGGTTTTTATACGCTACATCTACTACATTTTGTCTACAGTGTTGAGCAATAATACCTGGCAGTATATATTACATATCCTTCTGCGTTGACAGTCACTTTGTTCACGAAATGTCTGATGACCTATATCTGAGTAATGCGCATATGACCTAGTATTAAGCACCGCGTACCGAATAAAAGCTTATTAAAAAGAATTCGCTGAACAAACCCAATCAACTGAATGCAGTTCAATAATAAATAATTATTAATTATTTCACTATTTTATTTATTTGACACTGCCAACCGCTTTTTGGCCGTCCAGGAGGTAGTGTGCCCTACATATCTGTACACACCAGAGTAAATACGAGTGACAGGCAGCCACCAAGGTGCCACATGACAGCAGGAAACATACATGTTCGCATGCCACATTTATGCAAATGGAAGGAACATGTAGAGATGAATTGCAGACACACTCGTTTTCGGGTCTCCACAAATATATTTAACATTGTCCGCTGAGCCAGACATGAATGAGATAGCAAACCGTCGGCATTCAGTCCTGCTGCCACGGAGAACGATCTGCGCATGCTTGGCAGGCGTGCTGGGACTGTCGTCTTCTTTTACGACAGGCCCACAATGGCATGACAAAAAAAGTTTTAGGCCCCGCCTTAAAGTCGGAGTAACGTGACGTATGATTGGCCACTTTTTATTCACGGACATTTTTTCTAGTGACATGCTGCTCGTTGGATCGTACATGATGAAGCTTTGGAACTTGAATTGAAACGATTCGAGAAAACGAAGTTAAGACTGCTAATTAACAAAAAGTAACTGCGACTGAAATTCAGAGAACCAGGCTGGATGTGCATCACATATTTCACTCACCTACTTTTCGTGAAATCCATCATATTACTAATTTGTTGGAGTATGTTTTTATTGTAACATTCACACTGACATTTCCACGATACCTAAAAAAATCTTCATATGAAGGCGCAGGATCTGCACGTCCGAGCACAGATCTTATTTGAAGACTGACACTATGACCAGACGGATGGCTGCAGGCGAAACGTATCGAGGACGCAAGGCCTCCCTGTGTTAACGGCACTTTGGCTTCAGTACGAGAATTAAAAGTCAGTAAAGGTACACGCGAGCCCCGTTTGTCGACTAGAAACGGCGCAGCGCCCCCGAATGTCAAACACTGTGAACTCAACGTCTAAGACGTGCATCGTTTTGTTCGACTCAATTTGAGAGGAAGAATCTGAAGGGGTTTTATCTGGCTCTCTCATGCTTAAACAGTCATATCACTTCTATACTTTCTTGGAGTATTTTCAGGAAAAACGAAGCAGAATAACTTCTGTGAGCAGTTTCTTGCGTGTTAGTTGAAATATACTTTTTAATGCGCTCTCTTAGCTTTAAGACCTTCTTACTAGAATAATGCGCTTAGAAATCCAAGTATTAACAAATATTTAAGCTGTTGGCGATGCTAACAATAGCCTTGTGAGTGCAAATGCTGAAGCACATATACTCAGTCTGATCATACCTTCAGCGTACGCGAGATATATATATATATATGTGTAGATCAATTAAGGGGAAATGAGGGTGCTCGTTATAATACATGAAGAAACCAACAGTCGGCGAGGCCAAGGAAAAGCGTAGGGGATGTTACTTTATGTCCTTTTTTTTATTGTATACTTGGATAATCACAGAAATTAGTAATGTAATATTATTAGGGGAAAGATAATTAAACACAAAGTAGCACAAAGAGCACCGGACGCGATATTCGGAGGTCGTGGGTTCGGTTCCCACCATCGGCACGTTGTTTTTTCTGCTACTTTGTGTTTAATTATCTTTCCCCTAATAATATTACATTACTAATTTCTGTGATTATCCAAGTATACAATAAAAAAAAGGACATAAAGTAACATCCCCTACGCTTTTCCTTGGCCTCGCCGACTGTTGGTTTCTTTCCTTCATACATATGTATATATATATATATATATATATATATATATATATATATATATATATATATATATATATATATATATATATATATATATATATATATATATATATATATATATATATAAATGGGGTAAAACATCAGCGAAAATGCCGCAAGCATAAAATACCGAGTTAGAGTCGAGACAGGAAGAGAAGCACTACTTCCGAGCGGAAGTGGCGCTCTCGGAAGTGTCGGTCGTTTGGGCGCATCTGTGTGGCTCTCGGCACACCCCAGAGAGTGCACACTTGCAGCCAGTGCCGCTCATCCACGCTGTGTTTCTTCCACCGCTCCTTACTTTCATATTTAGTACGCGCAGTTTTCCTCGTAGTTTATTCCTTTCTCGCTGTATCTTGGTTCGAAGCAGAACATGTTTCCAGAAAGTTCCGTCGTCACCTAGCAAGGGCGCGTTTAACGGGGGCGGAAGGACGCAACCCGCCGTAAACACGTTCATCTCCGACATTGGCGCCCCTCCAATTTTTGTTTTGAAATGCTGTTTATTGCTTCCTTGCCTTTTTTCATCGCCTCGCCACGCCTAACTCCAAGATTATAAGTGCGACCTAATGAAGCTTCATGATTTCGACTTATTCGCGCCATGAAAAACAAATTGGCTCAGACAAATCCAAATATACAGTCCCCTCAAATATCAACCTGATTTTCCCAATCCGGATACATAATTGCAGTTAACACGTGCTCGTTATACTGAGGGGGTGTTTGCTACCAAATTGGGAAGAGTTTTAGAGAAACGAAAGCATGTGGCTTTTTTTTAACACATACACAAGTTTTAAAACCTCATCCGCAATAATATTACGATAGGCTGAACGTCGACGTTTGAACTGCTGCCGTAAATAGGGTGCTTAATTTCTGCTCTATATATTTTTCAGGTGGTTTTAATTTTGTGGTGGATCGTGTATATAATAGGCTCATAAAAACAGATCATTTCATCTCCCCGCCGTGTACCCGGGTAATAAGCGGTAACTATGTAAGATGTGGCCAGTTGGAAAAAAGAGTAAAAGAGTCCCAGAGCACTAGTTTACCTAAAGCTTTTCTCTGCTTTGCGGAAATTATTTTTCGGTCACATGTCCATGAACATGGTATTATATTTTTGCGTAGTACGTGTGGCCGGTATTTTCACCGTCATGTCCTGTACAGTTTTGGGAGCCACTCCCACACTATATTGTTTATCCGGTTGTATCTCAAAAAGAAAAACAAAGTGCGTTGCAGACAACAGACTGAAAAGAAATAGCCTGATAAAAAGAACAAATTTATATAAGATACGGAACTTTCCTATTTCGTTATATCGGTGCGTAGTTTATACTTCCCCTTCATGGATCACTGCCCTGTCGTGGCGGAGGGGCTTGCGAAACTCGATGAAGTCGTGAGCTCTGCTGTGTAGGGCCACCCAAGATAGACAGGTCACGGCAGAGAGTTCTGACAAAATGTGATTAACTGGAGAAGGTAATGGCAACCCACTCCAGTATTTCCTGCCAAGAAAACCCTATGGCCAGTCACAATACCATTATCGATATGGCGCCGGAAGATGAGCCCCCCAGGTTGGAAGGCGTCCCACATGTTACTGGGGATGAACAAAGGGCGATTCCTAGTAGCTCCAGGACGAATGAAGCGGCTGGGCTAAAGCCAAAAGGACGCTCAGTTGTGGATGTGTCGGGAAGCGACCGGAAAGTCCGATGTTGCAAGGAGATATATCACATAGCAACATGGAATGTAAGATCTATGACGCAAGGTAAACTGGATATCGTCAAGCGAGAAATGGACAGATTGAACATTGATATCTTGGGTATCAGCGAGCTCAAGTGGACCGGAATGGGAGAATTTAACTCCGGCGACCATTATGTCTTTTATTGTGGGCACGAATCCAAGAGAAGGAATGGGGTCGCTTTCATAGTAAACAGAAGAATGGGCAAAGCAGTGCTAGGATACAACCCCAAAAACGACCGAATGATTTCACTTCGGATCCAAGGTCACCCTTTCAACATAACAGTTATCCAAGTCTATGCACCGACCACTGCTGCTGAAGAAGCTGGCGTTGAGAGATTTTATGCGGACCTACAATGCCTTTTATACCGCACCCCATCATCAGACGTCGTTTTTCTCATAGGAGACTGGAATGCTAAGGTCGGGAGTGAAGAAATATCCGGAATTACAGGCAAGTTCGGTCTTGGTGAGCCAAATGAATCTGGGCAGAGGCTAGTAGAGTTCTGTCAAGAAAACAACCTGACCATAGCGAATACTCATTTTCAACAGCACAAGAGGCGCCTGTACACATGGATTTCACCGGACGGTCTGTACAGGAATCAGATCGATTATATTATTTGCCGGCAGAGATGGAGAAGCGCTATACAAGCAGTAAAAACAAGGCCTGGGGCCGATTGTGGCACCGATCATCAGCTTCTTGTTGCCAAAATTAAGCTTCGATTGAGGAAAACGCAGAAAACTAGAAGGCCTTTCAGGTATGATCTGGATCAGATTCCGTTAGAATATGCTGTGGAAGTGAGGAATCGATTTCAAGAATTAGATCTCGAAGACAAAGAGCCCGAAGAGATGTGGACTGATGTTCGTGATATAATACAAGAAGTTGCTACTAAGGTAGTTCCAAAGCAAAAGAAATGCAAAAAAGCAAACTGGTTATCTGAAGAGGCTTTGCAAATAGCTGACGAAAGGAGGATGGCAAAAGGTATGGGGGAAAGAGAAAGATACAAGGTTCTCAATGCGGATTTTCAGAAAATAGCAAGGAGAGATAAGAATGCCTTCCTGAACATACAGTGTCAAGCAGTTGAGGACAACAGCCAATTAAGGAACACAAGAGCTCTGTATAAGACAATCAAAGATATCAAAGGAAGCTTCTGTGCTAAGCTGGGCGTGATAAAGGACAAACGAGGCAAGGACCTCACTGAAGCCTCAGACATAAAGAAGAGGTGGCAGGAATACACAGAAGAACTGTACAAGAAGGACCCGGATGTGCAAACCCAACATAGGACGGTTGTGATTACTGATCTCGAGCCGGGCATCCTGAAGAGTCAAGTTGAATGGGCCTTAGCCAGCCTTGCTAAGAACAAAGCTAGCGGAATTGATGGTATTCCAGCTGAGTTGCTTCAAAACCTCAAAAACGACGCTGTTAACATACTGCATACATTATGTCAAAAGATTTGGACAACCCTGCAGTGGCCACAGGATTGGAGGAGGTCAGTTTACATCCCCATTCCAAAGAAAGGCAGTGCCAAAGATTGTTCCAACTACCGCACGATCGCGCTTATTTCGCATGCTAGCAAGGTGATGTTAAAAATCCTGCAAGGTAGGCTGCTGCAGTATGTGGATCGGGAGCTTCCCGACGTGCAAGCTGGGTTTCGCAAGGGCAGAGGAACTAGAGACCAAATTGCCAACCTTCGCTGGATCATGGAAAAAGCAAGAGAGTTCCAGAAACCCATTTACTTCTGCTTTATTGATTATGCGAAAGCGTTTGACTGCGTAGACCACAGCAGATTGTGGCAAGCTCTCCAAGAGATGGGAGTTCCAATTCACCTCATCTGTCTCCTCAGGAACCTTTATGAAGGGCAAGAGGCCACAGTCAGAACTGGGCATGGCCTTACTGATTGGTTTCCGATTGAGAAAGGAGTGAGGCAAGGCTGCATACTGTCGCCCTGCCTATTTAACCTATATGCAGAGTGCATCATGAGGAAGGCCGGTCTGGACGAGTCTTCAGCTGGAGTGAAGATTGCTGGAAAACGCATCAACAACCTTAGATATGCGGATGATACCAGTTTAATGGCAGAAAGTGAAGTGGAACTCAAGAGACTTGTGATGCGCGTACAAGAAGAGAGTGAGAAGTTTGTCTTAAACTGAACATTAAAAAGACGAAGATCATGGCGTCTTGCCCTATCAAGTCCTGGAGCATCAATGGACAAGAAGTGGAAGCTGTGACAGATTTTCTGTTCTTGGGCGCCAAGATTACCTCGGAAGGAGACTGCAGCCATGAAATTAGGAGACGCCTGCTTCTGGGAAAGAGAGCAATGGTTAGCCTTGACCGCCTAGTTAAGAGCAGAGACATTAGTCTACCAACCAAGATCCGTATAACCCGTGCTATGGTCTTTCCAGTTGTGATGTATGGATGCGAGAGTTGGACTGTGAAAAAGGCTGACCGCCGAAGAATTGACGCGTTTGAATTGTGGTGCTGGCGAAGACTCTTAAGAGTTCCTTGGACTGCCAGACGATCAAATCAGTCGATATTGTCGACCATAAACCCTGACTGCTCATTGGAGGGTCAAATTCTAAAGTTAAAGCTCAGCTACTTTGGTCATCTGATGAGAAGAGAGGAGTCGCTGGAGAAATATTTGATGTTGGGAAAGGTTGAGGGTCGCCGGAGAAGGGGTAGGCAGCGAACGCGATGGTTAGATGGCATGCTCGAGGCATTGCAGATGAAGCTATGTGATGTTAAGAAGATAGTGAGAGACCGGAAAGCGTGGCGTGACATGGTCCATAGGGTCACGAAGAGTCGGACACGACTGAACGCCTGAACTGAACTGAAGTTTATACTTACATTGTTACTGATTATATAGCCGACCTTGGAAGAATGACGATGCGGCGTTTCTCAATGTGTATAGTGCCCGGCGGGCGCGCTATAGAGGTCGAGATAACGGTTGTAGGTTATATTCACTTAATATCTCGCGCTGCAATCCCATAAAGGGCAATGTTATGTTTGGGCTAACACAATTTCAATTTTCGAAAACGGAATATGACCTGGAATATTTGCCGCACAATGCAGACCTTTTTGAGACATCGCGCTGTTTGATCGCACGTCGAACACCTGTTCTGAATTATTTCGGCCAACACGATGAATATTTCAAGCGCAAAAACTATTTAACAAGTTCTTTCAAATGAATGTGTCTCCAGTCAAAATATGTTTCAAGACCATGGTTGCAAACTCGGGCATAAGTTATCAATAAGAAGAAAATTACTACCCCTTCGCAGAAGAGTGACAATAGTCTAATCTTTTTTTGACCACCAAGCCTAACAAACACTAAGTGAAGGCGTTGGTGACATGCCCCATACAAGTAATTGTGGCAAGGTGCACAGAATAAAACTAGTCTAATGTGAGATTAAATGGAATAAAAATGAAAAGAGATTTAACGCAGCCAAGACTACAAAATATAACCAACAATTTCAGTGCATATGTCTGTTGCCAAGGTCTGTGTTGGGCATAAAAATAAAAATACGCACAGGAAATGTGAGCACTGGCTTCATCCTATCCGTGTTTTATGGCTGCGGAAGTAGCTGGCTAGCGCCCGGCAAGCAGTTCATAAGTCATATTTCGGAGGCATACGAGGAAAATTCAGGCATTATAGTCATCATTGTCGCGCAGAATCTTTCCATATTCCTTAGATGCTTTAATGCTGTAGTTTTCAGAATATGCACAATGCATTGTGCTGTACTCTCTACAGGAGAGCGAGGAATGAGGCTGCTATTCCAGAAAGTGACAAGGCTCTAGTGACGTTATAACTCATTTATTTGCTCGTATCCTGGTAAGCTGGCCAAGCCTTAGTGACATTGCAACTAAAAAAGCAGGTTACGCCCTCGAGAAGCATATAATTCCGCTATTTTGTCGAGCCATAAATAAAATCAAGGACGGATGTTGCTCAAGGAGTTGCCATTTATTTCTGCATATGTTCGAAAACAACTGCGTAAACGCCACTTCAACAATCGAGCCATTCTGGCTCTAAAACAATCTTATGAAAGTCTACGAAATGTTTAGCCATACATCCAAACATTCTTTACGTATACCCTCTTTGCACTCCCGAATAGACACTGGTTAGAGATATATTTATAGATATTAGTATTCAAGGTCTTGAAAGTGCTGGAAGATATATACAGTGGCTGCACAGCAACCATAGTTCTGCACAAAGAAAGTAACAAAATTCCCATAAAGAAAGGTGTTAGGCAAGGAGACACAATCTCCCCAGTACTATTCACAGCTCGCTTAGAGGAAGTATTCAGAGACATGGAATGGGAGCAGTTAGGGATAAGGGTAGATGGAGAATACCTCAGTAATCTGCGATTTGATGACATTGCCTTGCTAAGCAACTCGGGAAATGAACTACAAATAATGATTGATGACCTAGACAGGAAAAGTAGAAAGGTAGGCTTGAAAATCAATATGCAGAAGACTAAGGTAATGTTGAACAGCCTCGAGAAGGAACAGCAGTTTACATTAGGTAGCGAAGTACTGGAAGTAGTAGGCGAATATGTCTACTTAGGACAGGTAGTAACCGCAGATCCGGACCATGAAAAGCAAATAACAAGAAGAATAAGATTGGGATGGAGCACATTCGGCAAGCACTCGCAGATTATGTCTAGCAGCTTACCGGTATCGCTAAAGAGGAAAGTATATAACAGTTGCATCTTACCTGTACTCACCTATGGCGCTGAAACGTGGAGGCTAACCAAGAGAGTTCTACTTAAGTTGAGGACAACCCAGAGGGCTATGGAACGAAAAATGGTTGGGGCAACATTAGGAGATAGGAAGCGTGCAGAGTGGGTCAGAGAAATAACTCAAGTTACCGACATTCTAGTGGAAATTAAAAAGAAGAAATGGACATGGGCAGGACATGTAGTGCGAAGAGAGGATAACCGATGGTCGCTTAGGGTAGCAAACTGGATTCCAAGGAAAGGAAAGCGTAGCAGGGGTCGGCAGAAAGTTAGGTGGGCGGATGAGATTAAGAAGTTCGCAGGGGTGAAGTGGATGCAGCTAGCACAGAACCGGGTTAAGTGGACAAATATGGGAGAGGTCTTCGCCCTGCAGTGGGTATAGTCAGGCTGATGATGATGATGAAGGTCTTGATTTGGATTCTTCTAAATTTTCATATGAGAAATGTATCATATTTTCTGCAATAAAATAAATTTGCCCTTTTTGAATGGCGTAAATCCGAGCTACGAACTGTTCCCCTAATTTGAGAAAGCTCTTTGATGCCGAAATTACGATTTTAGGTCAACTCGCTTTAGAACATTTAACTGCGCATATTTTCTATTACATGGAACAATCCCAATCTGAATATTTTTCATGCCGGTAAAGAAAGCTTAGGACGCAACAGCCAATTTCGTCGCATAATTATAGCCAGGCTAAGGAAACCTTGGTCGACTGTTACAATTCTAAAAAGAGAAAGAGGGGTCGATATGGTCACTGGTCCTTTTTGCAACTAAAATCATCTTTCATCATTGCAATACACCGCAAGCCCAGCCTAATATCCGATAAATCTGATAACATAATTTGTTTTATTTGCACAACCTTTACTCTAATACACCATTACTCGCTTGCCGCCAAGTTATTGCTGAGTTTGCGAATGTTTAGTACCTCGGCGGCAACGATGGCAGAAAGCTACTGCAGCTTAAAATTAGCCCTGTCGGCAAATATCTTGCCGCTCCTAGCTTCCTTGGTGGCGGCAGCGGTGTGCAGGGTGGAAGCGGATGAATCGCTCGGCCTTTGTTTCGCTTGTAAGTGCCCTAACTTTTGCGGGGAAGCTTTTTGCCGCCGGAGATGTAATTACGTGAATCGGGCGCTGCAGCTTTCTCGCTGCATCAAATTAGAGACGCGCCACAGGGATCTATCTTTAATTAAAGCTCTTCGCCACGCCAGCACGTGACAGAATTGGCAGGTTGATCTTCACACACCGGTCTTAAACCTTGTTTCTTCTTTTGACTTATTCTTGTTGCCCTTGGTTTCTCTTCTCTATGTATTAGGCCCTTCCGGTGCCGTTAAAATACATGAGAATAAAATCATGCGTTTTAGTATAAATAAACAGAGAACAGAGCTGTCAGGTTTAAATGAATACGGATATTTCCTGAGGCGCAGTAGTTCGCAAAATGTGCGAACGGCGGAAACGGCCGCGCCCAAGCGTGAGCCTAAACTTCCTTAATTTTTTTATGCTGTAAGACGATCGCTTAAAGTAAAGGCAAAACGAGGCTCCGTTTTTCCACATTCCCAGAAAAGTTTAGAGGAACGTGGAACTACCTCGCAGAGGTGCCGAGATGAGCCATCGCCGACTCGAGATCTGATATCAGCTTTCTGACTAGTCCGCTCAGGTTACTTTAGGGGAAATAGGCATCCGCCTTTTTAGCCTCGGAGCGTTTTCTAGGCGAGTCTCCGTTTTCTTTGATATGAAAGGAAACGCAAGCACAGCTTTATACCCTATGTTGACCCCGAAGCAGAATGACGAAGGTTGTGAAAACATAAGGATTATAATAAGAGGATCCCGTATCAGAGTACGTTTAGAAAGTAGTGTTAGAGAGTGGCTGTTTAAATAATAGTGGAAAGTTTAACTATAAAAGTTCGAAGGTGTTGCTCTCTCTTTAGTTGCTTTAAGCCCTATCGTTTCGTAGTAAATATTTTATGTCAAAATAAACTGTACTATTCGTGCTATAACACCGCTCTTGCATAAATGAACCTTTTTAAGTGTGTATGCACATAGTGTGCTTGGCAAATCACTCGTTGGTGAATAGAAATTGTTAATGTACCTGAAACGCCGCTAAAATTATCCGGTAGAATCTGTTAGCAAGAAAGAACTGACAGTTTCCTGCCGAGTTTTTGTTCCTGAATGCTGCTTTTGTCATTACTAATTCTTATCGTAGCAGAAAACGATGTATTTTTGAGCTTACAAAAGGGTGCTAATGCAGCACGAAAAACATTGCAGCATACTGCACACTGCCCAGATGGACAGCGACCAGTAGCAAAGTGCTTTCAAGAACAGATCACTTCCAAAGTTCGTGTTTCTAACCTCATTTTCCCTTAGCCTCAGACAAAACTCCGTTTTTGTGCATGTCATATATAAAGCTTATCAGTCGTCTGAACTGTGGCAGCGTCTCAGATGCCCTCTTTCTTGACTGATAGGGAATGAGAAGTTGCGAACAATGATTAAGCAGGAGCTAAACGCAAACCGAGTGACTCGAAAATAACACTAGATCTGTAAGATTCTGGTCTCAACGTTCAAGGCGCTTCAATATCCAAGAAAACGGCAATTATGCCTACATACTTCCGAAATGTGTCTTTTATGATTACCGAAAAAAAAATGCAATGGGCATAAAAACACACGTTTTCTCTTCAACCCAAATGTTGCTGTAGAGAAATTTTTTATTCTCGGCTGCGTTCATCCGCTTTCTCAACCAATCGTTCTCAATACAGCTATATCGAAAGCGTTTTTCGCGAAGCTTTTCTAGTCATCTGCTTTACTATTGGCGTTGTACCTAACATATATACAGAGCCGCATAGAAATAACAGAAATTTTTCAAATATGAGTAATATTGCCACAGACCTTATAAATGCTCATTGTATGTTTCTAGCAGCCGCCAGCATATAGCCTATTCACTGCTATTGTATCGTGCGGATCGATATTGCACACTTTATTTATTCGTGCTGGGTATCGCGAACTGTGCTTTTATCCTTTTTTCTCGAGCAACATGAGCCGAGATTAGTCTAAAATAATTGCAATCAAGCACAATTGTTTCCCTATTATTAAGAACTTTTCCAGTACCCTTTGGCTTGTTTATCGAGATGTTTCTGCTCCGAATTTAAATCGACAGCTACAGAAGGCCACGGCCATTTATAGTTCGACGACCGGAGAGCATGATTGTTTCTTTTTTTGAGACACCATGCTGTTGTTCTATTTTTTCTTGCTGTCCCAAGTCAGCGTCATAAAATGTTTCTTTCTTTGCAAAATGGTCTCGTCGTTTCTCGCGTACGACATTATCACCAACATGTAAAATTACTGCCAAACATGCCAAACGAGACAGGGAGCGCTGATGCGTTTCTATTTCATTGGCAGTATACAATAAATACCGCAGTTGTACACAACAGCGTTAACATCAGCAATGAGAGCTTCGTATAAAGGGTATCTGTCCGTGCAGTCCCTTGTGGCAAAAAACTGGTCTTCGTGAGTTGTTTTCGAACTCTTCAACTTGCCTTTCTCAAGCTACAGATACATCAACATTGCACAGCACCAACGTGGTGTAGTAGCAGCAAAGTCCACATCTGCCACCTTAAAATTAATCAGCTTTGTTAACGTTTTCTGCAGTCAATGTTTTAGACACGGCATTTAATTCAAAAGAAACAGAAGAAAGTCGACCCTATATGCATTTAAAACGGCCTTTTATAAGGCTCATAGCCCTAACCGCAAAGTCAAGTCGTTTTAAACGTTCATGTCGCTTAAGATTTGGGTAACCTTTAGCTTCACAATATTATAAAAGCAGAGTGAGAAACATGAATGTTTAATTCGATTAATGTAACACATTTTATTTGGCTCTATTAAATAAAATTGTGGCCACCGGCCTCCGACAGCTATCTTCATAAACAGAACCGAAGTACTTATGAAAGGTTAAAAATAAATGTTTACAATATCTTGAAGCACCCGCTTATTCCAAAAAGAGTGTACCCTAGAATACTGCAACTATGCTTCAAATGACTGCACTGGAATCTCGCGCTCTAAATAACATATTAGCAGAACCTTTTTGTACCTGCTCGGAGACATTTAGTTACGTTATCGTTCAGCAGCAATATTCAGCAATATTCTACTCATTATATGTCATATTGCTCGCTTGCGCTATTGGTCTGCAAAGGGTATTGTGATGACCTTAGGATCATACTTATGATTATTGGCATACTTACTATGGCATGCCTACACGTAGCCGGTTTAACACTAGTTTTGAATCCTGCTACACTTGCACAACCCGCTCGATAATCCGATATCTCACATTTGGATTTCAGATACGCGTCTGCAATGCGTTGAGATGCAATGTTAAATATTTTGGGTGCACAGTTTTATGCGTTAAGAAGAGAAATGAAGTATTTGTACAAGAGCTTTCTTCGACTGGATCTTAAACGTATTCTCTTTGTCATTGCTGTATATATTGTACTCTTATGTGTCCCCCTTCCCTCTGTAATGCTCTCAGGCGCTGAGCGTGAAATAAATAAATGAATCAGTTCAGTTCAGTCGTTCAGTCGTGTCCGACTCTTCGTAACCCTATGGACCATGTCACGCCACGCTTTCCGGTCTCTCACTATCTTCCTAACATCACATAACTTCATCTGCAGTGCCTCGAGGATGCCATCTAACCATCGCGTTCGCTGCCTACCCCTTCTCCAGCGACCCTCAACCTTTCCCAACATCAAATCTTTCTCCAGCGACTCCTCTCTTCTCATCAGATGACCAAAGTAGCTGAGCTTTAACTTTAGAATTTGACTCTCCAATGAGCAGTCAGGGTTTATGGTCGACAATATCGACTGATTTGATCTTCTGGCAGTCCAAGGAACTCTCAAGAGTCTTCGCCAGCACCACAATTCAAACGCGTCAATTCTTCGGCGGTCAGCCTTCTTCACAGTCCAACTCTCGCATCCATACATCACAACTGGAAAGACCATAGCACGAGTTATACGGATCTTGGTTGGCAGACTAATGTCTCTGCTCTTTACTAGGCGGTCAAGGCTAACCATTGCTCTCTTTCCCAGAAGCAGGCGTCTCCTAATTTCATGGCTGCAGTCTCCTTTCGAGGTAATCTTGGAGCCCAAGAAGAGAAAATCTGTCACAGCTTCCACTTCGTGTCCATTGATGCTCCAGGAGTTGATAGGGAGAGACGCCATGATCTTTGTCTTTTTAATGTTCAGTTTAAGCCCAAACTTATCACTCTCTTCTTGTACGCGCATCAGAAGTCTCTTGAGTTCCACTTCACTTTCTGCCATTAACGTGGTATCATTCGTATATTTAAGGTTATTGATAAGTTTACCAGCATTCTTCACTCCAGCTGAAGACTCGTCCAGACCGGCCTTCCTCATGATGCACTCTGCATATTGGTTAAATAGGCAGGGCGACAGTTTGCAGCCTTGCCTCACTCCTTTCTCAATCGGAAACCAATCAGTAAGACCATGCCCAGTTCTGACTGTGGCCTCTTGTCCTTCATACAGGTTCCTGAGGAGACAGATGAGGTGAATTGGAACTCCCTTCTTTTGGAGAGCTTGCCACAATCTGCTGTGATCTACGTAGTCAAACGTTTTCGCATAATCAATAAAGCAGAACTAGATGGATTTCTGGAACTCTCTTGCTTTTTCCATGATCCAGCGAAGGTTGGCAATTTGGTCTCTAGTTCCTCTCCCTTTTCGAAACCCAGCTTGCACGGCTGGAAGCTCCCGATCCACATACTGCTGCAGCCTACCTTGGAGGATTTTCAACATCACCTTGCTAGCATGCGAAATAAGCGCGATCGTGCTGTAGTTGGAACAATCTTTGGCACTGCGTTTCTTTTGAATGGGGATGCAAACTGACCTCCTCCAATCCTGTGGCCACTGCAGGGTTGTCCAAATCTTCTGACACAATGTATGCAGAATGTTAACAGCGTCATGGTTGAGGTTTTGAAGCAACTCAGCTGGAATGCCATCAATTCCGCTAGCTTTGTTCTTAGCAAGGCTGGCTAAGGCCCATTCAATTTCACTCTTCAGGATGCCCGGCTCGAGATAAGTAATCACTACCGTCTTATGTTGGGTTTGCACATTCGGGTCCTTCTTGTACAGTTCTTCTGTGTAATCTTGCCACCTCTTCTTTATCTCTGAGGCTTCAGTGAGGTCCTTGCCTCGTTTGTCCTTTATCACGCCCAGCTTAGCACAGAAGCTTCTTTTGATATCTTTGATTGTCTTATACAGAGCTCTTGTGTTCCTTAATTGGCTGTTGTCCTCAACTGCTTGGCACTGTATGTTCAGGAAGGCATTCTTATCTCTCCTTGCTATTTTCTAAAAATCCGCATTGAGAACCTTGTGTCTTTCTCTTTCCCCCATAACTTTTGCCATCCTCCTTTCCTCAGCTATTTGCAAAGCCTCTTCAGATAACCAGTTTGCTTTCTTGCAGTTCTTTTGCTTTGGAACTACCTTAGTAGCAACTTCTTGTATTATATCACGAACATCAGTCCACATCTCTTCGGGCTCTCTGTTTTCTAGATCTAATTCTTGAAATCGATTCCTCACTTCCACAGCATATTCTAATGGAATTTGATCCAGATCATACCTGAAAGGCCTTGTAGTTTTCTGCATTTCTTTACAATCTTTACAATCAACCCTTGTTTACAATCTTTACAATCAGCCCTTCTTTACAATCAACCCTTCGCCCAACATTGGCGCATTTAGGGTTAGTTATTCATCAAATAAATGAATAAATAACCCTAAATGCGCCAATGTTGGGCGAAGGGTTGATTGTAAAGAATAGGCAAAAATTAAATCTGTATCGAAAGTTAGGTTTATTTCGGTGTACAAGATCGTTAGGTTAAAAGCTTAAAATTCCTCGGTGTGTAATAAACAGTCTCACATGTGTATAATGCCTGGATATTCAGTAAAACTTTTGTTATTGTTTGTTTCTCTGTTGGCACTGCTTTGTGACACTTGTTACTAGGTTGCACATTGTGGCACATCGTTCTTCTTGCATAACCTTTTTGTGATGACTTAAGAAATACAAAAATATAGGTTTCAATCAGTAAACGTTTCGAATCCAGTCAGTTCACTCAAGTTATACAGATATTAAGCATCAAAACTAGCCAATAGATAATGCTGCCTTTGCGTGATATTTCTGTTTGAGCGGATCCATTTCCTTTTCGTTTTAGTACAGTTTGCTCAGTTAATTAAACGACCACATGACGTATTTTTTTTCTTTCGAAATTAGTCAAATCCATGGATCTAAATCACCGAAATTTAGCTGCAAGTGGGAGTTCCCTCAGCGAGCTTACCTTTGAAAAACTGTGAAGCCTAAATTATCCAAACAACCACCATTTTAACTTAGCAGGGCAGATAGGTAGGCCTGTTGCTTAGGCTCTGAAAAAATAAAAGCCGCTGCAGACACAGGAATGAGGAAGGCGAGGACAAAGGATGTGTTTAAATTTTGAATGTGTTGCTGTGGATAAAAAATGCATATGCTCCTTGAATTCTGTCAATGCTATTTTGGCTCTCGCCTTACCTTTCCTATCATTCTCTTCTATCTTTCTCCTTTAAACTCGTCATTCCCCTTCCCCAGTGCAGGGTAGCAAACCGGAAGCTTTCCTGGTTAACCTCTCTGCCTTCTCTCTCTTTCTCTCTCTCTCTCACTCTCTTTATTTTGGCTCATTTTGAAAAAAAAAAAGAGGTTGATCTATTCTCGCCTATTTTACGCAATGAATGTTAGATGTTTTACTGTCATTACTTTCGCTGTTTGTTCAGAAGAGGCAGAGTGAAGTGTACCTGCACCTTTTCATGAACCTACGAAATTATTTCAACGAATAATTACGAAAAATATCCGCATATCCACCTGCTTTGACCACATACTATCGTCGGTGTGTCAGTCCATCCTCATCACCAGAGATTAAAATAATGGGCGACACTTGGGCTCCACGTTTAACTGTGTGACACAACAGCGCTAATGGTTGACGTCGGCGGCTTCTCTTGCAGAGCCTCGTTTGCGTGGATGTAGTTTAGGCTCTATTAATTGCGAATGTTATCATAGGAGGTTGCGGCCAATTAGTGCACAAGGGTGGCCAACTCCTGTTCTGGTGAGGGAGTGCGTTACCGGAGGTGTTCACCGGCATCATGTCGCACCCCAAACCTGTTTATGCAGTTCCATCAACACGCGGATTTTTTTTTTCTTTTTTCATCCGGTGGAGAATTGCGCGGCACCGGGATTTGAACCCCGGTCCTCTTGCATGCGAGGCGGATGTTCTACCGCTACGCCACCGCGTTAAGTGGAGAAATATGGGAGAGGCCTTCACCCTGCAGTGGGTATAATTAGGCTGCTGATGATGATGATGAATTGCGAATCTCATAACGTCTGCACCTAATACCCCCTAAATCCCTATTAGCGTTCTGTCCTAACTTACCATGTTATTCAGCGGCCTGTCGTAAGCGACCAACGGGCACATACATAAAGCCCCGCTTTAACCAAGCCATACTACGGGACTGCATGGCCTATGAGTAAAGCATGCATGCCTGACTCGGTATCCAATGGCTCTGGAAGGTTGGTTCTTCTCACAGTCTTCCTTTTCAAGCTTCCAGCTGCTACTAGCAATGCTATAGAACGTTGTTTCCTTACGTCTCAAAACCTATAAACGAATCATTGCTCTGTCATGCCATCTTCTAACCGCCATAGTTTTGACCGAATTTTTCGCTCACTCTACGGAACCTAACAACGCCGACACCGGATTTGCTGGAGAACGGGCTCTTTAACGCTTTTCCGTTAAATCGAACGCGGGACGCAATAAATTTGAGCGGGAGGAGAACTCACGCATATTTAGTTCTATTCATGCTGGTGGCGAGGGTCAGGCTAGGGCCATTTGCGTTGACTAGGGCACCGCTGCACTTTCCATCTGACATATAGGCCGTAAAAACGTGTGCATAGGGCACGTGCTCATGCAATAGGGAGTAGGGAACTTGTCTAAAATGAACAGCAGCCTTGCTGGTACCTTGCTCTGATCCTGTTCGCATCGAAGCTTATAGAGTGAGGCGAAGATTTACGTTCAAAATACTTCTCACGATGTAACTTTCCTCTGTCACTAAATGCGCAATATCTTCATAAACGTGAAAGGAGCTCGTATGGGCACTAAAACTAACAAAAAAAGCGCGTGGTGTTTGGGAGTGACTGAGAAGCAAGATGAAAGAACCGAATCATTTATTGCAGTTTCAAAGCCGACATATCCAGCAGCAACCTTCGATCCCAGATCGGTATTATCGCCTAATGGTCATGATGTAACGGCAAAACGATGATTTATAGATTGTAACAACAGGCTTGGAAAAGGGTGTGTGTAGACATCGCAGCCCTGTGCCAGAAATAACGAGCACTGTGCCTAATCTCAGTTTCGGATGATTCAAGGAATACCGATCCAAGAGTGCTACTCAGGGCTCAGCGAATGACGCCTAGACAGCACCGGCTCCTTATATGTGGCAGATATGATGCAGCTGGGTAAGGAAGAGAAGGTAGGGGAAGCTGGCTAACCATGGTGTTGTTCGCAGCACGTGCCGGTTCAATCCCGGGGTGGTGCAAGATTGCCCCATCATCAAGTGTCATTGCGAGCTCCCTGTCGGCGAGCCGCTCATTCATTCTCGCCGGATACTAAGAGCAGCCCGTTGGGGGCCAATCCATTGTAAGGGTACAACACACGCTCTTCACGCTTCCACTTGTCCGCGCACCCTCCTAATTGCGGGAGTGATTGGGACATTCGGGTCGTACGGGCCCTAACTCGTGTGTGTCGGGAGTTGGCAGACAGAGAGGGGCGATGTTTCCCGTACTTGAGCAGTTTCATTGCTTTGCCTTACGCGGGAGATCATCCGCTTATTTCATAGCTCCCACTGTCTAGGTACTGTGCGACGTCTGCAAAGTACAAAGAAAATTCGCTTAAAGTTTGCAGACAGCTCGTCACAAAACTTCTGCAATGATCTTTGTTGACTTGATATTATTTGTTTCTTGAAGTTTTATATATTTGTTCATTATTTGGTTGTTATTCTCCCACCTATCATAGAGAAGGGATTTGCATTCAGTCGGAGGAATCTGTGCTCAGAACTTTAACATGTTTGTGGTAATATGTTTGTGGGCCCTTGTTTTGTGAGTGAGCTGCAGAAGATGATTCAGCATTAGCTGTCGCTTGTGGGCAAAGGTACTCGCATGTGGTCGCTGTGCTCTTTCTTGCCGCTGCTTCAGCTACTTGTAAGGCAAGTGCATACTCTTCATTCTGTGTCGTATCTTCTTATAGCTTCGCTATAATAGCGGAGTACAATGATTGATGTTTCTTTTGTCGTCTTTTACGATAATGTTTTTTCTAAGCGCAAAGCCTTCAGGTCTGCAGTGAAAAGCCAGATCTTCCATCCATCTATATATGATGGTTATAGCAGTTCAAGCCTGAAGAAAAGCGAACGGGGTGCCCTCAAGACAGCAGCCACCATACCTAACTAGTCAAATGATACTTCTGCCATGTTATCTCATCGCAGCGCCTCACGTGCTGTCTCCACGTCCGCCAATCATCGCGCGGGCGCGTCTCTTCTTCCCTCAGCACCGGTTGACTCTCCGGCTTCGTTCGTAATGACATATCGTTTCAACTTGTGGACAATGTGACACCATAGCTCTGGCAAATAATTCTGCTTATATATGAGATAATGCCATTCAAATGGTAAAGCAGCTTATGGCGAGTAATGACCTTATCAAGTCACGCATATACGAGTACCTCCACGCTCCTTATATGTGTGATGTGAGCACACGGTGACTTTTAAAACCTGTTTTACGCAGCTCTCAAAATTTCTTGAATTGAGGATACATGTGGAGCCGTAACTTTTGCGGCGCATTCAATAAGTATCTTGCTAAGCGTATGATTTCAGCGAAAAAAAGTACTGCGGCAACGCTCCCGTCAGGTAAATCAAACAGTCAGAAAGTAAACATTCAGTGTAACTGAAAACCTTAATCTATGGAGCTGATGTATTCCTTTGAGAAACGTTCTCAACATAAAGATTTCAGGACATTCAGCTTTCCGACCATAAGCATCAAGAAATGCAGCTTTTTCAACACTGTCCCAGTGTTTCCTGACACACTCCAGTTTGTAAAGTTCGGATGGGAGCCAAGAAAGTACGTTCTTGTGTTCTACCTGAAATAGGTGAAAGCACGCACCTCAGTGTTATTAGGCTGCAACGTTGGTTTCTCGGCACGTGACATCGGTCGTGATTGCCATACTCCGATGCATCCGCACATAGGGGGTAAAGTCGCGTAGTCAAGGTTAGCAACCTCGTTAGCGCTGGGAACGAATTTCCGTCTCGTTTTAAAGCCCACAATGTTTTGTAATGAGACTTGCTTCTTCCCGAAGAGGTATTAATTGTATCAGAGCGCCGCGCACTCGGATTACCGGCAAGACTGATAAGCTCCGTGCCTAATCGCGTCATATAATTGCCTCAAAACGTAATTGCAAAGCTGAATAGAGACACGGTCAAAGAAGCGTGATGGTTTTGGTGAAGTAGTGAGGCATGCTTTGGTAACAGTTGCACGACAGGAAATTAGGCTGACTAAGAAGGAAAGCGCAGGCAAGCACTGTCTTTAAACTTTATTGTTTGACTGTCGAGAGGTAGAATTTACGCATATGGACACGTCCCTCAATATACCCCGAGAAAAATATGTCAAAGCTCTTGAGCAACTATAAAAGAAACGCCTGTGACAAGCGATCCAAAGCAGGTGGTGAAACCATAGCTGTTTACAACGAACAACTCAAATGCAAGAAATTGGCGTCAGTGACAGCCAACATATCAAGAAAGACAAACAAAGCAGAGCAGGAAAAGAACTAATACAATTCATAAGGTGTTTTTGAATCAGTTAGTAGCATGCTCCGGCAAATTATCCAAATAGCGAAAGGCACGTCACAAAAAGCTACAAGAATTGCGCCAGAAGTCTACCAAATAATCAGGAGATGAACATGATGTCTAAAACGCAGGTAACATCGAATCTAAATGACACCAACCTAAAGCTAAGACAACAACACAGATAGAGATGAAACTTAAAAACGAAGAAACAGGAAATGAAAAAAAACTTGGAACCCGAAAATGCCAGTAGACCATTATAAAAGCGAAAATCTGAATACCAGAGAAAGATGCGAACAAAAGCTAAAAGCTAGATGCACCTCGCCTGGGCGCCTCTAGGGCCTGGTACGTCAAGCTCAACCCTAGTTGTGCCTTCTTACCCAAATGAGCCCTCGTTCGGCCAAGAAAAATTTGTTTCAGATAGGGCAAATAAAAAACAGTTCGCAGGCAAGCTGCCTTCTTTGCTTTAAGATGACAGAGCACTCTTCAGGCAATAATCTTCATTTGCGGAACCTGCACTATTGGCGGAACCTGCAGTGGTGGGCAATGTTTCCACCGATTGCAGCTTATCGCAGCTTCCTGCGATGTCTGGCCTGGTCTGGCCTGTTTAGCGCACACCACATATAAAGGGAAGTATGCCTGGAACTCTGTGCAAGGACTTCTATCCTAGCAAGAAGCCAGGCCGAAATGCATAGCCAACCCACGGAACAAATTTGTAGCGTGTTCTAAGGTGTGGTTTACAATCCCGCAAAGTGAGTATGTGTGCTGCTGTTGGTCTAAGGTGGTCAACATCATTGACGCTGGAATAAACTAGCTGCAGCTGATATTTGTAGATGTGCACAAGCAAACTGAAATTTGAACTCTACATTGTTAGACAAGAAAGCTTTCATATGTGGCTACTACTACCAGATTCATCAGTCTGCTCTTTATTAGCAAAGAAAACGGTTCAGCCTTTATTAGTGTCTTTTTAGTAGTACGCATGCATGCCACCTATAATTAATATTAGATGTTTTTGTTATAAAGTTTGTATCTTTGGTTATTACGTTGCTCTAGTCGGCACTTTGTGCGTCTGCACAGGCATACTGATCACCGAACAAGAAGGTCAAGAAAAAACAGACAAGAAGCGTTTGTCTCGTCCACTGCTATCATCTTTGTCTTTCCGAAAGCTGTAAGAAAAAGTATACCTCAAGAAGTTCATGCACATATCGAAAAGAGCGAAAATAGCTCTATATGATAACTAATCAAGATACTGAGGATTAAGAGACGTTTACGACATCTATTACTTGGATTAGATGTAAAATTTGTACCAAAGCATATATTATGTGGTAGTGCATATGGTTCAAGCAGCGATTTCATAACGACATGCTAGAGAATCTCCTGCTGCGTTGGCATGCAGCAGGCACAGGAAGTCGATTTAGATGCGATACGCTGTTTCTTAATTGCAAACCGACTGTCACACGTAAAATTGTACGCCTACTTTGCTTTCACAGTGTGGAAAAAAGCAGCGGACTGCAGGCCGCTATCGCGACCTACTCTTAACCGGAGGTTAAGCATCCCTCTGATTTTTTAAAATATCCCGCGAAAATATATCGCTCAGTCGACAGAATTATCTACTCACAAGGTCCGGCAGAGTGACTTGGAAGACTTACTAACTGCACGTCGAATAAAAGTTGTAAACGAACTATTCTGCGCTTACGACTATAGAATAATGTAGACCAGGGCGAACCAATACTGTTTGCAAGCTGTGAATAAACCTCTGCATGAATCTATTTAGTCTTTCATCTTATTGCATTTCGCATGTGGCTGGCGCATTCAGTGCGCAGACAACTTAATACTTTTAGGGTGACTAGGTTCTCCGTCAAATACTTGGATCTGTTAAATCAGCAAAAAAATAAATATTTTTAGAATGCATTAGATGGGCGCGCTTTCAGAAGCCTGCTACAAAAACAAAGAGTTGTTAATTTAATATCACTGCTTCCTGGCGTTTGAAGGTGTAATAATGACCGCGGCTTGAGAAAAAACGACGGAAATGAGCAGGCGGTAGCTGAAGCGGTTACAGCTCATAACCTTATCTCCATAAAAACAGCGGCCTTGTAGAACAAGAAACACAATTTGCACAACAGGGTTTACTTTAATGGATTCTTCCGCTACAAAAGATTGCCTTTAAAAATCTCGCATGAAGCGGTGAATGGGTCTTTCCGGAGTCTTCCGCGCGGGCACCCTACAGAGAGGGAAGCAAAGACATTGTCACTGATTAAAGCTCGCTGCATGTTTATAGATGTTAATGTGGTAACCGCCTTAATGTCATGACTCAGGCGAAGTGCTTAAATTCCTTTCAGCACTCTGGAAGAAAACCTTTTGAGGCGGAGCCTTTCTTTGAGGAAGCTTCGCGCATATAGACAGACTTTAGTGCCGACAGAAAAGCCCCCTTCCGGCGGATTCACTGGCTGCAGTGGCTCGGATGGTACTCGCAGCTGCTTCCTCCTTTGCTTAGCTCAAAGTCGTATTGACCCGCATTATTATCAGTGTCTTGCAAGGCATATATTAAAGCATAACGTGGGAAGCATGTCTCCAGGTTTCAGAAAAAAACCACTGTTTATTTTTCCATACAGCGCCCTGTCGACAAACTTCAAAAGATACCCGGTCATCGATTTGGGACATCTTCGTCTTTTTAGGAAGCAATTTGTTCCCCAGGAAACTTTAAATTATATTTGTCAGTGTTTTGGGGAATCTGTACTCTTTTCGCTCGTTCTATAGCTGCCCCCTTATCTGCTCATGCTGAATAAGAATGTGATCGTTTGCGAAATATACCTTATTAACCCATAAAGGCTATGCATGTCTTCATACATGAAATATCGCAATTTCTATTGACACTGCCTAAAGTGTTAATTAGACGTAAAAAGTCAATATGGAAGGGCACCCGAGAGCAGTTATATTGGAATAGGTAGCAGAGATGAGCGAGCCACACGGAATTTTCTTCGTGTGAAGCAATACACGAGCATCATTTCATAAAAAAATATTTGCACGATGTATGTATTTAAGGTTATATGCCTTGAATAGACTACGTTGTCAGGTTCCTCCTGGGCAGGCAAATAAATCGGCATACTTTCCCCGTCTGGTCCAATGCTTGCGCCGACACCTTATAATGTTAAATAATATTGTCTAGTATAATATTTTACTCCTAAAAGACAATATATAATATTGTCTCGTCAGGCAGGTAATAGGAAACGCCACCAGTTGTTCATAGAGCACTTGCCTTTCATATCCCTATGTCACCTGCTCTAGAAAGTCGACTGCACCTTCAGAACGTCCAATGTACGAGCACAGCCCCTCTCATACTTCTGCATTACCCATGTGCAATGCAGCAAGCGTCAGCGTATTAGTGTTGACTTCTGGGCTTTATTCGCCCGCGTGACGTATTAATACCCCCAGTTACGCATTTCTACGCTCCGACATCATTCCGATAACCTAAGTGCCTATCAATAATTTTGCCATCACAATACATTTCTTACCTTCACCCAATTCATATTGAGTTTACATAGAACGTCCCCAGCTCACTTTCGTTCCAATACCTATTCTGGTCACTTCCTGCACGTATTGTTTTTATTTCCACTGCTTGCTTCAGTGCCTGAAATAAATTTAGGGGTTTCTGCACCTCAATATTAGAGCACCAGTGCCTAAACCAGGGGCTGTACAATTGGTGTTTGAAAAAGGCTGACAGGGATACAGTTCATCACCTTTGACCAGATAGCATGTTTTTACCTGTGCTAATTAGATACGTTTCCTGATCATTTCCAGTTATTCGCTGGCTGCTTTGAGTGATACTACCATTCAGAACGTACTAAATAATAGTAACCCTTATTATGTACTGCCGACCAAGAAACTGCATCATTAGTGAAAATAAGGGGGGTTTGTGCTCAACTGCAGCGCTTCTGGGAGACGTGCAGTATGATTTGTACGTTATTGTTGGAATAACAGTACAAAAATTAAGAGGGACTTAAGCGACTAAAGTAGTGAAAGGCGCAAGCCTGAGTGCCACATTGTGCCACACAACTGGCACTAATCAGTAGTTAATAATTAGTAAATAAAACTTTGTTATTTAATTAGTATTAGGCAGGTAAGTAAGTAGTTATTTAGTCATTATTTGTAATAAAGAATTACCTAATCAGTAAATTTTAGGTAATAAATAATTTGTTGATTAGCAATTTGTAATTGATCATTGATTGTCATATGCCCATATAAGGCACGCATTCGCGCATACTGTTGTGGTGCTCTGTGATTGGTCGAGACCTCTATGACGTCATACCACCTCGGCCAACCAAAGCCGCCGCAAAAGCATGGCACATTTTGTCCACGACAGCATGAGCCATTGAAGGCTTTCGCCTCAACATTTTATACAGTGAATCTAATGCGACAACCTCGATTTGAGCTCTCAGATTTGATACTGGCAGCTCACTGAACAAGCCTGAAGGTCATGTTTACTTCTGTTGATGTCGTTATTTTTGAAACCCAATTTTTTTTTTTATCGTAAGTAATTCGCAATGATGCCAGAGAGACGTTGATCGCCAAATTTGTTTTAGATTTGGACTGGAAAAACTACAATACAAAACTAGCGGTCATACATGCGACCCTTGCATCATCAAGCGAAGTCTCTATATTTTTGAGCTTAATAATATACCATCAAACTTGCATTAAAAAGGGTAGAAATATTTATTTATTTATTTATTGGGTACCTGAATCGCCCGTAGGGCATTACAGCAGGGGAGCTACAAACGTAAACTATGACTTTACATATCATTTAGTGCATGGTAAAAAGCATCGTTCATCGGCATATACACAGTGCTTGATGGCAAACTGTTCCATTACCCGGCGATTCTAACAAAAAAAGAGTAACGCAAGATGTCACCCCTACAAGAAAATCCCTGACATTCAAATATACTGTTGATAATCATCGTGTTGATTATAATTTTGTCGGATTATGAAAGCTCTAAACACATGTACCACATTGATTTCAGAGAAACTTCTGACGGTGTTAGGAAAACTGGCTGGGGAATACTTTATGGATTGCTCAGCTTGCCAAAGGCAAGCTTATTCAGTTATGTATTTGTGTGTTAAAGCAACTGTCCCTCTTTCTGTGTCATGTTTGTTATAATGACTAAATATGGCGCTATAGGGTATATCTGTAATGAGCACGAATCAAAACAACAATTCCTTTTTTTTTTCAGTACATAGACCCAACGAAGAAATTCTCTTGTACCATATCATAATGTGCTGCTTGTTATGTTTAGGGGTCCGCTGTAGTTTGATAGCGAAATTGTTATTAATTGTGAGCCGTTTAGACACATCTCCGTGTAATATAACAAGAAGCTTACCTCCATCGTCGTGATTGAATTCTGTTATTCGAAATCACAAAGAAGACACTTCGTAACTCATAATGATATGCGAAGGTAGAGTTCTACCTCTGTCGCAAGGAAGCAACGGTAATTTGGAATATTATGATTATTTATATATACCCTTAGTTCACTCACTCTCCTAATAATTTAGGCAATTTTGCATCATAGGTTAATAAAGGTTCTTTATCACAGCCATGCAATTACTTTTACAACTGACAAGAGATACAATTCCTTTTTCACGATTTCAAGACACACCAACGTTCAATTTCCTAACATTGCAGGCCCTAAGAGGAAAGCCTGGTTTGTTTGTTTTTTAATTATGTTGTTTTCGCATTCATGCATATGAACCGTTATAATATGACAGTGGCACACAATGAATTGGTTTGTTGAGTACAGTCATCTTTAGAAGTTTAGAGCCCAGGTAGTTTGCTTCTAAGCAACCCCATGTGGTGCGTAATTTATTGATCACAAAAGCGCTGAAGACGGGGATGACCAAGAAAAGCACGGACAACCGTGTTCAGCAGTTTTGCGCTTGCTATGTTTTAACAACTAGCCCAGATCCACTCCATGTAATGTATTCCCAGAGTTCCGAATCTCTGCCAGATGTAGGTAAGGTCACTGTTTTGCCCTGTCTTCTTACTTGGAAACTACTCCCATGAATGCTAAAGGAGTGCCACTACACGTCTTAAAAGCTAACAAACAGGGCTCTAAGATTTTGACAAAATTGTACAACTTTGTTTGGTTGTGTAAACACCACAGTGACAGTTCTTGTACCTAATTTGAGTATCATTCATTCCTATATATAGAGGGAGAGACAAAGAAAGCTATTTTGTGGGGAAGTTCGTTTCAATCGCAATTGAATGAAGTAGATTTTTGGTTGACGCTGAAAGAAAAGTCTTAAGTTGTTGATAATAATTACAGAATATAAGCACCAATTTCTTTTTGCCCCGTCTGCCCTTTTGTGAGCACAAAGCAAACTTCACCGCTGCCTCCAGGCTGAGTTGTGAGTCAGCGTTTATTTTGTAGCTTCCTTTTATCTTGTCTTATGTGTTCCTGTTCGCGCTGATTTTATTAACAATGTATCGCGAGAGTGGAGTGAGGACCTCTGTACGACGCGGTAGCTGACAATGTATCACGCCACTCGTTCCCATGGGCTGAACCGAGCCATCAGGTGCGGTTGCTACTTCTTGATGAAAACTAATTCTAACTTACAATACCCAATTAACTAATGCTAACTCATTTCTCAATCGAACTGATAAATATTTTTGTTGTGATGTTGCATGGTATGTGTGAGGCTGGTAAATTGGTGATGCGTGGCACTGGAATGAAGGACAACTATCACTTATGTCACTGGTGCAGATAACGGGATACAAATTAGTGACGCACACAATACAGCTGAGATGAAGTCAAAAGTTTTTAAAATATCCCTAACAAGAATATTTATGTATCACAAAGCACTGCACGCTTGGGTATAGATCTGAAGTTTTCCCAGTGCTGAGTGGGTAGGGAATCAAGGTTGCCAGTGTAGACAACTAAGACCAATTTCTGAGATCCACTACTCCTATCAATGAGTAATCATTATAAGCATCCATGCGAATTGCTCAGATTTGTGAATTAATTATTCAGTTGAAGTATTTGCTTTATATGAAGAGAATTTTCATCAGAGTTTGCATTCACCTACTGCATATCTCATGAATAAAGGTAAATTTTCTTTAGGGCTCCTGATATTTCAATCCTGAAAATATAGCTTCGAATACCGTGTATGTAGGTACATATAGGCTAGCTGTGTTCTGTTCTTTGAATGAAATGTTTTGAGTTTTTCAACGTCTTTCAGCTTGCTTTAACGTCGTCCTCTTTTTGAACAATGCAGTACAGACATCTTTCACAAAACTTTACAATAAAAACAGGGTCTCGGATTTGTCAGCAAGCTAGCGTGGATGTTAAGCTGCAATACTGGAGCACAAGCAGAACAAGAGAGGATTTTAAAATCCCCATAGAAAAATTTTTCGTCTGCGTGGTTCACGTCTGCCTCTTAATAAACCTAGATGCACAAAAAAAAAAAAAGAGGGCACGCTTACTACAACCCGACGATTCGGAATGATTGCATTAGTAAGGAATCAGTGTCAGACGGGCAGAAAAGAAGGGTCTAATTGCTTCTTTCTATTAATCTGACAGACGGAGTGAGGAAATTCGAGACAGCCTAGCCTGACCACGGCCGCTCGATCTCCCTTCAAGCAGCCGCGGCCTGACAAAGATTGTTTCTTCTTCATGAAGAGCATGTACTTTGAGAAACCAATCACCTTGCCTAATATTGTCTACATGGTGGGAGCTTCCAACTTGGTCACTGCTGAATCGATAAACAGTGATTCTGCCATTGGTACAGTCGCAGAAAAATCAGTGTCGTAATCTGTGCAGAAAAATAAATGGCAAAGGGAATTAGTTCCTTGCAGAATAAAGTGGAATTCCTTCTTTTGTTAGGAGAACGGCAAGATACTATAATTTTTTCAGACGAAATATGGTTACTATAAGTTTTTGCCAATATTGCAAAGGGTTCGTTCGAACAGTGCGTCTTCTAGGGGCAGCGCGGTGGAGAACGGCCTTGTTGCCTTCAACACACCCTGTTGGAGAACGATCCCCCCCCCCCCCCCCCCCCGCTTTCCTTCAATTGAACTGAAATGCTGGAACATAGCTGCATAGATGTGGTTGTGTACGATCAGATAGCTATGAGTAATTCGGTCTGTACTTCTCCATTCCTTTATATTGCTTTCCTTCAATATGCCTTCATATGCGCAGACGGGTGAGTGCGCTTTCAAAGGCGATGGTAAATGTGGTTTTGGCTGAGAGTGAATAGGACGCTTAAAACAATTTACAAATGAATACCTCTTCGAGATCTCGGCTGCAACCTCACCTGCTTTTCTTCAGACGAAAAAAGAAATGATAAAACCGTGAAAAACGAGGCCAATAGTGATAACCGCTGACTATAGTGTCTTTTTGTCTTTAATAAAATGGGTGCAGAAAAAATGCAGCTTAAACATTTCCAGCTACAAAGTATAACAGGTACTAAATTTGTAATGCATAAAGCATTGCTACCCGCCATCTTGAGATTCGCAGGGTCGCTGTGAGGTATCCAGCGAGCAAGTTCAAGAAAACAGATTCGGTACCAGTGGGTTTCAAACTTAAGCCCCATTAAGAGGATAAGGGAGGGCGTTGCTGGGTGAGCCGGTCAATCAGGCTAAATAAAAGTTCGGTACTGTTTACGAACGGACTCGGAATAGAAGGGAAAACAACAAGCGCAGCTTACAAAATCCTAAAAACATTGAACGACGGGCCATCAATACAATAGGGCTGTTTAAATGGAGAGATGAGAAACCCCGCTTTCACTTACAAGGTAGAAGGGTCAGCTTCATTTGTCGCAGTGTTACCACCTGTTAACCACAGTTTAAAATGTTTGATTTTTGTCCACAACGAGACAATAATATTTTTTATTCTACAAAGCAGAATTCTGCGGTTTCATACAGGAGCTTCACTGTGGCAGAAGACGTATTATGAACCTCATTAAGCAAGTTTTCCTTGCGTTTGGAGCACGAATTAGGAAGGGTGCAGTAATCCAAGGCTGCCTAATAATTTCTACTAATGTCATCCTTAAAATTGAATAATATCGCAAGGCAGAGAGGCGTCTCAGATTTTCCTTCATCAAACTGCGACAGATTGGCCGGGACTAGGTCTCGCTATATTCTATCTGTTGCCGTCCACACATGTTTTATGCATAAAAGACATCAAGGCGTATCGCAGTTGCATTAAAAGTAATGCTTTCTCCTCTGGGACTATGGCACTTGACTACAGCTGTTCCTGTGTTGGGTCTTGCTGTTAATAGAGAAAGGTCATCAGAGTTATCCAATTTTCTGAAACATGAACATGTTTTTATAGCATTCTTCCGCTACTGAAAACCCGAACTGGAGAGTTGAAATTATAATTTGCGTTTGAGGTCTAAATATTCAAAGCAGTACGCCCCTTCCCTGGTTGGGCTTAATTTACCGGAAATATCGAGCACCAAAACTTGGTCAACAGGAGATACGTATTGCATGTTATTAAAATTCTTGTTTCCCTGTCAGAAATACCGCACAGAAAGGCAGAGTGCCCCTCACGATGCGAGCGAAGCAGATTCGCTTCAGCCGTGTGGGTACGCTGTCAGGTACGATATAATAATGAAAGCTAGCCTGACAACGGCCGGACGGTCTTTTGCATTGTTACTCTGTCATTGATCGGGTCACACGGGATGTGTAATTTAGCCCTGTCCGCGTTTCTGTCAGTGCAAATAACTTAGTGGTTCCTGGCACGGGGGACACCCTTGTGGGATATAATCCAGCCGGAGGGCACGTTCTCTAAATCACGTTCTAGGCTTGGAATTTAGAGTGATAGTGTCGCAGCTCGGGATTATGCAGTGGCGCGCAGAGGCTTCAAGAATGCGTGGCTTTCACCACGCCTGCTGGCCCTGCAAAAGGATGGGTCAGCCCACGCGAAGCCTGCAAAGCTGGCAGTTTGTTTGGTTTGTTACGCCGAAGTCGTTAACCGAAACATATTGCGTTTTTTTTTTCAGTCTATATATGAGTAGGGAGGTTGCCTTGTCTTAAGAACGAAATATAGCAGAAATGTTACGTATGCTTCTGCCGATAAGAATGATTCCTAATCAAGGAACGCAACTTTAATGAACACAGTTAATCCCACAAGAGGTATAAGGAAGTAAACTGCTGCTGCGATAGCGACATCTTGAGTTCTTCAGTGAAATTTTATTCGCTTATGTATATCAGAGTGAGATGGAGAAACACGGGGCTAAAAGCAGTGTAATACAACGTAGAGAACCGTATAACTCACATAACACCTTAATAGAACATGTAACAACATAATGAAACAGTATAACGCCCACACCGTACTAAATAAAATGAATGAAACATAAATAATAAACCAATAATATATACAACAAACCTATCTACAATAATATTATAATAGGCTCAAAATACAAGTCATAAGAAGTCAGTTCTTTCGACAAAATATTACGACTTTGGTGTAAGCTATATAAAAAATGACACATTCAATACTTTTGCTATTGACCTTTTATTACTAGTAGTGCTGTTTGCTTGGATGTGACTTCACGACAACCATGCTGATTCTCTTGTAATATGTCATGTTTGGGGAGAAACGTTTTTATACCCACCATTTGTTTTCTAAATGCTTCGAAAATACAGGTAACATAGGTGTTAATCTGCAGATAGCAAGATGGTTTTCTTTAACCACTTTGGAAGGGGTCATCGGTTTTCCTTTTTCGCCTGTTACTCGGGAGCAAGCCAGTTGTAAAAGTGAGACGAAGAATGTACAGACAGTTAGGCGTGATGCCGTTCGTTGCAAACTTGACAGATTTTATCTGAAGCTCGTCGTCATCAAACATGTGGGTATTTATCTGGATTAGAAATGGGCTACCAATTTCTAATTCTTCCGTTGGTTCTAGAATTAGAGCAGCATAAGAGCAGCCTTGTGTTGAAGCACGGACATAAAGCCAGTTTTCTTGCAAGTTAGTTTGACGTTTACAAAGAGTGCATATAATTGCTCAGCTCAGGTGACATCCGAAATACGTTGCTATTTTTTGTTATTTCCGGAGGGATGCACTAACGACGTTTTCATTGAAGGACTCCCAAATTTTTCAGGACCTTTCCTTGAATCCTCAGATAAGAGGTTAATACAGCAAGAAGTTCGCATTTCTTAACTCTACAGCCATTTTAGTTTAGCACTTCTTCAAGTTTGTTAGTGCTGTCTTTTGCCTCTTACTGAAGAAATCATGAAATAGGTTGATTCAATTTGTTAACTAGAGCATTTTGGGTTTTATACACGGCTTTATTATTTTGTTCTCTAAATGTTTTTTCATATGGTAACCGCTCGCTATAATGGAGGTAGGACACTTGCAGGAGGTGGTTGTAAGCTTCGGAGTCATTATTCTAGCTTGCTTTCTGTTGCACCATAAAGGTGGTGTATATAATGAATGAATTTTGTATGTTAACTGTATACGGAAATTTGAAATGTGTATGCGAAATACGTGTGGTGATATCCGTCAGAGACAAGGATAATATATATTCCTTCCAGGTTGTCTTCGACAAGAATCACGAAGTGAATATTGTGGAATGAGGTAATAAACGGAGAAGTGTTCAAGCGGCTGCAGCATTTTTCATGGAACATAAAGGTTTCTTATGATTTACGTTGCAGTACGGGCGCCCTCTACTACAGAGTACGTCAAAGCGCCTCCATTGCGAATCAGGATAAACGTTTCACTAGTCACATGTTCAACTATCGCATTTCCGTGTCATATATAAATAACTTTATCACACCGTTCTCATGTACTTGTTAATATGAGCACAGGCTTTCATAAAAATTTATGTTGCATTGCCATTTCTGGCAGCAATTACCCGACGCATGAACACGTTTTAACTTAAGGCGTGTAATACACGCTGGTATGCCAGTATAAGCTAGAAATGATCTCTTAGTGGCTCTTTCCAACTGACCTGGAGTAATGATGTCTTGAATAGGGATCACTTATAAGTTGGATAAATATAAGAAATATAGAGAGTTACTTTTAGTATATAAATTCTGCAGTACAGGAATAGGCGAGTAATACTAAAAAAATGGTTATTACCTCTTTTCCTTTCACTTTCATTACGCCTATAAATATAACCTTCCACGAAGATGAGAAATATAACCGAACATACAAACACGCGCCTTAAACGTTTACAATCAGTATGTCCGTAATCACTTTAATAATTGGAAAATCGATTTTCAAATTTTAAATTTTGTTTAAAAAATTATGCTTTTGGACAAAATATCTGCCAAGAATATCGGCTGCTAAAGCACATTCTTCCGTTGCGCAATCAATTGTTCGATTTAGCGTGTACCTTTGCTTCATTTAGTCTTAATATAGAGGGCGCTAAGGCAGATGTTTTCTTATACATTTTATGTGATTTTAAGCATCGTACATATGTCGACACAACCGCATCAAGATAAATTTTGAAAGTTAAAAAGTGGTATAAATGGAAAGAAAAAGAGAAGGGAATGCTGACAAATTTGTAATTGTGCCAAATAAAAGCGTGGAGAGCAAACGCTACGCAGACAGGCATTTCGGCTCACCAGCGAATTCACAATTAATGCTCAACAGTGTATTTCCTTTTCTTCTGAGATAACTTATAACATTAGTAAACCACAACACCCAACAAAAAAGAAACAATCGTTGCTCCCTTGAGAGATTGCTCTTCTAGCCTTCCGTTTTGGGATCCCTTTTCAAGCCTAACTGCAAACAAAATTTATTCACGCATGCAGATAATGCCCAACACGCCGCAATCCAAATTAGACAGTGGGGCGACAGTCATAAAGATGCTAACTGTGTAGAATTCGTCCTTGATCGCAAGTCTGCCAGAACATGAATGGAATATGTAAGGATATGTATATATGCATTTCAACGGTTTTCCAGAAAAGTAATTGCGTGAAAAAAAGGAAGAAAATCAGTCCAGCAGATCATGAACAACACTGATTTCATTCAACAGTTCTCTTCTTTACATCGCAAAATGTGGAATTTCAAAAAGGTATACATACGCTCGTTTTCTGGCGCACATCAGATTTTGTACAAAAGTTGATATCTATACTGTCAAATACCATTCAAATATTACTTGCTACAGCCACTGGCATGTGTTCTTATCAGTGGTATTGTAGTACACAGAATAATTCTGTATTCGTTGTTTGTTCCTGCTCGTTGTCACGAGACGCAGATTTATCAGTTTCTTTGCCGCGAAAGTCGTGCCGAGATGTGTCTCGAAGATTCTCGCCACTCGTTTTCTAGGTTGCGCTATTCACTTTGTGTTGCTTTATCGAGATGTATCTGTGCCGCCTTCAAATCGAGCGTTCACAGTTGCGTCAAGTATTCTTTTTTCGACGCCCAGCGAGCACGTTGGCTGTTATCGCCAATCACTTAGTTTTTTTGCGGGCGCAATTCAGCCCAATCAAGAGTTTATTCCAGAGACTTTCAAGAAGACTCATTTGTCTCCAAAGGCATTGTCCCCACTACGTGATATCTGCTGGAGGGGCTGAATTCCGTCAACGTGGAATGCCGTCGAATATGCCAGACGCACCGAAACCACCTATGGTCTTCGTGTCGCTCCGGGAGCTCCCATCCTCCATTGACTGCCCACTGAAAGTGCAGAAGACTGGATGGACCTCCTCGATCGCGTGGAAGGGTTCAACGTTTGGAACGATGCTGTGAATCTAAGGCAAGTCTACTTTGCTTTGAAGGATCTATCAGAATATGACTCGAAAACCATGGGACCTTTTAAAATATTGAGAGACATTTAAGGCGAAGTTTTTGACAAACTTTGCAAGTGTCGTCAGGAAGGAAAGAGCCCAGGCCCTACTTCATTTATGTCTTCAACTCCCAAATAAGCTTCTCCTGGCTTACATTGAGGAGATGAAGTGCCTTCTTCGCCATGGTGACCCTAATATGATCGAAGGGGGGAAGGTGAGATTTTTGATGAGAGACGTTAAAGAGTCGCTTTTCGTAGGACTTCTCAGAAATATGTCAAACACGGTCGCCGAATTTGAAAGTGAAGGGTTCACCATGAAGGAGACGATAGATAGCCGAATGCGTCACTATGATCGACCACTGCAACCAGCCTTCGCAAGCCAATACAGCAGCGCATTCGCAAGCGGAGACAGTCTTCGGGACCTTATATGAGAAGTGGTCCGTGAAGAGCTTCGCCGGCTGCTATCACCGCCTTAACAGCCCCAAGCAGCGATTCCTGCTGACAGCTGCCGCGAAGAGGTACAGCAGGCCTTCAGTACAACGCCAACTCAGACGGCCACTCCGTGACATGTGACGCCAAACTCCTGGCGCTACCGTCGTGTTTCCGAACGCCGCCCCTTGGCTTGAATAGCATAACGAAGCAGGATGTTTACCCTCTCTCTCGCGTCGACGATACAATGGACCGGCTCTGCAACGCAAGGTACTTCTCATCGATGGACTTAAAGTGCGGCTAATGCCAAATTGCGTTTGACAAAAGGGCCACCAGAAGACCGCGTTCATCACACCAGGCTGCCTGTCCGAGTTCAAGGTAATGCTATACGGACTCTGCTCCGCACCCTCGGCGTTCCAGCGAGTAGTGGATACCGTACTGGCTGGCGTGAAGTGGCATATTTGTCTGGTGTATATAGAAGACGCCGTTCTCTTCTCTCCTACCTTTGAAGACCACCAGAAAAAGCTTCGCACAGTGCTCGATGCAATCAAGTCGTCAGGGCTAATACTGGAAGCAGAGAAGGGCCACTTCGTTTACGAGGACGTTTGTTCCTTGGCGGCATCATAAGCAAGGACGGTGTTCGTCCAGACCAAAACAAAACTACTGCGATCGCTCAATTTCCCCAGCCATGTTTTGAGAAAACTGTGCGCCAATTCCTCGGACTGTACGCGTATTACCGACGATTCATCAAGAACTTTTCGCACCTCGCCAAACATTTGACGCCGCTTACAAAGGCAGACGTACCGTTTGAGTTGAAAGCACCGCAAGCAGAAGCCTTCGAGGAACTCAAGCGCCGCTTACAGTCCCTACCTGTCATCGGTCATTTTGATGAAAACGCTGGGAATCAAATTCATACCGACGGAAGCAGCGTAGATATAGGCGCCTTCCTCGTTCAGAGGAATACCGGAGTAGAAAAATAGCAGGTCCCTCTCAAAAGCCGAAAGCAATTATTCGACAATGGAGAAAGAATGCCTCGCGATGATCTGGGCCACATCAAAATTTCCTCCGTACCTATACGGTCGACTATTCAAGATAGTAAACAATCACTATGCGCTCTGCTGGCTTGCCACATTGAAAACCTCTCCTACCGCCCTGCGCGATGGCACTTATGCCTCCAAGAATTCAACATCACGGTGGTGTACAAGTCTGGTCGCAAGTGTTTTGACGCAGACTGCCTGTCGTTGGCCCCTGTTGAAGCGACTCCGAAGGAAGACGACGACAACGCCTCTTTGGGACCGGTAAGCGCCACCAGGTTTGCGCAGCCGCAGCGCTCGGACCCTGTCGAGAGACCTGGTCGATTACTTAGAAGGTAAGACGGCTCCTGCTCCTACAGTCTTCAGACGTCAGCAGTCGTCCTTCGCGTTGCACAACGACGTATTTGTTGAGAAGAATTTCGCAACGAGCAGCCCCACGTACCTCCTTGTTCTGCCTAAGGAACTCTGAAAGGAATTTTGAAGGCGTTCCAGAATGAGCATACAGCAGGGCCCTTCGGAATGGCGCGAACGTTGCATCGGATACAAGAGAGGTATTACCGGCCGTTTTTACCTGCCGACGTTGCCCATTACGGGAAAACATGTGGTGACTGACAGCGACGTAAGACGTCCCCGATCACACCAGCTGGTCTATTGAACCCAATACAGCCCCCGACCAATCCCTTTACACAAATTGACATGGATCTGCTCGGCCCCATTCCGATTTTATCTGCAGGTAAGAAATGGATTGTCGTGGCCGCTGACTACCTCACCCACTACGCCGTAGCAAAAGCACTGCCAAGTGGTACCGCAGGAGATGTCGCCATCATCGAGCGCATTAATCTCCTGCGACACGTCGCCCCCGAAGTGCTCATCCCGGACCGGGGAGCAGCATTCACGGCGGAGCTCACTCAAGCAATCTTAGAGTACAGCCAGACAAGCCACCGGAGTCAGACCACCCGTAGACAAACGGAGCGTCTGAATAAAAATATCACCGACTTGCTTGTCATGTACGTCGACGACGAACAGAAGAGCTGGGATGTCATTCTGCAGTACGTGATCTTCTGCGTATAACACGGCCGTCCAGGAGATAATCAGAGTAACCACGTTATGCCGCACGTGACAGAAGAACACAACCATGACGTCGTCGACTATCTGCAGCGTGGAGAGGAAGTCCGACGACTCGCCCGGCTGAGCATTAAAGACCAACAATGCACCGACGCCCGACGATACAACTTGCGACGACGCGACGCAGAGTACAAGCCGGGAAAAAACGTGTGAGTATGGACGCCGATTCCCCGTCGCGGATTAGGTGAAGAATTGTTACGTCGATACATCGGGCCCTACAATATCCTTCGCCGCGTCGGACAACTAGACTATGATGCCATTCCCGACGGTACGACAGCCTCCCAACGGCTACGCGTGCGTTCAAAATTCGCACATGCTTACGCCTGAAGCTGTGTTACACGCGTTAAAGAATTCGTGATATATAAATTTTTAATGTTTATGCTGACCTTTCTCGATTTTTTTGGAGCATTGAGGCGTTGGTTTTTTAAGGGGGGGGGGTAATGCCGCATACCATTAAAATCTGTATTTCTTATAGTCTCTTGCATGCGGCCTTATCATTGTTATTGTAGCGCACAGAACAACTATGTTTTCTTTGTTTGTTCATGCTCGTTGTCGCGAGGCGCAGCTTTATCAGTTCCTTTGTCGCGAAGGAAGCGCCGAGATGTGCCTCGAAGATTCGGGCAACTCGAGTATGTTTCTGCAATGTTCTAGGTTCCGCTACTCACTCTTTGCGGCTTTATCCAGATGTTTCTGCGGCGCCTTTAAATTTAGCGTTGACGGGTGCAACGGGTATTTTTGTTCGTCGACCAGCGAGAACTTTGACTGTTAACGCCACCGTTGTATCGCTTAGGTCTTTCGCGGGCGCAAGTCAGCCCAATAAAGAGTTTATTCCGATGAATTTCAAGCCTCCTCATTTGTCTCCAACGGCATTGTCACCAATACCTGACAATATACGTTTGCGCTAGTAAATAGAAACAAGCATTGGCCTTTTCGCATTTTTAGCACAGAACTGTTCACTTTGAAGTTGTTTCTATCAATACATTCGATTGAGTGTGACACAGTACAGATGACACAGGTCACACTGACAGAAGGTACAGCGGTAAAATAGATATCGTCTGTCTCAAAAGTAAGTGGCCAGTCCAGCCGTCCAGCGGACCAGGCACGCTGTTTCCCGGCTCCGAGTGTGAGCTGGCTGACGTAAGGCTGAATCATCGCTATCTTTCTTGGGATGATAAAATGTAGGCGAGTAGCATGTGCGGCTTCCTGTTTCGTGCCTTTCAAACGCTGTACTGGTCACAGAAAGCGCTGGGCACAGAACTCGATGAATGTACACCTTCAGCTTGCGTCGTGAAGCTGCTTTCCTCTTTGAAATACCTTGCGCGTTAGATCGCAGTACGCACTTCAGCAGATGCAATGATTGCGAAGTACTTGGTGTCCTCTCGTTCGAAATCTCGGTACAGTGAGATAAGCTACGGATATTAAAAACTCTGTGGAGGCTTTCTCCTGATTCGTTTTCTTCGTTTATGACGCTTCCTTCAGCTAGAGAGAAACAAAAACAAGGCAATATTCCTTATGTTTGAAGCGTGACTAATCCTGTCTATATAATGAGGTGAATCTGCCAACGTCACATTTGCCACCGATTTCTAACTACGTAAAGGGTTTCGCGATTTTGACTCCAAAATAAATACCAGAAATTTGAGCAGATGTTGCAAATGCCTTAAAAGTACTTGGCAATAGCTAATGCGTGATGAAAAGCTCCCTAGCATATGGACCGCATGAAAGCGTTGCTATTACGAAGGCTGTCTACGAATAAGTTGTTGTTCTTCTTTCATAAAACCTCCGGATGAAGCTTCACCCTGTTGCTGACAATGAACTCAGCTAGAGCGGGAAGTAGTCAGGTTTGCGAACGGGATCTTGTTTTGAACTTCAAGTTTCCATTCATACTATTTACCGAGTAAGAGATGGCACCACTCTACTAACAGTCACTAAAATACCGATCAAGCGGCTCGGTAATAACGAGTAACATAAATAGTTCGCAGTTCAAATGCCACCTGTCTGGTTTTCTATAAATTTTCAGGCCACATGGCTCCTGGGTGGTTAACATATTGTTCCAATAAACAAAAACGGCTCAAGTTACTGAGAAATTGAGCGACGCATGTTTGTGCGGTGAGCACTACATTTTTTATGCGGTTCGCTCATCAAACGGAATGATGGACTGTAGCTCAATGCATGAACTTAATCTCCAACGCGAAACACTTTACGGAGAGTTTTTATGTCATGAATGGCGCGCAGTACATAGCAGGAAATGCAAATGAAACACCCGGAAATTGTTCCCCGTTTTTCGCTCCTTCAGTTTAACGAAGCGTCACCACGAAGCAGTTTGAAGTCAAAACAGATTACTAGGGACCGCAGGAAAGAGCGCCTGGAGTTTTCGAAGTGTATTCCCGGCTTTAATTTTCGCACACACTAAACTAGGAGAAAAGAAAGTATTTTTTGAATCATTGCAAAAACAGGAGAATTTTATTGGTATTAAACGCGAATGCATTTAACGAAGAGCGCAGCTTACAGTGCCAGCCAAAAAGAAGCGTTGACCGGGTTATGCTATGCG